>NC_060252.1:56508880-57133880 GCF_921293095.1 Ischnura elegans | reverse complement strand
TTTTGTAGAAAGCCCTCTTCGCCTGCGCTATTCTACTGTGTATTTCTTTCTTGCTCCGTCCATCGCTGGTAATTCGGCTTCCCAGGTAAGAGAACTCGTTCACCTCTTCAAGCTTATGCTTTCCTAGGTTGATGTTTGTTTTAGCCTCCTCTCTTTTACTGCAAACTAATATCTTAGTCTTCTTTTTGTTGACTTTCAGCTGATATCTGGCCATTGTCCTTTCCATGTTTGTCAACGTCTTCTTCAAATCCTTCTCTGTCTCGGCTATGACTGCTATGTCGTCAGCGAATCGCAGCATACTAATTTTTTCTCCGTGGATATTGACACCCGAAGCTTTCTGCTTGATTTCGTTGATGGCTTTCTCTATGTAAACATTAAAAATTAAGGGGGAAAGCGCACAACCTTGTCTCACCCCTTTTCTTATTCTCGCTTCTGCACCGTTTGGTCCACATTAGATCACAGCTACTTGGTTTTTATACAAACTATGAATAATCCTACGATCATTGTAGAGTACGCCGATTTCTTTCAAAATTCTAAGCATTGAATTCCATTCCACGTTATCAAAGGCCTTCTCTAAATCGACAAATGCTATGAAGGTTGGTTTGTTTTTCTCCATTCTCTTCTCTATGATCATCCTAAGAGCCAAAATTGCTTCCCTTGTGCCCCTGCTTTTCCTAAATCCGAATTGGTCCTCATCCAGGAATTCTTCTGCTCTTCGTTCAATTCTCCTGTAAATGATACTTGTCAGAATCTTCGACGCATGTGTCGTCAGGTTTATGGTCCTAAATTCTTCGCACTTCTCAGCTCTCTTCTTTTTGGGTATGGGAATGATGATGTTCTTCTCGAAGTCACTAGGTAAATCTCCTGTTGAGTACATATCGCAGATAGTTTTATACAGTTGAGTTAAGACCTTTTCTCCTGCATTTTTTATTAACTCTGCTGGAATGTCATCTATTCCTGGGGCCTTATTCTTTCACAGGTCTCTTACTGCAGCGTCAAATTCCGATCTTAAGATGCTTGCTCCAATGTCATCCTTTTCAACTTCACTTTCCTCTTCGAGAACTTTTGAGCTAAGTTTGCTCCCGTTGTATAATTTCTCCAGGTATTCCTTCCATCTCTCGGCTTTGTCTTCGTTTTCAATTAGAATGTTTCCATTCCTGTCCCTTATGCTATTACATTTTGTGTTTCGTTCCTTGAAATGGTTCCTCACTATTCTATAGGCCGCTTCCACTTTCCCTTTTACGAGGTTATTTTGTACGTCCTCACATATGTTCCTCATCCACACTTCTCTGGCTTTCCACGCTTGGCGGCATATCTCGTTCCTTATTCTCTTGTAGCAAGCCTGTCCTTCCTCAGTATTCGTATTCTTATACTTTCTCCTTTCTTCAATGAGGTTTAGGATTTCATCTGTGATCCATGGCTTTTTCTTAACACATTTTCTTATCCCTAGAACTTCTCTAGCGGCCTCCTGAAATCCGCTTCTTAAGGTAGTCCAGTTATTCTCAACTGAGTTTTCAGACTGATCTAGTCCTATCTTGCGCTCCACTACTTCTTGAAAGGCCTGTTGATTTTTTGGCTCCTTAAGTTTCTCTAATTGCCAGGTGTTCTTTGCTGATTTCTTCAATTTCTTGATTTTCAGATGGCATTTCATCATCACTAGATTATGATCACTGTCGATATCAGCCCCCGGGTAGCTTTTACAGTCCTTTATCTGGTTTCTAAACCTCTGCTTCACTAAAATATAGTCTAGTTGAAATCTTCTTTTGTCTCCTGGCATTTTCCATGTGTATCTTCTTCGCATGTGATTCTTAAATAGAGTGTTGGCAACCACTAATTTGTGTTCTGTGCAGAACTCTAACAGCCTTTCTCCTCTTTCATTTCTATTTCCTAATCCATATTTTCCAGATATTCTTCCATCCTGGCCTTCGCCGACGACAGCGTTTCAATCACCTAAAACAATTAGGTTTTCTTCACCCTTTACCTTTTTGATTACTTCCTTTATATCATCGTAGACGTCTTAAACTTCTTCATCCTCGTAGTCTGTCGTGGGCATGTAGACTTGTACCACTACGGTATCTACTGGCTTAGTCTCTATCTTCACCATAACTATCCTTTCATTGTACTGTAGGAAGCTTTTCACACGCATTCCGGCGCTCTTTCTGAGCATTATCCCAACCCCAGCATTACCGTTCAGGGATCCTGTGTGTATAATCCTATAGCTTCCACTCCAAAAGTCTCCCTCCTCAGGCCATTTCATTTCGCTGATTCCTAGCACGTCGATATTCAATCTTTCCATTTCCACTTTAAGGTTTTCTAGCTTACCGCAAGTCCTGAGTGATCTCACGTTCCATGTACCTATCCTCATAACTTTATCACGATTGACCGATGTACCCTCTCGGGTAGTCCCCGCCCGCAGATCCGAATGGGGGACTAGTTTACCTCCGGAATTTTTTACCTGAGAGAATTCCATCATGTCAGACAATTTAAAGTTGGAGTAGCTGCGCCTCCTCGGGATAATAATGTGGTGGTTTCCCCTTGCCTTCCACATCGCAGTACTACAGCCGTTAAAGTAAATGTTACCACGCCTGAAGTGCAATGAGTGTCGCTGTACTGACCATCGTGATCTCCACCTTCACTCATATGAAGAAGAGCTGCTGCCCTCTCCTCTGGGTGATGTGAGGCATAATTGTTGGCGGCCTCTCATCGCCAAGTCACGGTATCTTCACAGGTTTAGTGTATCATTTAGATGGCCTATCTCACCCAGGGATAGACCCATACCACCTCGGATAACCGCCGCTTTTTGTCCACGACTGCTTATTCAACAAGTAAACTTGCTTATATCGCAGCTAACCTCTATATCTAGAGGTTGACCCACCATCCGCAACCCGGTGGACGCTCTCGGTGGCTTGAAGCTCAGCCGCGAGCAAAAGAGTTATAAACGTGTTTCAAATATCTCGCAGATAGTTTAAATTAGTCAACAGATGACTCACATATTTAATTGGTATATTTAAAATTACTTCCCCATAATTAACTCCTCCAAAAAGTAAATAGTAGATTGACAAGGACAACTAGGAATTCTCTCATTTTATTCTTGAGTGACTAAAATATTCATATAATATTTTACATATTTTCTTTTATATGTTATATTAACAATAATACATATTCTACCCATATCATCAGGGATGTCATGGTGCCGGAACAAATGATACTCAACAATGGTTGACAAAAGACATAACAGTCAAATACAACTTTTATCAATTTTGGTGACTCAAAATATGTAATACATGTATATGTATTCATAAATAAAACAAAAAAAATGTAATGAAAAGTAAATAATAACTTATAACAAAAAACACACAGAGTAATAGGTATTTCACTTCTAAAAAAATTTAAGTAAAGTGCATTCTGGCACTGCTAATTTTGCAATGATGTCACTGATTATCATGTAAGCCAAATTGCAAACATGCCCAAAAGTTATTATTCATTTAATTTCATTTTTATGACTTTCATACTGGAATAAAGAGAATATTTCACACAGTGATTGTTGAATGCTATTTTTAATCTCAAAAATGAGAAGACCCTCCCAGTAAGCACAAAAGATATTTTACCCCATTATTACCCTAATTTTAAGAGATAATAAAGTGTTAAAAGGTATACCTATACATAAGTTGCCCTACTTGACTTGAGCTGTTGCCATTGGCGGACGACTACTCACCCTCCTAAATTTTTTTTTCCATTGCTAGGGAAGGTATTCTTAGATAAGAGGATAAGCGCAGGTGGAGCATTAGGACTAGCCAAGAGTTGTGGGTGAGGTGAATGAGGTGATCAGTGAATAGTCAAAAAAGACGAAAGCTCCAAAACGCGATGAAAAACGTAAACAAATTCTAATGATACCATTTACGAAGATACCTTCTGACATAACATACGACACTAATAGCTGGCTTCCAAAATGCTAATTTGAAGGCAAAAATGACGTCCCCAAAACAAAATCTTGAAGATTTGTGGCTAGTATCCCCATGGCGAGAATAACGTATAAAAAGGTGTATCCGTAAGTCGCCCTACTTGACTTGAACTGTTGCAGTTGGTGGACGACTAATTATCCTGTTCCTCAATGCTATGTTTGCTATTGTTCGGCGTAATACTCAAAGAGAAGAGGATAAGTGCAGGTGGAGCATTACGACTAGCCAAGAGTTGTGGGGAGATTGGATGAGGTGATCAGTGAATAGTCAAAAAACACGAAAGCTCCAAAACGCGATGAAAAACGTAAACAAATTCTAATGATACCATTTACGAAGATACCTTCTGACATAACATACGACACTAATAGCTGGCTTCCAAAATGCCATTTTGAAGGCAAAAATGATGTACCCGAACCAATATCTTCGAGATTTGAGACTTTATATATAAAAAGTATAGGTTTTATAAATAGGTATTAGTTAGGAATGTTTCAGATTTGTGTGGCTACTGGCAATGCTTGTATTTTCTCTGATAAGGATAATTTTCCACCTCTTACTTCCTCAAATTAGCTCTTCTGGTTTTGAATGGCAGCAGGTACCGACTAGCAGTCAGTCAGTAGCTACCCACTTGACCATAGTTAATCTCTGTGTAAGAACTTACCTTGACATTAGGCTCTGAACCAAGAGTGGGAACAGATAAATGTGAATTCCTCCACAATAATTTGTACTTTTTAAAATACACAAAATATCAGGAATTCATAGCTTTCGCCATGATCTGCACCAAATGGTGATTAGTATCTTATATACTCCTTTAAGCCATGCCCTCCTGTGTCCCTTACACCCCCATTTTTAGGCCGGCTCGTGAGGGGAAAAAAAACTACTTCCAAGCACTTAATGGGTGACGTCTAATATACCTAGTTACTCATGATTTGTTGCTAAATCGATAAATTTATGTTACCATGATTAATAAGGTTAAATAAAGTTAGAAAGGTAGAGTTAAGTTATAATTTCTAGGTGTGTTTCCCAGTTCTATGCCAAACACTGATGAAATAAATGAAAAGAATTCGAGCGAAAATGGTATGCAGCTTAAATTAAAATGTGGAGGATTCGTGTAAGCTGCACACCCCCTTTTTTACACTGGCATTTCCGCATATAAGATGTGCGGCTTCTACCGGTAAATACCGTATGGTTTTCTGATTGATATTGCATCTGTAATATGAGCTATTTCATGTTTATATACAGACAAAAGTACATCAACTGAATCTAAAATTTGAAAGGAAGACAAGCAAGCATGTTGCATTTGGTAAGTCCCTCCTCATTTCCCCGATAAGAGTCATTTATTTCACTGACGGAATGCAGCAAGGCACAAGTAGAGTGGGTGCAGAGTTGTCACTTCCTATAGCACATACAGTGAAACCTCGATATAACGACACCCCACGGTGCACTAATAAACACTCGCTATAGCGAATTGTCGCTTTACCGGAGGTGGAGCAAATAATAGCCAATATGCCTGTTGCGAACAGATATACTGGAACAGGAGTGGTGCGGCGACAGATAAACATCTATCCGATGAACGTAAGCATAAATCCAGACGAAAGGCGATGTTTTTTTGCATCACTAAATTTCCTTACTCAAATAACGACTAACTATTCAAACAATTTATAAGCGCCGCACTGAATAAAAATCATGCAAAGCATTGTTTCGTCATCATTATATTTATTGAACGACAGTTTACCACATAAATTTGAGACTGAGCACTCCATTAACTTCATTTCTAACAGATCGCTAGCAATTATTGAGGAGTCTTCATGAAAGTCTTCCGGCGGTGAAACCCTCGCTATGGCGAGAGCCAACACCGAAAGGGTCTCGTTAAAACGAATTTTTTAACACGCTTATTATAGGGTCAATTGACGGTGCATCGGCTATCTCTCGTAATAGCGGGGGTGTCGCTATAGCCCGTACTCGCTTTAACGAGGTTCCACTGTAATTATTTTTTAAGTTCCACCTTTCACCTCACAAAGTATGTAAGTAGATCATTATGTGTTCGCCACTCTACATTTGAGAAATGTGTAATGAGTATGAATTTAAATTAGGGAATGTGAATACAAAATTAGCATTTGCTCTATTTTTCAAATTCCAATACTTCAAGGTGTATGTTTGCATATGTATGTGTTTAATGTGGTTCATACACATTAAGGTATGTGAAACATAGCCCACAAAATAAATAAATGAAGGTTGAATGAAAATGTAGTGTACAGATCAAGTATGTAGCTGGTTGCAAGTATTTTATTTGCTTTGATTCATCAGGCCGGATAACTGCCATAGTTATGTTAACATTCTTATAATCAAGAGATGCATTCATTTTTATGGTGATTTTATACCCACATATAACTATAAACCCTTTCTCAATACAATTTCTATTCACTGAATAAAATATTAACCTCCCATAGTGTTCTCTAAATTTTCTACCCATTTCTACTCACATTTCTGCTTACCAACTATCCATCCCTTAGAGCGCTATTTGTGCTAATAAATCAGTTTTTCGTCTCTTCAGGTTATTTAAATATGTGAAAACCCATAAAATAAGGAAATCTTATACAATACTGCCAAAAAAATACTTGCGCTCATCTGAGCATAACAGATTGAGCACTCATAAGACAATATACAAAGCACTATGAGGGATATAACACATAAAGGATCTTGTTTTTGGAACTTCAATTCCTTCCAGACATCATTTCCGCTCTTTCTTTCTATTGGAATTACAATTCCAAAAGGCATTTCTGTAATTAATGACTAAATTTAACAATCATTACTCTGCAGTGAAATCACTTTTTACAGCATTAGTTATGTCTTCGCATGCATTGGTTAGAGTAAATTAAATACAGTATATTTCAAAATTGCAGTTTATTTATATTAAATAACAATGGATAAATTAAATGGATTTTTCAGTTTTTAAGTATTTACATCCTTGGAATAGGAAATGCTCCATGATGCCTTTCCTCAAATCAAGGAGAAAATCTGGGAAAATTCAACGCCCATGGTAAAAGCCCAGTAAGGTAGTTTTCAACAATGATCAACTCACAGCACATTGTTTAGTGCATTAACTGCATTGATATTTGCTTTCAATCAGTCTTAAATATAAAAAAATGTAACACAACACAAATAAAATTATCTGTACATTAACATAATTAATACGCTGTAATTGATCAATGGGAAAATAATACTAGACACTTGGTTAAATATTTTCCAGACACGGCAAAAATAGAATAAGCCATTGATTGACATAAAAAAAAGAGAGCAACATAACAGCCAACAGTAAAGGCACATTAATGTGACATTGAAGACAATTTTCTCATGAAGAATTCACAAGCAAACATTTTCATGAAATGCTCAATGGCTTCAAATGACCTTCAACCTGCCATAAGCATTGCAGGTGAACATTATAATTTTTTGTGACACTCATCATGTAAAGCTCATACAATAAAGTGCACAAAAAATGCCTCAAAAAGGGCGGTGTATATATAAAAACATCTCTGTAGGAACTTTAACAATATTTCATCCCTTAAAAAATAAAAAATCTGTGGATGAAATATTTGTCAGACAAATATAAAACTGGTCTCCCTGGAATAACCAGACAAGTTGGTTGATCGGGAAGACTTTTTTCAAGACCGTAAAAAAATAAGATGGGTATAATCAACACCCATATCTGTCAGGAGACAATCACAGGACACCACGGTGGGCAGCTTTCATATTTTTTTTGCATCTTTTCTCACTCGAGTCCATGGCTCACTTCAAGAGTCCATCGCGACATAGGCAGGCTTCCTTGAAATTTCTGACAAGGGCTCCTTGCTTTGGTCCGACTCTGGCCGTGAGTCTGGACATAGTCCAGAAGTGGCGGAGGAATTTGATGAGCAGGCATGGAGGGGAGTTTTAGACTTGTGGGCCGGTTTGACCGACGCCTTTTCATTCTGCTGATGCTGGTTCCACTCACTCTCCGGGTCAGAGAAAATTGTCGAAGAGTCCCTATCGAGGAGATACTCAAGCGAACACGATTCCTCTCCACTGCTGCAACTGCTTCGGCCTTCATGCTCTTCTGCAATTGTGGAAAGAGCACCGATAAGTGTGACATTTCCGGGGACTGCGAATAAACATAATGCACAACAAAGATTCTCACATTATGACACAGCAACATAAAAAGCCTCCTATATTGTTTGCACTGACTCTTAAGCTGTACATTACAAGCAAAAGCATTCTCAAATTCACAAGAAATAGTCCAAGTGGTTTTCTTAAAAACAGTTTTAGAAAAATGTCAATAGCAAGCTGAACATTTCAAAGACTTTTTATCAACTACACATACGGTTCCAATAGCAACACATAAGCCACAAAAAATATGTATGCACAAAAAACGGTAACAAAAGCACAAAACAAGAGGCATGAAGCTTTTATACAGCATCATATCAAATTTATACATTGAGTTAAAAGCTGAATATTGTGAGTTTTCAGGAAGATTTATTTTTGATAGCATTTATCAATAAATAATAGAAAATTATAATTTTAATTTTATATTTAAATATCCACTGAGAAAATATCTCATAATAGCATTGGAAATTATGTAAAATGGAATGATAATATCGCGAAAAAATGACTATGTAATACGAAAGCTAGGCAAAAGTATACTGAAAAAACTTTACAGTCACACACCATGATTTTGGCCTTCAAATAAATTTATTACTATGCTAATAAACTTTGCAAACACGAACTTCATTATTTTACAGAATAGCATCTTAATAACACAACTAACTTAAAGTTATCTCACTTTTGCTACACTAAGGAAGTAAATATATACATATGTATTCTGAACTATTTTTGTTTTATTTAAAGTGTCATTCATAATTTTACGAATAAGAAATTCAACAGCACTAAACATTAAGACATAAAGCAACAGGAAAGAAAAAAAAACGTTTGTGAGCAGGTAAGAACAATTAAGGAAGAAACCAAGAACCAGGGTCTTTTTGCCCAATGTAACTACAATATCGGGCAATAAAATTTCATGATTTTTAAGAAGTTCCAACATTGAAACCATCCATCGACCATTGTCCACTTTAAGAGACACCGCTTTGCTAGAGTAAAGGACCCAGTCGGCCTAATGACTCCATGAGTTTATAAAATCTCAAGCGAGTGTGGTGATGCCAATGTGGAGGAGACTGAGAAAACCATCTCTACTCAACTCAAAGAACATTAAAGGCATTTACAACTTGGTAAACCAGAAAAATCAGCTATAGTCATGCCTATCCTGAGTCAAGACCATAAAATAAAGTGGGATGACACCACAGTTTTATGGCCATCCAATCAATTTTGGGATCAATAAATGAAAGAGGCTTTAGAGATACAACTCGAAAAAAAAAAAAAAAACAAATACCAACAGAGATTTCAGTTATTCGGTCAACAGCTCTTGGAATCGAACACTGAAAAGAATTATGATCACCAGAGCTAAAGTCTTTGCTGGCCCACGGTCCTCCGCCACAATAATCAAGACTTGACCAACCCCTCCTGATACACCAAGCTTCAATGGTTACTTCAAATTGTAATCAGTAGCCTTGAGAATAGGTAATGAGACAGAACCTGAAGTGTCAGCTGCCTTAATTTTTCTTACCCACTTGAAAGCCTGAGAGAAATGTGCTCATTAACAGCCCCTAGGTTTTCTTATAAAAAAAAGTAATACTGAGATAGAACTTACCATCATCAGGCATCAGCATCTCCTCTTGGCCTCCCAACCAATTTCCATCAGGACTGTCATTCAGGGCTGAGCTGGAATCCACATCCCAATTGTCCTCATCAAATTCCAGCTGAGTGGCTGCTTCCCTTTCTTCTGGGCACAAAATAGCAGGAGAGTCGGTGTCTGTGACATCAAAAATCTCCGTTACCTTGACCTGGAAAGAAAATATCGAAAAAATGAAAAATCATTTCTAAGTGAAAAATAAGTAGAAGAAAATGGAGGCTTGATCTCCCACTATTCCATCTATCAAAACCTGATTCAGGGAAGAGATAGCTGACTAAGTTGCAGAGCATAAACCGTCACATGAGAGTATGGAAGTAATGCTTCACAGAAAGTGAAATATAATGTTCAGGAATAATTGCTTTTAAGAAGTAAAAACAATAAAAAATACTACCAATATGAAGGATAAAAATATATAAGGCTTTGGGTGTCAATACCTACAGAGAAATAATTAGTATGCAGTGATATGCTGGAAACATAGCAGTCATCGCTGAGGCAGGGAATGATTTGAAGAAGACATTGAGAAAAATATGGAAAAGGGCAGAGGCCAGATATATCAGCTGAAAATCAGCAAAAAGAAGTATCTTGGACAGGTAACCACTACTAAGCTATATTATTTTACTAATATCAACATAATGGGTAACAATTAAACTTCATGGCATAAGTGAACAAGAACCGCTAAAAAGGTCAAATTAAGGGACATGCACAACAAATGCCTAATAATGATTGTTTAATTTTAATTATAAAAGCCTTTGGACATCCCAACATAAATGCTTCAAAGTGCAATGTGACCCAGGAAAAGGAAGTGGCCCCATAAGCTGAATGTGTACATATTTTTATCACAAGCCTGTGGCTTAGTCTGAGGTGAGCTCTATTCTCACCTATCCAACCCAATTTTCGGGTCGGATCACTGAGTTAGTGCCTTTAAGTTATACCTATATATATGTGCAAGGTAATTTTTATCTCAAGCACTAACCTTGTTGTTTTCGTCCATGTAATAAAATGCCATCACAGCATCGTGGTGTGATGTCACTTGAAGGATATGGTCAAAAGTGTCATCATCCACCAAAGTGGTTCCAGGCTCTGCTAGTGCAGCGTTCAAACTGGGCCTCCTCAAAGGTGCTTGACCCAAAACTTTGTTGTTGAATTTCATTGCTGAGCTCTGGTCCCGCGGTACTTCTCTGCAAAAATATAAGAAATACATATAATCAAATATGTACCATACACCAATGGCCTTTGCCTCTCACTATAGCTAATTCAAGTGAGAAATGAAACTTCATGGCACAAATTGAAAACTGTATAGAAGATAAGAGACCTTCAATAAAGCTCATGGAACCACACATTTATGGCAAAACTTATGCAGCAATTACCTCAACTCAAGTGAAATTCAAACATGAAGTATTACCGAATTTTAACACTTTTAACACACTGCAGTTTTTATGGTGTATTTAAACCAAAAATTCACACCATTTATCAATTAATGGCTTAAAAATGATATACAAGGTTTAGCATATCAAGTAATTTTGACTTTTCATAATTTTATTATCTCACAACATCACTATGAAAGTGACTCAGTATGCCAATCAACATACTCCACCCCTGACAAAAGGTCAAGACCACATCTATTTATGAGCTAAGCAGTGAATATGGTAAGACACAGCAATCGAATAAATAGCACGGTTCAATTTATTATTTTTAGTAGCATTCCAATCCAGCCTAATGAATCATCTAAGCATCAAGATAATAGTCTTAGACACAGGTGAATGCAGTAATTACTGGCAACTATCAAATCAGGCAGCATTTGTTTTTCTAATTAATCTGGGGCATACTTTGAATCTCATTTTTCTTTGCACTTCAATCCATCATGAATGCACACTTATTTTATTTGTATATAATTGGTAAATTCAATAATGTACCAACAGGAAAAAAATTGTAATGCAGTGTGATTAAAGAACCGATAAAGATGTAGCCATATCAAATTGAACAAAATGAAGGAATATCTCCAGTGTTTACTGCATATGAGACATACAAAACTACTACATAAAAGTCAGATAAAAAAGATAGTGAACAAGTCGTCCAATCTGATAATTATATTTTTGTATCGATTTAAATACTAATGGAAGCATCTCCTTAACATTTCATTTTATTTGTACTTACCCTTCTTCAAGATTCAAGGTGAAATTGAAGTTCATCTTGTTCTTGTAGGCATAATCTTTGGCAGATTCTAGATCAAATTTGGCTGTAATAGAAAAAAGCAATTAAGAAATGGATAAAATAAAAATATAAATGAATATTAAAACAAAATATAAGATTGAGATAAGTAGTATTGAATTTAAGAGAATACTGACTAATTAATTTCAATTAAACTCTAGAACTAATAAATGATAAAAACAGGACTTTCATTGAACTAAATTTTTTTAATGAATGTTTATTGGAATGAAAAGAATTTGCAGCTGTTTGAGGATGCATTACATAGGAGGTTTAGATTCTACCTTTTTTTACTCAGTAGTCGTCGCTATGAAAATATTCCACCTCATTAAGTATGATAGATTAATCAAAGATAGAGCATATACCCAATAAAAATAACTACTAATGGCAATAATTAGTACGTGGCTAGCTGCACTGAGACAGACATCCACAATTGCATAATTCTGATAATTTATACAAAATTCCCACAACTTCATTATTGCAACTGAAATTTTCATGAATTCTGAGTGCCATTCCATCATTTAGAACAATAAGTAAGATTTTTCATGATAATTCCCTATAAGAAAAGATGGAGGTTTATACAGTCCTCAGTTAAAAAATTATGTACAAAAAATTATCATGAACAGCATCTCCTAAAAATTACTTGCAAATAGATACTTACTTCCTCTGTACTCTGTGATAGCCATCTGGCAGGTGATGTTGGCACTGAGTTGTTGTCTCTTCTTATTCACATTATGAATAAGGTGACTAAGGTGCTCGATCATGTACTTGCTAATTAACCACAAGTTGTGACCAACTTTGGGAGCTGACGCCATGAACCTGAAAGGAAGGCCACCAGTATATTTAGACAACTTGCTTCAAATTCACAGAAAATTTCGACACACTAAACAGTGTATAAATATAGGGCACCAAATTCTGGATACAGCAATGGTTACAGATGAATGGCATAGAATGCACCTATAATACATTGATCACCCTGATGTTTTATTAAGTATTTCCTGTGATCAATCATTATTTTTTTCAGTAGTATATTTATGGTACACAAGCACACACAAATGTATGGTAAAAGCACACACAAATACAATAAAAAATGAATCGAAAATCAACTTTTCTCGGTTTCAAAGTACTTTGGCCATAACGACCACTTCAGTCATTATCCATGCCACACAATAAGTCCTGGTCACCCGTGGAGCTAGGTTTCCCATGGGCTTTCACTCCGTGGCCAGTCATTACGACTGTATTGGTGTGGCAGGAACTTTCATTGCGAGTAACTACGATCCAAATAGTGTGAAAAAATCCATTTAAATTACAATTTGAAAATTGCCTTTTAATATTCAACGATTGAGAAAATCGATATTGAGTCATGATCTTAGAGTTTCGATCCAAACTCAATTATTCAACTTTGATCTTGACCTTATTGTTTGATCTCAGCAGTGTCACGACAGGCCCATCCGTCATCATCCGTCCCATGTGAAAGACTTTTCTTTCGGCCAATGAAAATATAAAAGCACACCCTTGATAATCAAGAAAGCATCTTAATCAGTTGATCTTTATTAAAACTTTTAGTGAATCCGAATGGCTTTAAGCGGTGATCTTAAAACTTCAATTTGCTTGAATTCGTAAATTATAATTACTAGTAATTCAAGCACGTTTTCTGAGTAGATTTTTTTCTACCACACAAATGTGTATTTTGGATGTTTTTCAAATGAATAATAAACAGTTTTTTTACAAATTACATTTCTTACAAAAGGTAACCATCTAATTTTTTCGATTTTGTCCATCTTTTGGTTCAAATTTCGATTTTCGTTGAAATGTGGGGCTTTTCATTTCGATATGGAGTGATTGCTTGAAAAATTGATTTTGAGTGACATTTTTTCACTAGATTCAAAGTGGTTGAGGCATTAAAAATTATGTAATTTAAAGGATGAAGCCAGGTTTAACACAAGGCACATAATTCCACAACCAAATGCAAGTATGTACTGATGTCTACTAGATTCTTCATCAACAAGCAAAAATCACACAGTCATGGGCTAAGAGGTGTCCAGGATATAAGCGTATCCCAAATGCTTATTCCACCAGAATAATTTGACGAATAAAAAATATATTTAATTTCAGTTCTGAGAAAGCAAAATAAACACATTCTGCGAGGTAGAAACCATGCCTCCTGAAACAAGGATACCCTCCCAGATCCTCTCGAGGGAGTGTGATCCTGGTCCCATGACCCTCCCAGCCAAACTCCTTAGCTACTCCCATGCACACAAGGGATAATTATAACTTAACTGTATTTGTAACATCAAATGCTCATATATGGAACATCAAATGCTCATATCCATCAAATCAGAATGAAATGGATACGGAAGTAACATCACAATTAGAAGGTTAGGGGAATAAAGACGATATGCAAACATGCACAGTTAAAAAAATATATGAAATAAGCCACATTATAAGCAGAGGAGTAATTTATGTGATTAGCATAAATTAGGATAAATGATGCAATGAATACAGAAACAGCTTGGACAGATGGTCAATGACCATTGGTAATTATAATATTCTAAACAGCCAACGTGACCTAAGAAAAGTTAGCCATCTCAAATACAGTGGAACCTCGATAATACGAAACCCCACGGTGCACCAATAAACACTCGCTATAGCGAATTGTCGCTTTACTGGAGGTGGTGCAAATAATAGCCAATAAACCTCATATTACTCCTTTATTTTTATTTTCTCGCTTAGACGTGTTTGGTGTTTTTTTGGCCATGGTGGGTTCCATAAAATGCTTTCTATTCATGCAACTAATGGATGTGCGGGTATGCTGACGACTGCTTTCTGCCGCCCGAGGAACCAAAGAAGATCAAGCATTCGCGAATGCTAATGCCACAATATTTTCACCAAAATTGACTACTTATTTATCGAACGATAGTTTACCACATAAATTTGAGACTGAGCACTCCATTAACTTCATTTCTAACAGATCGCTAGCAATTACAGAGATTAAGGAGTCTTGGTGTAAGTTTTTCCGGCGGTGAAACCCTCGCTATGGCGAGAGTCAACACCAAAAGGGCCTCGTAAAAACGAAATTTTTAACATGCTTATTATAGGATCAATTGACGGTGCATAGGCTATCTCTCGTAATAGCGGGGGTCTCGCTATAGCCCGTACTCGCTTAAACGAGGTTCCACTGTAGAAGACAAACAGCGTAAAATATTTTATACGTTCACTTTGTTGCATGCTAACATTTTTACACAGAAATTTCATCAAAAATTTCCTATTAATGGCTAACTGATTCATCTATAAATAGGTAGTATGCAATGCTTGAGAATTCTAAATAGTGAAACTGCATGGACTGCAACACAGCATTTCTCCCATCCAGAATATAATACTATGCATGTTATTAAGAACTACATATATGAATTAATTATGCAGTAAACTAATAAATTCTTTTACAGACGTAGTCTTTCCATACATCCTGATATTTTTAAACGCTGCGCCTGATATTTTTAAACAACCGGGTGCTGGAGTACTTTGTCAACGATATATGCATTTATATGATAACACTCAATTTTTGTTAAAATTTATCTTCATTTGCAGGAATAATTTCAAGCTTGTACATTTATAAACCAGAATGTATGCACAATGTTGAAATCCTTGGTTTTCGAAGATTGGCGTACTTTATATGCCACCGCGCCTGCTTGAGGGTTAATAACGTCTATTTTTAACTGTAATCAATTAACACAAAAAGCAGAATCAATGCAACAACACTCATGCACATAAGCTTAAAAATGAAAACAACATACGAAAGGAAGTGACAAGCAGACGAGTGCAATTGACCAAAGGAAGTCTGGCAGTTTGGTCCAGATGGAGGTTAGAGTATATATTTCCCACAACCATAGTGAAAATTTGAACCATTACCTGAATCTGATATCAAATAAATTTCAGTGGGGTGTTGAGGGGGAGGGGTATGAAAAACTGATATGAGAAAAAAGGCAAAACCTGGCATCGAGTTTATAGTAACTGAATCCGTTGACTGTTTAACAGCAAACATTGTATCAGTAATTTTTATGGCTACAAAATGTAGATTTGCAAGCAAGATAATTGATTTGGAATTTTAGAATAAATATGCCATATGTATGTATTTTATTTAAAAAATGCACATTGCTCCCACATTTGAGTGACTTCATGCAACCTGAGCAAAATCATACAGCCTTGACTGCTCACTACAATAATGTCACTTCTATTAGAGAAAATTGTACCTGATAATTATTCATAAGCGCCAATTCAAAAATAATTTCTAAACCTCTATGAGCGCAGATTTCAGAAGTACTGCACTGCACCAAAATCACAATTCTTCATAAAATAAAATTTTAAAGGAGATTTAGGTCTTAATATTTCTTTGTTGCCCACTTCTAATTCTAAGTTAGCAGATTAATACTGAAATCATTAAATTGTGCAATCCTGAAATTAATTGATTTCCACCCTTAAGTCTATCAATTCTCAGTTAAATTCCATCATTCCCATAGGCCAATTTATCTTAATTTCTCCTTTACCCACCACTCTACTATCAAACATTTATCCTCGTACCCATCTTTCTTACACAGAGCTAACGCTTCTATACCACCATCGGCTATATTCGTCATAAGGCTTTTAATCAGCCTTTTCATTGATACGTAACCCAAAATTCTTAGACTGACTCTTTCTCGCTTGCAAATCCTTACTGGACAAATGCTATTCCAACATTATCCTTCACTGTTATGATCGAGAGAATTAAATGGATTCCCTTCTCTCAGTGAAGTAAAGAGGCCTTGAGGCTAGAAAAATTACTATACTTTTGAGGTTTTTTTTATGGTTAGGAATTTTCTCAGGGCCATTAACTACGTGAGGTGATTTTGGAGATTTTTGGATTTCCCTTCCCCCCCATTTTGAGATATTGTGAGATTTGGCTGGTCCCCATACCCTTCCCACTAAACTCACGTGAGATTATTCAAAATGCGCATTGTCAGTGGAAATACGTTTATCTATGATTAACTGCATTGGATTTTGAAAAAAAAACAACCTGTTAATTTTTACTTTGAATAAGTTGAGGCTAGTATTTAAGATTACTGATTATGTGATCAATTCAACCCCGTTTTTTCACTATTTACACTATTTCTTGCAGAAAAAAATTACGTGATTCTTGTCAGGACCCCTTCTCTCCCCCATGTGAGATTGGGGAAATGCCTAAATGCCTCACGTAATTAATGGATAGATAGATAAAAGTTAAAAAAATAATTTATGAGTTCTCGTAGTCTTTAGAAAAGAGAGCAAGTACATGGGAAGAGCATTCGATTACAACCGCTAACTGTTCAGCACAGAGTTTTGCCAATTACAATGGAAATGAGCGATAGGCGGAGCCAGATCTTCCCCCTCGTCAACCCCACTTGATTCTGCTTGCTCACCTTCCTTCTGTTGAAGCTGCTGCTTTAATTTCGAGTCGATGTTTGACGCTCAGGTGGGGAGCCAAGGAACCAGCGCAACCACAAGCCAACTGCCGCCTTACCCAATACTTTCGCCTGTCTAGTTTCCCAAATGTAACAGAGTGCTTCTGAACTGTGTCTGGACCAATAAGGCTACAGGATCGGGTGGTTCGGTATCATGCATTCAGTGGGGAAATATTTTTTCAATTTATTAAAAGTTAAAAATAGTCACAACAAATAATGGGGTTAGCCATGTTCCATACTTGCCCACAGAAGTAAAGGTATAATTTTGATACTCGATGGCAAAATTTAGAGCAACACTTTGCAGCAATATATTCATAAGATTTTAGTTTTCCCCAGTGATTAATTCAATAAGCGAAGTTCTAAAATACATGATTGGCCTGAAAGAACCCTCAAAAAGATAAGAAAGTGAATTCCCAAAATGTGAGTTGATGAAAGCATTCACAAAATACGAAGCCTGAAGTCTGATTAGACTATAGTAATAAATATTATACTTGGAGAAAACTAAAATATTTTTACCATGCTACATCATTAATGTCAATTTGCAGCGGAGATAAATCAAGTCATTTTATAAGAGTGCAAACTATCATTTTTTTACAGTTATTATACCTTAAGACATCACCATTCAATGTGACGTTATGTCACCATAAGTCGTCGTCATAAGTCACCATCTGTGCAAAAAGTTTCAAAGTATTGGCCAAATGGCTCTTGTGGGCAAGTATCAAATAAGGCAAACAGTGGATGAATTGCATTCATTGTATAATAATTAATTTTAGCAAGCATTAGTTTACAATGTCATTACACCATGTAACCATGCTAGTTGAACAAAGCATGCAGGAAATGATGTAGTCACAAAACATCAAATATACACCAACACCGAACAGGAAATGAGTTCAACATATTTCTTATTAATGGTTGACAGGGCACCTAAAAGACAAGCGAAACTGGAATTGCAAAGAAATTAACTAACTAATATTCATTATGATTTCTTCATTGGAGCATAGGATGAGAACAGCTATCAAAGCCAATGACGGTCATTGGTGGGAAGTAATTTTTGCTAACCATTTCAATATGTATGATTAAATAGGTAAAATTGAAGCGATCCAAACTATCTATAACCTCCCAAAAGATTTTCTAACGATCGTTTCAGTGATAATTAGTCCCATTTTTTGGAAATCAAGCAAATATTTCTTTCAGCAATATTATTTACAATAAAGAAAAAAAGCATGATATAAGTCACAAAAATAAACTCTGTGAAGAATGGAAACTACTGAATAACTAGCTAGTTAAATAAATACCTAAGGATTCAGCTAAATGGACCAGAATAAAGCAACAAAGAATTAGAATTTGAAAGCAGTAAATACTTCTTAGTTCCATAATTGGTGCACATATTTTTACAGCATATAAAGAGGAAATCAATTAAAATTTTTAAGCAATTAATAGGGGAAAAGCAGACTGAGCATGCTATCAGGCAATAAAATGAGAATTTCACTCACTTTGTGTACGTAGCATAAACAATGTCAGCAGGCAAGATACATGGAAGGCTGAGAATAGAGAGAATTTTCATCCCCCTATGCTTGAACACCCAATTAATGATTCCCTTGTTGGCAGAATCAATGGCTTCTTGGAAAATGGTCATCACAGTGTCTGGAAGGTTTGCAACCAGTGCCTCCTATTGGACGAAGAAATATAGGATATAAATCAGTGAATTTAATAACATTTTGTTGACAACGCTAACATAACAGCAGAAGAGAAAGACAAACAAATTCCCAAATTTTAGCAACAAGAAATGCATAACTTCTGCTTACACCCCCATAGAATTAAATGACTTTAAATTTTTTATGGTCATCGTGGTCAATTTCTGCTTCTAAGCATTTATCTGTTTTTCCACACAAACATGGGAAAAAGAGGAGGAGGCGATTCTTATTTAATTTACAAATATATTATCTCTGAATTTGGATATATTTTACCCAATTAAAAAAAAAATTATATGCATGTGCATTGAAATTAGGAAATTTTTTCATAATCACAACAGCTCCAAGCATAAATTACAAACAGTTCAATGATTTTTATTTTTGGGCCACTCACCTGGCGATGCTGCTTGCATTCATTGCAGTGAGGGTCAAAGTCAAAATTCTCATCAAGTGTTTCTGACATTGTAAATGTTGACTGGACAGCCAAACACCTTGTGCAGTTAATTAAATTATTCCTATGCAAAAACCTAAGAGCATCATCAAAGCCTTGCTTGCACATATTGGATAGCACCTGTAAGCAGGAAAAAAGTGAAATGAAACAGGTTAATCATCTATTCTTATCAATTACACCAGCATTATTAGAACATTTACGGGGATATAAACTTACCTCGGGCTTTGGTGGGAATAGAATTCGGGTAAACCTGTAAATATTTTGCTTGGATAATTCAATACTGGTGTTTGCCACATTTACCTGTTGAAAGAAACACATTGAGTTTATTATTATTAAAATGGCATAACATAAAAAAACAGTCAGCAAACCTTAACTGACATCATCTATATGCAATTTTGTCAAAATAAAATGCAGAAACAGTAATTAACTAATGAATGCAAGGAGTAAAAAGGTAAGTCCTGTTTCTTGTAGGATCCCGAAAACTGTAGCATTTTCGTTTTTACAAATAGTTGAATGGTATATGCACATTATTATAGAGTACACTCAATAATAACCTTTTCGTGCCGGATGCCAGGTGGAGCTGACGGGCATTTTCATACATGCACCTGACGTCGGGTGTAACTGTCGCAGATTTTTCAATGCAAACAACTGGACGTCCGCTCTGGCCAATGCGTGGGAGTGGAAGTGACCGCTGAGGTAGCAACTGTTGGATGCATTCATGCCTGGCCTGAGACCCAGCTTAGAAAGCCCTTAGTGCCACTCCTCAGCAATTAAGCTCAACCCTCCCACTCATTTATGATCATCCTCGCTGCAGGAATCCGTTGCGAGGTGGTTATATTGTAAATAATTTTTTCATTGATATATTTTGCGCATACAACCATTTTTTAATACTATGAAATGTATTCTTTGTTTTGTTCTTTGTGAAAGCGATTTTAAAATGAAATTTTAGCGTTAAAATTTTCATTTAAAGATTTCCAGACTTATTACTTCGTATTGACTTTGTATTTATTAATGCTAAAAACCCATTTAAAATACCACAAAGCTTAAAAAAATGTAAGTAATTCTTTTAGAAGAGTGAATTATTGAAAATCAAACACAATGTTTGGTTGAAAAAAATACTGGTAATGCAGTAAGTTGACCATGGATTCGTGTTATGATGGGGCCTAAGGGTGAAGTCCAGTGGCCGTGGTAAGGGACAGGCCACTGGACTGGGTCCCAAATCTGAGGGACAAAAATTCCTAGGCAACTCACCCCCAAAAAAGAGCTCCGTACAGAGAGGTTTAAAATATTCTCATGCTACTTCGTAGCATGCAAAACATTTTCCTATTGTAGGCGCCGGCAGGAAAGGGTTAAGTAGGACAGGAAGTCAAAATTCTCCTGTGCTTGAAACTAATTATAAAAGACACTTTTCTATAGTAATTCACTACCTTCAACCAAGAGAAATAACTTACGTGAAAAAGTTGAGATGAGAGATCTCTAGGGCAAATGTCACTCTCTCCACAGAATGGAGAGACGGTGATTGTGTTCTCATCCAAAGTAGGCAGATTGTTACTAAAGCCACCATCCATGTATCTGACTCCATGGAAACGAGGAGGAAGGATACCAGAGAACATTGGAATGAAGGAACTAGCCAGGAGGGCCTGAAATGTAAGAATTTAAACATGAAATAAATTAAATTGTAAGGCAAGTCAGATCAGTAAAAATCAGTTCAAATCAAACCAAATTTGAGTACTAAAATAATACTGCAACTTAGATGGGGATACAATATTGAATTAAAAAAGTAACAATTAAGTATAGTTACGTGAAAGAGTTAGAGAAATTCTGATTTTTAAGAAAAAACTTGAGGCTGAGCTGAAAGTCACTGATTGCATCCATCAGATTGCAGCGAAGAAAAGTTTTGCTTTCTAAAGATATTTAGATTAAGCCAAACTAGTAAAACTGCATATTATAAAAGATCAAATATGGCTTTGAGAAATATTTAATTTTTTATTGAAGGAGTCAAACTGTAATTATTAGTAAATGATGCCTCTATGCTAGAAAGAGAAGACCAAGGCTAATTATAGAATATCTAGCACAAGTATCGACTAACTCTTAGAAAACCAACATGAATAAATGAAATCTATTGAAGGGATACAGATTACACAAGAAAAAACTAAGGGTGAGACATTGGGAACATGGCAGAGGACTACCCTGGAAATTTGTTTCAGGGAAGAGAAGGGGGACCAGCCTTTACTAATATTTTGCTATGATTTCACATACATTTCATTGAAGCAGTTATATATTTTGCATGACTAAAGCTTAAAATTAAATTAATCGTTGTTGATAGACATTTAGAAATGAACTTTATAAAAAAATGGAGGGTTGAGGATAGACACCCCTGGGCTAGTGGTCTCTTCAGAAGATGTATTGTTGGTAGTCACCACAAGGGATAGGGGCTGCAGCTACCAAAACCCATCCCCCTGTCTATGAACCTGGTGTGAGGGAGTAGTTTCTTAAATGAATACAAATTTCTCCAACATGGGAAGTTGTGTTACAGGCAAGCCCAAAAGCTACATGAAATAAGGGATCCTCGATTGAAATCCCACTCACCTGAAGGAGATCTTCCTTGCTCGTGAAATGGGAAACAATCACATTTCTTCCGTCGTAGACTCTCGTGAGGGAAATATGCAGCTTGCCGCTGACTCGGATGTGAGCATCCTCAGGCAACACCTAGAATGCAAGGGAGAACCAATGAACTTAAGGGAAAAGGAAACTTTAATTAATAAATAAACAATCATTACTCCAAGTAGATCAGTGTGGAAAATATTTTGTAAAAAGTTTTAAATCAATTTATCATGCTCAAACTTATTGAAAATAAACTCCTATTATATGCTTTAAAATAGGAAATTTTAATATAGGAAAGAAATTAGTGTGATCTTGGTGATTAATAAAAATTTTTTGAACTCAGGGGGAGTCACTAGTTAAAAAAATTTGAAGAAAGGTTAGATGTAGCATTTTTAAAAAGTCGTTTTGACGACAGCTAAAAACACATACATCAAGTTTTTGAAAAATTGTGGGTCAAAACAATTAATCCATATTAGTTAATAGGTATTGGTTCAAAACATAAATGTACTTTACGAAGAATTGTGGAGAAAAGAAATAATGGTTTATAAGCTTCTAATTGAGGAAAATGAGACGAAAAATCTTTACCTTTACTACTAGATACAAGCTTAAATGAATGTTAAGCCACGACCACATACTTCTATTTTTCTCATCACGTTTTGCTGAAAATTGAAATCAGCCAACTTCCCTAGCGATATCTGCTCGGTTTTTAAGTACTCATGCTAAAAAGAGCTAAAATGGAGTGCGAATGAATGGCTCAGAGGCTCGCTTCACTCTTGCGTGAGCGGCATAACCTCGCAGCGGGAGACTCGGAGCAGCTCAACAGGTGACCTTGACTTAGTTCCTTCCTCCTTCCAGCCTTCCTCACCCCATCGCGTTCCTCTTCCGACAACAGCTCCTCTTCCCCGACCGCCGCGCCGCCATCTTAACAAGCCGATCGAGTGTTCCTGAGATTTCCAAATTGAGGGTTGTCGCGCGCACGCGACAAGAGACAAGAACAACATAACAGTCGCACGATATCGCACGCCAAAACGCCAAGCCACAAAGATTACCACTCACAAAAAAAGAAGAGGAGGTTTTAAATAGAAAAACCATTCGATCAGAAATGTGGGTCAGAGCATATTCGCGAAGAGAGGAGCCGTCGGAATGAAATCGAGAAGAATGAAATAAATGGAGGTACCACGCAGTTTTCACTTTCGTCCAGCAAACACTCCTGAGTTTTTTTTTCTCTTGATCAGAACAATAATGTGTATGGTTCTGGATTCTCAACCTTCAAACTGAAAGTAACTCATGACTTCAGGCTTAACCGTATTAAATTTTTCCATTAAAAATACTTTCCCATTATATACTGAATTCCAAAACCTTTAGATGCCGACAAACGATTATTTATACGTGCACGGAAAATGATTTGCGGTAATCGCCTTTATCAGACTTTTCGCCGCGTGTCCCATTTGGCACTGCAGCATAAGACGCTAATACTAGCACGTACATAAATAATACATAATTAAATAATTTACCTTAAGCATTAAAAGAAAAAGTCGACAAAATATCTAATTTTTATCATTCACTAAAGCTGGACTGTCGAAAAAAACACAACAATGAGAATATCTCTACTATATAAGGTGCAGAATTTGTGTATAGCGAAAACCGGAGATAAAGAAAGCGTTTACAAGAACATGAGAGAAAACCCCGGGAGGGAAAACGGCCGAAGTCACAGATAAGACGAAGGAATTCATTTCACCCTTAGGAGCATAGAGACGGCCAAACACGACAAGCCCCTTCGAGGGGACGAGATAAGACCAGAGGACCACGAATCAAGGGTGACCGGAGGACGCATCCGAGGGTGTGGGAGGGGTGTGTCCCTGGTTGGTGGACGGGGGAACAGTCGAGTAAACTTAAACAGTCACGTACACTCACAGACGGGACAAGTTCATATTTGCCCGGGCCAAATAGTATGACTACTAGAGCATAAATATCCCGAAAACACGAAATGAGACAGGCTACTGGAGTAGTGATGCGTCTAGCTAGCAGCTCTAGGCCCAGCTTCAACCAATTGATTGTGGGAGTACAGATATCGTTCATTCTTTCAAAATATTGTAAAACCAAACAGGTTATAGTATTGCGCACATTTAATAAACCACAAGGTATGCAAATAATACCGATAAAATGAAACGTAAATAAAAGGAAATTAGTTTTACGGCCACAATAGAAATATTATTACTGCTAAAGAAATGTTAACTGTAACAATAAAATATGATAAGGGTTTAGCTTGCTACTGTATGATAAAATTTTCAGCTGTAAATTCGGTCAAGCGCAACGACAAAAAGCTATCAAGTAGATACAGAGCAGCGTTTCTCATCAGAATTTATTGTACACTACTCATAGGAAAAACTAAATCATGCTGCACAATTCATAATTACGCCAACATTGATGAATGGATAGCAAAATAAATTACCGTCGCAACTCAGAACGGCTACACAATCGTTGGATGAGCACATTTAAACTAGGGAAAACTTGTCGCCTTCATTAAAATGCATACGGCATATCATCTTCGACCCGAATACGCTAGCAGCAGTTCTTGCGAAACTGTTGTCATCAACAAACAACCAGACCCGGTACGACCGGAAGAATAGAGATTTTGGAATGATCAATATTTTTCGATTTAGAGCAGGTACCATAAAGAACAGGTACTCCTCCTTCGGCCAGTCAATGCACCACGACATATAATAATTTGCACTCAAAAGTAAAAAAATAAATATAAACTTGTTAATGCGATTGTATCATGGACGCTAATAGGAAGATAAAGCTCTATCAGCGCGTATACGACGTAGTATCGGACCCCACTAATAAAGTGAGGGAAAAACATGGCCTAGAACCAGAGATTAATGGGTCTGAACCAGCGGGAGGTAGCTGATACGTCAGAGAGACATCGTATGATCCTATTGGCGTGTGTTTTGGCCAATCGACAGATAACGGAGGACAGATTGGCTGCCTTTAAGAATGTGCACGCTCATCCAACAAAGGATCAATCAACAGAGGTTTGAAGGATATCCTTTCAGCTCTTATCGCTTGAAGTATTTCTTCGATGTACGGCGGGAAACGTACGCCTCAAATGAAGACGAGACCCCACCGGATATGAGTCGACGGAACAACGGTTCATGGCAAACCATTTCCACTACGGGTACACGTTACTATGTCCAAAACTTTCCCTTCAACATGCACATGGTTATACGCTCTTTTACAGCGCCCGAGTATTTTAAACACTGCAGAAGCATACGAAGCATGATGTAAGAGTTCGAATCATTTCCGCTAGTCCGGTTTATTTCGTGAAGAATTACTCATTTGTAACTTGAGAAATCATCCTGGAATTTTCATGAAATGTGAAACAACCATTGTCAACGTTTTCCTGTATCGTAAGTACGAAAATTTTACCGCAGTATATTATCATGTGTTAAATTTTAGTGATGGGTGAATGTCAAAACAGGCGTATTTTAAATGCCATCAAAGTTATAACATGATAACGTAAATTTAAACTGACTGATTCGTCGCAAAGAAAGACAAAATAAATAAGGCCGAAATGGACTGATATGTCCTCCCATATTCGATCATTCGATTCCATTCAGACAAGCCTCCCACATTCAATAAAACCGGGTCGAGATCTTGCTGACAATTATCGAGATTAAGCAAATAACAAAAAGGTCTTTTTAGATGAAGAATATTCAAAATAATGGAGTTAACTCGCTGTAAATACCAACGATCATTACATACGAGCCATAGAGCTATTAACAAAATAAAAAATACTTCCACAATCACGGTATATTTATCCCCATGGCCAAGGGAATTTTACTAATTTGAGCCGTAAAACAAATTTCCACTCATCATACATGAATATGAAAGGCGACTGATTATTCTACGCGATAAACTCTAAAATAAACTGGCCTACATAAGTTATATACATTCATTCCACTAACCGAAGGAGAAAAATAGTAGTGTGACAGCGCATAAAATAATCTATCAAGTAGGGAATTTAAACGAAGATAATTTTTAAATAACTCAAACATTAATGGTAGTAGCATATGAAAATTGTCAGCTGCCTTCGCTACATGGGTAAATTATCTAGGGCTCCAATTCAAATTTATTTCTCAGCCGAAAAGAAGTCTGGACAATAAAAAAAGTCTATAATTGGGGCTGTATGATTAACAAGAGACAAGACATAATTTTAAATAGTACACCATCTCACATATTCACCACGAAAACCAAGGTATTTTTTTAATTAACTCAAATATTAATGGCAGGAACATAAGAAACTTGTCTACTGCCTTCGCTGCGTGGGTTATAATCGAAATTTCCCAAGCAATACTCGATGAAAGCAATTGATCACGAGAAACTTGTTACGTAAATAAGCCAACTGGCTAGGGAAAGAACATTACCAGCGTTACCTGTTCAACAACAACTTGAGACCACGCATATGGCTAATGGCCTGAGTTCAACGATAGTTTTTGGATTACTAGGAATAAAAAGTTGAACTTACCTTCTCCAATCCCTCCAGGAGAACATCCTGCACGTTGAAAGACGGACTGAAAGGCCCCAAAGTTTTGGAGCGAGCTACGGTGATTACCCTGAGAACATCGCTTGTGATTTCACCTGCAAAGATAGAAAAACCAATCATTAAATGTTATCCCTCCTTTCGGTGTACGAACATAATTCATAAAGTATTCTTGAATCATCGATTCACGAGAGAGAAATCAGTTTGACCCCAATTTAGATGAACACAAGCAGAATATAAGGGCCTAAGTTGAGCCTTATACACGACCCCAAAGGTATTACAAACGCATACCATAAATGGAGCACTCTATATTCCAAAACTATGCATTAACAGAGTATGTATCCGTTCAAACGATGATATAGTTATGTATGATGCATTGAACTTGACACTGTTTCACCTGAATGGAACAGAAAATTATTCAGCAAATAAAAGTACTGAATAAAAAATTATTTATTAGTAAACCATTATCACCCTGAATTCTATGTCCTGTTCCCATAAATCCTATTTCGGATTATAACCCATAATTTACGTAATTTTTGGCCCACCGTAAGATTAATGAAGTATATAAGTAATATTAATGATGAAAAAGACGGATTATACATTAATAAATGTAATGACTAAACAATGTCGGCAAGCAATAAGGTAGAGAAATGAAAGAGAAGGTCAGAAAAATCATAAAAATAGGTCAAGTGCCAGTAACCAGATCGCCTCAGAAGATGATAAAAATATTAACCAAGCCGACAATGACTCCACGCGCGATTCAGACCTGACCTTTCTTAGCTTGCGAAACTGAACCTCGATCGCATTCCACTATTTATGATGTTATTCGTGAATTCCTTACGCTTAAGCAGACATTCCGAGGCACGCTTGCTTTTTTTCCGAATAAAATTATGGGAATTCAGTTTATCACCGCCTTCTGCATTCCCTGTTTGCTACCTCATGCCAAATGCCAATGAAAGGTGTTCCATGAAAAAAGTATACGTAAAAGCAGAACCAAACCAAGGTAACCGGCAAAGATATAGCAAACCCAAACAGGAAACTGAAATACAACGCAGGAAAAGCCTCATACTTAATAGTAAAAAAGAAAAAGACTATTGTCAAATTATAGTTAATCTATTTGCATACCTTGCAGTTTATCACAGATGTGCGATATTTTAACCTGTTTGGTTGTATCGCTGGCCAATATTCGTTAACCACGAAATATTTTCGTACACCCACATTCAAGCGATCGAAGCAAGCGAGCGAAGTACAGCCTGGAGCTGCAAGCTAGACGCATCATTAAGAGTCTTTTACTTTGTACTGTAGAGTATGATCTTAAGCGAAAAGGCATTATAGTAATTAGAAATGCTTTCATGAAAGAATTCACAAACCGATGAAATGTGAATTAAATGCTAACTAAAACCTGAACAGTTACTGCACTGTTTGCGGAGAACTAGACTGCTGGACAACTGCGCTCTAATCTCTACCCCGAAGAATAAAACACGGGATTAAGGGTGAATATGGCACCATAGACGACAATTTGCACGTAGCTTCCACAACAAATGCATAGTACTCGTTACACTTGGGTGGAATATCCGTCTGGGAATTTGAGCATCCATCAAAGTTATCGACAACACACACGAAAAAATGGGTACTAGAGTAAACATCGGGTCTCAGTCAAAAGGCCCGCTCCTAAAATCCCCAGCGACCTAAGGCCCGAGACAAAATCCCTGCGGCTTAATGTCCTGAGGGGGTTTTGTCACCGGGCCATATGTCCTCAGTGGGTTTTGTCGTCGGGCCTTATGTCGGAGGGGGTTTTGTCGCCGGAGATTCTGCGCCGGGCCTGTAACCCGTAAATATCTGAGTGATAGTATTCAAGCACTGAAGTAAATTGGTCCGATCCTTTGGTTACAGTGTGATATTTTTCTTTTGTTGACAATTTTATTATATTGACTTATCTCCATACCATCGGCGGTTGTTTGAATTTCTTTCTTTTTCTCTTATTTTATGCAAGTATCGATTCCGAAATTGTTAAAAGTGATGTACAGTAATATTCTAATGGGCCAGGTGCTCGCGAAATAAATGAAACTAGGTAACCCGTGCGAAATTTCGCACTTTCACTATGATTTTATTTAAATATTTTTGTCTCTTCATGTTAAGTTTCTTTGGTCTATTTATGGCTTTAACGGGTTTTTGAACCTTTTTTTTAATTTTACAAATAAATTTGCGTAGATATACCTCGAGCAAGTAATCGACATGGAAAAATCAAATTAATGGGTGAATAGTGAAATTTGAGATTGTATTTTTCGCCAGAAGCCGGTGAATCAAAATTTAAAATGAAACCTCATTTGTCACTGTAGGTGCATTATTAACCCTTTATAACCCAAAGTTGCTTCTGAGCAACTACAAAAATGTTTAAACTTTCAGCTCTATTTAGGAGATATTAAAACTAAATATTATTTTGTAGTGTAAATTTTAATGACGAAATATTAATCTGCCAGGATAATTATAATTGAGTGTAAAATTTTCAAGTTTTCAAAATGAAAAATCTTAAACTTTTTCTCCCAGAAACAGCTCTGGGTTAGAAAGGGTTAAGGAACATAGACGGAAAAACAGAAAATAACCGTTTTGTAATACTATATAAATGATTATTATTATTCTTATTATCATTAAATTTCAAAGAGGGACGGCCGCTTTCTTAAGGCGAAGACATGAATCACCTTTCATTAAAATGTTGCGTGATATAAAAAAAATGCGGTTCTGGGGAGCAAGGGTGGAGATGAGAGGGCAAGGACTCAAGCGAGGGAGAAAAAAGGCAGACGGGACACGTAATCGCTAAATTGCGACACGGTGAGTTGGCGCGGCAAGCGATCCACGTTCCCCGACGCCGGGGAGGACCTTTAGAAGGCCTTTGATGTCATTTCTGTATCTCCGCCATCTCTCACCACCAGTTGCGTTCGTGGAGACAAAAGCATACAGGGATTATCAAGTCTGCACAATCGAGATTATCTTGCTGCCACATCTAGGCACAAAGGTAAAACTATCACAGGAAATCACGCATTTCGAATTACTGCATTCATAAAGTTCAGTTTTCAGGATACATTCTGGTCTATTCATGCTTCGAAGTGATAAAAAAAGTCTGATGGATTACTTTCACCCATGATTCTTTGAAATATGCCGAAAAAGTAACAAAACTATTGTTTTAAGCGTCGATCGCTTCAGTAATTAAAATAAATACGAATCAAAATAATTTAATGATAGTAATTTGTAAATTAATTGAACAAGTATTCTTCTACTTTCTTAAGGATATTATATCTTGCAGCAATACGCTTGTTAGATATTATTGTTAAGCTTTTGATGAACACTATATTCCTCATTTACTCAAGAGATCATTGCAACACACCTCAACACCAAAAAAGGTCTGAACTGAAACGAATCAGCTATGTGCTAAGAGATTTCACGGAAAAAGCATCTTTGAATAAGCAATAAAGCGGCAGTACTTCCCAACCATTCTTTTAATTTTAAAATTTTCTACTTCTCGTAGTCACCATCGCGAAATATCGGAATGAAAGATCGTGGTCGGAGAAAAGACATATTTAGTGTGAATGGGGAATTTTATCGGCTGATTTTCAATACGACAATGTCAGCACGGACAGATGGCCACTATTTATTCTTCACACTTTTAACATCAAGAGAGAAAGCCTGAATGTGAAAATGATAGACTTTCGCCTTTAAATAACAATCCGGCGAAAGAGAAACATAAATTATTGGGACTTAATTTAATCCGAACTTAAGTTATCTCTCGACCCTCCATAGGCCGAACGGTCAAGGGTGGAAATACCCTTGAACAGCCGTGACCTCAGCCGAGCACATTTAACGCTACACGTCGGCGGCAACGGTGCTGGCAACAAGCCTGCAAATGATTCTACGAATAAACGCCACGTGCGTGCAACTCTCCAGGAATACAACCAAATGATTCGCCATAAGTGTCACTCAGCTGATAATAATAAGTCTGATCAGACAAAACTTTCGCAAGACCCCAGGGCGCAAAAAATTGAAGGGGGTGAATTGGTATTACAAAGAACTGAAACCAACAATCATTCCGTGGGAAGCGGTTATAAAAATACTTGTCTCACATAAACATGAAGTAAAGTTGTCATTTATCTTCAAAAATTGCCTCCACTCAGCTTCGTGAAATCCTACCAAAAATATATAACACCCTCACAAAAAAAGCAATCGAAAAATAAGGTAAATTCTTACTCTCAATTACTAGCGTAAATAAAATGATTTGATAGACAAACCTCTCATTCCTGGTCACAGGAAAATTTTACGCAAGTCACCAATCACGGCTTGATATCATGTGCAACATGCTACATATAAACCCGAGCTACTTCTAAAAAAGTATATTCAACGTGACCTTTGAATTCAGCAGAGCCTGGATGCATTCATTGCCGAGATATGGCTTCCATCAGGATGGGATAATCTCGGAGATGACGACCCTTGTGCTGAGTGGTTCACAGTCATTTCATATCTATCATAGTCAAAGTTATCTAGACGATCTAAAAATGGGGGAAGAACTTCGACTAAGATGCAGAAATTGCGAAAACAGTGTCATCCGCAGCAAGAGTTTCTTACGAACCATCCATGTCGAGAAAGATTACAATTTAAAACATTGAGAAACCTCTCCATATAATCACATAGTTCAGAACTTTGAACGCCATCATACAGATTTGATTTCTTTTAATCAATTTTTTTCACTGAAAGATAAAGAGGTTTTATGCAATGGATACAATTGTCAGTTGCTAAGGAGAGTTAAAAGTCAATGCTAAGAATCAATTAAGTATTGCCCTGGCGAGATTAAAAATATTATAAAGGAAAATAAACGATACAGAAGATTTTAGCTTAGCTGCACAACGAAGTCACATAGAGCCTAAAGATAGACGAAGAAGACGACATTGCTAGAAAGAACTTTGTTAAATATTAACGGCAGTCTCTTAACCTGACGATTGTGCTCCGCGGTTTTTCTTGCAACCTTGTCAACTTGTTCCCCGAAGTTATAATAAATGAATAAAACATTCTACTACATTGAATAATTATGAATTTCAAAAATAAAGTAAAAAGTATGATATCTTACGATGAAGATCAAATACGATGACGATTAAATAACCAACAAAAATATTCGACGATGAATAAGGTAAGAATATGTAAGGCAAGAGTGGCGACTGGAATGAGAGCGTCCTTTTAGATTTTAGCATAATAAAACATCAGAATAAAATTACCTAAGCGGCAGGACGGTTTTTTCGAAGATTTTAAGTTATTGTACCATATAGGAGTTGTAATGTATTTAAAATGATGCCCTAACACGGGTAACATCACCGTAAGGTATTAATGATATAAGGAAGAAATGAAGAGTATCCATGAATGAAAGTTTTATATTGTGCGCATTAAGTTTTAAGTGGAATCAAATGTAATGATTTTTATCAAGAATGAAGCAACGGAAAATCAACTTCACCGTCCATTCTGTTGTTTAGGAGTTCATTTAGGGCCCATTAACTCCAGAAGCTTTGATATTACTCATCCATTGGCACTTAATCAATATTGAACAGCGCTAGGTTGGCTGGAAGTGGATTCTGAGTATCCATCTAGTCCCATTAATGACAGCTCAGTATAAAATGCATTACGAATCCTCGGTAGACAACTCGGCGTATTAAATAAGCTGTTTACCAACATAAATATAATGGAGAAAATTTTTGTATACCCTTATAGCGAAAAATGATCTGCTGATACCAAATAGCATTTGGTCTATAAATCGATGAGAGCATCTCCGCTAGAGAATGATTATTTCCCAGTATGTTCCCAAACTCGACGGGTGGCAGCGCGGGAAATCGTGTGATGCATTTTCTATCCCATAATCGCATTCGACAGGATGTTTCGTAAGCGGTGTAAACATGCAAACACGGCGTAGCCAAAGCGGATCATTTGACCGGAAGACTAGGAGCGATAGTAACGGCAAACATCTGCCCCGGACAAGAAAATAATTACTCCGAGGGGCCACTTCGAGGCAAATCGATCGCTTTAACGAGCGAGTTACCGTACTTACCAAATGGCTGGCATAAAACGGAGATTTAAGAGACCCAACAGTTCAGAAGATTACTTCGAGATACGGGGTTGGAAATATTTCAAATGTGCCGATGGTACTGCGCCACACGAATATCGCCCGTAACTGCGCTATCTTTCAAATATCAATTAGCAATTCACAATTTTATATGGGCTTGTGCTAAAACTTGCTTGTGTGTGGAAAACTTGGCCTAAAATTTGTCTATTAAAATAATATTGAAAAAAATGACTTTAAGTACATAACCATAGTAAGGGTCAAGAATGGTGGCAACTGTCTATTCTACGGCCAGAAACATAATTATGTCATAAGTGAACTAATAACTCAGGCATACGGCGTTTAACACTTACAAGTTATTTGATAGGAGAGAATAGTCCTTTTCAGCAAAGTCTTTGACGGGTGAGATGTACATGTCGACCTAAAAATCTCCTGATGAGCGATAATCTGGCTCTAATGTTACTTTGATATAATATGGTGGCAACTGTCTATTCTACGGCCAGAAATACAATTACCAACGATGTGATTCTCTGCATTTCAATTTATGGTCGAAAGTAGGAGTTGATTACGAAAATAACTATCTACGGAATTCTACAGAAAGCCCCGGACTTGGCACAAAAGTAATTATACGTGGTCATTAAGTTTAGAAAACTCAGATGCGATACTGTCATTGCTACGGGTAAATTCCATTGCCATGAGTGTTGAGTAGTCCACGTTTAATCATGTACTTCACTCTCCTCGAGAACGATTGGATAATTCACACTCGTGCGCAATAGGAAATATGAGAGGCAGATGCAATTTCGCCATTGCGTGGAATGGCGGATAAAAATTTTGCCTCGGCACCTATCAGGCTATGGGGCAAGTAACTTCGAATACCGCAAAGTAAACAAGGAAAAAAGAGCATTCCAGAGCATCTAAGGAACAGGAAATAAGCACAATCTGGAGGCGCGGCGCGTGGCCAGCCGACTTTGCTTGGCTACAGTCATCACCGATTGCATACAACGCACAAGATCACGGCCATCTGTGAGAATGGAATGCGGTGAGCCAAGGTACAACGACTGAACGGATGAGACGTATCTCTGGCAATGCTGCCAACCGTTCACCCGTTCACGGAGGAAGGAGGGGGGTGAAAACTCTTATTCAGGGGAAAAGGAGGGCGTCCTCACTCATTGATGGGTACTTTCATAAGAGAGCAAGATTCGCTGAAGAGGGAAGAAATTTCCAGGTCTTTCGAGAAAAAAGAAACTGGAGCATTCTTCTCTTTTCGACGAGGGAGGAACCAGGATATTGGCGCACAGACATCACGCATAATCGTGGCTGCCACCCCAACACCGTTATTCAAATGAAAATGGCACAAAATTACGTTATAGCAGCCGAAAAATAGTTGATTCGAAGTTTTCAGTAAAATTATCTGCATACCACGGGACACATGTCATAACTATAATGCTGATCTTCTCAAAGAGAATGCTTCGCATAATTTTTATGAGAATGATTAAGGAAAATTTTTATACATTCATAAATAATCAAATCGAAATGCATAATTATGCTAAAATCATAACTAAGAAGAGAAATAACCTGAACTCTCACACTATATTGCTAATCGACTATTGCTGAAGTGACACGTATGAGCTGTAATTATTAAGGTATCATCACAAAATTGAAGTTGCATTATATTTGTAATGATGTGGTTTCGAAAATTTAAGTTAGGTTCTTAAATAGTGACAAACGATAGATGAAACATGTTACCGAGAAGTGGGTTGATCGACTTTTGAGTGACATTTTCGTAGTACCAATCTTGCTGACAAACAAACGTATTGCTACGAGCAGTATACGTGAGAAAGAGCCAACCTCCAATTAAGAAATAAATGCCAACAAGTCACGAGGCATTGACGTCAGCGATATAGATGCGGAGAGAAATGTTTGAGAGAAAATTCGGTTGCCATTTTCTTAAAAAGATAACTAATCTACTGTGGAAAAGAGGAATTTCACTATCGCCTGTTGCCAAGGACGATCTCAGTAGGCGATTAAACACCAAGCATATGGCCCAGAATCGGTTCAGAATGTGTTATCACGCTTGTCATGCAGGTTTTCCCCAGGCAATAAGGCAGACCGCGACGTTAGCTCAGGATCATGGGATGGTAAACAAAAGAAATCCCTTGTCTAGCGGCATATTGCGTATAAGCCGAACATCACCTCATCGGGGAGTGTTAACTCAGCGGGTGTTTGGCTATGAATAACACCTAAATATCAGACAAACGTTTATCGCGGCTCTAGAACGAAGGGACAAACAAAGGGAAACCATCAAAAACAACCGTCATGAGCGAACTAATAACTCAGGCATACGGCGCTTATCACTTACAAGTTATTTGATAGGAGAGAGTAGTACTTTTCAGCAAAGCCTTTGACGGGTGAGTTGAACATGTCGACTTAAAAATCTCCTGATGAGCGATAATCTGGCTCTAATGTTACTTTGATATAATACAACTAATAACTTCAGGGTTCACTCCACTAAATCTTTCATTGTGGACAATTATACTACTACTCTTAGCAGTAAAAAATAGCGAGCCTTTTGAAAAGTAATACGTTTAATTTTCAGATTCAATTTATACGTAGGCAAATGCGCGGACTTTTGAATTGAGAAGTTTAAAATCGTGTCTAAAAACATAAAAATATTTTTCATGTCCTGCCAATGAAATAAAGGAGGAAAGGGTTCCGGCTTTTAAAGTATCAAATTTGAACACATATAATATATTATCATTTCAGGAGTGTAACATTTCAGTAACTTCCACAACATGGTTTTATTAATATTTCCACGAATAAGCTCGCAAGTGGATGTGAAAGCGATAAATATTTGGAAATTGATTTGGAACCGTTCTTACGCCGCCGTTGACCTATTCGCTCCATTAAAAATTGTAGTTAGTAAAAAATAAACAATACAAAAAAAACTTTCCCATACGGGGTCTAATGACCAAGAAGGATACGACGCGGAGTTAAGGCTAGAAAAATCGTAACTACGGCTGATACACAAGTAGAGTCAAAGTCAAAAACTTAAGTAACAGTAGTGCTTGGAAACAAATACCACCCTACTGCCACAACGCTGGGCATTCAACTTCGAAAAAACGATTTCAAACGCTGGGTGTCAGAAGTACGCATTTAATAAAGTTTTTCACCAATTTGAAAAATCAATTTCTGGCACACGCAAGCCCGTAAGCTGTAGTGTCTACAACGCAATAAAAAGGTTAACGAGAAGGTGATTCAAGGTCAACAGATAAAGAAATTTTGAGTAAAAAGTGACCGAAACACTTTCGAAGCCGACTTCCAAACAGTGATATATTCGAGTACATATGACAATTCCGATATCTGTACTAATAACAGATCTAGCCGTTGTTTTCCCATGGAATCGTGTACGCATATATTCCCTGGGTGACAAACGAACAATATGTGGGAGCTGACTACTCCCTGTTTACAATTCGACCGATATGGAAACTATCTGGGAGGGAGAGACCCTAAAAATAGCACGTCAGACGGATGGGGAGGCTTTTGACGGGCCTTAGGTTCCTCACCCGAGGTTCAGGAAAGCATCACTATCGGTCGACACTCGCGCAGTCATATTTTAAAATATTCCGCATCAACACTGCTTATCGATACTAACATGAATTAAGATATCACCCACGCACTCTTGACGAAGAAAGAACCAGTGACTTATAGTCGGGTCGCAAAACAAACTCACCATGACCTCATGAATTCGTTCCCTGAAACGAGTGGAAAGTTCTAGGGATAAATACCATGAATATTATATTGAAAGGTTCTCCATTCCCGCGATTCCTTTGAGTACCGCCGGTTGCAGTAAAGAGTGGCGCTCCAGTCGCAAATGTGCTCGTGAATATACGTCTTAGCCCGCAAGATATACCCTCTGCGGCGAATTTAATAGTTCACAGCTAAAAATTAAGCTCATATAAGCTACCAAAGAACATATTACCATAAATAACCCAATAAATTCGCTGCGTAGCATATATCTTGCGGGCTCGTGAATATACGCATGTTGACAAGCGTTTTAGCGACTTAAGCGCCACCATTTACGGCGACCGGCGGGCAACAGTGGAGTCGCGGGATTGAAGAACAGTAGGCCTTCCTACAGAAATATAAACTTAATAGTAAACACTTTGCGAAAACAATCACAGTGTCTGTGATCTTGAAATGAGCGGAACACGTCCATTGAAGCGCGAAAGCAATATGCAGACAATGCGGTTGTTTGGACATCACAGAAGAGCTTTCTTGCGTTCTGAAGCTCACCGACCTTCAGGAAGGGCAAACCAAGAAGTAAAAATAGCATTCGATTAAGGAAAAATGCGGAGCATAGACGGTCGAAAAAAACGGCACGACCTTGAACGTGACAAAAAATGAAACAGCGGAAGCTGAGAGACGGGAATACAAATGAGCAAACACGGTGCTATGAGACCATGCCGGCAAAGAATAGCCCGAACAACTGAGGCTGCTATTAGGGGAGACATATCTTCCACACTAATCTATATACGTACTATAAAACCCACTTCCCACCAATAACTGACTGATTCATACAAATGTTTGTGGTGAAAGAGAAAAGATACGACAAAAGTCATAGAACCGACCCCCTCTAAAATCGTCTGACAGCCTAGGAAAAATTGCCGAAACTAAATTTTCAATTTCCTATCTATTACAGTGTTACCAATTGCCTCTATGCCTGTACTCATCTTGGGCATTTGGTAGTCATAAAATCAAAGGTAATGCGGAATTTGAATATCACGAAGAGGCTTGTCATGGCACCAAAGTTATTGTGGCAGCCATTACTTCACATTCAGACAGTCTTGAAGCTAAGAAACGTTAATAATTTGGACAATTTTGATCGTGTATGACGAATAATCGTTACTCCCCGAAACCAGATCTACTGAGCCAATATTGTGCATATATAACTTCGAAATAAAAGTAAAAGGAAGTGACCGTCATCATTCGGTCAAAAAACTACCGTACAAAAAATACGACGTATTGCCAATTCAATAATCTAATTTTTTCCATATATAGCACCAGGATCTAGGGATAGGATGTATCTTTAAAAAATATTTTTTCGGCTCGAGCCTGTTTAAAAATAGGGGTCCGCGGGAAAACGGGAAAAATACATTCATGCGAAAACTGTGACAGAAACGGGGACACTTTTTCTACCAGCTATTAAGACAGCGAAGGTGAACGAATTGCACCTGAATCTCAGTAAAACCAAACCAGCTTGTCAGGTTTCTCCAAGGCCAAAACCACATGAAGAGTGGAGTGGAATAAGGATCAAGGCTCCCGCTAATTGAATTAAGCGGGAGCACAAGGAGAGATACCTAAGAAACTATATATGCTTTAGCTGATACATGATCGAAAAGAGAATATCAATATATGAATGCATAGTTACCCAAAGAGAACCAATGCAATCCTTTATTAAAGGAGAAATAGAAAATTAGAATACATAAAGCATTAAGAAATTCACATGTCCTCATGCGAACGAAACACTGACTCAGGAAGCCTTTTCCAATTCTTGCGAAGTATGGGACTGTTGGCAAGGGCTCATCCTAGTAGCCGCAGTGATAGGTTAATGTATGATAGAATAATTCACCCTTTATTTAGATTTTCCGCGACTCCATGATTTAAACAAAATCCTAATCCGAAATATTTCTCACTTTTTTAAAAGTAATGTGCTCATTACGGAGGTCACGTAGCTTGAAAAGCGTTTGCTTCTGCAGGTTAATAACTTTAAAGTAATGTACCGTAGAAGTAAATTTAACTGTATTCAGTTCTTATACCAAATGCTACCGTTAACACATATTCTGCATTTTACTGCAGTAGTACATCTGTATTTCAGCAAAAAAATTTTTTACCATAAAAAATATCGATTTCGATTTTTCGAATCACTCGGACAAAAAGTCAACTTTTCAGGAAACTCGATTAAAAAAACGAAATCGAATCGATAATCAGTTCATGGAAAATCGGTTCTGTACTTCTATTGCAGTTAAGTTTTCGTTTAATCACAGAGCTGAACGAAGCCATCTTGATATGGAGTAATTTTCCTGATCACCCTCCAAACTTAAAAAGTTAAATGCAAACGCCAGGGGAATAGTCCACGCCGAGCCATAACCGATCCAAATCCAACAGCGTGAATCCCTAGACGGGCCTGCGCGGGCGCACGTGGATAGCAACACGTGCACAGTTTCGGCGTGGGAATCAAATTCTCACAAGACATGTGGATTCATACCTGAGATATCGAGGTGGGAGGAGTCGATTGGATTTTTCTCCTAAGCGGCTCGTGCCGAGGCCAATACATGATCCGAGACCACGAGGCCAACACACCGCGCTGAAAGCGGCAGTCGCCCAAAGACGACGCTACGACGCCGCTGTAGCGTGACATACTTTCGCGATAGGATTCATTCGGGCACGCAAGCGGAGACGCACGATTATAGAGGAGCAGAAGTTCCAGCCGCAGGATGAAAAAAAACTAGGAGTCTCTCCAATAGCCTGAAGCAGCATCCGGAAATGATAGCTCACCCACAGGACTTTCAAAGATGCATACACCACCGACAGAACCGTACCTACACAACGTATATGTAAGTGTTCTACCGGCAAAGTAAAGATAGGGCACTTCTCACTGCGGCAAAATGGTTAACCAATTGTCGTATCATTGCATTGTAGGCACAACGAAGAATAAAACGAAGGTTTTCATTAAAAATTATCATCAAAATACAGATAACACTAACACCAACAAATACGTTAAGTGTGGCAATATTGCTTCCCAAAATATCTCTTCTCGAATTTTAATGGAGATGGCAAAAGAAATAAATGGTTCTCATGACGCAAAGTATAGCGTCTTTGGGTTCATTTTTATCTGTGCTAAAAAATACGATGCATGGAATAGAATGAATGAGTACAAAAAACACTAAAAACCACGACCTACAGCATGTTGAAACCGACGCAGAATCGAACAACGGACGTCGGCATTGCTGAGCCAATTATAACCGTTGTCATGAAATAATACAGTCGTTTACAGGGCAATAATCGAAATATCCTCACGCCCCCGAAATCGCGTAACCCTTAGTGGTGAGAATTGGAATCATAGATCAAAATGTAATCAAATAACACTTGCTGAAATTCTGACAACTGCTTTCGTGTTATTAGCGGCATGCCTAAGAATGAGAGCTTACGTGTGGTAAATGCTGAGTAGCACAGGAAAATCACAAAATTTTCTCACGAAGAACACTGGTACACGAAGAATCCCGAAATGAAATTTTGGACATGTTATCAAAAGGCAGCAACCGGAATAATCAGGGAAAGGAAATTTCCATTAAGATGGGGGCACTGGTTTAGGATAAACTGATAGGGCGTATCTGCCAGCACGTCGAGTAGAACGTAATTACATTCAGATAGGCAACTGCAGTAGAGGCTTCGAAGGAGAAAGCTGAGAATCCCTTGATATCATTACGGAGGACCGAACAAGGCTTTAGTGAGAGGACCACTCATCCTTGACACACAAGTTTCAACACAGCACCTCGAAGAAAATTTCTCCAGATGCTCCTCTATGAGCTGGATGCTTCTTTCTACCCTAAGGTGAACTTTCACATGCTTCCAAATCGAACAACGATTGCTAAACGTTACACTTCCAAAAGGGATAAACTTCCTAAACATGAATCGATTGGAAAAATAATAATCTAGTGCAAAAAAGACTGTTATTTTCCGAATTCAATCATAAGAAAAACTTGCAAGCCAAATATCGCAACCCTCTAAGACAAGTGCCGTCTAGAACGCACACGACATAACGAAAATAGGAAAACACCGCGATTATCATATACTGTAACAAAAAGCTGGATCCAGGTCAAATGAGTCCAAAATAATATGATCACGCCATCTGATCAACTGATATTAATTACCCCCCCCCTTTCATATTCATGTCCAGGGAAACCCACAGAAATCCAATGCAATTGCTTATCTCAGTTCAAAACACCATTTAGAAATGAATAATCGAAATATTCGAGGAGGAAAACTAAGAAAAGAGTTAACATCGGAAAATTGCATCAGGAACAAAAACCAACCACACATTTCCGAAGGCTGCCGGGAAGTAACTAACTAAAAACAGCTAAACGACTTCCTGTACATTTGAAAGTGGAAAGATACTTCCTTACGGAAGGTGGAAGCTGTATGGCTGAAGGTTATACCCATTGAAAACATTCAAAAGACGTTTCAATTTATGGCAACCAAAATATTGACCACCACAATTATTGTCGGATACTATCAAAAATTACTTGATCACCAAAGATTCAGTAACATAAAAGAATATATGAGAATACGACCACTAGTTTTCCAATCCATCCATTTTTTCCATCAACAGGTTGACGATCGGCGACAAAAATGAACATATCCTTGTATCGCATTTGATCCACAGTTGTGATCAGCTGATCTACATCTGCATATTACGCTGCATTCCAGATATAGCGGTGTTAGGCAGAAGGTGAACTATCACCTTTATGCACCAGAGGATTAAAATTTACTCAACGCTGCCGTTATAGTCTCTTATCGATCGCGGATAAAAAGCGAAATTCTAAATTTATCTGTTCTATGGTGTATCTCTCTCAATTCATTTTTATGATCGTTTCCCATCCGAGTTGTTCAAAGAGGTCAGTAACACTAACAAGACTACTGTAACGGCTTTTCACAGAAACACTGTGCTGCCAATGTGTAACACTGGCAGCATTTTGGCGTGGGAAAAGCACCAGCATCGATGAAACATTCCATTCGATGTGAAGGATGAGCATCATTCCGCTTCGGAGCAAGGACTGTATGGAATTCAAATCGCTCGGAGGGGCACAGCATGGATCAGACACGCATTTACGTGTAGAGAGGGAAGGGAGGTAATATAATACGTGGAACACACACTTGATCGCGAGGACGGAGTCGCAAGAGCGGCAAGGTTGCTAGGCTGCCGCAGTTGACCCACAGAACGACACGCAGTTGCGGGAACGGTTCAGCCAACACATGCGGGTGGGAGGGGAAGTGAAGGGGTAAGGCGAAAAGAGGAGGTGGGGGCGATGAGGGGAAAAAACACCAGAAGAGAAAGGAAACGCGTAGAATGTCCGCCCGAAATCCGAATGAAATCGAACGTAAAAAAAGAATCACGACAAAACCGTATAAATAAGGAGCAAGAAAAAAGAATGTGAAAGATAAGATACGATTGCTACTGCGACGGTAAATGCGAAAGCGCGTAAAAAGAAGTACTGAAATATATCTGCGAACTTTATGGTGATAGCCTCATAATGGTGTAATATCGATAAAAGAATATTTTTCCTGCCGATTGTATTGTAATGTGGTTTATCAATGTTTATAATTATAGCAAAGATTTAAAATAATAGATAGTAGGCTAAATGGAAAATAAAGTAACGATCATTGATTGCATAACTGAAAAGCAAACGTAAAAGGGATTGTGAACAAAACAAAAACACTTCACTCATAAAAACACATTTCTGCTAACATAATGGCAACGCCTTAGGCTTCACAAGAATAGTAATAAGGGGGATAGAATAAAGAAAATAGTCATGCAGATAATGGTGAGGTTCAAAAATATTTTTTACCGACAAGAAACGGAACTTTTTACTGCTAACCAATTACTATGGTCATGACTTTGCAAAACAAGAATGTTTCGCTTATTTGACCTAAAGGCGATCGTCAACCGTGATTCGACTCTAAATAATAACTCATTTGGAAAACTAATGCTCGTATTCTCAAATATTCTTTCATGCTAATGAATCTTCCGTGATCAATCAATTGTCAATTCGTGGACCACGATAAAAAAATCATTTTAGGCAGCCTATTTCCTCGTATGCGGAGGAGCCAAAGGCGCAATATACATAAAAAGCAATAAAACAAAGACAGGGAAATGTGGGGCAAAGAAAAAGGAACAAAAGCGATAAGACGATACGGATGAAACTGCGGCGACACAGAAGAAAAAACAAATGACGTCGCGGAAGAATTCTCGAGTGTGCATACGGTCGTAGCAGTTGAAAACAGCTGTGTGACGCGGCCTTTTTTTTGTCCTCCTTCCCCGATGCAGATAATCTCGGCCTCCTCCTTCCACACATCTCCAAGGCTTCCGCTGCATGCGATTGCACACACAAAGCACAGCTGATCAAAACGACGGCGGAGTTCCGCCTTGTTCCCAACTCGCTAATCTCTGTGATGAGAGAAGGTGGGGTAACACCAAAGCGTTCCAAGGGAAGTAAATTCTATGTTTTCTGATGAATAGGTTAGCTCTAGGCAGTGGCGGATCAATGGGAGGGGGGCTAAGAGGGCTCTAACTCCCCCCCTCCTTGATTATCCAATTAACACTCGATAGAATGGTACTTTGTTTGGACCCTCACTACTGCTGGGAAGTTACCCTACACTTAGCCCCCCTTGTCCGTATCCTAGATCTACCACTGGCTCTAGGAAAACTCGGATTAAGTAAAATGGGCTATGCATACATAGTTAATAACTTACTATAACTGTCAAAAATAGCTATCTGCATGCATTTCTTAGCATGTTTTAACTCATGCATGAATCATTTACTAAGCTAACTTTTCGTTTTTCTATTACTAACTGATAGTTTTATCTGCATGGTAGCAGGTTCGTGTCCCTAGAACTCTCCTAGTTCTGGTCTGACCGCATCTCGCTGTCCTGTGTGCGTGGCCTGAGCCTGACAAGCGAGCGTTCGTCCGATTAAGGCTAGGATTGCTAAGGAGTGCTGCATGCCTAGTGTGGAATCGCCCTGTGCCACACATTCTGGTGGTGGCTTGCGCGGTATCACGTAGATGGTAAAACCAGTTCGATGAAAACATGGCAACAGGTGTTCTCGCGAGTCCACTGAAAAAATAGCACCTAAAACAAATATTCCGAGATCCCCTGATATGAAGACGAAGTTTCTCAAAAACGAAAATACTGCGGGTCACATCCATAATCTCCAACTACCCAAGGCACGTACTTCAGAAGCACTTAGATGGAAAACTGTTCCTTGATAACGAAATTTGGTCCAGTAAAACGTAATTATTATAAAAATGAAGCATTTGGGGCATTCCCAGGTAAATATGCAAATTAATTTCACTTGGCATTATCAACGGATAAGAAAAATAATTATCTCGAAATAAAACAAATTTTCTCTTCTTTGGAAAGCAGTGGTAATTTTATTTTGAAGGCTCATAAGAGGAACATCTGGGCCTTTCTTTACTACCGTTCAGTAACCCACATAACAGAATGCGAGGCTACACAAGGTCCTCTCCATTAGACTACTTCTTAAGTCACAATATACGACTACTAGAACTAGTGAAATAATGGCAGGCAGATACCTCAACCCGCAAAGATAAAGAAAAACATCTTCTAATACGCGAACCGAAAGAAAAAACCCGTCACAAAATCCTCCAAACTCCGAGACGGCATGGAGAAGGAGACAAATGGATGTCAAAATAAAAGAACAGCGAAACAAAGAACGAACGTGACCGGAGGTTAAAGATTAGTCTGTCGGCTCCTCGGCGTCTCCGTCAATGCATCAAGTTAATCGAACTCTTCGATAGCGGGAGGCGCGGGTGTGTTATTGTTGATCTCAGGCGAACAAAAGGAAAAACACATTCTGAGAAGAAGACAGACGTGACAGCGCGTGGATTTGAAGGAGTGAGAAGTTTACGGAAATAAACCTCGTAAAGAATAAATCTTCGACTCCCTCCCACACAATGCCGCTCGAAATTTACGACCTTCACATAAGTTCAACGACATGGAATAAAATTTTTATATTAAGTGCGTCATCAGTAAACGCAAATCAGAAAGATGAGATGGCGAATCCAAATCATTTCCCAAACCTCTATCTCGCCGAGACGGTGAAACGTAACATTCTGACACAGGAGGATAAATAAACGCAGAGAGATAATATAACAGAGAGGTTACGCAAAGTTTATATTTTATTATTTGTTTATGTGTTTCTTCATGTATTTTTCCCATTGCAAAGTCATGAATTAACTTGGGTCAAACCAATCTATGTTACCACTCGTCCGAATGGTCGATTTTTACCTTTCTTTTAATAATAATAAAATAACAATATTACACGCCGAAACCATTACCACCTGAGAAAATGCATGATGTAGGCAATGAGATAGATCTTATTTTCGAATTTTTCTAAAACTCCCACGCTCTTCAGAGCGTGACTAACGGTTGAGATCACAAAGAATTTTTAAAAAACTAAACGTTAATAAAAAATGTACCCAAGTCAATGCCTTCGCTCGATAAGAGATAAGATTAAAACTACAAAAATAAAGATTGAGCGACATCAAAAATGTGCACTAAGGGCAGATCTTCAGTGCAAGCTATCCCATTTTCATGGCTGGATAACGGTGCCACCAAACTTATACGCGATACGAATACTTCGTATAAATGAGGTAGCAGGAAAAAATATCGATTGATTGGCCACTGCTGCGGGAACTGGGCCAATCGAGGAGGAGAATGAAGGGTAGTAAAAAAGGCTTGCAAATCGAACAATATGCACGAAGTGTACCAGAATAAAAACATAAGAAGGGCGTCTTGAGCAATTCACCGTTTGTATGCGGAAGTAGACGGAGTGGCTGAAAAGCGGCGATTCACGGTAGAAAGGCATTTTCCCATTAAAACGAAACCAGGAAATCGTTTGAGACTTTTTGTGAGTGACCATTGCGACGTTTTACGACCCATTTTTGCTTGGTGAAAATTTAGGAAACCACAATTGTATATGCTTTGCTTATCTTCAGAAAAAATTAGGTGTTGAAAACCTTTTCAACACGATACCTGAATGGAAAATAAAAGAATAAACTTTGAAACAGTAATAAACATGTATATAAAAGTACCAACCGGGATTTATAACATAATTACATCTTCATGACGTGCTTTTTTATGTATACCGATTAGTGAACATTACTAAGTTTATTCCTTTATTTTCGATAACGGGAAGATTTCACACAGTTAAGTCTGGAGTTATAAGTTGTACAATAGCTAGAGATGAATAAAAACAAGCGACCCCATTATTAACAAATTAAGAGGAGATGGTTCATAAAATAGATAATAGGCCACAAACAGCAGACGCGATCAGTAAATCATTATGTGGAAGAGCTACCTAAAAATAGCAAGGAATTCGACCCCAATAAAGTACAGGACAGGGTTTTGCAGAATGAAAACGAAAAAAAAATACCCCCTATTACCTTGCTAATTCAATTAGGAACAAATTATACAGCCTTGGGCCAACAGAGGTGATTGACTTGACCCGTACTCATTGTAGCGAATAATAGAAAAAAAATACAAGTCAACTTAAGATGCATCATTGTTCCGCAACCGACGACTAATGAGACTTCAGATCTAGCTCCAACGAGTCAAGGCTAAGTTCCCTTGCCAATAGATGTCTCTGAAATATCGATATATTTATACTACAGATAATGATCATGCAAAATATGGAAATCATGGGTTCCGATAACTGTTTCCTGCGGTACATCCACATGATTGTCCCGGAAAAAAATAAGCTATACGTTATTATTTATTCAACGCACATAACCTGACGAATTAAAATATAATAACAATACGAAGTAATGCCGCATTTAGCGTTACTCAAATAGGCGTGAACCTGCTTAGGGTTATAAAAAATAGCTGTTCCGGGTGGTACTATGGTACAGCTTTTATCATAAATGAAAAAAAAGATTTCACAGATTCCCCTCAAAAACTTTATTTACCACTTTACTCGATGAGTTTCGATCCTTGCACGCCATCATCAAGTCACACTTCAAGATGATGTCAAAGCTTAGAAACGTGCAGGGATGAATAAAGTTTATGAGTGGAATCTACAAAATCTTTATCATTTATAACAAATATTAATGTTATTGTAGCAGCTTAAAGACTTACGGAAACTATCAGCAATGTTTCAACATGGATAATAAGTTCCTCAAATATAAACTATGATCGTAGGCTGAATCGAAAAAAGTGAACAGCTACCTTAATTGACTGTGATTACCAATCTCTACACCTGGAAATCGGTCACCTGAGGTTGTTGATCTGAAATTATTAACTGAACCGCGAAATGGGGGGTAAGGGAGGTAAATGCATTTCTCCCTAGAGCTACAATGACGAAGCAGTTGAAGGAGAAAAATAGGTCTACATATGCAAGGCGTTATCAAGGATGTAATCATAGATGGCAGAAGGAATGGCAGCAAGCGACAGATAATGAATAATACTATAAACTATCCCCAGAAAAGAAAGATTATTCATTATGGCATCGCGTAAAGGCGAGAAAGCCACAATTTTACCCAAATAATCGATTGTAAAAAGAAGACAACCCGTCACAATTAAATGTTATAGAAGTTTCCTGGGTAATACTATATATTCCAATAGCTGAAATGAATTCGCTGTTTTGTACAGCTACTGGTGTGAAACTTGTACTGTCATGCAAATTAGAGGCATGAGCTGCGGCGTAAAGCCCCCTAAATATTGAGGAAACCCCGTAGTCTGTACTTAAATACTAGGCTGAACATTATCACTTCCACTGGACCTATGGTAGCATGGTACACCTATCGGGTTCGGGTTGCACGTCTGCATGATTTTCTCACTAGAAAATTCCAGCGAACTGCACAGCCTTTCACGAGGCAAACCTAGAACAACCACGGTGGTGAATGTTTATCAACGTAAAGCGAAAAACCCACCAAAACACGGCGGATGGCACTCACAAGGCCTTCTCGTTAGAGAAATGCAGCGGTGAGGAATGTGAAACCTTTGCGTACACGCGTAGCCTTCGAGGGAAGAGCCAACGAGTGACCTTGGAGTGCGCTCTATTGGATGTGCGGGGCGTGGTGCTACCGGCTCACATTGCGTGCTTTCACAGAGCTCCGCGCATCGGAAGAGAGAGTTATGGGGAAACACCTGTAACTCTCTCATCACACATACAGCCTTCATTTCCTGACTTTAGGCGATTTGATAATTATGAAAGCGCATTCACTGAATACAAACCACGGCTAATTAGGCTTATGTGCAAGCGACTAAGATTGAGATGACAAAATCCCAGGTCACATCATTTCCCTCGGGACTAATCGAATGATAGCGAGGCTAGCGTTACGTTCTATTATATTTCCTCGGATTTAAATTTTAACTCCACTATTTTGAACGCTGCTTAACTCTTGTCCACAATTGGACATGTCCACATTCAGAACTAATACATTTTTCACGAACATAGTTATGAAGATACTTAAAAGGCATCAAGGAAATAGCAAAGTGATAATAAGTCATTGATAAGGAAGAAGTTTTGAGGAACGCATGATAGGAAATGATGTACTAGTGAGGAATGTGAAAAGTAAATTATCTTTCCTTCCTGAAGGAGAAAGAGAGGTATCAGGGTTTTGATTCATGCCTGTTTATGAGATACTTATTTTAGCAACATTTTTCCAAAAGTCCATTATAACATTGCCAATCCAACTTATATTCCTGACCATCACGCAGCCATCTTGAGCGCACATTTATATTTACTTACCGGAGGGAAAGTAGTAAGTAGAAAAGCGAACCCACCGAATGATCACAAAACATGAACTATCATGTTGTCAATTGCCTCAGACGTGATTCTGAAAGCTCCTTACTTGACAACATCGTCAAGCGCACGGCCGTTTATGCGAAGATCGGCGTGGGATGAAGGAACCAAGGCCACAAACATCTTCGCAATTCTTTCTTATGATGTCATCGTCGGAAACGAGTTCTAACCATATTTACACAGAAGTTCCGCATCATTACAAGGAGTTGCGTACTGATTGCTAGTAGCCTATCGGCTTGGTTCGCTGCGGAAGTTAGGGGGTAAAGCATAGAGTAAGTATATAAAATACTATATATACTATGTATAGAATATACTTACTCTATGGTAAAAGGTCTCATGGCTCGATCATTGCCTATGGTACTACCCCTGAGATTGAATAAACTTCATAATCGATTACCACGCCAGCCGATGGAATACAATGATAAATGAAAGATAATTCCCAAACAAAAACAATATGAAAAGTAATAGTCTGACATTAGAAAGTTTGGAAAGAAAGAACAACTGCAAGGGCCTGGTTACACGGTACATGAACAAGTACGAGTAAATGTCTTAATGTATGAACGCGTGAATGAACACAAAAAACACCGTGCAACCACCCATCTTGTGCGAACGCATGAACAGAAAATACAACTTTTTTTAATTTGGTTCATACATTCATTCATGTTTCGTTCCACCAAAATCGTTTATGCATTCACACATTAACGCGTACGTGTTAAAGTACAAGTTAACTATGCCTTTACGTGATGTGTAACAGTTCTATATGCTAAGCCGGGAAAATGTCCCTAACACCGAATATACGAGGTTATTACTCATGGTCACCTTATGTACTCGATGTTATACGCCCTCTTGGCTACCTTTGTAAACACTTCGCGTTGCCTAGCGACTGGCGTCGATAAATGTTGGTCCAGCGTAGGGGAGGGGAGGAGAGAGAGTGGACACGAGGCTATTGACCAAACACCCCCTTCCCCCAAAAACGAGAAGACTTTCACCAAGGCGGCAGTGGTCACTTTTTCACTAAACCAATGTTTTTCTGGTCTTTCCTCCCTCACGTGTCAATATATTTGCCGCTGGACTAGAGATTACGATTATCTCGCACCATCCCCACACACGATCACCCTGCCACGAGAAAGAAACCCTAGCAACTCTCCCTTCGCCCAACCCCTGCCACCCCTTGACCGCTTAGAGATAAGCATTTTCCACCCCTGATGAGGTGGAGGCCGATAAGACAGCAAGGAAAGGAATCGCACTCTTGGACGTTTATTACGGCGTAGCAAGTACGTCTCCTTCAGAAATAGATAGAGAGCTTTAACTTATTTACCCTCAAATTTAAAGACCAGTTTTAGATCACTTAACTTTGCTTTAGTGAAATTGATGGACCTTCTTACAGACTATTTCCCTGACATGAAGCAAAATCTATAAACTAAGATGACTACAAACAGTTTGTGAAAAACACCATTATGGTTTCCAGCAATCATTTACAGAACTGAAAAATTCTCACAACACTCCAAAACAAAAGGATTCCCTGAAAGGGAGGAGGAGATACGTTTGGGTTTCCATTGTTCAGCTTACAAACCATCAGGAAGCAGCATTTGTAAAATAATAACCATGAAAATACAGGAAGTGAAAAATAAAAAATGTCATAAGAGTATCTCTCTCTAACCAACAACAGATATCAAATGATTAGCTGGCCTTCGCGTCTACAAACTTGCGAACGTGAGATGCAAAGACGAGCGATTGATAAACAATGAAAGCGAACGACGGAGCTCTACCGGTTTTGAATATTGGCAGTTACTAAGTCAATTACAGGGCAAAATCATATCAAAGAGGGGATTGGCTTGAAAAGGGTAGATCGATTTAAATCCAATTGTGAATTTCAGATCGACAAATCGTGCGACTCTAACTTGAAAAAGGGTATCTGGAAACCAGCGTTCAATAACAACGCACATAGGAGCGATGAGAGCAAAACGACACGTACTTAATTTCCAATATTTACAGTTTTTAAATATCTACACAGTTTTCAGGTTTCACTGAGAATCACGCATCACTAGCAAATCATTCCGACACTTTGTAAAAGGTCACGACGAAGCATGAATCCGATCGAACATGAATACGATTAGTACCTATGAATGAATTTATGCAAGATAACTTACACAAATTCAAAACAACACAAAACACAAGTAGAGTCCGTGAGTGTCACCAAGGTTACGAATGAAACAATCCTTTGGAGCGACGATCACATTATACACCGTAATCCATCGAAGTTTTCACAACTGCCTGGGCTAAAAAGTTTTGTCCACAGAAACTTACACATACAGATATTAAGAGGTGAGACGGATAACTTTTTTCACGTTTTTATATGAAGCTCTAACATAAACCATATTTCGTAGCATGCAAGTTTACTTACCAAGGGGTAAATCGCAAAGAAGACAGCACGCCGCTATGGCACCAGCAGATGCGCCTGAAATCTTCTCTAGAAGTAGGTGAGGAGCGTACTTTTTGAAGCAGACCGCCACTCCCACGTGGTATATTCCCAGGAAACCGCAACCAGCGAATGACAAATTCATGTTGTGCTGCTCACGAACAGCTAGGCTCTAACATCAGACGTAAATCGGCGAAACTAAATCACTGCTGATCAATTGTCCCACTGGGCAGAAAGGGCGTCTGCTTTTCTGCACAGTAAATAACAATCACAATGACAACAGGCTCTTTTCCGTCGTAACGACGACTCGTTGTGCGCACTTGTAAACAAAATCTGTTCGCTATGCTATAGTTGGTTTTGTCTACTATAAAACGAGGAGGGAACTACTAGGATGTACGTTTCCAGGTCTTCACTCCCGACGTTTTCCACTCCGACTGATTCCCCAAGGCTTCTCCGCGGTGTTTTATTGAGCTATCGCGAAACCCTCTCGTCCTTCTGCTAGATAACGAACTGCCTCTCCCCATACTCCCCAATACTCCCCCCCGTTTCAAACCGCTCGTTTCAGCGTCGACTGCCTTGACGTACTGTGAGAAATACTCGCTAGCCATTGGTTGGTTCAAGTGGTGTGGTTGCGAAGCCCCGCCTCCGCGTCTCCCGCGCGTAGTAGAGAGTCATCTGTCGTCCTTGCGTCTGAACTTCGTCGAGAAGATTCTCGGATGTCCGATGTCGTACGCCTCGGTCGCCGTTTTGGCGCAATTCTTGAAAGCTGAAACGCGGTTTCAAAGTTATTTTACCGGGAAAAGAAGAAGCTTATTGAAAAATCTCATATATATTGGTTGAGATGTTAAACATGCCATTTATACTATTTTTTTGATTTTTTATCCTGAAATGATAAGTATGAATTCTCTAAAGAAAATATTAAGTTAAAAATGTTGCGCTAATATATTTGCGCATTTCATTCATAGTATTGTGGTGTTAATATTGGTGAAATGCAGCCCTCCATTACCACCTTTTTAAAAAATTACCTCATCTTCCTAATGTTCTTCATATTTTGTTCCTTTTTATTTGCCACACGTACTGTATCTTATTTTCTTCAGAAGACTTTTTTAATATTTGCGCACTAGCCACGCCAGTGTAAGTAGCACACCATTGAACTAATTTTTTAAATCTCTGACGAATAATAGCCTTGATCCTTCAGGTTAACTTAATTTCCATTTTAGATCAAAATGACGGCAAATAACGGTGATTACTACGAATGGAAGAATTCGTTTATGTTTATTGTCTGACCTGCAACAAGGCCGTACTCAAAGGAGGAATTCGAGAGGTTCCATTCCTCCGTCTCACTCCACCCCCGAAATTTGTGGGAGATGGTGTCCCCTTGCGAAGGAACCCAATTTGCAATTCCCAATATATTAACCCCCAGAAAAAACCTTAACTGTGACTCAGAAGCCCAAAAATTTTTTTACGACTTTGTTGAGCCGGATCTCAGCTATTCTTGCAGCTATAACAAATTTCCTTTGTGGCCCTTTAACTATGTAGAGTCATAATGCAGAGCTGAATCGAATAAAATTATATAAAATCTCTAAAATAGAATCATTGCTAACCACTTTGACTCCCTATTTGTAAAAATAGAAATTTTTGCATTCACTGTCATAAAAATTTGCAATGCTTGATGCATTAAGCATAAATCGCAACGAAGAATGAGCGCCGATGATAGGCCTCAGTCCTTCCCACAGAAAGTTTATTTTAGTTACCTTTTAAGGCGCATGTTTATCGGTTTAAAAACATATCCGCAGCGCGGCCATAAGTGCAGATCGATCTATTTATTCTCAAAATTTACCATGCAATAAATACAACCGCAAGGATTAGCATTGAAAATTTATGAAATTGGTTGATAAGAGCATTATGAATGAGAATTTGTGTGTACAACCCCAGTGGCGTCGACTCCATGGGGCCTGAGGGGGCTCGAGCCCCCTCAAAAATTCGTTATGGGTGTGATGAAAAAATGTTCCACGCTTGTCGATTTTCCCCGGAGTGTCCAGATATCGATATTCGAGTTATCAGGGTTCTAATGTTGATCATATGACTCTTCAAAAATGCTTAAAAAACTTAAAACTCATTACTTCTAAAATTTCCCGGTGCAAGATCCCCGGTTTGGGCCCCCCCAATATTTTTTGTAAGTCGGCACCCCTGTGCAACCCTAAATAAATATGACTTCTCCGTGAAATTCGGAGCGTTATGCCCGTCAGCGACGTGTGTGGCGACTTTTATAAACCCTTTAAGATTGTATTATTGAGGTTAGTTGAAACATAAGCGAGTTCACTCGTCGAATGAGCAGTCGAGGACAAAAGCGGTGGCGTTCTGAGGGGGTATCTGTGTATCTGCGTGTAAGGTAGGTTATTTAAATGAAACAGAAACCTGTGAAGATGCCGTGACTTGGCTACTGGAGGCCGCCAAAAATTTATGCCTCTCATCACACTGAGGAAGGGGCAGCTGCTCTTCTTCACATGCGTGAAGGTGGAGACCATCTTGGTCGGTACAGCGACACACAATTCACTACGGGCGGGGTAACATTCACATTAATGATTGTATTACCGTGATGTAGAAGGCAAGGGGAAACCACCTTATCATTAACCCGAGGAGTCATAGCTACTCCACTCACTAAAGGGGTATATATTTAACATTTCATCTGTCCTTGAGGGTTCGTACCCCATTTTTTTAGATCGTGATAGAGTCGATTGTGATAGAGTTTAAAAGAAATGAAGAGAAGTATTTTTCCGCCGACCGTCGCCTACTTATCGAGCTTTTCGCTGAGGAAAATCGACAGAATTCCACGTTTTTTCCTTGAAAAGTTTGTGATATAGCCTGAACGAGGAAGATTTTCTTCGTCGTAACTTATCTTTCTCTTCCATCCATCGAATTTTCCTAATAAATTGAGATTTTGTCTAAACGTTCTTATCTATTCAGACCCCCTTTTTCCATTAACTTCAAGTATGAATGAAGGGAGAATGGCTGAGTTAAGTTAAATTATGACGAAAATATTGTCATTTTTAATGAATAATTTTAAAATTTGTTTTTTCACCGATTTTTTATTAAAACAAAACCATTGTTTAGACTTAAAGTCATCTTCTGAAGTCCAGAGAGTAAGAGAGTTATTCCAGAATTGAAGCCAAGAAAACGACGCAAACCGTCGAAACCATGGTCGCGTTTTAACACAATTTTTGTGGAAAAACAAAGTTTAAATTTATTCTTCCAAAATGTTCAGCAAATTCCTCAAAGTATCAACAGAAACCACCAACTTTTCCAAAATGTTATCGATTTGAAAAGTTAAGTGGGGCATTGATAACTATGACTTGCCTGTACTAATTAAGTAACTGTATAATGCAGACAATCCTTCGTTTCACTTTTGCCCGGAAAACCTACGAGGCAGGAAAGCAACACTTTTCAAATGGCAGAATGATAAGACTATCAATTAAAATTGTCGATATCAACGCCTGCCGTTCAAAAAATCACGTCGATTCTTGTTCTTACAAGATAATCAGCCAGCGATGAGCATCTCCTGATAAACTGAGATCTCTTTCTATAAAATTTCTTTTCTATTCTGACTCCCTTCTTCCATTGACTCCTATTCAAAATGCGTTCCAAATTTTGATCCTTTTTTCCTTCCTCATCTATTGTGCACCATTTCCATCGTAATTTTTTCCTTACTCCTCGCATCACCCTATGAATACTATTAACGTATTTTTATAGCATAGGAAATTTAGTTTGAGAAGTCACATTATTTTTGTGTGCAGTGTATGTAAATGTTTTTGTCGTATTTATACCGTTATAATTAACGGAGTTTAAATGCGATGCTGAATTTTTTCAACAGTCCACTCGATAACTTTGTGTTAATATTTGAATCCTACAGTCGCTATGAAAACAACTGGATCTGATTCATCATGCTGATTATTAATTAATTTTAACAGATTGCCTTCAATGATTTCCACCATCGGCTGCCCACAAACTTACTCAGCATACTGTCCGGAAGACTTTCATCAATTTACTCTAAGAATGGCTTCCCATTGATTTCTCCAGAGGCCCCAGCTTCTAAAAATCAAGAGTCATCAGCGAAATAGATGCTGTTCTAAACTTGCACTATCATGGTTATTTGTATAACTGGCCCTTCATCTTCGGGCATAAGAAATCAACAGCAAGAAATGCTCCATCATCATATGCTAATGAAAGGTGGTTTCCAACGTAAATACTTGGGTTTCAAAGGGGTTTTTGACGTTTTTCAAATCACTGTTTAGTTTTCAAACATGTCAGCTAGCAAGTATAATGAGGATGTAATGATGTCGAAAAGAATAATTAAGTTTCTAATTGGCTTAAGAGAAAATGACCTGCCACAGAAAAATGCCAATGCCAATTTAAACTGGGAACAATCAGTATCTCAGAAATGATTTTTTCGATTGATTTGGCTATCATCTACGAGGAGGAGAATATTGTTAACTTGCCGAGAGAAATGCCCAAATCTTCATTTCACTAGGATCTGGAACTAAACCACGGCTCTATTAGATCAGGATAATTTTGTTGAGCAATGATAAAAATGAGATTATGATTTCATAGTCATTATTATCTGTCTCTATAGTATTATCACCTCTATTTTCGTAAGATTTGCCGGAAATTAAGTCCTCATGATAATTTAAAACGTTTATCATAGTAAAATTCCATGAAAACCCCGTTTCGTTTACATTACTATTCCTCGAATACAAGAATAATTGTTCGAAAGTTCGGGAATTCAGGATTAAATGTTAAGGAGGAAGCCAGGGTAATATCCGTCTGAAATTTGAGGAAACTTTTTACAATTTTTCTACAATTGTTGAGGCTTTTGCAGCGCTGGATTGCAGTTCTTTTTGATTGCAGTTCAGTTCAATGGTTTTCGGGTTATTTACGCATTACACATGCCACGAAACGTCATCTGGAGAACAACTTCGACAACCGAAAATCATGGAGAGACATTTATTTAAGCTTTCATCTTCTAATAATTTTACTGGGATTCCTAATAGTGATTGCTGAGTGGCTTAAATCACGGCATCCTTTTCTTTATTTTCAGTTATTATTTTTGACGGGGAGCGATTAAGTTTTAATCTGATAAAAAATCTTAGCAGACTGAGGGAGCTCTGGCAAAGTGTTGACGGTCTCCTGCAATACAAAGCGGTCTGTAGCCAAATGAAGCACTTAGGTAAAGCTTGAGCTTTCTACCGGAATTTATATTACTTTGCATGTATATTTAATTGCATCATTAATCTTGCCTCTCTTCCTTCTCACATATGAATCCCTACCGTTGATCAATATAATGATGAGTTTTTACCTCTTATGTCGAAATAAATATAGAAATAACCATATAAATATTCTCGAAGAATCACGAACAAACGAATAACGTGTGTGCACTTTCATGCTCAATTTAACCTGGGTAAATCTATGTACAGTTCTAGAACATAGCAATTCCTTTCTTTCTTATTCCGAGTGCGGAAGGTGTGACATCACTAACTGATCAGGCGGGATTTTTGAGATAAACAATCAACAATGACAATGAGATTCACATCTTAGCATCATTTTTTCGAGATAGCTTATCTTTCAACAGATACATTGTTCAAATTTTTATTTCTGGTGAATTAAATGTCGTTTCAAAACAAAAATGCAGCCTTTGTGAATATGAGACGTATCAGTATGAAATAAAGCTTTCTGGTTTATTAAATCCGCAGGCGGATACATATGAGGGGTGCAGAGGTCGCGCCCCCCCCCATTACGGGGCCGCCTGTATTGCCAAACATTGCAGAACCACAAGTTTAACTTTTTTATATCATAAGATAGCATTGTCTTGTATATGTGTATAATCACTGTAATTAAAACTTTCACAAACGTTTCATGTGACATGATTATTTTTAATTACGATAAAATTAAAGTTAAATCAAGATATATTTTGCGCCCCTTCTCGAGTTTTTTTCTACTTCCGCTACTGCTTAAAACTGTTCACAAGCCCTGTCATATTATATGGTTATTCTTATTTTATGATATCCATTACTGTTTGGCGCAGGCGCTCATACATTATCAATCTAAATGAGTAAAGTATTTCGCAGTGATCAAATAAATCACCAAAAACCTCAATTTTGAAACCTCCTAAATTTTCTTTCCGACGACTAAAACAATTCTGTTAAATTCAAAAATATTAGGAAAGATTTGTGTACTCTTGATTGTGTAATATTTTGTGACGCATCACGCAAAAATTATCAAGTTTAAAATAATTTAATTTATTCGAAGTTGATTTCAATTGAGTTATTTTTTATTACATCGACCGCTAATTTTAATTATATAATCAATTAAAAAAGTCATCGAATTCCTAATATTGAGAGCACGCTGCTATTGTGTGTAATGGGAACAGAGAGACAGAATATCAGTTGCTGGTCATTTGCTTCATATGCTCATGTGTTCACTACCTACATTCATTGCCATTGGGATTTTCAAAGTTTCAAAGTATTCTTAGCCATAGTACCTCATCGATAGACGTCAAAAAAGGACAATTTCCATGCTATATTTTCCATAAATTTCAAATAGAATTTGCATGTTTACGCAGGTTCTGAATGCGATACTTGCATAAGAAAATGAAAAAATGTGGATCCATGCTAAAATATTTATGCATAGTTTTGACAAGAAACTGATATAACATTGGTGGTATCATAAGAATCATGTTGAAAAAGAGAGTTCATTTAAAAATACAAGGATGGAATTATCCACATTCTCCATGCAAGACATGGAAACAGGCTGGTGTGGTGGCTACAGAGTGTTGGCTATCCACCCTGTGGACTCAGGTTCAAATCCCGGTGGAGGCAGAGAACTTTCAGAGACTGCCCTGCTTGAATGTTGTGTGGAGGACATTTCAAGCGCAACACTTCGTCCGTCGGATGGGACGTAAAGCCTTGGTACCCTTGGCGCCTTTCGTTGAGGGCAAGCTCTTGCCGACGTCGGGTTTCTCTCCACCCTTCCTTCCATACCCTTTCCTCATGGCGCAAATGACATCAGCTGTCGGTCGCCTCCACCAAATACCATACCTCATTACAATAATTCTGCTTTTCATACTCGACCGATGTCATCCACGATGGAAAAATCTTTTTAAATTAACATACGCCAAAAAGTATTTATTCATCCGCCTCTATAACTTCAGTTAAGATATCTTTCCCGCAGATGATGTTTTTGGTGGCTGGAAGCTGAAAATGAGAGTAAGTAATATGATTTTTATGTAAAATCGGTTTTCACAGTGTATTTATCGCTCATAACTAACATTATCATCTTTAAATATTCTGAGTAGACTTCGTGCTTCGAGGGTTTTCATTTGCAGGCGTCCGTTGGTTTCATCCGGAATATGATCCCGATCAACAGCCCAATGCATTGCCCAATACCCAATGGGCCAACAAACATGGCATTTTAAATAAGTGTTTTCCCGAAGTAAATTTTTAAGATACAGGAAAATGCTTAAATACCTATATATATCTTGACATGGAACTTATATAACATTGTTGTATCTTTAGTATAATGATAATGATTCAAGGAAAAAGAGCTAATTTAAAAATAAATGGATGGAATTTTCCACATTCTCCGTACAAAAATGTTGCTTTTTAAACTTTAATATGTTGCTTAAATATCAATATGTATATCGTTTTGATATGGGGCTGATATAACATTGGTGCTACCTTCAAAATCATGATAGTTATTGATGGAAAAAAGTTAATTTAAAAACAAATATTTTTTAGTCGGTTTCATTCACAACAGCCCAATACCCTTCCTGCTAGAATACCACAATTCTCCTTCCGTACCCTCTATATACCAATAAAGTTTCAACTAAGTATTTTCCCGGATGAAATATAAATTGGTGAATTAATTAACGGTTGATAGGGTAAGTTTTAAACTTGCAATACGCCAAAAGAAAGACAAGATACGATCGGACAATCGGGAGAAATAATTCCTCTTAAATTACAGGCACAGAATTAGAGGAGGCAGTCGATGCTAAGGACACGTTGTGAAAGCCATAATGTCCTACGAGTCCACTAATTTGATTTTTCTTTGAACCAGGGCGCCTGTTGCCAAGGCATTCAAGGAGGTCACCCATTGTTTTCCGAGGTAAACAAGAGCGGCGATTATGCTGTTGGGTGAGCATTATTTTCGAAGGAGGAGTCACAGGAGCCGACGGGGTGACTAAGCCCACAGTTTGTATTGTGTACGCGTGATTGGGAGTCAGGGGAGAAATGAGGGCGAGGATTTAAGCGCAGAATAAGAGGAGGGGAGTGAATCGAAGTGGAGAAATTGTGTTTGCCAAGGGGAGGGCATTGGGACGGGGGTTATGGTCCGGACGTTGACCCACGGTGGATGAAGAAAATCGAATTTATCCGGCCAAAAAATTATTGTAAACTAGTGAAACCTATGCCCCCAGCAGCCAAGCAGCTACCCCCCTCCCCCTCAAGAAGCAAAAATCGCAAAAGTCTTTAAGAAAAATCAGTACTGAATTGAAACGAAAGTCTTCAACAAATTTTCTTTAAAACCACGAAAAATGATATGCATTAGTATATGATATGCAGGTAAATAAAACAAAATAATTTCTTCTAGGACATAATCTCATAAACTAATAAAGCGCTGTTATAATTTTCTTAAAATGTCGGTTTCATTCACCTTTTCCATGCTAAAATGTCACAACTTGGCTTGCCCCCCCAGACCATGGCTTGCTCCTCCTCTAGACCATGGCTTGCCCCCCCCTAGTTATGATCCTGGTTACGATCTTGCTGGCACGCATTGCTCACGGGTTGTTTATAACTGCATAGAAATATCTTTCCGTCGCAAACTTCAGGATTCTATTTAAAACGGAATTGTATTGAAATTACAATAGTGCCAATAACTAATTATGAATATCTGGATCTGTTTTCATGGAAATGTGTAATAGAAAATTGTATGTAACTGGCCCAAAATTTATAAGAATCTAATAAAACCTATCATCGATCCGAAAATCGGATGGACCAGGCCAAAAAATGTATTAAGAAACTAGTAAAACCCATTAGGCATTGTTCCGCTAGTATAGATGTAACAACCACATATGGAAAGAGCTTTATATATAAATAGCTTTCCATCTCAAACTTCACGATTCAATGAAAAAGGAATGTCATTGAAGTGCTATTTTTCTGAGAAATGCAGTTATCATCGATTAATAACCACAGTCTAAATAACTAATTATGAGTATAAGGAATTGTTTTCATTGAAAACACCAATCAAAACAGAAATCATTTTTACCAGGCCAAAAATTTATAAGAAACATTCATAGCCATGCAGGTTTGTTCCACCTGTATAGAAGTAGCTATCTATCTAAACATTCAGGATTGAATTTGAAACACAATTATATTGAAATCCTCAATTATTAACCATAGTCGCAGTAACTAACTACGGATATTAGGCTTTATTTTCATAGAAAATGCATTATAGAAAATCGGATAGACCCGGCAAAAAATTGATTTATGTTCCGCCTGCGTAGAAATAGCGTGTTATCTCAAACATAAGGATTAACTTTTACAAGGAATGGTATTGAAATCACACATCAATTATTGACCATAGTCCATATAACTAATTATGACACTATGATTTGTTTTCTTGGAAAATGTGTAAAAGAAAATCGGATGGACTGTGCCAAAAAATTATAAGAAACTAGAGAAATCCAGCAGATATAGTTCCGCCTGTATAGATGAAAAAAACACTTACCTAAACAGAAAAACATATAAAAAGATAGTGTAGAATTTCCGAATTCAATTTAAAACGGAATGGTATGGAAATCACTCATCCTTAATTAACCATAGTACCTATAACTATTTATGAAGATCAGTTTTTATTCAAAATATGTAATAGAAAATGTAAAATTTATAAGAAACTAATAAAACCTTGCATGCATTTTTGCGCCTGTATATGTAACTTATTCATTAAAGAAACAAATTGTTTCGTTCTGATCGTGCGAAATAAGGAGATTGCATCATTTTCCTAAGACACGGTAAAAATAATACCTCTCTCTTTCAAATTAGATTATGAATCATTGTTCGAAATGAAAGAATTTCATTGTAAAGATGCGTATCAACTCTATGCATATCATTATGCTGGAAAAAATCATCCCATGCTTAGAATGCAATTTTCAGGGGTAGCAAATAACTGAAATACTTTTGAGCTTATTTGGAAATGCGGAAAATTCATTAGTGTCCGTTTTTTCATGGTAGACAAGCAGACTTTCATTCCTGCGAGACGTGGGGCTGTGCTTGGTTACCTTTAAACAGAGCTCAATGAGTACGGTATTTAATAATGAGTTTATAGATGCGCGACCTTCGTGAAGGTTGGTTTATTTCAATTAATTGCCAAAGAAAAAAGCCAGCCAGCATGACTGCACTCCTGAGATAACATATCGCTCAAGTGCGTGGGAGGTCCAAAGTTTGCTAATATAACAGACAGTGTATTTCCGTGCATGATCTCACTTTAAAGCGGAAAGATAAAACTAATTGTCTTTAAGCTGTTCCCGAGGGTAATTAGTTTGCCCTCTACATGATAACTAACGTTATATTTAACTTCTTGAATTGGTCCGTTTATATATTTTCACGCATTACGATTAAATCAATCCTTTTTGGGATAAATAATCATTTGAACACAATTCAGAGTTGAATTCAAAGTTAATCATTTCATTTTCTACTGCTCAAATTTCTATTAATATAATTTGTCTGTTGTAGCTTTAAATGATTTCAACCAATCATTCAATAATGGAATACCAGTATAATATTATCTAATTCGTGTTCTGTCATAAATAAAATAAGCATGGAAATGTATGTAATTTTAGAAGTTTATAATGAAAGCCTGCTTATTTGTGTTAGTTTGATTACATTAAGGGCATGTCATAGGAAAATGATGGTCTCTGAAATATCGTGACATAAAGTGGAGAGTAAATGAGAATCAGGTAAAACTGAAATTGATACAATTAATGAAAATAATGAATTGAAAAAAAGAGCAATTAAGAGTTACTTGGCGAAATTTTTCATTGTATGCAAATAAATATTTCTACCATTCAATAAATCAATATTAATTGCACGACCCAGGCTTCACTTGTGGAGATCACGATGGTCAGCGACACTCATTACACTTCGGGCGTGGTAACATTTACTTAAACGGCTGTAGTACTGCGATGTGGAAGGCAAGGGGAAACCACCACATTATTATCCCGAGGAGTCGCAGCTACTCCAACTTTAAATTATATAAAAACCAAGTAGCTGTGATCAAATGTGGACCAAACGGTGCAGAAGCAAGATTAAGAAAAGGGGTGAGACAAGGTTGTGCGCTTTCCCCCTTAATTTTTAACGTTTACATAGAGAAAGCCATCAATGAAATCAAGGAGAAAGCTTCGGGTGTCAATATCCATGGAGAAAAAATTAGTATGCTGCGATTTGCTGACGACATAGCAGTCATAGCCGAGACAGAGAAGGAATTGAAGAAGACGCTGACAAACATGGAAAGGATAATGGCCAGATATCAGCTGAAAATCAACAAAAAGAAGACTAAAATATTAGTTTGCAGCAAAAGAGAGGAGGCTAAAACAAACATCAACCTATGAAAGCATAAGCTTGAAGAGGTGAACGAGTTCTCTTACCTGGGAAGCCGAATTACCAGCGATGGACGGAGCAAGAAAGAAATACACAGTAGAATAGCGCAGGCGGAGAGGGCTTTCTACAAAAAGAAGAATCTTCTTACAGCTGAAAATACCAGCATAGAAATAAGGAAACAATTCATCAGATGCTACATATGGAGTATGTTTCTCTATGGAAGCGAGGCTTGGACGTTGACAGCAGCAGAGAAGTCAAGAGTGGAAGCATTCGAAATGTGGTGCTACCGAAGAATGATGAAGATAAAATGGATTGACCGTGTGAGTAACAAGGAAGTGCTAAGAAGAGTGGGAGAAAGAGAAGCCTCCTAAAAACATTAAGCAGAAGAAGGGACAACTTTGTTGGCCACATTTTGAGGCACGATGGTCTGTTGAAGACAATCGTTGAAGGACCAGTGGAAGGGAAAAACGGCAAGGGACGGCCCCGAATGAGTTATATAGGACAGGTTATAAAGGATGTAAAAGAGAAGAAATATGTAGCTATGAAAAGATTAGCGGATAGGAGAGAGAAATGGAGAGCTGCGTCAAACCAATATTAGGATTGTTGACTAATGATGATGATGATGATGATGATGATGATGATGATGATGATGATGATGATGATGATGATGATGATGAGGCTTCACTTCAGTTATCATCTACAAACACCGCTCTGTAGCGAATCATATGCCGTGAAAATGATGCTTTCATTAGGGATAAGTGAGTTCTTTGTCCTTTACTCAATTATGATGCATTGATTATTGAGAGTAATTAAGGTAAATGATATATTCAAAGAATATTCTTGTGAAATTTCCGAATGTTCCTCAGGTTTCATCTGACTCTATCCGGATTCCGTGCGATCTGAAATTGCTCGCTTCTGAACAGTGTCAACGACATCACAATGCCTACCACCATCTTAAGGTACATCTTCCTAGAAATGAAAGCCGAAGATAAGTCAAACGAATTTCATCGGCTCCTGCATGCAGGGTGATAAGGAAGTGAAACAGGACTCGTCCTGATGCTACTACCTCCTTGAAATTTCTCCCATTTTTCAGTACAAATGACGGATGCCTTTATTAATATCGCGAGGTGATTTACACTGATGATTTACGCTTAATTCCAAAGTTTACATACAATGTTTTGTGGAAAATTGATCATTACAGATAAATATTCACATTTAATTAGAGGTATTATATCTATTATTTTTCAGTGCTAACGATTTCAAAGACCTCTTTAAGTGATTTACTGCATTAGTTGAAGGGAGATTTGTCTTATAATTTTTAGCAAATGCAATATTTAACAGTATATGACCATGCGAAAATAGCTAGGTAAATTAGTCAATTTTCATTTATTTTAGAGGTCAATAAATATAAATGCCTATGCTTCTATGCGCATGGGGTTCCATTATTTAAAATTATGATTAGTAATTTTATGCTAATTTTTATTTTATTCTTTAAACTATGGAACTATTCGTATCAATGCATGTTAATTAAGCATCATTACTTATACGCTATTTTTTGGGCTGCAATCTCGCCGCGGTGGAAAGGCTTGCGGGTTCCTATGACCCCTAAAGCTTCAGTGGCGAAGAATCTGATCTGAGATGTAGCGCTTTACGGTGCAGAAATATGAACTCTTAAGGTCGTTTTACACGGTATACGGAATTGCGCAATTTGACGTACGTGCGAAAGCGCAATCAAAATTGCGTCGTGTAAAGCGGTAAATTGCTAGAACACATGCGTGAATGCGCGGATGCGAGACGGCAAAATAGCCCCTGTTCTAATTTCGTTCATGCATTCGCGCAATTCCACGCCATTTTAGAAATTAATGCAGCTCTAACCTGCGCAATTCCGTGCCCCGTGTAAAACGGCCTTAAGACCGGGTTTGCTCTTCGGCTATGGCGTTGTGCGCAGGATTTCGACTGCTTGTGGCATCATATGTTCAGCAGTCCATAAGGCCGTTTTACACAGAGCACGGAATTGTGCAGGTTAGAACTGCATTAATTTCTAAAATGGAGCAGAATTGCGCGAATGCATGAATGAAATCAGAATAGGGGCTATTTTGCCATCTCACGTCCACGCATTCTCGCATGTATTCTAGCAATTCGCCGCTTTGCACGACGCAATTTTGACTGCGCCTTCGTACACACGGCAGATTTTGCAAGTACGTGCCCCATGTAAAACGCTTGTCCCGTTGTGCCCACAAAATATCCACAGGGAGAAATGACGCCTTGGTACCTTAACTGGCTAAAGTACTAGCCCGAAAATCGGGGAATCCTGATCAAGGCGAATGATTTTTTCTCTGTGGATTTTCGCACAATGGGGTGGTTTTCAATTTTTAAAAATGCCTAAATCGAAAGATTATTACTCCTGAAGTACGTATTTCACGCTTTTAGATTTTTTAATAATGATATCTATTTTTCGCGATTGAATGAAAAGTAAAAAAATTCAAGCGCGCTAAAACGCGTCGGCTAACTATGAATGCTGGGAAAAGCCCGTGTGACGTCATTCTGGTTCCTGCTGCAGCTGTTTAAGGCCACCTTGGTGCGAGGCTATGACCGCCGCTACGATGCAGACTGCTATTAGGTATCGCTTGGCTTAAATAAGGATTATTAATACCCTATTAAACGAAGGAAACTTTCCTACCATAGGCAATTTCAATAGGTGACTATTAAGAGATCTTCCCTGAGCTATGTGCCTCGCGCACGCATTGGTAATCTCAGACGATGTAAAACTCATAGAAACTAGGTCCCTGTGACTTCGCGTGGAGTGGCATCGCATGGCCGCCAATCTGGCCTTTTTCAAATGAGGTTCAAATAGGACATTAACATTCGTCTAAACTGTTATTTCTAAAACCAAATAATTTGTATATTATGAATACACAAATGGTGGGTAACGAATCGCAATCGATGCCTTTCGTTTTCTTTGATGAAGGAAACTACCCTATTAAACTACATCATTTTCAAGGTGAACTTATTTTTCTTATTATATATCTGTTCCAAGTGAACATCTTCTTGTTCTCATGTACAAGTAAAGAAGACATACAGAAGAAGGCGTGGAGTGGCATTGCATGGGCGCAAATCTGGCCTTTTTCAAATGAGGTTAACATTGACCATTAACATTCGTCTAAACTGGGACTCCTAAAACCAAATAATTTGTATATCATGAATACACTAATGGTGGGTAACGATTAGAAATCCATGCCTCTCGTTTACTTTGATGAAGGAAACTACCATATTTGTGCATTGTGGGTGACTCCCGTAAAAGTTATCACCGTGGCTAGTCGCGGTACACGTAAACTATAATACGTAATGAATGCAAGTCTACGATCAGCTCTACCTTTACTCTTCACTTATCTAAACCAACTTTAAGGCTGAAATAATTTGAGTTAAATTATAACTTAAATGTTGTCCATTTAAAAGTTTAGTGGGGAATTGATAATAATTCTGTGCCTGTAATTAGGTAATTACTTAATGCAGAAGATCCTTAGTTCCATTATTGCTTGAAAAAAATACGTAGCTGGACAGCAAAACCCTTCAAATATGGCAGAATAATAAAGCGATCAATTGAATTTGCCGATAGCAACGTATGCCTTTCGAGAAATCACGTCGATTCGTGCTCTTACAAGATAATCTGCCAGCTATGTTGATTTAAAATCCTAGAAAATCCATTAATCCGTCACACGAAGCAAAAAAAAAAAAAAAACGCCAAGCTGAGAAGGTAGAGGGGATCGCCTGCATTTCCCAATCTAAAACTCAGTGGTGATTAAGCTAGAAGTGTCGACCTAATCTGAGAAGAACTTTTTTTTTCCCGGGACATCTATCTCCATTCTGAATTTTTCCCTTTGGATACTTACGGTCTGAGATTATCTTAATAAGTGACTAGGAATGTCACGAACCTGCGTATTGCCATAAATGCTTCGTGTGCACAAAGCTTGTCCCGTGTCACTTGAGAGTGACGGACACATCGTGACATCAACTGAACCAACGACTATGACGAAATGCACCTGCGTGATAGCAACAAGAAAGAAATTGCGGAGACGGAGGACTGACGTCATCAAGAAGGAGGAACCTGTATTAACTGTTCTTTTGAGCTGGGATGTGATGAAGATAATGCTTTGGACATACCTTCAGACGATAAAGAACGTCTCTTCCTCGTGTCTTATAAAGGTGTTAATATTAAATCGAATCATATATGCCAGCCATAATAGCTATTTTCATCAACTCATTACCACAATTGGGAAAGAGTTGCCTCTTAAAACCTTAAGCGGAAGGCGGTACAATTTAGTTGGCCACATTTTGAGGCACGATGGCTGATGAAGACTGTCGTTGAAGGACTGGTGGAAGGGAAGAAGGGTTAGCGAATAAGTTACGTAGGACAGGTTGTAAAGGCTGTAAAAGATAAGAAATGCGCCGGTATGAAAAGGTTAGCGGATTTGAGAGAGAAATGAAGAGCTGCGTCAAACCAATATTAGGATTGTTGACTAATGATGATGATGAAACTACAACGCAATAAAGTGGAGGTTTTCCATCATAGAGATATGAAAATCCACAGTATGTTCCAGAGTAACGACCTAGATTTTGACACAGTGTTACCTTCAGTTTCTTTCTTTCTCACAGAGAGGATTTTTATTTGGAGTGTCTGAAGGCTTCAACCGGGTTTTATATGAGAGTCTTCCAGACGGTAGCCGCACGTCCTAACCACTGGATAGGTGACTGAGTAAGACTGAATAAGAACCAAACGAAAGGTAGTCCAGGCAATGGTGTCACATAAAAATCACTGCTGAAATGGAAATCGAAAACCTTACCAATTATCTCCATTCTGAAAACATGAAGCACAATCAAATAAGCAATGGAAACTCACCAAAAGGGACCTGGCTCTGTAGGGGACCTGTATTCATAGCAGCAAGTAGAGTAGCACAAGACAGCAGTGACTGGAAAACTACGCAATGGTGTGATGAAGGCAGTAATTTGAGGGCATGAGCGGCTACGGAAGGCCAAAATTAGATATATAGTGACACCTGTTTTAAACGGCCACCGGACGCGCTGAAGAAAAGTGGCCGCTTCGGGTGACCACTGAATAGAGGAGAGAAATAATAAAATACCTAAGCCATTATTATTATTAAGCCAATAAATATTTTACCAAATACTGGCATGATAGTCTGGCTAGAATTTTAAAATTTTAATATATGCTTAAATTCCATTATAAGAGGTATGAAAAAGAAATATTAGGCGCAGGCCACAGAGGGGCCACTGTATTTTTATTTAAACTCATTAAAATTATTTAGAAACTCTTAAGAAAGTGCAGTCCTGGAGGTAGAAGAGAACTATACCCAAAAGATAATCCAGAGTATTTTGTAGAAGTCTGGAAGTGGTCGCTTAAGGATTGGCTGATGGTCGAAAAGAATATGGCTCTGGCTCTTGAAGGTTGCCACTGAAAATAAGTGGAATTTTTTCACATTGCGTATACCTATTTTATTTATTGCCTATAAGGAACACGTTCGGTTCCAAGAAAAAGTGGTCGCTTCCGGAGATTCTCAATTAATGGAGTGGTCACTTGGGCAGGTTTCACGGTACTTCTTATTCTTAAGAATTGACGAAATATGTAGACGAGGAAGCATGAAAAGGTTTGCTTGAAAGAAAATGAACTGCTTAGAACCAATCCTGTGATAAGGACTCCTACACAACGTATGATGGCTCAGGGGAGCCCTTCGAGGATACAACGCACCGGGGCCGAGAACCAAGCCAGTGGCTTATACGCCCGATCACCCGGGGAGGGGGAGGAGAGGAAGGGAAAAGGAAAGAGGTGCCGCCGCGATAGGAGCCCGAGGACCCCTCTGGGAGAGGAAAGGTGCGGAAGGAACGGGAGAGGGAAAAACACCTCAACGCTATAGACGGGAAGATATCCTACGCAGTCTACCTCATGATACGGAGACTCTTTGTTGTTTCACTTACAGGCGTGGATGATACTGACAATTGTGAGTCTAATCTAACATTACGCTGAGTGGACTACGACCTTAGCCATAAATATAAAAATTTGAATGAACAGCATAATTTCGGGTGGGATCAGTTGGAGGGGTAACGCTGTATCTCCCAAAATTTTCGGGGGTGTCCCGTTCGCACCCCAAAAGCTTCACGCTCGCCATGGCCATGCTGTGGACATATTCAAATAATCTGCCATGGAAGAAAACTAAAGTATGGTATCCATCTATGAAATGCCGAACTACTTTTATGGCCCAAAGTAATATGATAAATTTTCTCGAGATGAATAATTAAAATGTCTCCCATTTTATGAGCTTTATATATAGGAAATGGCTCCTTTAGCTCTTCATACTATCCTAAGTTTGCCATTTTAGCTCGTATGACATGCTTGCGACCTCGATGGAAACAGGAGCCGAAGTTCGTTATGTGTGGTCACCATGGGGAAAGATTTATCGCAGCATAGCGATGAGCTTACCACACTACTTATTCATATTTTTTTACATCGTACGATATCGCTCATAACCTTTAAGCTCACCGTCTACTGTACTCTCTCATTGACGTATTCCGTTTTTCTCCTGTTAGTGCGCTAGTAAACGCTTCCACTATCAAAGCACGTCATGTATGGAGTCCATTTGGGAAGCATAAAACAAAAATTAAGGTTTATTCACTCATGCGTTGGATTTTTCAAGATGCGTAGGCAATTCCAGAATGTATTAATAAAATGATATGCACGGATACGAGCATTAAATCACCGCGCACAGAGGATGAAGCAAGGATGAAAACCTCATACGGTAGTAGTATTTATTGAGTAACCTCAGTTAATAGTTTCTCGCACTAAACGCACTTTGGTACTGCTTCATGCAAGTCATCTCATGAGCATATCTCAAGCAAATTACGTTATATGGCTTAGGAAATGGTTAACCTCGAAATCTATATTTTTAAATGGGGATTACAGTTAAATGAAAGCGTATAATATGGGTTAGGTATTGGGTATATATCAGCGGAAAATATGCAAAAAGAAAACCAAGATATTATTATGCAGCAGACGAGAAAAAGGTAATACTAACATTATGATAGGGGAACAAAAACTGGTAGATGTGGATGAATTTGTTATGGTGGATGTTATTTGGGAAGCAGGATAATTAGTGATGGGAGAAGCTGGATAGAAATGAGCAGAATATCTCAGGCGAAAAGAGAATTCCACCAAAAGAAAGATCTAGTTACAGCGGGAAATTTAAACATAGAAGTACGGGAACAGTTTATTTGGAGTATGCTTCTCCAAATGCCGTTTTACACGGGGCACGGAATTGCGCAGGTTAGAGCTGCATTTATTTCTAAAATGGCGTGGAATTGCGCGAATGCATGAACAAAATTATAACAGGGGCTATTTTGCCGTCTCGCATCCACGCATTCTCGCATGTGTTCTAGCAATTCCCGCTTTACACGACGCAATTTTGATTGCGCCTTCGCACGTACGTCAGAATGCGCAATTCCGTGTACCGTGTAATACGGCCTTAGGGAAGTGAGCCATGGACAATGACAGCCGCGAAGAAAGCTAGGGTAGAGCCCTTCAAAATGCGGAGCTATAGAAGAATGATGAGGATCAAATGAATCGACCGAGTAAGTAATGACGAAGTCCTAAGAAGAGTAGGGGAGAAACGTCGTGATAACCTTGATAAGAAGACGGAACAACCTTATGCGCCGTATCTTGAGACAAGATGAAGACAAGCGTCGAGGGACAAGTATGAATGAAATATATGGAACAGGTAAAGACGGACGTGAAAGAGAAGAAATACGTAGGTATGGAAAGGTTAGCTGATATGAGAATTCAGTGGAGAGATGCATCAAACCGATCTTAGGATTGCTGATCAGTGTTGATGAGTGAAAATGAAATATCGTAAGTTTGTAAAATACAATTTTTTTAATCCCTAAGTTGATTCACAGAAAAGAAACTAGCGATATCACTCCGATACTGGATTTGATGGATCTAGGTAATTACATTCTTGCAGCCTGATGGTTATCAGGGTGGTGGTAAACATATATATTGGCCCGGTTCTGGCGTTGCAGTGGTGCATTGGATGAAATGTTCTTTTGGAAATTATCACACTGCCCCAAAATATTATTTGTTGCAACTAGTAATTATGTAATGGCACAAATAAAAATTTAACTGCTGTTTAATCTGTAATTTTTTCCAGGCTAGCTTATTCAATCGCTGCAGAAATAGTCCACAATCTAAATTGTATTCCAATATCTGAGAAAATAAAATGACTTTCTCCTGACTAGTCAATACATATAATCATTTCTTCATCATTAATTAATTATTTTGAATGTAAAAGCTGAGGAGATAACTAATGGTGAATGTACAAGTTGTAAGGATTTAAGAGTAATGATATTTTATTCCGGCTCATAAAAGAAGCCGGAGTAACTTAATGTTTATCGATAATGAATCACGCACAAGTAATGTAATCACAATGCAGATTACGGGTTAGAGTAAACGAAAGTAAATTTAATAAGAAGCGATCAAGAAAGTAGACAGTATATTTCAATAAATGAATAATCTAATACATAATGTGATAGTTGCCTATATTTATGTCATTTCCATGCTTACATTGGATTGCATGAATTCATTGTTCGGTTTAATATGGTAGTACATATCTGCCAACATTTCAGGGGTTCAAGACGCCTTAAGCGATATAAAAAAAACTTACTGATACCTGAATTGACAGCCTTTACTCCAAGGAATCTTTAACATTTAACCTTAGAATTAGTCAATACATTCAATCTTTTAATTTAAAAAAATATCAATGTCAATGATAGAAATCACAGTTGGCCTGTGCCCTCTACCCCCGTGCACTTGAGGCTAATTACGTCTCACCTCAGTTCATTATCAATTTTATCTTTCACTAATTTTTCTAGGCTGCAGAATGGCAATGATGATTCGTATGCATCAATGTCATGGCAAGAGCATGAAAAGAGCATGGATTACATGAACAGCATTGCTATCAGTGAGTGCTATCATTATCGATTGCCCGTATCAAGTACCCGCATTGTTATCTGGTTAGATAAAATCCCGGTGACCAACTGACATTCGTGCAAGATATAATGTATTGCGTTGAAGAACAATAGTTTTGAAATCACTTGTCAAATGTTCCGACTAACTGTTATTCTGTCCTACCGACTGTTTGTCATTAACCATATCTTTATTGCGAAAAATTTCCCAGGATTACTTTTCTATCAAATCTTATTTCTCATCAAATGTCAGAGATTGAGTCTCCTTCGAAGTCACAGGGAATATTGACTCAAAAATTATATTTCCCTCCGATCCCGGCCAACCAAGAGCCCATTGCGACTCATCGAAAGCCCGGGAGATCATTCCCTCTTTATTCGCCATATTTCGTTTTTTTGTGACTTCTAACTCGTGCTAAAGGCCGCTATACACGGTGAATGATCATGCGAATGATCATGCTGAATGATCACGTGATCATTCACAGGATCATGGGAGCAAAATAGATCATGCTCTAATTTTCACTTAACGATCATGCGCATGAAGGTTCATTCGTGAATTGTTCCGTCATACACGGTGAATGATCATGCGCATGATCATGCTGAATAATCATGCGAATGAAAGCATTCGCCGTGTATAGCGGCCTTAAGAAGAGTGGAAGAAAAGAGAAGTCTTCTAAAAACCTTTAAGAGAAGACGGAAAAACTTTGTTGGCCACATTATGAGGCATGAAGGTCCAAAGAAAACAATAGTAGAGGGATAGGTGGAAGGGAGGAAGGGCAAGGGACGGCCACGTATGAGCTACATACGACAGGTTATAAAGTTTATAAAAGAGAAAAAATACGTCACTATGAAAACCTTAGAGGATAGGAGAGCTGAATGAAGAGCTGCGTCAAATGAATCTTATGATTGTTGATCTATGATTATGATAACTCCTTTGATACTAGCGCCTTCGTCTTGAAATATTCAGGGTATTCAGAGTTGACAAGTGACAAAAAATCTTATGTGCCTCAAATATAAAAACTCGACTGAAGAGAAAGTAATGGGAAAAATTTTAAAATATAAGTCATGGAGTTCATTAGGGTCTCTTGTATGCCATGAATATTTCAGTATGACAGCGAACGTTTTATGCGAGTAATGCTCTATGAGGTAAATATCAGGCAGGAGTAATGCGTCCTATTCATATAAAGTTTTGCTTAGCAACTGCGTATGCTCAGATCACTTGGTGGGGCAAAATTTAATATTCCATGCCAATTTTATTTTATGGGGGCCAGAAATCCTAAATCATTGCGAATCACGTGGGGAAGTACTTGATACACGAATAACATTATTAAAACATTGTAATCATTGTGGCCAAATTCAGAATAGCAGTACTATGGAATATAATCTTTGATCGTTAACTTAATGGCATGGTTGTGGTGCGCAATTAATGAACTTCCGAGAATTTCTGTGAATTGTGAATAAAAAGTGGATTACTACATTAATTTTTCAGACAGTAATGGCATATGATAGGCTAATTTTGCCATATACATATGAAATTATCCTATTAGCGATTAATATTAATATATTTTCTGATCTAGATCAAGTTTCGACAACGAATCTCTCCTGGCGAGGATTAGCTTAAAGTATGATTTAATTTTAACCATTCAGATTGCCAGAACGCGGTAGTTTTAAACCAACATTTTGCTATGCATGCGATTTTCCATAACACAGGAACTTACCCTAAATATCACCTCAAAGCATTTATTCCGAAAGCCTATAAGGTAAGATTTGAGTGATTCTTCATTTTATGCAATATAATGTCTCATAGAAGCGTTCAAATTAGTTATCGCTGGTGAAATCGTTTAAAAAAATATAATATGATGGAAAATTTTAGATTATCATAAATACTAGTCCGTGCTTACTTCTTGATGCTACAGATATCAAACATGCTATCCATAATCGGTATAACTTCGCTCAGTGGCTAACATTTAATTCATTTGCTGTACCAATATGCAATTTTACCATGTTAATCTCCTCCTGACTCTGCAGTCTAACACTTTTAAAGCTTGGCGACTGCCTTAGGTGACATGGTATAAATTATTCCTGATTTACGTGATGCACTAAAATTTAATTAACAAGATCACAACTGTATGGGACATATTACGCGCGCTGAATTGTCGTCTTCGATCATTTGCGCATTGTTTAAATGTGTTAATAAATTTTTCATATCGCAAAACGAACTATATTATGAAAGGAAATATTAATCATAAATATTACAGAGCACCATTCCACAACTATGATCATAGGAGACGTTGGATACGTGGGACTGTTCACTATTGCTTCAACACTTCAGAATGCATGCGAGAGCATCAGAGCATGCATGGGGAAAGAAATCTCGATTGACTTAAGATTGCGAGAGTAATTGAGGCGATAAAGATGATTATACAACAGGTTGACAATCTTTAGATATCAAGCCTGCAAAGGGTATGCAGCGAATGCTACGCAGACTCTACTGATTCTGGACGGGAATAACAAGACAGAATTAAGCGTTAGGAAGTAGATTAGGTGCTTTTCATGTAAAACAGGGTGAAAATAGCCAAGAGGGACTGGGAAACATGGTAACGGTTTTGGATGAAATGAATGAGAAAGTAATGTTAACAGAGGATAGATGAGCAAATTTTCAAAAAGAAGGAAGTAAAATAAACGACGATTAGAGAGTACCAATTTTAACTAAAATTAAGTTGATTTAAACAATACCTGAATACTGTAAGACATGAACAAACTACTTTTAGAATATTTGTCAATGAATAAAGAGGAAAAATACGATCATATAAAATATCTTAGTAGGAAATTCCGTAGATCACAACGGAGGTGTTAACAGTGAGAAGTAGTCTCGTAGTTGTACCACAGAAACTGACAATAGCATGGTCTATATACATTATGCGTAGGTATCGTATATTTAGCCTATATCAACCTATATTTAACCTATTTTCATAGAATTTTATGACCTTGCCAGTTTGAAGATGATCATTATTAAGTGGTGACTCTCTCGTAATGAGTTCTTGGCGTCATCGACTGATCCGTGAAATGATTGATGCTAGCGGTTTTTTATCATTAATAGCTTTAAAACTAGCCGACGGATCGGGGAACAGGAAAATATATATCTTTATGTTTCTGACTCCATCATTATTATTAAAGTATTCTACCGATTAAGGTAGGTATCCATGGAGTTTTTGAGAAGAATTCTGGGATCCTCCCTCCCCATCAACCACTTCCCTCTTCAAATCACAATAAGGCCTACTCCGTCTCATTCTAACTAAAATTCCTATTATTTCCTTTATCTCCCTCGTTTACCTAACATTCTACCCTCTAACACTGTTTTCAACATCCCCTCCCCGCTAAGTACTCGCTCCATCCATACCTGCTGTCTCCTCCGTATCTCATCTAAAAGCTGCCTCTCCTCACCCACCATGTCCAGCACTTCATCGTTCCTCCTCCTCTCCGTCCACTTCATCTTCTCCATTCTTCGCCACACCCACATCTCGAATGCCTCTAGTATTTTCTCGTCCTCCCTCCTAAGTGTCCACATTTCTGCATTGTAAAGAGCTACACTCCAGATCAGACTCATCACTAACCTTTTCTTTAAAGTCTTACATAGCGAACCTCTCAGAAGCTCCTTCCTGTTCATGAACGCCTCCTTTGCTAATGCAATTCTCTTCCTGATGTCCTTACTACTGTATTCCTTTTCCTCTAACGTACTGCCTAAATAGTTGAACTGCTCAACCTGCTAAAGTTTTTCACCACCCACCTTCACCTTAAGTTTCACATTCCTCGCTCGAGATGATTTACTAAACCGCATAACCTTGGTCTTCTTGTGATTAATCCTCATCTCATACTCCTCGCAACGCTCGTATAACGCATTTACTAGAGCCCGAAACCCCTTCGCTCACTGGCTAATCAACGCCTGACTATCCGAGAATCTCCCTGATTGACTCTATCATGTTCAACAATAGTATAAAATGGTGATATAGCCCATTTTCCCCAGTTTTCCTGTATATTTTACTCCCTCCGATGTTTGTAAGCTGCAGGTTTGCAAAAAGTCATCTATTTATCTGAATCTCGGCCTGTCTTTTCCTCTTGAGTGGTATTTTTTTTCCTCATTATTATTTTAGGATAATTCCTTCTTCGATTCTCTCGATGCGGCCAAGTCAACCTACTACCCGCGTTTTCACATATCTGAAAATATTTTGTTCTCCAATTAATTGATCCTTCAAACAAAAAATACCTTAATAAATTATAAGTCGGGTGAAAACACGACGCACAACTCAATGGTTTGGGTGCATTACAGGCATGTTCACCTATAATTTAACGGTAATAGTACTCGATATAATATTTCCTGGAGTTTAGGTCAATTTTAAAACAAGTTTCAGCCAACGTTTCGATTTATTTTTATATCATCATCAGGGCTCTTAACTTTGAGCATATTTATTGATGTTTTCACATCAATAAATATGTTCATAGTTATGTTTTATGTTCAAAGTTTGTTTTAACATCAATAAATATGTTCAAAGTTAAGAGCCCTGATGATGATTTAAAAATAAATCGAAACGTTGGCTGAAACTTGTTTTAAAATTGACCTAAACTCCAGGAAATATTATATCGTATATTAAACAAGTTCAAGAAAAAGAAAACAAAAATAATAACAATTGGTAATAGTACTGGCACCTCCTGCCATACACCCAAGAAGCCTTTGAAGTGGCTCTTTCTGTATACCAGTAAATGTAGATACTTACGCAGAGAACTCGTGCACACACATAATACGTCACCCTTTACCATGCTCTACGTTTATGGGTTTCATAGAAAGGCATGTACAAATAAGGAGATTTAAGTGAAGAAATTTTCGCTTAGCAATAATTTATCGTTTCGTGTTGAAAGATACCGGCGTACTATAGTCGAAATGAGATCATTTGAACTCAATCAAAATCTCATAGGACCTACGCTATTGTTTCCGGCCAACGACCTCAGAAATTATCTTAGGGTGTTCATAAACATTTTTGGGCTACTATACGATAAGGCTACGTATTTATCACGCAGATATTTGGACTACGTGTGATAGAATACGTAGCAAAATTCATTGAATACCACATTATCAGTTCTTTAACTTCTTGCAGATCACCATGGAAATTTTTGACGACCAAAGGATGAGGAACGACGAAGGCTCGCCTACGACTATAGAATCTAAAGCGAATAATCTTCAGGACATATTTCCACTAAAAATTCAGGTGATAGCTTTTTGTTATTGAGCCTCAAGCACTAGAACTGTTAAAGTTTTGTGTGCGACAATACCCTGGTCATTTCTTATGGTTGGTATATTTTCTTTGGATTTACTTCCGGCTGAAGGCGATGGAAGTGAAATCCTTAACAGGTAATATTGAGTCATAGGAGAACATAACTTGCATTGTTTTCCGAGTGTCCTCAACTTCAATGCGTCCTATTCCTATAACGTTTCCCCTATCAATGCCGACTGCTGTTTGGTCCCCGGTCTATCACCAAGAGTCCAGGCACGTTTTATGAAATGTGGAAAAATTAAAACCCACATAAATTTCCTTGCTGACAAATTTGCATAATTTCAGCAAAAGATACGCGTTGAGATTTGACGCGTGATTAGCTCGCAACCTCATGAATTATGATTAGAATTGCTCTACACTTCAATGATGAGCTAAACAGTTTTCTCTCCAGTACCAATATGTGGATTACAATTATTCATTAAGAATCTCAATATAAATGAAGTAACTTCAGCGATTGAAAACATACAAACTAAACATGTTTTAAGCATTATCATCACCAGGACAAAAAATGCAACATCAAATTAATCTTTAGTTTCCAACGCAGCAATAATAAGGTGTCCCAACTTTTAATTATATGTTATAGATTGAGCATGAGAATAGGTACTTTTCGCGAGCAATTATATGACCAAGACCTTAATGCACCAATAGAATTCAAGATACTGCGTAACTCAACGACAGTAGTAAGTGCTTCTGCAGGCACAGAGTGAAGAGAAAATGTCATTTTTCAGGCAGTAAGTGGAAAATTGGAAGTAAAACGCAGGTGAATTAGATTTTTTTCCGAAAATAACCGATGGAAAGTTGAGAGTCACCACTGGACCTGGTGGTGGAAGAGGTAAAGGGGCTAATCCTGGGGCACGCAGGTTTAACGTTTAGAGAAACGAGACAAGATTTCCTCGGCTAATTGTGAGCCCCTCGCTGATTTGTCAGATTTTTTTTGCTTGTGATGGATCACGTTGTTCCTACAGCTATTTAAATAAAGTGTGACTCCTACAAAAAATTGGCTGCATACCATATCACAGATAAACAAGCATTTCTTTTATATTTTTTGACTTATCCTCGAATAAATTATTGAAAATAAACGCGGGAGAATAGAGCAGTTGCATTCTTAAGGCATTTTTGAAGGATTAGAGTCCCATGTAGGTGACTTCAAAATGTTTATTATCCTTCTGTTAATTCATTGAAATGGTAATAATTCTGAGTAGAACGTATTAAAAAAATGGATTCAATTCATAATTTTTACAGGAGACAAAAGTTTTACACTCTTAATAAGGTGGTATGAGCATTTTCTAACGTCCAATTTTATGTGAAAACTAACAAGAGTGTTATCGTATTTTTTAAGGAAAATAACCATGGTTACAGATTTATACGATAGAATATCCAGTGATAATTAGGAAATGCCACCATGCCAATCTTTCCGACTACCAAAAGTGGAGTGGTAAGAACGTTGCCATTTCAAAATAGCTGGAATGCCACTGATCTGAATTGTTCGTTGTATTATAGGTGAAGCTAAAGTTTGGCTTCACAGTACTATTTCATTGATTTTTTGGCAAATAAATCATTTTTCATACCAATAATGCCACTTACGTTCTCAAAGTTCAAAGAAATACTTCTCTTTGATGGGGTCGGCAAATTTTGTCCAGGGAGATGATATTGATTCATTCTTATGATTCATCCTTATCCTTACCTACCAAAGAATCGAAGGAGTAAAGCTGAAATATAAAATATCTTCTGGTTTTCCCAGATAATTTCCAACGATGGTGATTGATTTATCTTGATGTTGATAGGGGAAAGACTGCTAACGAGCTTTTTAATGTAATGGTGGTTGAAAAAAATAAAAGTCGGTGTAATTTTCCCTTACTGCTAAGCGTATAAGAGAAAATATTGATGCTTGGTTAGTTTATTTAACAATATGATAGGGCGAGAATCGAGGGGTTGTAATAGCCGTCAGTAATACGCTGTTGACTCCTTTTTAAATGAGCCAAATGACTATTTTTGCGTAGTTATAACGCTTTTATCTATTTTTAAAAGTTAATATGCCAATAATACGAGCACAATATTCATTTTTATCCTCATAAAAAATTCCTCGAACCTTCTTCGCGTTCTTTTATTAACGGAAATTTTGGTTATTTTCCGCTGGAGTGGATCCCAAGCGAAAAATTCTAGCATGATTTTGCTGCATGGAAGTTGGAAAGTATTAAAAGATCTGGGATAAAAATATGCTGGTTAAATACGAAAAAACAAGGCTCATTAATTTAGGATATTATGCCTAAAATCAGGAGGAACGGCTTTTTAATTCCAGGGAAAGAAACATTTTATCGGAATGAATGTTATGAAGCCAATGAACGCCGGCGAATACCGATGGGAATTGCTATCAATGCTCACGGCGCGCCGCAACATGACACGGCTCATGCCGCGGCGCAACATGACAGCGCAAACAATATGACTCATTCTTTATGCAGTAGCGCTAAAACTATGATTTTTTGAAGAATCCTTGGGGCAGTCACACAAAATTGAAAAACTCTTTTACCGTTAAAAATATTGCGCAGAAATGAATGATAAAACATAAATGTCATTTACTTCTTCGCTCGTATCAGCTCTAAGATTTTTCACCAACTTTGACATTAAATGGTCGTTAATAACCGGCGTAGTTCTGTTTTTACTGAGCAGGAAACTTAAGTTTCTCACTATCGTCCTTTTTTCTCCAACTGGGTAACTTATTTATCAACTTGCGTGGGGACTTATTATTCTTACACTTCTGTTTAAGAATAACAAGTCCTCACCCAAGGCTGAATTTTATCTCGGAAAGCAGAAAATTTCTCTTCCTCGAAAATCCGAGGGTGATAATGCATTTGAAATGCTGCTCTGTGCGGATGGAATGGGTGGAAAGAGAGTTTATCATCAGATTAAGGGGAATGACACTTTTGAGTTCTTTTCCTCGATTGATTATTATGATATTGGGTTCGATAAGATGTAATTTTCAGGGACAATGAGAGTGGAATTTTGTGATTTGAAGGGCCGTTGCGCAATAGCCACAAAAAATAAAATGCTATTCGATTGCACTGGTGATTAGGATCAATATAACGAAATGCACTCCGACAAGTACTTCCCTTGTATTCATAATATACTACACAAGGCCAGCGCTCATATTTTCAAAATGATCAGATTAAAAAATTCGTGGTCTCAAAATGTAGGAAATAGTGAGAAAAAATTTAAAAAATTCAAGTTCGTGCGACGTCGGATAGCCGTGCCTGAGGCGCCAAAATCAGATCATTCAGTTATTTTGAATGTTGAATTTTTTGGCCCGGATAAAACGTTTTCTTTCGTAAACACGATATTTTAGAGCCCTTTGAACAAAACTTTCAACCGTTTAGTCGTATCTCGATTCCTTCATGCCGAAACGATGCCTCATAGGTGCCTACCGCACGCCCCCCGCTTGCCTGCCGCCGGGCGCGCCGCGGGTTTTTTGATCCGTGCGACACTCCTCAGTCCCGTGGATCTTCTCTCCTTCCCCTTACATGCTGGCAGAGTGGATCCAAAGTAACTGACAATGACAAGCCGGGGGCCATATGATACAGTTGTCAATGCAATTGTGTAAAAAGTACATTTTAAGTGAAAAGGAGGTTAGTAAAAAGATTGTTCTATTCTTATTATTTATAAAGTAAAATAGTGTAGAAAAAAGATCAAAGAATGATGAATACCAAATTAATAGATCGTGTGAATAATGTGGAAGTTCTGAGGAGTGTGGAAGAGATGATACGTCTTTTGAAAACTTTGAGAAGAGGATGGGACGACTTAATCAGTCAAATCATGAGACACGACCTTTTGATAAATAATAGCATCAAAGGGGAAGTGGTAGAGAAGAATGCCAGAGGAAGGCCTTGGATGAAATTCATAGAACAGGTGATAAAGAATGTAAAGCAAGAGTTATATAAGATCTAAAAGATTATCTGATAAGAGAAATGAGTGGTGAGCTGCGTCAAGCCCAGCTTCGGATTGATGGCTGATGATGGAACTATGGTTATTATTAGTAAAGTACTCTACCCATTAAGATAGGTTTACATGGAGTACTTAACCCTTTCAGTGCCAACCGATTTTCTAGATACTATGCTAAAAGTGTCGAGGCATTTTTTTCTGATTTAACAGTAGGTTGGGTAACAAATTTTGTCTAAAAATACTAAAGGTATATATAAAAAAAACTAAAGAAATCTTTATTACATGTGGTTTCACATTTTTAATGTATTCTTTGACGAATTTTTGGCAATATGAGTTAATTTTTATATTGAAAAAATAGTAATGTTAAAATAAAATGAATATTGACTATTAAATGATTAGTGAACTATCAGCATCCAAGAGTGATATTGCAAGAGTAGCGCTATCGCGCTCCTAGTTTTTTTCGCGAGAGATAGAAGGACCGCGATAGGCTTCCCCGGCACCCTAAGGCTTAAAAGGTATTCTGGGAGCCTCCCCTTCCTTTAGGTTCATATTTAATTCTCAGTCAGGCCTGTTCCCCATCATTCTATCTAAAAATCCTATTCTCTTCCTTCCTCTCCATCGTTTACCTAACATTCTACCCTCTATCGCCATTTTCAACATCGCCTCCCCGCTAAATACTCCCTCAATCCATATCTTCTGTCTCCTTTGTATCTCCTCTGAAAGAAATTAGAGTAATCTTTCTATAATTAGATTCCTCACCGGCACTTGTGATAGAGAAGTTCATAGACGACGGCGTGTGTCTTGTCAACATTTCGTGCAATAGCTATCTATCAAATTTATCAGCAAACATTAAAGAATATTTTGATGACCTTCCAAACTAACATAAATGCTGGTGTACCTCATTAAATAGAATATTTGAACGATTCAATTTACTCCACGATAGGTTGTATTGGAGTAAAGATTTAGATTTTCTTACCAAAGGGGCAACAATAGTCCATCACTATGGAGTCAAATATTGACTTGCTTCGGCGACGTGAAATTTTATATGAACGTGAGATAACACGCCAAATGTGCGACGTAAATTTCGAAATAAGATTATCTTAATTTGTTAATCACTTTCGGGACTGTCTCGTCCACATTATAGATTGGTGAAGTAAATTTTGCGCGAAAATGCCAGCCTCGCGACTAGGCCTTTTATTCGAGAAGGATTACAATGGTTACCGGTAGGAATCGGTATTTATATAACTAATTCTTCGCCTTTATTGTTTGAGGGCGGCGTGGTCTTGGTTCTGCGGCCCAGTGGATGTTGGAGGAATTCAGGCTGGTGGGAGTTCCCTGAAGTCTTCCGCCCCCCACGGGGACGCGCTCCAGGGAATTCACAACTTGTGGAACCACGTCGTCCTCCCCCATTTCATTTCTTATTTCATTTTCATTTCTTATAATTGAAAACAAATGAAGACTTTGTCAATACAGAGGTCATCGGATCGATTCCCACTAACAACTTTTTTTTTTGTTTTTCCCCCCACCTTTTTCTCATTAAAATATTAATGAAAAGTCATGGTAGACAAATATATTTGCAAAATGAAACTTTAAAACACTGTTTATAGCAAACTATTATCCGAGATCATGACCGATGCGTTTAAGCCAGTAACGAAATTAAAGTGCAATCGGTACCTAAGATTTTCATATATCTTAATAAAGTTATCCTTAGTTGTTTCTCTAAGAGGATTTAGTGATTTAGGTACTGTACAATATCCGTTGATCGTGGTTCGGTTACATTATGTGGCCTTATTTTGAGTTTTCGGGTATACTCCGCGCACTATGCTCAAGCTGATCATTTTTGCGGAAGTGAATGGGCAGGTCGGCTGTTCGGCTTACGCTGTGGGCTCCCAAAACTCATACTTCTATGGTGAAGCGTGTATGAAATGCGCAATAAAAAGACTCAGATCACTTAAACCAAAGTTTTTTTTGCAAATATAAAATTACAAGTCTTCATTATTTGCTTTAATACAGCATTCCCAGTCCAAAGATTAATATATAAACAACAAATGAAATAAAGGTGTCACGAGGTAAAAGAGAACTTGATGCTCTTTTGAAAGGGTTATTCAAAATGGTTACTTTATAGTTTTTTTTTAAGATTTTAGCGCAGTTTCAAGGAACAAATTCAGTAAATAGATAATAGAACCTTAACATATTCTTACATGTTATTACATTATGTGAAATTAACACTTTTATTGTATTTTTATTGTGGAATTGCTATTTTCATAAACCAAAAATATTTTTATCTGTTTTTCATGAGTCAGTATCAAATTAGAAAAAAGCAAAAAAGTTTTTATGAGTCAAAAGCCATCTCCAGGTATGCAACTTCCTAAAATTTTCCAGGGAAGGACCCCTGAATCCCCTGGGTAAAGAGGACCCCATAATAGGCCCCAGCCGAGTTCCCCCAACCACCCCTGCATAGAGGCAGTGGCGGATACATGGCGTGCAACCCCCAACCCCTTGCGGGGCCGCCCATATCGCCAAATGTTACAGAAACACAATTGCAACCTTTTTTTTTCATAAGATGGCATGCCTTTTTTATGTGTATAAGTGTATAATCACATAAATTAAAATTGTCTTACAATCTGCACAGTGGCGTAGCCAGGGGGGTTCAGGGGGTCTGGGCCCCCACGAAATATAAAAGCATAATTATTTTCCTTCATGAAAGAAAACAAAATATTGAAAACTCATGAATTTACCAAATACGAGTATTTCTTTAATAAATGAAGTTTTTTCAATTATGAAAAGTGTTAAAATTAGTTTAAAACCCTCTACGTAGTACCATGTTTTTCGAAAATTTTCCCCCATACTTTTAAACCCCCCCCCCCCCCCCCGAACGAAATTCCTGGCCAAATACGCCACTGACTCAAATGAGTCCACAAACTTTTTTTTGGAGGTTTCGACGTCCCTGGAGGTTTAACGAATTCCTGAATTCCGTACAATCATTATTAAAACAGTTGTCCCCCTGTTGAAAACCCTTGGAAACAACACAATAGATTTAAACAATATACGAACTGCTATATAAAACAGTATAAAACAAAACACATATGAAATGTAAAGACTGAACAATCTGTAGCAGAAGAATATCTTTGTAGCACCATTGGTCCTGGCTTGGTGGATCCAGATAATAAAAAAGATATTTTATTGGTTGAATATGACTTCCCATTAAATTGTTTTAGTTTGACTGTAAGAAAATGGTTACTAGCATTGCCATAGAAAATTATTCGACTTGCGAATGTCTTTTGCACCGCATCTGTAGATGTGAAATATAAGACACGAGCGAATGTATCGATCATATTTTTGTATTTCAGAATTTCCAGAATTTATACGCAGACAATAATGCTTCCTTGGAGGTTCCTCTGAAAAGATATTTATTCTTTAAATCAACATCTTTTTCTGTGGATATTTCGGGCTTATCTACAAAGACCATGATATGAGAGTAAAAGCTTCGGCTTACTTTCAGAGAGGGCAGTGAATGTTCCGTGATTCTTCCACATTCTGTATGCTTTAAAACATGATTTACAAATCACTAGTTCTTTTCTCTATCCATCATCATTGGTCAAAAATCCTAAGATTGGTTTGACGCAGCTCTCCACTGAATTCTCCCATCACCTAACCTTTCCACACCTACGTATTTCTTCTCTTTCACATCATTCTTTACCTGCTCCATATATTTCATTCGAGGTCTTCCTTTTCCGTTCTTGCCTTCCACTTGTCCCTCGACGATTGTCTTCATCAGGCCATCATGTCTCAAAATATGGCGTGTAAGGTTTTTTCGTCTACTTGCCAAGATTTTCACGAGACTCCTCTTCTCTCCTACTCTACTTATGACTTCATCATTGCTTACTCGGCCGATCCAATTTATCCTCATCATTCTTCTGTAGCACCACATTTCGGAGGGCTCTACCCTAGATTTATCCACGGCTGTCATTTTCCATGCCTTAATTCCGTAGAAAAGCATATTACAAATGTAAGTTCTGATAAACTTCCTTCCATGTTTCCTTACTTCTATGTTTAAATTTCCTGCAGCAAATAATTTTTCTTTTGCTGGAATACTCTATTTGCATGGGCTATTCTAAAGATAATTTCTTTCTTGCTTCTCCCGTCGCTAGCTATTCTGCTTCCCAAATAACAGATTTCATCCACCTCTTCCAGTATTTGTTTCGCTATTCTAATTTTTGTCTTCACTTCTGCTGTACATTAATATCTTGCTTTTCTTAGTGCTTATTTTTAGCTAATATTTATCAATATATTACTGACAGTCAAAAATGAATTTTTCGTAACGTTTTCACGAAATCTCATTCGTCACCAACGCGTTTTTTTTGCCGAACTGTTTTGAACTTCCCACATTGTTATCATGGTTTTCAACTTCCCATATCAGTATCATTATCATCGAATGAGTTTATAATCAGAAATTGACGAATAATTTGGATACTCAACATTTATACCTTATCATACCATTCATTTGGCCAAAAAATATGTTATATTTTTGTTTCATAGACTATTTATTCTTATCAATAGAGTACCGAGCAGATAAGCGTGAATATCAATAAATAAGAAGAACCACAACCTAATAATATTGAAATGTTTATGCGAAATGTTTACAAATTCCTCGCGACCAGTGCTGAAAATGAAGCTATATATATAATTTTATAAATGTCTATAACTCGTCTGGTTATTAAGAGTAAGAGCTAATTATTATTACATCAGTTGGATCTTATTCTTAATATTCTCGTCTTTTAAAAATTGAATTAGTTTCTACGGCGTTGGACAAGTAAAACTCGCTCCTATACGAAATTTAAACGTTATAGTCCATGATATACATGTCAAAAATAGTTGGTAATTTTAGCCAGGGAGAATAAATAATTTCAAAAGATTCGTGTCAATCGGTTTTTAAGTGCTTGGCAACGCGAGAATATCAATGAAAAATATCAATCGAACAAAGGTTTGAATTATTCTTTCACTCGTTCTGACAACTATCTTATTATTTGAATTACAACTATGTGAATTATTTGTATTATGACTTCCCTTGCACCTGTAAAAATACTCTCACGTATGATTTTCAGGCTCAATGATATTTTACATTCGCTTTGTCAGCAGTTTTTTTTTACCTAGCTGGCTATCTGGTTATAGCATGCACTTATTTTGGGTAGCTTTCCCAACTTTACCAGCTCAAGGAATTTCAGCTTGACGTACACTGAAAACATTCTGCCACAAAATTACTTTAAATGAATAAATGGCCTAGCAAAAAATGTCAAAATTATCAATCGTATGTAAACTGTCAGTGACCTGCAGCAAATCTTGATCTGAAGCGGGATGGTCAAAATTCATTCTCACCCGCTGACCTAAAGCAAAATTAGCCATGATATAGTGCCCAGGTTGTTATCCGGTTGTTAAAGCCACATCAATGTAATTTTTAAAGAAATATCTTACGACAACAAGCTTTCTACAACTTTCTAGTGCTAAAGTTTCCCAAGACGCTATGAATTGAATCTCTTATGAAAATTGCCTCAACTGTTTTAAAACAATGCTGAGTATTTTTATTGCAACGGAGCATCGTATCTGAAACAGGTATCAATAAAAAAATAGAATTCATTCAAGCAATATGAAGGGGTGTACGTATTCTTCAATGAGGAAATTGACAGAATGGAAATAAATTAAAGTAAACATATGATGCGGAAAAATGGTAAGTGCCAATGACCAGTGGAAATAAAATATTAAAGGAAATTTCAAAACTCCGAAAATTGAACTGGTATAAATGGAATACAATGCTTTTTTATTCCTCGAGTCAATGTAGGCTGCAATATAGCATGTGATAGCATCGATCGCCAGCTGTAATGCTTTTAAAATAAAAATTCAGTATTCAAGGAATAGCTTAGCCATTGCATGTTATCACTTTTGGGGTATGGATTGTGATGACTGTTAACAAGGATCACGCGTTTACATAAAAGTGTCCATCTTCAGAGCGCACAGATTTAAAAAACTCACACGAGTGCATAGATGTTTACTTTTTTGCCCCGTGAACGCATGTTACGATTGCGAAGCAGTCATCATCAACAAGATCACGCCACCATGGAATTAGTTGAGTTTTCCTTAATCAGCGATACAGACTTCTCATAATCGCTCACTCGTGCTTGAAACTAAGAATTCACTTGCTGGACCGAATGCTCACAGATCCATCCTAACTCTTTATAGGAATACAACCTGTAAAAGTTTTATTTTATAGGCAATTCTATAAAATAAATTGCAATAATAACAGTCGAGAGTAGCCAAAATGATGAAAAGTTTACAGCATATACCATTAAATAGAAACTTGAAGTTCATACGTGGTGGAAGGGCTCCATATAATCAATAACAGACACTTTCTTAGTTCCACAACATATTAACAATTTTTGACCGGTTTCGGCTGCTACATTATTATCAAGTACAGAAAATATTTGTTTTTATTTACGTGTGCATTTTTGTGTATATTTAAAGTAAATATTTTTTGTACTTGATACTGGTGTAACAGCCGAAACCGGCCAAATTAAAAAAAATATATGTCGTGGAAGTAACAAAGTGTCTGTTACTGATAACTTGAATATACCATTACCGATTAAAATTTTATTTCTTTAAACAAAAATTACGTCGCCTCTCAGAAAAAATCCTTGCATACCTTTTCCTACATTTGAGTTTTTTTTAAATGAATAAACAGTAGTCTCTGCAAAAATGATATTAGTTTGCACAAGTAAACATATAAACTTTCCTCTTGCACGGGGCACCTTAACACAGCATCTGGAGCGTGTTCACGCATCAAAGCATAATAGATCGGCAGTAAACCATTAAAATTAGTAATCACAAAAAAATTAAACAGTTACGTAGGCATACGCGAAGTGTAAATTTGTATAGTTGACGTATTTTTCGGCAAACTGTCTGCAAATGAAATTTTTCTAAGTAGTTTTAAACAAATTCATGTAATGAAAGATTTTTAACCATAGCAATAACTGAAATGTCGAAATTATTACCTACTTCAATGAAAGAAGTTCGAATTGGTGGCCCCCGGGAAGTGCCTAAATTATCCCCATCGCCATTGTTTCCTCCACTCTGAAGATATTTTTAAGTGAAGGCGTGATGCTTGTCGACTGTCATCACGATCCGCCAACAAAAATAATATCATGCATTGCATAAGTTACTCCTTGAATACTCAACTTTTTGCTATAAAACATGACGATAATAAATACTTCAGTTCCTTATACTATGTAAAATGATAAAGAATTAATTACTCTTTCAAAAAAATCACAATTTAGTTGTGATCCTAAGTTATGACTCAATTATTAACACCAAATATGATCAAGAAAATATATAAATTCTTGTTTTAAATTTTGAAATATTCTCCTCAACCTAATACACATGCCAGTATGGTAGTGTTATAAGAAAATGACCCCGCAAGGAACAAAACAGTTTATTTGCATTGCTATGTGGCCCTCATCACGAATTTTGAACAATGACTTGTGCGTAAACTTACCGCGTTTGCAAACGTGCACCACAACACAACGATTTAATGTGAATTATGATGAAAAAGGGTAGCAAGAAGTTGTTTTGTCTAAACTTTACTTCCCTCGGATACTGAAGGCGACGTATATCGCCTTCTCAAGACCATCGGAATTATATTGGCGTATGGTGTAAATGTACCCCAGGTTCTTCATGAAGGCTGTTTAAAAACATAACCCATGGCTTGAGGAAGTAGGAAGATACGTCAGAGGCATCGTGTGTTTTTTCTAACTAGGTCGTTGTACCAGTGAATCTTGACCTTTCTTATCTTTTACGATTTCCGTAGCTCGCTCAGCCTCTATCCATTGCAGTTAGATTCGAGAATAACTTTTCACCCTTATATGCATATAAATTCAAAGTTGCCTGCCCTTCTAGCATTAAAAGATAATTGAAATATGAAAAAATCACCTACTTACGTAGATTTATAGACCTACGTAGATTTCTAGATCTTCAAGCATTTAGTGATAACTGAAATATGCAATTTTTCACCTACGTAGATGAGGGAAGTTCGAATTAATAAATTCCAAATAAGAATACTATGGCATCACATTGTATAAACGTACTTCGCGGGAAGTTCGCCAGCCCTGACCCCTTTCTTCATGGGTCTTTTTCGTTATCACATCGTTAGCATTAACTTCAATGGGAGTTGAGATGCTTCGCAGTGGTGAAGTTTCAAAATTTCAAATTGCTTGTTAATAATCCCTGTAACATCCTTGTTATAAAAAAACTTAGATTTGCCACTTTGGGAGGGAATACAATGCTTACAGAGCAGTTTTCAGGTAGATTTTATGCACTCCGTTGGAATGATATTCACAGGCAAAAATTAATTTAAAGGTAAATAATGTTATAGGTAGGTAAAATATCGACTTCGTAGCTATTTCTCACAGCTACTTTAGGAGCATGTAATCAATTATATCTATTCTAAGTAAAACATCTTATACAACCTTTTTCTTAGTTCCGTTTTTACTTAATATAAATTCGCAAAGTCATGTAGATATAATTTTGCTGCTTGGAATTGGACTAAACAGTGGAACTCTGAAGTAGAAATGTTATAATTAAGGGTTACATCAGTAATCATACCATCCATTTATTTACTTTCATGTTTCAACTATTTTTGAGCATTTATTTAATTTCTGTTTCTATGTTTATTTTCTACTAGGCTTTAATTTGGTTTTTATTCAATAACTACTAGAAAATTACATGTACGTTATGTATTTATGGCCTTGGAAATGTATCCAGAGTAATGAATAAATCTACTGAATTTTGAAACACAATTTTTTAAATAGAGAATAACTTGGAATGTTAAAATCATGTTTACAATACAAATGTAGGCTTTAAAATGTTGATGAAAATTAACTGGCGCACTGCCTTACTTCACAAAGCAGAATGTGATCTTAAGGGACTCATCGGACGAGGATAAAAAATATGCCACTCCTCATGAAAATGCTGAAGTAAAAATTCACGATCAACCACATAATCTGTGGCTAGCAGGGAAATACTTATGTTCTATTATTATTTACTAAATCGTGCTTCGGGGGTTCTCTCAAGGAGAACAAACGGTAAATTTGTTCAATTGCGTGCTATAAATACAGATGAATACTGGAAGCATAAATAAAGTAGAAAACATTGAAATGCAATTAAATAAAGAGAAATTTGTGATACAGAGAAATGTTCACAGGAGACTCCTTCATATACCCACTAAATTTTAAGATTATAGTATAATTTATTTAACAAATAAAATAAGAATCCAGACAGCTCGAGTTTCAGTGATGCGTTCATCAAAGCTCTTTTTCTGACAATAATTTAAGCCAACGTTCACGGTGCAAGCGGTTAACTCCGCACTTAACTCCCCCGCGTGAAGATGTTTTGCGGCATTTCTTAAGTGATGCACCGCGCTCCAGGTCAACTACTGCACGTGCCAAAAGGTCAAGCATACCACTGGGGTAGACCTCGACATGCATGCTTAGTGCGGAGAAAGGACTGAAATATATGGGCGAAACATTAACGCTGACACCTCATTAACCAGCGGTGGAGTATCAGTAATTTCTGAGGTTCAAGCACAATAATAATAATAACAAAAATGTCCTTGGGGAATAACGTATTGGCATGAGTTGGTTTCATCCAGAGCAGCTGTGGCTGCCAGGGAAATAAGTATTATGCTCGCTTATTATTTATCAAATCACGCTTCAGGGGAAAAGTCCATTCAAGGAAAAGAAACGGTATATTCGATCGTGTACTAAGGGTACTACTACTATATACAGATAAGTGCTGGAAACATGAATAAAATAGAAAAAAGTAATATACTTACAATGTAATAATTAGAAATTAGAAAGACAACAAATAAAAATGGGGATGCGAAATAAAGTCTAAATTAATTTGTTTTTGCTTTGATATTCATGAAATTATAATATATAATTTAATTATAATATAATATAATTATAATATTTGGCTAAATGCTTCTATAGGGAAATATTATGAAAAGTAAATTAAACTAGACAAACACCAAAATAGGGGAAATCATGATTTTATGGGCGTTTGCTCTAAGAAGTGCCTTTTTTTAGGCTAAGGGATACATTGATTATAGTAAATTTAAATGTGTGCGCTACCAAAAATAATATTTTCTCGAGCTATTGTAACAGTAAAATGTCAATAATTTTAAACATTCATGCTGACAGTGGATGTGTTGCTAGTGCCAAAATATTGGTGCCAATATCGAATTTTTCCATAAGGAGTTTGAGCTAAATCTTAAGCATCACTAGAATAACGGGCCCGAGAGTTGCACTACGCGTGTGGAACTCGGAGCTACTGTTGTTAAAAAAAAGTCAAGAAGGGTTACATAGATGAAATACAATAATCAGTAAGATGTCATTGGTCCGGATTGATGTTGGCATTGTTGGTGGATTAATGGAATACGGAGGGGGGCGGCCCCCCTGAATTTCAGGAAAAATTGAAAAGATGACCATCTTTATGGTTGCTCGGCTTTCCAATGAAAGATTTCATTTAAAGAGCTTAAAAAACGATATTTCAAAATATTTATGGACACATAAAGCCGCACGGCGCACAGTGGTCCGAAATCGGAAAAAGCCGGACAAAATTCAAAAATAGCGTTTTTTGAGGTAGAGACGTGAAACTTGACGTATATGCTCAAAAATAATTGGAATGAAATAATTAATGGAATTGATTAGTAAAAGGATGACACTTGTTGCCTTTCCTGGTAATTGTGCACGTCAATCTTTGCTGGAAAAATTCAATCGTACTCTAAGAATATTCGTAATATGCCACCTGATTCCGTTGAGTTTGGAAAACAAAATAATGTTTACTAGATTTACGAGTTCAGTGACCTAGTATAACGATCCAATATCCTAGTAATATCTTCAATTTAGTATTTTGGGTCAATAGGTACTGTATAGTATGCATAAAATAAAGATTTTAAATAATTAAGTTCCAAAAAACATGAAATATCCATCGGTATCACCGAGTCTCTAAGCCTCCGCGTCGCTGAGTCGGGACGTGACGCGCGATCAAAAAATTGCGTTCATTTTTGCAGCTGCAAACTTTTTGCCAAGACTTTTGCTTTATACTCTTAAGCTAACTTCAATTAATACTCTCAGTAAAAATTGTTGGACTATTATTTCTTAAACTAAAGATAATGTCTACTTTATATCAGGTTTTGCCATAAAAATGGAGCCGCCATTTTGCGACATTATACCACATCGATATAAACCAAAATATTTAAAAATGATGTAAAATATAGATAAAGTACCATATTACTGGAATATAATGTTTTTTACTCCATTAAAATCCTTCCAAAATTCTACGAGCAGCTTAGCTTCTAAGTTTTTCGAAGAAAAATGAGATCGGGCGTGTTTTTGGAAATTTGGTCGTGTTTGGTCCTCTGTATCTTAGCAACGGATAAGATCTATGAAAAAAGAGTCATTTTGTCATGATTATCAATTATTTTTGAGCATATACGTCAAGTTTCACGTCTCTACCTCAAAAAACGCTATTTTGGAATTTTGTCCGGCTTTTTCCGATTTCGGACCACTGTGCGGCGTGTCAAACCGAAGGAAATACTCTCACGTCTTACATCGAATGATTTGCTCCTTTACGATTCGACCAGCGAATCGGATCGTCGATTGAATCGTAATGGTGCAAATCAACCTGAAAGCATTTCATTTAAAGGACCCTAGTTGCGGCTTAGCCAGGGGGTCGGGGATTTCAGACCCCCCAGAAATATAAAAACACAATTTAAACAAAAAAAACAAAATATAAAAAAAATCATTAATTTACAAAATATTTTTTAACACATCAAGATTTTTCGATTATGAAAAGTGTTAAAATTAGTTTAATGCCCATTACTTGGTACCCTATTTTGAAAAATTTTCCCCCCTGATTTTGGACCCCCCCCCACCGAAAGGAATTCCTGGCTACGCCCCTGGACTCTAGTCTTGGCGTATCAAAACTCGACGCATTATCGCTTACTAGGAAATTCCGTCAAGTGTCACCACCAGATTTCGTTAAAATTTTGTTGCGCTATAGGAAATGGATACCCATGAGGTTTAATTTTGTTTCTGTGCCAACGCTCAGTGCTATTATAGATATGCATTAGATACGGAAAGAATCAGGACAAATCCTAAATTTATGCAACTCACACCGCCCCAATAGCTCCTTACTCCGTTGCTAGGATGAAGAGCACTGACATGACGGTGTATTGTTGCGCCGTGGATTGCATAATTTTAGACGTGATACCTGGTAATTTACTCACTAATATCTCGAGAAGTATTGAGCTTTGGCAGCTGAAGCAAAAACTACATTTAATGGTACTCCATTACCTTACACATAGCAAAATTTGAACAAAATCTGTTGGTGACACTTGAGGGGCTTCCCTATTGAAAGGTATTGCATGCAACCAGAAGATGATGATGACCCACTCGGGGCCTTGCGGCCCCCAAAAATAAGTAAAAAATCGCCAATCTACCGACTCAAAGATTAGGTGTATACAGGGTTATACATGTATCTACGTAAATAACTGGAGAATATTTGTGAAAAAACCCCAGTTAGCAACAACTGTCCTCATTGTTTCGTTTTCCATTCTCCGAGTGGGGTCTTCTAAGTGCACTTCTATTGGGATAAAAATAAAAACACCCGCCCTTATCTATTTCCCCGATTCGAAAAATTGGGTCAACGATTCCATTCAATATTCCCATGGAAAAAGGTCGCAGCAATGGGTCATAGCAGAGCACGGACGTATTAACGTCAAGTTTCAGGCATTTGGTGTTTTTTTCCATACCCCTCGCACAAAAGAATTCCTTTATAATGAGGTTATTTTCGCCACTCAATCTGGAAAATTTATGATTGATGGATTTTTATAGATGCATCGCGGCCGTTTCCATGATTTTCTGATGCGATGACATATTATGACAACCACAAATACTGCCGAAACTATGACGTTGGAATCGACAAAGACGAAGAATGTAGACAGAGGGACAGAGGCGAATTGATATCGATACTTTAGGTATGACTAAACGTTCCATTAAATGTGTATCAAGCGGTTGAGTACATTGAAATAAGAGATATAAAAACAATTAATACTGATTTTCGTCGTTTTAACGTAATAACACTAATTTTCACGGTCTCTATAAGCAACAGGTATTTTATTTGCTATCCTTAAATTCTTCGTTTTTAAAAGAGAAAAATGTGTTTCACTTTAAATAATTATAAATTTATTTTTTAGCATAATTTAAAATTTAATAGGTAATTATTTACATAGAAATTTACGTAGCATGGATAAATATCGGAATATGAGTGAATTCTGAGAAAGATCACTCTTCCATATTAAGAATCTACTCGAACCGCAATACCAAGCTTGTCTCGAAACTAATTTATTAAATAATTAACCCATATTAATATTTTAATTTTCATTATATTTTACACTTCCACTTGAAAAATCTCTGGGCTCCATGGCATAGACCCACAAGTGTAAATTCTATGCCGCATATTATTTAAAGAAAGCAAGTAAGGCTTATCATATGAAAAAATAGTCTGTCTCTCTGCCCATTCACCGAATCACAATCGAAGCGCCAATTGTTTATCGTGTATTTTTCTCTAAGATAATGGCTCAATCTAATATGGCTTCATATGTAGCTGAAATATTTTCCATTGCATTCTCCAAAAAAAAATCCTGCCTCAGAACTCTCATTTGGCGATTTTTGATTTCTTTGTCTCGCTCAGTTTCTAAACCAAATCAATTGGCTTCCTCTCAAAACTCAAGAGAAACTAACAGTTTATACTACTAAAAGGGAAATAATCGAACCATGCAGGCCCTTTTAATTGTTTTCGAAGAAGTGATTTCACTAAGCTTTGAGAAATACGAAGAAGGACTTATTTATTTACTGTTCTCTCGCTAATTGTCTTCCGAGATATCTCATTAGGTATGTCTGATCACAGGAAAGAGCTGATATCATCAAAATATTTAATAAGTAAACATTCCTTTCGAAACATATTTATGTGAAAAGTAAAAAAAAAATTGCACTTACTTCCGAGTTGAATAATAAGTCATCATGCAGGAAGGAATTAGCTATTTAAAAGGGTTGGATGGGAATGGTTGTATTGACGAGTCCAAATACTCAAAATTTAAATATTACAGAAAAAAGGATGTAGATTAGAATTATTCTTTTGAAAAATTTTCCTTAAGTGTGGTCAAAAATATATTTACGTCCAACAGTTTCATTGTATCCGAAGATAACCTTGTAATGAATGCCTAGAAGTCTAACGTTGACAAGTGTAATTCCAACTGCCTTGTCCAGAGTGACGGTCCGATTTATATGAATTCTTTTCTTGACCATGGAATGGTACGTCACTTGGGGGCGATTATTTAACTAATTTAAACAGCGTATTGTTAACAGTACTTCCTTGTGAATCTGTTCGGTAACTTAAATTTTGTTTGCTGAAAATAATATCCATCAAAACCAAATTCCGCCAATGATACTTGGTTAGATTGCTTACGGAGAGAAAGGCAATGTATTAATTTTATTGTGAGCAACAGATCAAAATTCGTTATTAATTACATATACTCGCTTATTTTTCATAGGTCGGGTTAATTCCAATCATTGACTTGTGAAATTAAAAGATAACATAAATGTGTGTCGTAAATAATTTACAGGAGATATATGCAATGAAAATATTCGCATTTGATGAAAATTACATCAAAGTGATTGTTTACAAATTATTTAGAGTAACACTTCTGTGTTGACGATAAAAATATTTCCGCAATCTTGTGGCCCACCTATCTGTATCTTCAAGGATTGGGCGCACAAAACTGATTTCATTCTAACGCCCAGAAAATTTGGAACGAAGAAACGAAAACAAAGATAAGCATTAAAAGAGCCTTTAATATATACTAAGATACATCATTCATTTTATCTGATCGGAGTATAAACGCCGGAGCATTTGTTTGTATCACGTGAAGGGAAACTTCCGAAAGCAACGATCAATTGTATCCATTGTTTTCTTTCCCAATCTGAAATCCAAAAATACCTTGGGATTTGGCAGCCTCCATAACCATTTCAAGAAAATTGATTCCTTCCACGCTTTCTACGATCCTGCGTATATTATGAAAGATTTCCGTTTCTTTGCGCAGATGCTTATGAAAAAATAATACCGGTGATACTAATGCAGTACGATTGAATTCAATTTCTAGATACTGGAGGCATTCTGGACGTAAAATCTTGTGAACATAATGTTTGCCACCTGCTATAAATTGAGTTCGAGGTTAAAGATGAATTAATTTCTTTTTGAAATGAAAATCTTTATTTTGCGATGAAAAATTAAAAAATTCCAATCTTTAAAAATAGGTTGAGAATATATCATTGAAACATGTAAACCGTAGTCCCTCTGAGCCACTTCATTCGGTCACAAATGAACAAAAGACCAAGTTGGACTTTACATTACGCATTATTAATGAATCATTAAGTCCATAAATCAATTCATACTATCCGAACAAAACATTAAATTACATGTGTGAATAAAACGGGATTTATGTCAAAAAGTAAAAATTTTAATATATTTTCACCTTAGACAAAAATTTCATCCAATGGCTATCTTCATACGGCCGTTGCATGAAAGTAAACATTTTCTATTTGATTATGTGCAAGTGAAAATGTAAGCATAATAAAAACATAAAATCCTTAAATGCATCAATTCAGGTTGAAAGATATGGTAATGAATCTACTTTAAATATTTCTATAGCATTAATTCTTCGGAAAAGCATTAAATTACATTCACGTAAAGATAAATAATACCACGGCTATAATTTAAAGTTGAAAGATACTCTGAAGAGCGTAAATATATTCATTCGATGCTTGAATAAGCCAGCAAAAGACTACGAAAGCAGTAACAAAGTACGTTTTATTAACTGAAGCAGCCTTTCAAATTCTTTTATCAATGCTAGTGCGGGGCTAAAAGCGTTCCCCTCACTGATGGACCTGTTACATACCGATATAACCGCTAGTATCCTGGAATGACTATTTTCACATTCATGGGAGAAAAGAGTCAGCTGCGGCAGCAAGTCAAACTTCAGCACTTGTTCACTTGATGCAGCGTAAAATAAATTAAAATTTATTCAACATATCAGCTGTAAATATCTGGAATCTGGTAAAAAAATCTGGAATATAATAGGCCTTCAAATGTTTGAATGCGGACGTAAAACATCTGGGAACTCAAAAATTTGATGAAATACCTAGTCACGCATCCAGAAAAAAATACCCAAATATCTTAAGTACCCTGTTTCCATGGGTTATATGATTCTTATTACTCGTAATGAACTAACCTTTTTAAGCATGTCTGAGAGGTGTTGAAATTCCGGTTGCATATTTTACGCTGTTTTCCATACGTTGGATTTAACAATAATTAAACAATTGGATTTCAGTTATTAATTTTTCTCTCTAATAATGATACAATTATGTACCCCAACATAATGTGTTCTATTAATTATGTGGTCTATTAAAGACCACTTTGCGAGAGACCCATGTGATCGTACACGCCATTCCTTAAAATTCGTCAACATTGACATTTTAAGCCCGCTTTTAAGTGGAAAATTTTCATAAAAGGGCGTCCATACGACATCAAGATTTCATAAAAGGGCATTTATTATCTAAACCCACGGATTTTTACCAATCAATAACGCTTCGTGACCTATATCTAGAATTAAAACTTATAACAGCTGATATTAAAACTTATATTATTTCTATGACTGATATCATATGTGTTTTGTAGGGGTTACTTGAGGATATTATTTTTTGGTCCATTTTTACTTTTTGCGGTGATGCAAGAAAAGAAAATCGAAAGGCACTAAGATATTAATATCATAATCACGCCCTTAGTTTTATAATTTGTAAAAGAACCAACGTGAGTCCTTTAACATAGCCGCGAAAAAATCGATTTTTCAAATATGAGACCCACTTCTAACCTATTCGCCAGCATGACACACCCTTAGCAAGACTCAAGATGGCTAGGATGAGTTGGAGTTGGTAAGGTCTGTTGTTCCATTGCTTTCGTAATGAACGTTTTCAAGCCGTATCAGAGGAAAAGTACGCCAAACTAATTTCATCACGGGGAAATCTCCTTTCACAATCTCTCCTGCTAGCATTTAGCTAGCTCTTCTCCGATTTTAACCGATGCTTCAGCTCTAAAAATATATTTGCCATACCTACACTGGCAAAATGTTTTCGAAGGTATATTACAATGGTGTCACATCTTAATGCGTTGAAATCCTAATCTACAAAATATGTGGTGACCACTGGACGAAATGGCTTTCTGGAACCTGAAAATTTAGTTTTTTATTCAGATAAGACATTTTTGAACTTGAATTGGAGAAATTCTCGCTATTTACCTTAAGACATTAGTAAAATAAGAGTCTATATTTTATAAACTGCAATTTAGAACAAAATGAGTGCATCATAATTTACACTGATTGATATTTGTATCAGTTTAGTGAATTTGCAAACTGGCAATAGCATAAGGCGATTCGAATAACTCTAATATAACAGAGTGAGGAAATGCTGGATCATTTTGGTAAGTAAAAGCTCTTAGCTACGATCGGGATCAGCCAATCAGATAAAACAGGGATCACCGCAAGATTTAGCGACCTCAATATTAGTTACTTACGCGGAAACTAAAGATAGGAGTTACCACAAAGGTTTATTAATGCGTAGAAATTCTTATCTACAAAATAGGTGGTGAGCACTAGACGAAATGGCTTTCTGGAACATGTTAATTCAGCCTTCTATTCAGATAACAAATTGCGTTGCGTTGCGAAAACAGTCGTTGGACACACCCTTAGGCGTTTTCCATGCCCTAAGCGTCTCGGACCAATAATTTCTCAGGTGAAACGTGGAATTATAAAAATAACAGCTAAAATTGCATTAAAACTGAAAAATTTTAGTTCATCTTGTAGCCTACCGAGTGGTTTTCTGCTTCCGGCACCTATTCTATATCCGTTTTCTCGCAGTTTTTCTTGTGGCTTGTTCTCCTTGTTGTTTCAATCAGCTCGAGTTCAGTCTTTCTGCTCTTAAGTTCTAAAATATCGCAGCTAATGCAAAAGGTGGTCTGCAAAGGTCAAAGAAACACCTTTCTCACAGATCTATTGGTATTAAGTTCGTAGCGCGATAGTGTGTCTGCATTTTGCGAAGTCACTCTTTAGGGTCTATTTCAGTCGTACCAACTGCTATAAGATGGGTTTTGATGCATTTGACGCAGAATTTCTCTACGCACATATTAAGGCCGTTTTACACGCTTTACGGAATTTCGCATTCTGACGTACGTGCGAAAGCGCAATCAAAATTGCGTCGTGTAAAGCGGTGAATTGCTAGAACACATGCGAGAATGCGTGGACGTGGGATGGCAAAATAGCCCCTGTTCTAATTCCGTTCATGCATTCGCGCAATTCCACGCCATTTTAGAAATTAATGCAGCTCTAACCTGCGCAATCCCGTGCCCCGTGTAAAACGGCCTTTAGACTTGATTACAGCGCAGTAGCTCGACATTTCGCAAGGATGCGGGGGAAAAAGTGCAAAAACGGACCAAAAACGGCCTGCCCACAAAACGGGAAACCAACAGTGACAAACTACAACAAGGCAAAAACCGGTAGCGCAGCAGAGTCAACCTGGCTGTGGAACTTTCAGGTTGGCACTCCTAGTCTATAAAATTATTTTGGCATTATGAATGAATTATTGTCGTTTGTTTAAATTTGAAACCAATAGTACATAAGTGCCATTAGTTTTTAGAAAACCGTAATAAATTATTTCCACCGTTCGCCAAAAGGAGGTCAGAATAATTGTAAAGAAGGGAGACCAAGATGGCTGCTCAGTAAACAAAAGGTTAGGCCAACATAAATCCCCCAAAATCGGTTTTACCGTTGGATATTCTAAAAAAATGAAATACCTTTAAATAGATCATATTAAAATCCTAAAAAAATCATTCTTCATAAGCATTCAGTTTGATGGAAATTAAATTTCCACACATATTAAAAAAAACTTAGAACAAACGCTTTCCTCGGGATCAGCCAATCAGACAAAACAAGGATCACTTTAGGATTTAGCCACCTCAATATATACTTACGCAGAAACTGAAGATAAGAGTTACCACAAAGGTTTATAGAGAGGGCACTGGAGATAGCATAAGCGTTTGAATGTTTAGCCAGAGGTCCGTCTGACTCGGGTAAAGAAAAAATGCACGTGTTATTACGATAAATTTGGCTGCGAAAACCCATTATTGTCTCTAATGCTAGCAAAACTATCCCTTTTCACCACTTAGGTATGCGAGGAAAGTAGGTGGGTTTCGGTAGGTGGGTATTGTTTTTCAAAGGTATTAATTATCGATTATGTGGAGAAAAAATACATAATTGTGGCGCAATACCTTCTGAATGCTTCTGCAGCCTCAGATAACGGCAAGATTAATTTAACACGCTAAGGGCCGGTTTTATAATGTCAAGTTAGCGTTAGCCGGAACATTATACTGTCGTAGTCTCAACTTGAAGGTATTTTAAAGTGAAAGTAGTGAAAAGTAGTTCGGAATAACGGTTAGTTTAATTGGTGACTTCAAGTGGAAGATATCGTTGACTCTGATTTTTGTGCTCAGAAAAAACTTAACTAGACATTATAAAACCGGCCATAAGTCACGCACACAAAGAAAGCTCGGTAGTTCTCTATGGCAACCGAAGAAATGCGCAACCAAAAACAAGAATCTGCTTTTGCTGGCTTCGCATGTTTGTATCTTCGGAATTCAGCTCTCTAAAATTCTAGATCTATTTCAGGAACCTCTCAGAGAGTAACCGACCAACCTAATGAGTGATTTGGGCCAATTTGGGCACATAATTTTATTTCCATGCTCTTAGTGGAATTGACATTAGAGATTATGTGAATGCCGTCCTCTTATGTCAAGGACAGGTTAGGAACCGTGGTCCTCATTGACGCATTACTATTTGACCTTTAATGACGTTCACATCCAAATGTCTCCCCAAATACTGTCAGTGCCCACCAAAATTCTGTCGCACAGACATGAATGGGTTCAATAAAAAAAAAATTTGACCCAGCAATCTGAGCCGGCTGTCAAAATAGCACTGACAGAGATAAAAATTGTTTGAAATAACAAAGGACCACTCCTCGAAATTTGAATCGCAATTCACTCATTGTATGAAGAAGGAGATAAGAATTTGGGAAAACATCTCGTCCGGAGTGGATTTGGAGGCTGCAAACAGAAAATGTGACATTGCATAACGCGGTTTCAATAAAAATTTTCAAGAAAAACACATAGTGAGTTGTTATCAATGAAGGAAAGAGATCGTGGCGGAAAATAATTGGAAATGAGAAGATATAAGACGATTTATTGGCCGTTGAAGTTCGGCTGATGCGAATAAGTTAAGTATATGGGCGCGCCTCGTTATCATGAGTAAAACGCCACATAAATTCCTCCTATGGAGCAAAAAAAAAACAAAAGGCTGGGATGAGAGATTTATTAAGTATCTTACTACGAGAGATAACATTGTTTTCAGAAGAGAATTTTAGCAGGGTTTTTGTGGTCCATTCATTTCAAATGGTCTGATCTCTCCATGTTTATTTTCGTGGTCATCAAAAAGCTAACTCGTTTCTTAACAATTTCATTTCTCTTTAACTCAACATTAAGCCTAGCATTCTTCATCCTACCTCTTTTAATCATCTTCTTATCCAATCCTTTTTTTTTAGAATGACAGACATCCTTCACTGTTTCACAGACTCAACATTCCATCGCCCTTGAGAAAGCAATCAATATGCACTTCATCTGGTGAATTTCTTTATTTATTCCTTACTCATTCAGTAGGTTGCGTAGCCAAGATTTTGAAATGGGGGGTTACCAAAGATTTCGGGGTGTATGGAAAACACTTTAGGGAAAAAGGGTGTCCTCCCCCGGAAAATTTTGAGATTTTTTATGCCGAAAACGTGATTTTTTAGGACTCAAAAACTCTAGATTTTAACGATTATTTATTAGAAGTTACATTTTGAGGCCATCTTACTCGTTTTTGGCGTATCTTTTAAAGGCTAAAGGGGGGGTTTGTAACTCGAAAATCCCCCGTGCTACGCCACTGTCATTCGGTAATAGTTCTTTATATCCTAACTTATTATTTTGAATTTTCCCATCGAATAAAAGATGACGCAGGGCCCACAGGGCTCCTGCTCTCTATATTTTACTGAACTTAATGCATGAGAATCTGTTCAGAGAATTACAGAAAAAAATATTATTGTCATGCCTCCAGGGATATAATCGGAAGCATGGATATTAAAACATTAGTTGGCATAGAAGAATTACGTTTTCCTTTAATGTGGCCTCAAAAGAATTCGGGGTTAAAGAAAAAATACATCGTCCTGAAAGTGAATTCGAACCCAGTATTATATGCCAATATAATTAACAAATATACAAAGAATTACAGGAAATTCAGATTGAGGACATTTTGGAAACCACACCAGTAAATCTCAACTGGTTGTGAAATAGATGATAAAATAAAGCCGCGTTTGAAGGAACGTGTAAAAGAAAGGCTATAAACCTCCGATTATTCATAGCTAGAACACGATGGAGAGATAAAAAAATTACATGGACTTTAATGACATCAATCCTCAGTTGATCACTTATAGTTATAAGGGTTTTGAGTAAAATAAGATTCATTATTCAGCATAAAATTTGGGGGAGAGGTCATGACCTAAGCTCGTGGAGCATGTATTATCCCCCTGGGAGAGAGTGGTGTTTTACGGTAGGGAGTGCTATGATCTAATACAAATACAATTCATAAATTCTCTCACGTTTGAGACTTGTAGCCGTAAATTTGGACATTCACTCCCTTTACTCCTTTACAAACATACAGAAGCTATTAAACAAACAGAAATTAAAATTTTTTGATAAAATTTGGGGGGTGTCATGACCTTAGTGCCCTAAATTCACCCCTGCTGTCAGGGTTGTAAATATAAATTTTGGGGCCCTTTTTGTACGTTGTCTCTCGAGTGACTTCGCTTCGAAGTAGATTCATAGCAATGATTTAACACGATTGTTATTATCACAAAGGGGAATTCTACGGTATTTTTAAATGGAAGGTCCAAATCTTTTAGGGAGCCAAAAGTTGACTTGGGGAAGAGAAGGGAGTAGGGGAGCAGCAATCTTAGAGTCAGGGTTCCCTGTCTCAACCCCTAGATGTTGTGCTATTTTCTGTTCCATAACAACCGCGTACGAAATATCATTACTTCAACTTATAAACTGGTAACTTCTTAACAGCCAATTAACTCCCCAAGCTTTAAGCGATCATAAAAATATTAGAGAAATGGTAACTTTTAACAGCCAATTAACTCTCTACGCTTTAAGCGATCATGAAAATATTTGGGTAATGGTAACCTATTAACAGACAATTAAATCTCTCAGCTTCAAGCGATTATGTAAATATTAGTGAGGTATAATTAATTTTTTTCACTGCGATTAAGATTTTGGCTAACGATTCCAAGCCTTAAATTTCTAGGAAAAATCCTATGCCAAGGCTATACCAATTAAACCCTCAAACTTTGAAGAAACGATTGATCCAAATACTGTCTTTATTTAATGGAATATGTTGATTTTATGTGGAGAAGATTAGATCGATGAATCTGAAGAATCATGCCTTGTTAAGATAGGTCATCGATTTATCAAGTCATCTAGCTCACTGGTCTAAGACCTTGAAATGAAAAGATTGAGTGTGGAATAGAAAATAAATACTCGAAAATGGGTGACATTCACACCTGATTCTTTATGGTTCCCCAGAAATGGATATCTGCCCAGGAGTATAATATTTTCGCACTGCATGAAACGCCATCATGCGTGCTTGCATTAATTGTGGAAAAAATATCGTTCAAAATCGATTTTTATAGCAATCAATTTTTAATCGAAATGAAAATATCGACTTTTCAACAAAAATCGATATTTGAACCAGAAGAACAATTACTCGAACATAATCGACGGTCCTTTTTTGAAAAAAAAACTACAGTTCGTACCAAACTTATCCTTCACTCATTCAAAAAATACCCAAACTACATATTTGAGTAGCAGAAAAAAATCTACTCAGACTACATGATTGAATCATTAACGGTAAAACTTTACAAATATACGCACCTTAAAGTTTTGGGAATACCGGCTGGAACCAGTCGACTCCACTAAAATTTTTAAGATAGAACTACGGATTGAAATTTTTCTTGATGATCCAGGGCGTGCATTTTCAATTTTTTCCGGCCTTAGAGAGAAGTCTTTCACATGGGATGAATGAAGTATCATATGTTGGTAGTGATGCCGCTAAGGCCAAACTAAATGGTCAAGATCAAGTTGAAAAATCGAGTTTTGATCGAAACGTGAAAATCGGGGCTCGATTTTCTCGATATTTAATTATTAACCTTCCGTCGGTTACAATGGATCTGACAGGCACTGCGCAAGTTTTTTTTCATTTCTCCGCGCCACTAGGCGGCATATACCCTTGACGCTAATAGTAGTTTTTTTGTTTTGACACGCTCTATGCAGCCTTTCACTTTTCGCATTAATGCCGTCTGATCAAGTGATCATAATATTAAATCCCCACTATCTTTCCAGGTCCGACAGAAGCGATTATTTAAGAAAGATATTTTTCCGAACGGATAGATATGTGAATTCTTTTTGGCCCGAACTACAAAAGACTTTAATTAATACCAGTCGTAATTTCGTTTGAGCATTTCTTATTATGTTTAAAGGCTGATTTCCAAACACCCCATGCCACACGCCTTTTAGGCGACTTGCGGGGTAGTATGTAGATGTAGATCAGTGACAGAATATTCAGCATAATTAAGAAAATTAATGGCACAATGAAGCGATATAAAAGCATTATTAAATAAAAGAGATAATAAAATGAAAAAACACTGGTATTAGAGAATTCACATACTAAAATATATGACATATGATAATATTTAATAACCCAAAGAGTACGTTAAATCGCACCTTGCTGGATCGGTCCGGGGCCGTATGACGGTGCGTAAAGGGGTAATCTATGCGTAGCACATAACATCATTTAAGTGTTCTTTTACACTTATAATGGTGCTTTAAACTTTAAAGGTGTACCACTGAGCCATTCTAAAGGCCGTTTTACACGGGGCACGGAATTGCGCAGGTTAGAGCTACATTAATTTCTAAAATGGCGTGGAATTGCGCGAATGCATGAACGAAATTAGAACAGTGGCTATTTTGCCGTCTCGCATCTACGCATTCTCGCATGTGTTCTAGCAATTCACCGCTTTACACGACGCAATTATGATTGCGCCTTCGCACGTGTACCGTGTAAAACGGCCTTAAGAGTTAATAATGTTTTTTTACATCTGTGCCTGTCAGGCACATTACGCCTGAACTCAGCAATTCCAATATTGCGCCCGAAGAAAAGTTAAAACTCGATTTTAGATTTTAAACGAAATCTATCTTTTCATCACTACTTACATTTGCACAACCTACGTAATCGAGTCATGATGCCATAACAGATTTTAATTGAACTGTTAGTGCTGCCTGGAGCAGACTCCGGATGTGATCCCAACACGAAAGAGATAATGGATGATACGAAAGTGAAGTAATATGAACGCGTGATTTGCTTGGCATCATGGGTATCTGCATGCGTAATACTGAGATCAATGGATCTAGTTTAAGATCCTCTGTTTGTTTAATGAATCCAAAGGGTTGCATGATTTGCATGCAGAAGTGAATGCAACTGGTTATATTTCATACTCGTTATCAAAGATTAGGAGTTTGAAAAGTAAAGAGAACCGTATTTTGCTTTTTTCGATCCGTAGTCTACTTCTCGTGTTCATCGTGACAAGTCTACCACCTTAAACCTTACGCAGATTAGTTGATGACGTCACAAATAGTGCCAAGGAGGTCCCAGCTTCTCATATAATTCTAGCCCTTGTACAAGGGCCTATATTGGATATTTGGTTTTTTCACTCTTCTTTCCCGTGATGGAACGTTAATTTGACGAGTAAATTAATCGTAACTCCAATGACGTCACCAACTCATGAAAAGTGAGCGCCAGCTTTCTCTTTTTCTTCTTTTAAATTTACAAGAGAATTACTGAATGGTGAGGATTTTCATTGAGTCACAGCCAATATTTCTCTCCCATCTACCGAATTTTTTTCACGACTGGCCATTTAGAGTTTGAGTTAACGACACCATGACGGAAAAACACAAGCCTCTAATTTCAGAATTTTCCCCAATAAATACTGCATCACTGTCACTAGAAATCGAGTCATAGCAGATAAGTATTCGGTCCTCGGAAAAATATTTTAGAAGCTAAAAGCTTTAATAAATGACTTCGTGTAAAATCAAGGAAACGGAATTATCAATGGGCAACAAATACTGTTAACACCTTCTGAAAAATGAGTCGAGAGCCATCGGAAATTATTTTGCATTCTGAATGAAGCTTGGGGATTTATTTTATTTTCGTCTTGGTTCTCTTGTTGGACGCAGTATCAAATATAAATTGCTGCGAAAAACATTCGCTGGACTGGAATCTATATGGTTTTGTATCAGCACCATATATATGTGATGAATGTTTACTTACTAAAATTACCAGTTTATGTGAAAGCCCATGGTAAACAGTGTAATTTATGTGTCTTTAAAATGATCTACTTCTTGAATCTCAATGTATTTTATTTTCATCGTGGAAGTCATGTGAATTTTACTGACTATATGTGAGCGGTTCGAACGATCGTAATTTATCTTTCTTCGTGACTTATTTCCCGCCAAAATCTTACGTCATGATCTTCAAATTTTCTGGTTATATACAAAAAACAATTTGTAACATTTACAAATCTGAGAAAATACTGAGATAAAATTTTCAAATTTTTAGATGTAGGCAAATGTTACACGGGCAATACCCTCTATAATCTGAAAATTTGAAACCGATAACATAACATTTGAGCGGGTGTTAAGTCTCCGAAAAGGACCTGTCGATCTACTAAAAAATGATGCGTTCTTTTAACCATAGAAGAACCGAAATTTTCATGGTGCCAAAAATACTCTAATAGACATATTCTAAATCTTGAAAAAGCCCGGATAATATATTGGTAAATTAACTAATTGCCTTTCAGTCAGTAAAAATATTCAAGCGTAAATATTAAGGCAGCTACAAATGTATAGAATGGCACTCAAATATTTTTTCGCAATTCATTTTGCGATAGTAACGATCATCTTTGCGAAACCGCAATTTGACACTAACAATAAGCACTTGATATGTTTACAAGCTCGCAGTTCTAGATCCAGCAGGAATATCGCATTGAAATGAAAACAAACCATTTCGAATTCGCGGTCAACATCATTTCTTTTGGATCACTCTATTTATGTTGACCATGAAAATTCCCTATAATCGAGGGATTATAATTGCGCAGATTATTCGATGTCGCAATTCTATGCTGCTTTCTTTATTTGCTTTTGAGTGCGTAGATATCGCCCATGACATGAGATAACAGGAACCGATCGTAAACTATTGAGCAAAATACGACGAATTTGACCTTCGTAAGATAGCCGTAAGGTACCTGCATGGGATAAGAGGAGCAGGAGGTAACGCTCTTGACATCCGTAGGCCGTGGCGAAAGTGTATCACTGAGAGTTATCATTCTCGCAACGTCCTTGAGGCGAAGATAAATCTGTGAATTCGGCAATAGCCTTGAATGGGAGTACTTTTGCGAGTGCAACGCACTCCATCCCTGCCACCATCATTTCGAAATTCTTTGACCTTGGAGACGAACTCGATAACTTTTTTGGCAATTCTTTTAATCGGCTCAAGTGAAAACTTCATCGTAATGAATTTTGCTGAACATCCTGTGGAATCAGGCTCTAGACAAACTTGAAATACAGTATATCTCGCTTATAACGAATATCATGGGACCATCGTCCTATTTGTTATAAGCGGGATCTCGTAATATCCTTAGCGAACGATTTTAACCTATAAATCACAGGACTGCCAGCTAGTATTCCGTAAATTGTCTTTATTTAAGCAACAGGTCAGTTATAACTAACCAACGTCCTACCCTTTCCATCAAACGGCTGTTAAAGGAAGAATTTTAAGATCAACGGTAGAACTATGTGGTGATGGCCACACCTAAGAACAACAGGATGAGGTAGGGAAGTTCAGATAGCGAGCATGGCAGTAATCATCAATTATATAAATACAGAAAGGTTTTTTTATGTCATTCCGTATATGCTTCGTTAATAATGCACTTAAAGTGATAATTGATGAATAATTTTAAACGTTTAATCACCGGCTTCCGACGAAAAATACTATCCCAATCTCAAATTTCACTACTAAACCATTAAATTGACTTAAATGTTTCAATGTTTCCAAGTCAATTACTCGCTCGAGGTATATCGGCTCCACAATTTTTTTATTCTAAACTTAAAAAATGGTTTAAAAATCCGTGAAATCCATAACTAAAACAAAGAAACGTAACGAGAGCAGGGAAAAATATTAATAATAAAATCTAAATGAAAGTGCACGAGTTACCTAGTTTCTTTATAAAAGATGAAATAATTCCCCAGTTGACGGAAGAATAGTTCGTAACAACGGGGATTTCGTATCATCCGAACTCGTTACATGCGGGAAAATTAACATTGGCGATCATAGAAAAGTCCAGTGGACCGATAACTCACCTCGTTATATGCGGGATTTCGTTTCATGCATTATCGTTCTAGGCGAGTTTTACTGTACCTTGTTTTGCATGTAAGTGATCTGTATCTTAGAGCCTCATTATACGAGAGTCTTTTAATAAGTAATGCCCCATATTTATTTAAAAAAGCCGCTGATATGCATAGATCAATGTCCTTGCCGGTGCTTCACATTTGACGATTGTTCTCTGCGGTGGTGTAGTTTGGCACACTTCCAGCTGATGCTAGAACCGTAATACAGCGTCAAAACATCCACATGACACTCACGTTAAGGCCTGGTTATACGGCACATTAACACGTACAAGTTAATACACATTTGCGTGAATGATTTTGGTGGAACGGAACGGAACGTGTACGAATGCATGAACCAAATAAAGGCCTGTTTACACGATACATTAACACGTACAAGTTAATGTACGTTTGTGTGAATGATTTTGGTGGACCGGAACGGAACATGTACGAATGCATGAACCAAATTAGAACAGGCTCTATTTTCTGTGCATGTATTCGCAAAAGTCGGGTGGCTACACGGTACATTTTGGCGTTCATTCTCGCGTTCATACATTTAGACATTAATCCGTGCATGTCAATTTATCACCAGGCTTTTAAAAGCGGCGGGCTGTTATTGAATTCTTGAAGGCAGAAAAAGAAACCGCGGTGGACATCCATAAACGTTTGTGTGCAGTATGTAAGGATGCTGCAGTTGGTAGGAGTAAAATTGCGTGATGAGTAAATAAAGTTACAGCCTCAGGAGATGCTGAAACAGAGCTCCATGATCAGCCACGCTCGGTATCGCTATGCCTACATGACAAGAGCTTTTACCTTAACGGAAAACATGCTCCCCCAAAATATTGGCATAAGGCCATAGAACGTGATGGGGACTACATAGAAAAATAGAACATGGAGAAGACATTTTGATGTATATTGTCATCAAATTCTGACTCTTAACAATAAATATGTTCTGAGAAAAAAATATGGGTAATTACATATTGAACGACCCTCGCACAACTAAGTGTGAAAGAAACGATAAATTAATATAAATATTTAGTCGAACGGATAGGAGAAAGAAATCCTCCACTCCTGGATAATAATGCACTAAAAATTCCGCGTGGAACTCAGTTTTCGCATTTACTTTCTATTTCTCTTTTTACACCCCCCGCCATTAGCCTATTGAGGCGGCTTGTGGGACAGAATGTAGATGTAGATGTACCTTCGAGAAAAAAACCTGTAGCTTTCCTACAAGGAGTTAATATGATGGTAGTTATTGCATACGTAATATCAAGGGCAGGGATATCACAGGAAGAAGTGTAAGGTGCGTTTATACTGTGTATCATGTTGTATAAACATGTTATATGTAAGTTTTTTTTACATAACATGTTACACAGTGTAAACAGGCTGCTCTCAGCAACTAGTTTGAAGAATTTTAATAGATCGTACGATTGGGATCGTTAAAATTTGTTGTACGCGTACATTGAATTACATTTCGACCACACTATGTAGATATAATCACCGTAAAAAAAAGGCATAACTTCCAATCCAAAATATGCATCGCAAAGCTTTAGATATAGGCTTCCGCAAAGAGATACGGATGACGTGAGTTTTCCATGTACTCTCCGCGTACATTAATCTCAATAAGATCTGAAGCAGCTGAATGTGACGCCAACAAAATATGTTGTCCTTATAGATAAGAGTACGCGGAAGAGAACCCGGAAAACGCACTCCAAAAATAACTTTTCTTTGATCATCCTAGCGAGTGCACCATATGAATATTATGCTCCTTAAGCACTGATAACCCATCAACTCTCTGAAATATGATTTGATGCTTTCCCGGAGAGTAATGTGGGTATACTCTACTCGGCATTTCCACCGGGTTAATTTTTTCATAATGGCCAACGTTTCAAGCTCCGACTCGGGGCTCATCCTCAGGACTTAAATGTTGTTGTTTTTTTCAGGGATAAATGTTGTTTTTTAAGAGCTTAGCTAGATAAACTATCTTTTCTCTGCATTTTTTTGAAAATCGTTATCTCGCGTTATTTACGGCAAAATAAATATTATCTCCAAAGAATATACTGAAGGATATAAGGGAGCATAAAGGTATACATTCCGAGAATTGAGGACAATATGCATTTGCTCAAAAGACCTTATTGAACTGCGAGAGGGGAAAAAGTGTGAGTAAATCTATGTATTGCCTCAGAGTAAACAAGTACTCGAGCGTCACGAAAAGCAATTGAGATTTATTCACCGCGCGGTCAGACAGAGCTGATACTTGAATCACGTGAAAAAGATTCGAAGCATGTGGTTCTTATCTGATAAGATATCTTTCGTTGGTGCAAATATTAGTGTTTTTTTTCATCGGTATAATTTTATCAACAATCTAAGTACGCCTCTTAATTTGATTTCCTTTCTACTCTGACATAATGTCATATTTATTTGCCAACTACACTCATGCTGCACTGGGTGATTACAAAAAAATACGGGATACAGAAAATATACGGAGCCGAGAAGTAAAATTGTAGGACAACGCAAAATGTAATCCACGAAAGAAACTTGCATCACTTCAACTTCTTTTAAGAAATATTCGTACCTAAGGTAGACATTCAGAACCATACTGAGGCACATTATGAGATGTTAATAAACATAATTTCTGCCCTATGGCACATATAGAGCGATTGACTACTGAAGGTAAAATTATATACACAATGACTTAATAGTATTAATTAAGAATATATTTCACCAAAAACTCTTTTATCATTTTCAAACCATTATCTTAAACTGACAAGTAGTTTATTCGGATGAATTTATTTTATCACACGTTTCTTGAACGCTGACAATTTTTTGATTTGTTAAAAAGTACTGAAAGCTATGATTCAGAGATATAAACCTTTCGCATGGCAGAAATTTCTCTTGTTTGTCTATTTTATAGAATATTACGGTACAACTGTCACTCATATCGCACGAAATTAGAGGAAATACCATCGAACTGGTAAAAAAGTAAAATAATTTTCGCCTGATGGAATGATATTGTAAATATTTTGAATTTCTCCCCGACGATTCAAATTTGAGACACATTCTGGAGAAAAGTGATGGGATTCATATCATGCTTGCCTTCAAAATTTACACCCAAATCCGCCGGCAAAATTACCTCATAAAAATCTCATATTCATCTCTTGAGTCGGTCTTCTTCATACACAGCATTGCGTGTCGAATCATCTGCACAACAACCTCACAGCTACCTCTAGAATTTACAGTTGTGGGTAATATTTCACTAACAAGAAGCATCCATTACAGTGTGGTAGCCAGAAATTTCTTTCGGGGGTGGACTAAAACCAGGGGGGGTAATTTTTTTGAAAAACAGGGTACTAGGTAGACGGTTAAAAACTAAGTTTAACACTTTTCATAATCGAAAAAATATTTTTTTAAAGAAACATTTTGTTAATTCATGATTTTTCAATATTTTGTTTTAATTTCCGAAGCAAAGAAATTATGTTTTTATTTTTATGGGGGGGGGGATTGGGGTGTCCGGACCCCCCGACCTCCCTCCTGGCTACGCAACTGATCCATTACTCTATGTATTGATTTGGAAGGAAAAAATTGCAGTTATTCAGTTGAGAAAGACATAGTAAGCGTCGAAACCAATTAGGTTGAATAAAAGTGGAGTGGAAATTAGCAAAGCGTTATTACTTCCATCTACAATACGATATTCCGTAAAAATGAACCAGCAGCAATTGGATCATTTAGAATTGGCACCTTATAGGTTAACCCCGAGGATGACATTTCCCCAGAAATTTTCAACCACATACTCGTCAAAATTTAACTCTGTCAAATACAAGAATATATTTAGACACCATAATGACCATGAGGAAGATTAGAGTTCATCGATCCTAAAATTATTATGCGCTTTTATTCAAGGCGTGTCATTTTATCGCCAACCCACTGTCTTGATTTGTCAAATTTTTTTATGGGTGGCATGCGGACCGATAAGCGGATGGATAAAGCGAGAGATGCGGTCACATCCATCATTCTGAATGAAAGGGGTCGTGAGCGTGTATTCAGCCGACATTGCCTATGAATAGTGGAATAGTACATAGCTCCCAACTGTTATATATCTAAAAAATACAAGGACTTCGGTTGTCCTCCATTCAACCAAGCAGAGAATTTTTATGGCCCATGTGTATCCAAGGAAATACTTCCAGACATGTACCACAATTTCATTTCAATACTCTCGTCAAACGCGGCGATGAATATGCACTGGAATTCAGGGGTGTCTTTACCAACTACTGATCTTCTTATTAACAATACGCGGAATAATTTTTTGTCTTCTGATGAATTCTTATCTTGCGGGGGTTAATTAAATTTATTCATATTTTTATCAAACAAATTCAGAGTAAAATTGCCTACATACTGCCTTAAAAATATTAATTGAGCTTATTATCGTTAAAGTATTCTACCAAGTAAGGTAGGTGTCCATGGAGTATTTATGAAGCATTTCAGCAGTCTCCTCTCCCTTAATGGCCTCGCCTTCTCCAATTTAGAATAAGGTCTACTCCCTTTCATTTAATCGAAAAATCCTATTCTCATCCTTCCATTCCCTCACTAACCCAACATTCTACGCTCTAACACTATTTTCATTATCCCCTCCCCGCTAAGAACTCCCTCCATCCATAACTTCTGTCCCTTGCGTATCTTATTGAGAAGTTGCCTCTCGTCATCCTCCATGTCCTTCGTCTTTCCTCTTCCTCACACTCTCATGCCGGACGCCTCCAGTCTTTCCTTGTCATCCTTCCTAGGTGTCCATGTTTCCACACCGTAAACCGCTATGCTCCAGATAAAGAAAGAGATCTGAAGAAATAACGAGATAAAACTTTTAACTCAGTGACATGAAAGGGGGGAAAGGGTTTCTTCACATTCCTTGTTAATATCAAAACTGCAGCGTTTTAATAAAGTAATTCGCAAAGAAAGAAGAATGGTCCAGCAGTAGTGATACGTCATCTTAAGCAGGTACGACGGATTTAAAGTTTCCTATGTTACCAATTCATTGTCACCTAGTATAAGGTTCCAATTGTCTTCACCGATCGCCAATGCTCCAACTTTGGGTACTATCATTAGCTTTAATCTACGACTATGAAAACAAACCAATTCGGGTATCATAGGAGTATCCAATAACGATTTATTTACTTCTACTATTCTATTCTGCACTACACTGATACAATGAAGGGAATAGGAAAACATAGTAATATGAAATTATAAACCACGTTTTATTAAAGTGAAGAAATTAATGGCTTACGCTCCCTTAAGTTATTGAAATTTTCAAATAAATTTTATGATAAAGTTAAAATAAATTTTCGAAGAACATTTAAGATATCAAAAAATGAAAAACATGGTGTGCATTTTAAGTTATAATTACTTTCTGCAATAGACAAGTCTGATATATATTGATCAGCAAGTGTTAATTATAATAATTATTGAGATAAACAACAAAAAATTCCATAAATACTCTACGCTTTACAAGTAGATACTCTACTTCACTTAAAAGTATTGCATTGGCTCCATTGGATTTTAGTGGCCATTTTTGGAACTCCATATTTAATTTTTACTTATGAAAATTACTCGTTAAACTTTTCCTATCGTGCTAAAAGTATAACAACATTGCATTAACATCCAGTTATGAACTGTACAGAAACTTTTATCGCTCTAGTTAATCAGGAAAAGGTCGAAATTTGAGTCGCAAGATATTGCCCGGAAGGACAAACAAGAGAGCGAGTACTATAAAACGTGGTAAAATCAATAGAAGCAAGATAAACGGAGAATAAATTAACAAGCTGTGATACGCAGATGACACCTCTATCGTAGCAGGAAGCGAACATGATTTACAGGACTCACTGATCGTAACTTGAAGAAGTGTTATCGGAATACAAAATCTCCTTATATATTTCTACTGTATAGATACCTTTTTCTCAACTTATACGCAACCAAACTCTACAAATGAGGGACCAAAATGCACAGAATTTATCAGAGAACATGCGACGGCATATCTTACTTCCTAAATATTACTATTGTTTCCTAAAATTGGTTTAAAAAAATGGCCCTTGATATTTCTCTTAAGGGATGAGGCGATCCGACATCTTGACGTCACGCACTTGCTCCATGGTGCAGAGCAAACCTTTATTTCAGGATATTCAATTGATACCAATTTAGTTTCAGATACATATTATTATATTTTTTGCAATATAACGCGCTTTCAACATACAGGTATTGACAGAGGATAGTGTAATTACTTCCAATGTAGTGTTTTAAGAGGTCCTCTTACCTCAATTTGTACATGAACATTCCAATTAAATTTGTACATAAGACCCTGCCTTTTTGTTCTACATTTTAAATTAGAAACGCGCCTATCCCTCTGTGGACCTGCATTGAAAAGAGCGGGGGAAGCCCGCTGGGAGCGGGCGCATCACGCTCGTAAAAATTTAAACGAGGAAAACTAAGAAACTTGTATGCTGGAGATAGAAAGCAAGGACTAATATCCACCTGAAAGAAGAGAATTTGGGGAAAATGGAATTAATGATGGAAAAATCGATTTTGATTAAAATCGAAAATCTATCTTTGACAATGAAAGATTGAGGATATCGAGAGCGAGCCGTCTTCGAGAGTCGATCCAAACTCGATTTATCACTTCGATCTTGTACGTTTCGTTTGATTTCAGCGGCCTTACCATCGGCCTATGGTCATCATACCCGATTGAGAGAATTTTCGGTAAAATGGGAAAAGAGACCGGTCAAATTGGAAAAAATGCCGGTAAAATTTGAAAGGCATGCCCTCAATCATCAAAAAAGTATCTTAATACGTTGATCTACCTTAAAAATTTTAGTGGAGCCGAATGGTTCCAAGTGGTGATCCCAAAACTTTACTGTTTGTGCATTTTTAAATACTGCAAATAATCCAGTCATGTATTTCCATTAGATTTTTTGGAATTAAAAATATATCATTCAAATGTGTATTTTGAGTGCTTATCTTACGAATGATAAACCTTTTTTTTACTAATCGTATTTTTTCAAATAAGAACCGTCTATTATTCTATTAATCTATCTTTTGGTTCTCATTTCGATTTTTGCTGAAAAGTCGAGCTTTCATTTAGATTACGAATCAATTCCTCGAAAAATCGATTTTACCGACATTATTCCATCAATAAATGGAACCAACCACCTTGAAATCACCATTTGCCAGAGGTGAAAGAAGCACGTATATTAGACATAAAGTATCGTATGGTCAAATAGAAAATTTATATTGCATTGTTAAAAGAGAAGATTTTTTATCCATACACCAACATAAGGCCGATTGCGTTGGGCGTTTCTCCAGTTGCTATGGGAAATTAGGAGATGTAAAATATCTCCAGTAATTGGGGCAGCGAGCAGTCATCTGTCGATGGTCATATGTTTGCCGTTTGGGTTTACAGAAAAGGAGGGAATATATTCTCAAAACGCCATGCGTAGATGAATGATGATGTGCTAGGGGAAGAGTTAGAGGCCATCTATTACGCGCGTACGGGGTCAAGTTCGCTAATCTACGTCATAGAAGTGAAGAAATCTATGCGGCACGCACTGAATCGCTAGCTCTGTTATTTTTTGCAGCCATTTTTTCCTTCATCTGTTTACTTTTATCAACGACTCTTAAACGAATGCAGTTGCTTAGATTATAGCGCTAAGTGAACCAGCTTTGTCCTATTTTCAGACTTTCCTAAGGGATTTTGGGAAAGGGAAAACCTCTAGGGGAATTTTGTTTTCCTATAATTATTTGACAATAGGAAACATTTTTTCTTAAAGGAACATTCTATGTTCCTATAAAATGTATATTCTATGTTCCTATAAGAAAATTTTACTCTCCTATGGGAACATAATTCCTATTCTAAATTTCGTTCCCATAGGAAAATTTTATGTTCCTATAGGAAAATTATGTTCCTATAGGAAAATAAAATTCCCGAACTAAATTTCGTTTCTATAGAAAAAAACTTATGTTCCAATAGGAAAATCATGTTCCTGTAGGAAAATAAAAAATAAAATGTTCCCATAGGAATTAAATGCTCCAACTGGAAAATTACTGTAGGGAAATTGAATCCTAAGAGATTTTCACTGTTCTGGAGCAGATAAAAAAGCCTTTAGAAGGATTCCTTTGGTGGCAAATGACATGAACCCTATATTTTCGAAAAGAACAATTTTTACGATGGGCAGTCTGGCCAGATCGACTGATCGGAAATCTCCGAGGGTCCCATAACGCTCGCGCCTATCGTGAGTGCAAATGATAGGTGTAATAACAAAAGAATGAAATTACTTGAACCAAAGTTATTTTTTTGCAATTATAAAATTCTACGTTTTTATAAGCTGCTTTATTCACAACATACTAAGTGTAAAAAGATTATATAAAAATAAATAAAACAAATGTATCAGAAGATAAAAAAGAACCTAATGCTTTTATAAAAGGGTTACTCGAAAAGGCTATTGTAGATTTTTTTATGTTTCAGCTCAGTTTCAGGGAAAAAATTCACTTACTAGACAGTGGAACAATCATAAATTATTAAACTTTATAATCTGTTAAAGTATCACCTTTTATAACATTTTTTATACGAAATTGCTATTTTTGTTAGCTTTTATTTGATTTTTAACACATTCACAGCTGGGCTAAATTTCTTTAGTCTCCCCAATGGCTGAAATGTTTCATTTCTTTAATATTCTCTTTTTGACATATAGAAACTATATCCAAATATCTTTTTGCATTTTGGACATTGTTTATTAAATAAAACGACTTGCGACACAGTGTCGACTGCCGCCGTATGAGAGTCCCTCGAATAGGTTGTGCTTATGCAGTCCTGCAGTGCACGGGAATTTCTCCTTGTTCACATTCACTATGACATACTCTATTTGTGGCAGGTTTTGTACCCATCCAGTTTTCTAAGATTTTGTATACGGGCTCAATAGTTATAGATTATTTTAGTGCGAGTCATTTTTATGCTTGCACAAGCATTCGAAAGTGGCATACGATCATGTGTGCGTAGATCACCGCCAAGAGCGCATCATAGATTTTTGGGCACACGCAGAATATATCTCATAAAACAACAAGAATTCAACAGTGTATTGCTTAAATATAGTTAATCAAGTTTACTCGCACACATACAACCAAATAAAAATTTATACATGAAATATAAATTATTGCAAAAAAGCGTAAAATGTAAAAAAAATCCATTTTCTCGGTTGGATTTTCCAAATAATGTTACTTATTCAGATTCTCTTTATTCATGTCAGATCAATAAGTTAAGTTTGTTGTAAACTAAAGATATATAGTTGATATCCAAATCAATTTTTCAGTAACATTACACATTTTTACCATCCATTACTTTGAACATTGAAACCAAGTAGACTTTCCAGAAACATAAATATTTATTACAACATCCTTATGAACACTTTCTTACAAGAGACAAATGTATGATTATAAATTAAAAATAGGTGAGATTTTTTTTACAAAGAGCAATATGTAAACATATCAGTACAGTCTTTCGTTTACAGCCATGAAATCGTGCAAAACAGCTTTCAAGACATAATCCTGGTTTGCCTGGACATAGATCGCAGTGATAAGTCGACTCTATCCGCATGTTTGCATTTTTACATAATACACATCTCTTTCTTATTCTTCTATTTTTTTCATTTCGGGGAACATCTTTCGGAATATGGATGTTTTTTGACTTGGGATTTTATGCACATGATTCTTGAGGTGGACGATGTTGATAAATCAGTGATTGAATCACACTATCCCGAAATTGCAAGAGAGTCAATTTTTCATTATTGCTGAAAATATTATGCAGTATAAAGGCATTGTTCAGTATAACGTGGAATATGTGAAGGCCAACTTTGGCATACCAGCGATGAGTTTTTACTTCACACGGGTAGTATGCTAATAATTGGTCACATCTGTCGACCCCTCCCATAAGCTCGTTATACTTTAGGACAGCCTCAGGTTTTTGAGTAACCTTACCAGAGCGGGATTTGTGTTCAGACATCCGGGCGCCAAACTCTGAGGACACAATTAGAACGTCACGTTTGTCCCGCCATTTGAGAACACAGATGCCATTATTAGAGTAATTTGCTTCTACATTACCAGGCTTCAACTTTTTCTGCACTAAATCTGATGGGTAACCTTTCCTGGTTCGCCTTCAAAGTTCCTGTTACGTATGTTTTACGATCAAGACAGTAAGCTGTTAGACCAACCCCAGAATAATAATTATCCATATATATTGCATGGCCTACACCTAAGTGACCTTTATTAGGTGTTTCACGACCTTTTCAACATAGCCCGATCCACCTACTACCTTATCAGCCGAACCACAATATATTCTATGTTTCAATTAGAGACCGTTAGGCTGTGTCAACATGCATAGTTTGATGCCATATTTGTGCCTCTTATTCTGGATATATTGCCTGAAGAAAAGGCGTCCCCGCCATAACAACATTGACTCATCAATGCTCAACTCTTTAGAGGGGTAATAAATGTCTGACATTCTTTGATGAAATAACTCTACCAATGGGTTGATTTTGAGAAGTGGGTCTGACGGTTTAGGCTCACCTTGCTGAGGATTTCTCGCAAAGTGAAGAGTTCTAAGAATAATTAAAAATTTGTCGCGCCCCATGGCATTTCGGAAAAGGGGAAATGTGCAATAATGTGCAAAACTGGGTACATGAATGTGACCAGAAAGATAAAGCAAACCCAAGAAAACCTCAAAATCATCACGGTTGATGTCTTTCCATCCATTTATGCTAGCTTTAGGTGAAACATTCTTAGATGACAAATTTTGTGCCTGCAAAAATGTCTGCTGCAATATTAAATCGAATATTTGATCAGAAAATAATAAATAAAAATAATCTAGAGGTTTATTTCCTTGAGGAATTATTTTCAACCCAGAATTTCCTGAAAAAGGAATTTGTGCGGAAGGATGCGCGTTTTGACACCAAGTGGATATTGATGGTTGCCCTGCTGCAGCTGGTGGTACATTTACAACAGCTGCACCGTGATTTTGAGACACTTGACTCCCGGGAGATGGTATGGGTGGTGGGCTAGCTGACATCACGGTTGTTACGGCAATAGGTGGAGTTGCATTTGGAAAAAAATCAACATCACCTGACTCTTCTTCATCATCACCACCTTCCTCATCTTCATCGGTGTATCCGAATCAGAATTGAGATCCTCCTCGAGAATTTCCGAATCAGAATTGAGATCCTCCTCCCTGTAAGAATTCTGCAATGCATCGAGTAGCTCCTCGTCTGTCCACTGCTTTTTGACCAGCCCAAGGGATTTTTTTTCTTAGGTGAAGGCGATCCGAACAGCAGGCCACTTGATGAGGGTCCAGGCGACGTCAGTGCAGAGGAAGTGCCAGGAACAACTGGAGATGGCTCGTCATAAAAGTTCAAGGAATTAGATAAATGCCGTTTGACGCCATTTTTTGGTTGATCCATGTCTAAAAAAATCAATGAAAAATAATCCAATTTAATGAATCCTTAATTCAATGAGTGAAAAAATACAGAATAATACTTCATTATTACTCGTTGCAAAAAGATATCATGATATCCTATATAAGTTTTTCAAATCACACCAAATATTTCTAACAAAATAAGTAAAACTTACCGTTGAAAAAGTGGACTGAGCAGTAAAGAAAAAAAACAAGACGACTACCGCCGGTAATATCCTTCGCACGCTGCAGTGAACGTGTTAAGAGCCATAATAGCGTCAAATTCCATTTGCGGACATGCATTTTCCAATTGTTTTCCTGGGAGAGGCCCTCCAGATCCCCCGGTAAAGGGGCCCCATCATGAGCCCAAGCCGAGGGCCCCTTTCACCCACGACCTATGACGATCATCAATCACGACATATCAACAATGAATACAAGTTGAAAAGTTCGTGAATTGATGGCAGCGACGATTGAGGACAAAACTTCACCTATAACCACAACGATTTCACAATTGCATTGAATAGAAACGACAGCATACTATCATTTGGTTCATTATTATTATTATTACAGTATTCTAAAGATTAAGGTTCACAGTGTCCGGCGATATATAGTGGAAATGTTTTATATTCATGAGGGTAAAATAAAATGGTTAACTTCCACACACTTTTTTATTAGCAAACTACCGATAAGGTACCTTGATAATGACACTACGTGTCGAAACCGGGTCGGTAGTTTGTTAATAAAAAAGTGTGTGGAAGTTAACCATTTTATTTTATCCTCATTAAGGTTGGTTTCCATTGAGTACGTACTGGAGAAGCATTTTGGGAAAATCCCCTTTCTTCAAGCACACCCCTCTTCAATTCAGTGTAAAGCCTACGCCCTTTCATCCTATCTAAAAATACTATTCTTTTCATTCCTGTCCTTTGTTTACCTAACATTCTACCCTCAAACATTGTTTTCAGCATCCCCTCCCCACTAAGTATCCGCTCCATATTTGGTTCATATATTCGTAAATATTTCTTCCATTGAAACCACTCGCGTAAATGAATACGAACTTAAATCCATTGTCTCGGGTAACTAGATGCATGCACGGAGTGAGTACCAAGTTTGGTCCAGGCTGGATATTTTTAGTAGGTGGAGGAAAATTTAACTGCTGACCGCCTCAACCAAATAAAAATCCATGATACACTCTTTTCATAGGATGATCTTCCAGTTCTCTAGAAAGAGTAAATCTGGTATTGATAGTGGTAGGGCACGACGCTCTACCGCAGTGATGGGAAAATCGATTTTGATTAAAAATGAAAATCGATTTGTAATAGTGTAAGATCGAGGAAATCGAGATCGAGCCATGGTATTCCAGTTTCGATCCAAAATCGATGATTTTACTTCGATCTTGACCATTTCGTTTGATCTCAGTGGCATCTCCATCGGCCAACAATAACATCATCCGTACCGAGTGAAAGTCTATTCACTATGGCCAGAAAAATTGGAAAGTTACGTCCTCGACCATCAAGCATTTCAACTAGGTGACGTTTCTTAAAAAATTTAGTGTAGCTGAATAGTTCCCAGCGGTGATCCCAAAACTTTTATGTGCGGGCATTTGTAAATTTTTACTACTAAACATTTAAGCATATATTCTGAATAGATTTTTCTGCTATTCTATTGTATATTTTGAATATTTTTGCACAATTATGACAAAAGAGGATCCTCAAGTACTCCCTAAATGTTTGTCGCCCACCACGCATTTAAATGGGTTTACAATAGTTGCCACTAGCATGGGCATACCCAGCGAGGGGCAGCATGGGGCAGCTGCCAAGGGAAGCAAAGTGAATTTAGTTCAAACGAAAGTTTTGAACAAATTTTCTTTAAATCCAAGAAAAGTGATATTATTATACAGAATGTAAATAAAATAAAAATATTCTTTTCCCGAACAAATAATTATCAAAAAGTAGTAAAGCGCTGTTAAAATTTATTGAACTTTTGGTTTCCTTAACCTTTTCTGTGTTACAACTTGAAAGACCGCAGCTTGTACCCCTCCAGTGTTGATGCTGGGTATGCCCTTGGCCACTAGTATCGCTGACGAACAAATTGATCCGAGTTTCACGGGGAAATAAGGTGTACACAAATATCATTAACGTGTTATTCCTCGCAATTACTACCATTATACTGCAAACTTTTGGAAAAAAGTGGTTTGCACTGCTCTCATCTTTTTTTGAAAGCTGATTAAAATGCGACCGAAGTGGCAACAGATATCAGTCTACAATGGAATGGAATCAAAAATTTATTTTAAAAAATAACCGCCGATTTTTTCGATTTTAGTTCAAATTTCGACTTTTTGTTGAGAAGTCGATCAATTCTTTCTATAAAAAAATCGATTTTTAATCGATCATCGAAAAATCTATTGATCCGAAAAATCGATTTAATCGATACATCGAGAGAACGATTATGAACAATATTTCTCCATCACTACCTAAGAAAGGCACGGAATTCTTCTTATTTCCTCTTCCTTCCATCCCTATCTTTACCTTGGAAGCGTTATTGGGTTCCTAAAGGCAGTGGCGCCTTCCATTGTTTTCCTTCCCCTTCCCATGAAGTCAGGGTTATAGAGGTCAGATGTCTATGACCCATGAACCTAGCCTCAAAAGAGTATCCCCGTTTGACCCACCCAGGGTCCAGATCCAAATTCTAGCCACCTCATAAGAATCCACTCAATCAGTTCTCAGTATTCGATTGATTCTACATTTAGGATGCCATATTTTGACCTTGGTCTGGAGTAAAACCCTTCTTGAGCAAACATTGGCACTCACTCAGCCTTGGTTCAGAATACAAGTGGGAGTCATGGAAACTCCAGCCATAAAAATAACACGGCCACAGCCACAAAAATATCATTTATTAACACAATTTCATCGCTATAACCAATAGTTTAGGTATCATTTGGATGTATTTTGTTCTCTGCACCATGTAAAATGAGCCTTTATTGTTTATACATGCTTGAGTTGCACTAATATGGTTAAAAAGGGTGTTGGATAATTTTATGATAACATAGCCACAGCTTTTATACATTTGTGATTAAGAATGTTTTGTTCACCCAGTAGCTACACAGCAAATCTTTAACCTGGAAAATGTTTTTGCAACCCCCAATAGTAATCAACCAATAAGGAAGGTTCCAATAAGGAATGAGAAGAGTAAAAACTGTTATAATTAAGCATTTTTTACATAAAATCTAGGCTGATAAGAGTCTTCAAATATGATCAAAGTTATCACTCAGTACTTTCAGGGCAAACTCTTTTCAAGTTTTCTAAATGTAATACACTTTTCCAATTTCATTGAGCTGATATTTTCACTAGCAAACAGGTTGTGATCAAGGGCGCCGACTTACAAAAAATATTGGGGGGGCCCAAACCGGGGACCTTGCCCCGGTAAATTTTATAAGTAGTGAATTTTAAGTTTGTAAGCATTTTAGAAGGGTCGTATGATCTACATTAGAACCCTGATCAATCGAATCTCGATATCTGGACACTCCGGGGAAAATCAACAAGCCTTACACATTTTTTCCCCACATCTGTAACGAATTTTTGGGGGGGCTCGGGCCCCCTCAAGCCCCATGGAGTCGGCGCCACTGGTTGTGATCCGTATTTAATACATTTATGACAAATGAGAATCAAGAATTGAGAATTATGAACCCTTCAGCAAAGTTCACAAACGAGTATGCTAACAAAAGCTCTGGTTCTCATGCAGCTCTCTTTAATTATAACAATCCATCAACTAACTACACAATTCATTAATCGATAATGACACAGCAGAAAAAACAGGATCACCTTTTCTACATTGATTTTCCTCTTTGTTAAATCTTTTTCGATGGTAGATGAAAAATTGTCCATTTGGTGAGTCCTCAGCTTGACAGGGCTAAATAAGTGTACTGTTAATTATTTGAGCATATAAGAAACATTTTCTAATAATTTTACACACCATAACAATATTTATGCTGCATAGAAACATGTTATTTGCAAACAAGAAACATGTTATTTGCAGTTGCTGTCTTCAAGGTTATAGGTGCATAGATGCAAACACACTGCGAGTATTACTTATCCTTAACACAGGAAAATTTTTGTACCAGAGGCTCTAACTTTAATCATACCTTATTTATCTGTGGATATGTTTGAAATTTACTGGTTGAAGTTCCATGAAATTATATAGTGGCAATGAGATTATGTAGAGTTAAAAATTTTCAGGATGGGTGGCAAAGATGGGTATCCAACATGCCCTCAACTTTGGTTGAATTGCGCATGCCTGCAACAAATTTCAAAGTTGATATAAAATATTTTCAAAGTCACTGCTTCCTTCAAACACTTTCGAAAGTGGGTACTTCTCTCAGTTACAGCTGTGATACAAAGTATAAAATTCCTTTTAAAAACTAAACTGAAGTTTCAAGAAATGCATATTTATACATAGAAAATTATGACTAACCACAGCCAAAATGCATGTGGCCATCCATATAAAAGATCCATATGGCCAATGTGGACATGTAAGGAAGTGATGTGGATGTTCATAAGGCGTTTGAAATAGCCCATAAGGACTGCACCCACAACCCCTTTGCTGCACCACTGGTGTGGAGAGGTCTATGAAAAGGAAGGTGCCCACAGGGAAGACCAAGACAAAGATGGAATGACCAAGTGGTTGAAGACATGAGAAGTCTTGGGGGAGATGTTGACATGGTGGAGGAGAGGAGCCTGAAGACAACTTGTTGGCGAGGTCAAAATATGACTTGGATTTAAGTGACCAGAGGAGTTGAGTTGAGTATCATGGATATATTCTGTACCTTTCCTCCGTATAGAAGAGAAGCATAGGATTACTGTGCCTCTTCTCTCTTGAGAAAGACAGGCTGCATCCCATCAAAAATCAGAGTCTCTCTATCTCTCCTATCGTAAGCTTTATCCTTTTACTTTTTGTGTATGTTTTACCATCTAAATAAGTGTTCTGTTAAGTATTCTGTATGCCCATAGTAGGGAAAGACACCCCATAGGCAACACCATGGTCTTGAGAAGCAGGCAGAAGCATAAGCCATTTCAGTGCAGAAATTCTGACCCATAAAAAGTCAACTGGAAAACCACTGAGACCTCAAGAGAGCCCAGCAAAAGTGTGATGAATCTGGATTGGGCACTCTCCACCTAGCGGGCAGAGCGGGCCTGACTGATCATTTTCGATGGATTCTCCAGATGCCCAGTCATATGCTGAACTGATTATTTCCTTCACCAAAAGTTCAAATGAATATCTTGGCCAGCTTGCATTCTGATTCATTGACAATTAGCATTTGGGTTCGGACCTCATGAAGACTCAAGCTGCCAAAGTTGTAAAAGCTCTAATTGGCATATTTTACCTGGGAACTTGGCACCATCTGACGGGCAAGTACTTATCTGGGTGCTACGAAAAGGGGACCCACATAAAACATACAGACTCCCCCTCTGCATGGTAATAGAAGAAACATATGTATACAAAACAACTGCCCCTACAGCATCAGTAGGATTGGCTTGAGGTCTTTATTTTATGTTTGGGGCAGGAGGGGGAAAGGAGGATGGTTTAATTACTTTCCAAGGTGCCTTGGTGGTATGCAATACTTCTCAGCAATAATGCGCCAGAAGTTGGCCACTAATAGAAAAGTGGCTTTTAGATACATGGCAATAGAAACTGACAAAATCCTTTTACAAGCTTTCAATGAGAAGGGAATGAGCTGCACACACGTTTTAAGTGGCTTGGGCACTTCAAACATGGTGGGATGAGTGTTAAAGGCCCTGCTCTTTCTGGACGTCCTTCAACATCAAGAAAGCATGGAAAAAAATCTACCAAAAACCAACAAAAAAATACGTTATTTAATGTTTTATAGATTGCAAGTCTACCCCTCACTGCAAAAAATTCTAAGGAGGTCAAATGACCTCAGGGCAGAGCAAAGAGAAGCAGTGGTTTACTGGAATGTAGTCAGAAATTTGCTTTGGTGGTATGCTGATTGCTGAGGGTGGTAATTTTGGCTCAAGTGCAGGCATGCTCAGCTTAAAGCCATCAGTGGGTCCATCAAGTTGTGGATGGTGGGTCAACTTCTACATATAACTAGGTTAGCTGCGAGATAAGAAAGTTTATTTGTCGAATAAGCAGTTTTGGATAAAAATCAACGTTGTTCCGAGGGGGTGATGGTCTATCCGTGGGTAAGGTTGCCTATTTAAATGAGACTGAAACCTGTGAAGATGCCATGACATGGGAACAGGATGCTGTTGACTATTATGCCTCTCTCTGCTTGGGGTAAAAGCTATCAGTCCTTTCTCATATGAGTGAAGGTGGAGACCATAGTGGTGGGTACAGTGACACACATTTCTCTGCAAGCGTGATAACATATATTTAAACAAGTGTGGTACTGCAATGTGGAGGATAAGGGGAAACCACCACATTATTGTCCCTAGGTTTGGAGTCACAACTACTCTATTCATTTTAATTTTAAAGGTCAAGGATTACCGTATTTCTCCGAATATAGTCCCCCCCTTTACTTTTGCCACAGGCATTTTTGGAAAAAAGGGGGGGACTATATTCAGACGTATATGGTATTATGTTAGCATGGATCAGAATAGAAAAAATCAAGACTAACATTAAAATAGAGAAACAAAAACTGGAAGAGGTGGATGATTTCTTTTATTCAGTAAGCAGGATAAGTAGCAATGGGAGAAGCAAGAAAGAAATTATCAGCAGAATAGCCCAGTGAGCATTCTACCAATAGGAAAATCTCCTTAAAGTGGGAAATTTAAACATGGAAGTATGGAAACAGTTTATCTGTTTCACAGTATCTGTGTGTACATTTAAAGTAATTACATTTGCTTCTCTATGGAAGTGAGGCATGGACAATAACCGCTGCAGAGAAATCAAGGGTGGAGGCCTTCGAAATGTGGTGCAACAAAAGAATTATGAGGATCAAATGGATCTCATGGCTTTAAATTTATAAAGATGGTCAACATTCGCGAATATTCCCTGTGTGAAGAAGGCTATCCTAAGGCGGTTTCTCTCCATGATATTTTTCTGAATTTCATGAATAAGCCATGGTGCTGGATAGTACTTGGGGTAGACATTCTTAACAGAGGTTTGATAATGAACACTTGCCAGAAGGTTTGTGTTAAATACGTAATTTTTTGATCAATGGAATCAAACTTAAAATGGTGATTCCAATCACGAGACTGGAAATGGTTAAGAAATTTTTCGTCTTCAAAAGTTTTTCAAGTCCCGAAATGTGATTGGTGGTGTGGAGGGATGAAGGGTTTTGAGTTTGTAGTGTATTAGAATGAGGTCATCGAAGGAAAGGATAAGATAATTTTGTCCAAATTGCCGACAAAGCAAAGAGTGTAAGTACAGCTAGCCACGTCTTCTTCGCCTTGCATAGTACACTGTCCATTTTCTTGTTTTCTAGGGTATATTTATACTTTTCTACCAAATAACACAAGATTTTCTTCTCCGCCGTTGAAAAACCATTTTGGGCTGCAATTTCAAGTTATTAGCTTATAAACAAGTGACTAACGATAAACAAATAATTTGCTGTTGCATCTCACAGTTGCCATGTCTATTGGCTGGGGATCCCCTAACTGAGAGACTCCTAGGGGACGTTTATAAATACCGATGTTGAAGATTCCCCTGAGTCCCTTGGGAAGGGATCCCCTAGGGTACTCTCAGAGGGACGACTATAAATATGGTCCTGAAAGTGCCATCCAAGGCTAGAGTCCACCCAGATGTTCAGAGGTCTATAATCCAAAATTATAAAGAAATAAATTATAAGTTACAAATGTGCCTTTTGAATGTAAGGTTTATGAGAAAAATAATGTGTGGTGGTAGTATGGCCATTAAATCCATCAGCTACATTAGCTATATTGCAAGTCTTCCACTCCGTGTATGAAAATTTGACATGGATTCCAGAGCCTTTTCTCTGTTGGATATGTCAGAGCAGGCCTGGAACCAAAGTGAGGCACAGGGGATACGTGCTCCGGGTGGCAGATTTCAGGAGGTGGCAAAATTTGAAAAGTTTATTAAAAAGTAATATAATTTTTTCAAAATTATAATACAACAATCAATATTGTTTGCTTTTATTTGATTTTTTTGCACATTTTATCAAATTTATTAATCTGACACTGCATACAAAATTATTTTCTTCATCATAAGACTTGACACAAGAATTAACGTACCTCATGGGTCTGGAGTGAGTGTTTTACTGTCATGCCTACTGCTGTTGTGCATCAGTGCCTCAGCAATTGAGACGAGGACATGAAAACAGTTTATTGTGGAGTAGGTAGTAATATAAATGTTTTTCAATGTAGCTGTATAATCTATGCATAACTATATTTGTATAAGCATATCATTCTAGGTGTTATTATCAAGTGTTTTTTTTGTAACTAAAACTTCTTAATAGCATACGTACACATATGGTGTGTAGTTTCAACTACTGCATATCACCCACACGGAAAATAGATATCTATAGATATCTATATATTATCTATTTTCATCTATGAATAGACGTATATCTAATAGATGTCTATTAGACACTAAATACTGTTTCCATCATGAAATCCATAAGTCAGTTGGCAGTGTAGCTGTACAAAGCAGAATGCCAGGGATTGGTATATAGTGTAAACTATTATTTCCAATTTTTTATTTGGTATTTTTCGAGATTTTTAAGAAAAAAATTTAAGAGGAGGTGAATTGAATTCAATTAGGCATTTTTCTGGCATGGTCAAGAATTTTCAACTGATGAGCTCAGCCCAATTAGTACACATTTAGGGCCATATACGGCAGCACTTACAATTCTTAACAGACTACTTGCAGGCTCTCTCTATGCGTGGTGGAACCATGCCTCCACTGAGCCTCCACAACCCACTCATTATATCTAGAAGGAATATGCATGTGAATGAGAGGTTTTGTGGTATGTTCCGGCTAGATCTGATTGTGAATGTAAATGCACACCACTGTACTCAACACAGTTGTGGATCCAGAGGGGGACTAGGGAGAACTCCCCCCCTTGTCCCTATCCTGGTACAATACACATACAATCACTTCACAAAAAAGGTCACCTAATGAAGGCAATTACTGAAAATGCTGGGAAAAGTTAAATATAGATGTATTATGGGCACTCACACGAAAGCAAAATCCATCTTTGAACAATGGATATATGAACATATAATTGGTATGTAATCACCTGTGCACCTTGATTAGTACTGTCACTTTAGCACAATTGTGAAGAACGACAAAAATAGCCCACAAATTGCTATCCTGCCAAACAAAATACTGACGGGTCAGATCAAAAGACAATTCATATGGATTCAAGGCAGTTCACAGGAATTCATAAGTATTTTGATGATATAGATAGTTAACCTTTACCAGCCAGCGCCTACAATTGGAAAACATTTTTCGTGCTAGGAGTAGCATATTTTAAACCTCTCTGTATTCTTTTTTGGGGTGGAGTTGCCTGGGTATTTTCATCCCTCAGATTTGGGACCCAGCTCAACGGGGGCACCTGTCCCTTACCCCTGCCACTGGACTACACCCTCGAGGGTGTAGTCCTGTGGCCGGATGTTTATATCTAACCATATCATAGCAGGAATCTATGGTCAAATTATTGCATTGCCAGTGTTTTTTTAACCAAACATTGTATTTTATTTTCAATGATTAAGGTACTCTTCTAAAAGAATTACTAACATTTTTTTAAGCATTGTGGAATTTTAAACTGGTTTCTAGCATTAATAATGACAAAGTTAGTATATATATAGTACATAATAAGGCTATAGGTGCGTAAGTACGTTATTTTTAATGATAAAATTTTGTTTAAAAATTGCTTACGCACAGAAAAAAACAAATAATTCATTTCAAAGTATAAAAGATTATAGTAGGCAACAAAATATATCATTGAAAAAACTATTGACAATATAACCACTTTGCAACAGATTCCTGCAGTGTGGATGATCATAAATGAGTGGGAGGGTTGAGCTTAATTACCGCGGAGTGGCTCTAAGGTCTTACTAAGCTAGGTCTCAGGCTGGTCCTGAATGTATCCGACAATTGCTACCTCTAACTAATAAATTAAGGCTTTACTTTGTGAAACCTCTCCATATTGGAAGTAAGGAAATAAAACTTTGTAAGGTTCACTGTTATTTAATTATGGACACGACCCGGGTTTCGTAACTTGGTTGCATCGTCAGGTGACTGATGTACTGAGTATACCTACTCATTTGGAAGGCATTATAAAAAAATTTATTTAGAGGCTTGCCATCATGCCAGGAGGAGCAAGGACTTTGCGCAGGGTGAGGAGGGGTGGAGGGGAAGTCTCTAGCAAGTGGTGCGGGCCGTACCTCATCAGTGCCTCAGTGTGGGGTAGTGTCCTTAAATAACAGTGAACCTTACAAAGTTTTATTTCCTTACTTCCAATTGCTACCTCAGCGACCACATCCCTTCTCTCGTGTCAGCCAGAACCGATGTCCAGTTGTTTACATTGAAAAATCTGTGGCAGCTATACCCGACGTCAGGTCTTCTGCGTGTGAAAAAGCCCATTGGCTCCACACGACATGCGGCACGAAAGGGTTAAAGGGGGTAGTCTTGATGGCACACTTTTTGGGAATACTATAATAGCTTTGCAGGGGATATGGAAGTAGCCTCATAAGAGACAAAGAATACCAATAGGCTACTGGTAGCCTCAGCTGGATCATGCTCCTGATGCTTTGACCGTAGTAAATATATTTTTCAGCTAGCACCTTTCATTTGGTTCTTGCACACAGAAAGCTATGGAATAGCATTTGAGGGGAAAACTTAAAATCAAACGGTCTACCTGAGTCCCATTTTTAGCTTTTTCTCCCAATTAACTGGAGAATACTCAGGGGGATACAATTTTAATTTTCATAGCAAAAAGGTTTAACCCTTTCGCGCCGAATTCCGCACCTGTGCGGCGAGGATTTTTTTCCCTCAGCTACGAATGCCACACCTGTGCGTCGTGAATTTTCCTACCATAACCAACGAATGCCGTGCCTGTGCGGCACAGGTCAAAAAAAGTGACCGTGGTGGACACAATAGACCCACGGACGCGGTCGCCCCTTGTGATCCGCCTTAGCGCGAGCCCAGTCCCTTCTTCGGCCACTCAGGTCGACCCTTTCCTATCCTCTCCATGAGGTCAACTACTGTTATTTGCAGTGTTTTTTCCAAAAAAATATTTGTTGCCTACTTTTGAAATCCAATGCTAGAAATGAATTCATCTTTTTTTGCTGACCACATGGAAATTTCAAACGAAATTCTAATGTTAATATCAACAGAGTTATAGAACAACTAGTAAATATACTAAATCCGTCTATATATACGTTAGAACTTCGTTTAAAATTTCTGCACGCTCAGAAAAAAACACAAAATTCATTTTGAATTAAAAAAAATCGATACGAACAACAAGTATTTGCATTTTTCTGCGTTAATATTTTAGCTAGTTGACCGCGGACTCGTGCTAGGAAGGGGCTTTTAATCCCTCTAGGGTCTGGGACAGAGGCCGAGGAAAAGGATCGGCGCCCCACCGAGTTGGGTCCAAAAATGTTTCGGGAGGGACCCACTGCCTTTAGTCAACGCGGAAAGGCTTCGTACAGAGGAGTAAAGAAAACTTTCAAGAGACTCGTATTGAGGAAGAATTTCCTTCAACGAAGATCCGGCGCGAAAGGGTTAATCATGGCAGGCATGTTCTCAATTCAAAAAGTCACATTACTACGATACAGGCCATCCAAACAGGAAAGCATCAAAAACTGAAGGAGGAGTACACTTGAACCTGATGTTAACCCTTTCACTGCTATGAACATACCTGGTACGTTCACAGCAGTGAAAGGGTACCTTTTCTTCCTCCCTGCGATGTGCTCAGTGCTTACACCGCATGTGATGGGTTGGTTTCTGGAGAGTGGGTAGCAGCGAAAGGGTTAACAAAGGAATAGCTTCCACAATATTGAAATCAAAAAAACTAAAATGAACAACTGTTTTTTCCTTGGAAATTTTCTCAAATATGTGGCTGCCCTGAATATTAGATGACCTAAATATCTGAAATTTTCTGCATATTATATTCTCTTCACTTTATGTCCATGGGTGAGCTTTCTGGAGAGCCCGGACACTCTTGGATGGCTTCGCTGATATGGGAGGGATAGTAAGGCATCGATACAATATACCTACTCATTTGGAAGGCATTATAAGAAAATTTATTCAGAGGCTTGCCATCTTGCCAGGAGGAGCAAGGACTTTGCGCAGGGTGAGGAGGGGTGGAGGGGAAGTCTCTAGCAAGTGGTGCAGGCCATACCTCATCAGTGCCTCAGTGTGGGGTAGTGCCCTTAAGGGTGGATCGCATTAGAAAGGATGATATTTCATAAATGCTTAGAGACAGGTCAAAAAAACAGAAATTTGGCTCTAGAGGACTTTACTTTCACGTTTTTCATGAAGATAGTGCCTTTTCAGCCCCATGACGATCAGTTTGGTTACAGAAAAGGAAAGTCAACTCAAGGTGCAGTCGCGGCAATGAGGTCCCTAGTGGAGAGGAATCCAGAATATAACAAGGAAATGTATGCCTTATGTGTGGATTTAAAAAAAAAGCATTTGATAGAGTGAACTGGGTTAAGTCAATGGATATTCTAAATAAAATAGACATATATTGGAGGGATTCGTGACTCATTTGTAATTGTTATATGGACCAGACCGTGCAAGTGAAGGTAGTAGATGAAGAATCTGGGTGGGCAAGCATTGGCCAAGAAGTGAGGCGAGGCTGTCCACTATGGCCATCGCTTTTTAACATGCAGACTGGGGAGATGGTAAGGCAGGTATAGGATGAGTTTGTGGCTGGAGTTGGTGGCTGGGTTTTTTGATCATCTCATCATCCCAGCTCTGCCTGACCATTCTAATCTTATGGCCCAATCTCTTTCATTCATGAATGGGACTATTGGCAATCCTCTGCTCTTACCCATTCATATCGATTAATGCTTGAAAACTTCATGTGGGTATTGCAGGGCCGGCCTTAGGGCGGGGCGACCGGGGCGACCGCCCCGGGCCCCGCGCTTTGGGGGGCCCGGGGCGGTCGCCGTGAAAAAAAATTAAAATACTCGATAGTTTTGAAAGTTGAAGTTGAAAATGAAGTTAGAGATGCCCTTCTTGAAGTCAGCAACAGCACTGATGATCCGAATCGATTTACGTTATAATTTTATGAATAAATATAATTATAAATTTTATTTGTATTACACTATTTTGGACTCAACTGCGTGATGGTATCATAACGGCGTGATTACAAAGTCTGAATTTGGGAGGGGAACACATAGGTACTTAGCCAGAGAGTGGTAGGGATTCAAAATGCTCGAGTTTGTGGATGGGGTATAGAGTTTAATATTTTAAGTGAAGGGCCCCGCACTGAAGGTTCGCCCCTAGCCCCGCACCTGCTAGGGCCGACCCTGGGGTATTGAGTAGGAAGAGAGACATGTCTGAGTTATGTGAATTCAAGTATTGTGTCCATAAGTGGTTGAAAATGTCAAAAAGTCACAAACTATTTCTTATATAAGTGAGAAACTTGCTGAAAATACCCATATTCGAAGTAATGAATGATTGGGCCAACTTAGCAACCATCTGGTGGATGAGGGTTGAGTCTTTGTACATTGTGTTCAAATGAATTTCTTGCAGTACGCATTCATACCATTTTCTCGCATTGAAGCCTGCAGTAAAAACTACTCGGTATAATATGTTATGAGTGTTAATGGTATAGTAGACTGGATTACCATAAAATAAAGAAAAAAAGGGGGTAATTCCCTCCCTTGCTTATCCTATGGAGTAGGGGTGGATTCAGCGTGAAATTTGAGGTGGGGGGGCCTGGAACCAGTGGTGTAGCCAGGGGGGGGTTCAGGGGTCTGCACCACCCCCAAAATATAAAAACACAATTATTTTCCCACATAAAATAGAATTAAATATTGAAAAACCATGAATTTACAAAATATTCCTTTAACAAATTAAGTTTTTTCGATTATGACAAGTGTTAAAATTAGTTTAAAACCCATTCCTTAGTTAACAAACACGATTAGTCAACCTGTTTTAAGCAAAAGCATATTTTGCCTCATCAGCGGTGATCAAACTTCTTTCAATCAGCAATTCAACCTGTAGGTTGGATGGTTTAGGTAATGCTAGAGCTCATCCAGATTAATGATACTTAGAGAGAGATTTAATGCAACTCCTAAGCCCTTTGCGGTCCAACGTTGAGTCTGGCTCGATAAGTGTAGTGCTACGAGCACTAGGCTTGTCGTAGCATCAGGTCTTACTTCGAGTTGATGGCAAATCAGGTAATCTCTTGAAACATTGCCCTTGTACAAATCGCTTCGCCTTGATGTCGAGCTCAACTCGAAGTAAGACCTGATGCCAAGTGCTTGTAGCAATAAACTTGTCGAGCCAGCCTCAACGTTGGACAGCAAAGTTCTCCTTCTTCATTTATCCCAAAGTCCTTCAAGTGTCTCCACCAGGTATCGTTAAAATCTTGCTAGATGATAGTAAATGGATACTTTGAGGTGTAGTTTTTGTTTCCGCTCCCAATGCTCAATACTTTTGGAAGTATTAGCGACGGAAAGCTACAGGAAAACTAAATGTATGCAACCCGAAGAGCACCAATAGCCCCTAAGTCTGCGTTTCTAGGATGAAGAGCACTGATAGTGTATTGTTGTGCTGTGGGCAGTGGCGGCGTGTGCATATACGCATATTAGCAAGTGCACACCCAAAGATGAATGAATTATAAAAGAAAACTATTCCTTTGCAACGAGAAGGATAAGAATCCTGTCTGCATATGCAAGAAACATGAAGCTCCGAACCCTACAGCTGCCTCCTTTTCGAATTCACCGCTCTAAAAGTGTCGATCCCGTGGCATCGCGCCGGGCGCATTTTCGGTCTATGCCATCGCTTATGGGTGCTCTTGCGGGACGAAGTGAGCTGGGGGGTATGTACAGTTCAAATGGGTGATGGGAGCAGACTCAAAACGATACGAGTGCGCACGCGCATATTTTTGGTGAGTGACTCGCAGGTAGTGTAGTGGTGTAGCCGCCACTTACGCTACCTGCGCCCAGGATCCTAGTCCGCTTACAGTGTCATCTGCATGGCCGTTTTCTACATTACTTCCTCATAGGGTGTAAGGAGAGGAGAATGAATTTCACCTACCGTCACTTGTAAAGGTGTGTTTAAAATAATTATTTTCATGCATGCTAATATTATTTCTGTTCATGCAATTTTAAGAGTAGACTATACCAGTGATATGTTTTGCTTGCTATGTGTTCTTTTACGACGAAATGTGATGCTCATGGATTAGTATCATCATAATATAATTAAATCATCCCATATCTGCTCTAATGCACACCCTAAATAAATTACCACCAGCCGCCACTGGCTGTGGGTTGCATTAATTTAGGCGTTTTACTTTCCCTTGCCGTCGCTAATATCTAGAAAAGTATGGAGACAGCAGAAACAAAAACTACACCTCATGGGTATCCACTTACTATCACCTTGGTTATCCCTTTCCTCATTCGTCAAGCTAAGTAGTTTTCAATATCTTCTCATCATTTTAACTTACTCCTTCTATCACCTCCCGATCTTAAAAAGACATTCCAACCAGGGGCGGGTTCAGGATTTTTTTCTGGGGGGGGCATAAGGGTCTGGCAGGCAAGCGATCTTCTCATATTTGAGATTACAAACAACATACAACAATTACTGTACGAAATATTCTCTTTATTTTAACATTAAAGTTATTAATACGAAATTAAATTGTTAAGGCTCCGTAATATACAAAGCAAACTTCCGTAATGATAACAGTATAAAAAATTTTGTCTAAATGTTAAACGTCTGGGGGGAGGCACGCACCCCCGTGCCCCTCTCCAAATCCGCCTATGATTCCAACGTTAACATAAAACTTTCCTTTGAAAAGACGGAAGTTTTTGATGCGATACATTACACTATAGATCGTAAGAGTTTTTTTTTGTTGTTTTCGCTCGGGTTCCTTTTCTATAAAAGAATATTATCGATGCATTAGGCGGATTTTGGGGGGGGGGGGGCACGGGGTCATGTGCCCCCCAGACCCTTAAAAAATATGCAAGATTTTTAATACGGCCCCATTATCATTGCGTTCGTTTTGTATTACGAGGTATCCTTGTGCCTCCCCAGAACAAAATAATCCTGAATACGGCCTTGCTTGTGCCCCTCCCCCCCCAGAAAGAAATCCTGGATCCGCCCCTGATCGATGCCATCACCATTCTTCATTCACTTTCGTCCAACATCACAGTCATCCAGGACACCACGCAAACGTGTAAACTTACTGAAATTGGATGGCAAGTAATTGTTGGGTATTTCCCCCCCTCCCCTTCGGCGAGTGTCGTCGCCCTCGGGATTTTCCAAGGCCCAGCGAAGTCCCTTTCGGCCCCCTTTCTCTTGGTCTCCGCCAAGGGGACTCGACTCACACCCTTTTGGATTGAGGGAGTGCCGTTACTGAGGGTCAGTAACCCTGAGACCCCAGCATCCATGCCCTCGCCGACGGCGTGGGTTTCAAGTCAGTGTTCACTGAAAACCGGGAGCGTGTGGAAATAAACCTAATTCGATTGAAGGTGTCCTCGCCTTTCATTTCATCATAATCCGGGGTACACGTCCCCGCGCGCACTTCTTCTGTGCCACCTTCGGGCCGGATTGCGCGAACAGTAATCAAGAAACAAACTTTCCGGTATATTTTTTTTGTTACAAGGCATAAATTCTATGAGAAGTCTTTTTGAGTGCCTTTTATATTTTTCTTAGAATCTTCGAGATAAAGTTGAGACTACACGTCTGAAATTCTATATCCATTCCCGGAATCGAAATTCATCTTTTTAGCGCATTTTCTAATACATGGGAAAATTGGCGCTCTTGTATTCGGTTATTACAATCCTTTCCCAAGAAAAAGTGGTGACACTTGGCACCTTACTTGTTATGGGCTCAGAATGAACTGAATAATGTTTTAAATGTTTTTTTTTGTGATTCCCTGATGAGCTTCTGGGAATATGCGCTCGTTTATCATTAATTCGTGAATACACGAAGGATCCACATCGCCATCAACAAGGTTAGTAGTTTGACCTTTTAGTGCATCTGCTAATAAAAATTATTTTTCCTTAACACAGCTTATTATTTTGAATATTTCCTGGAAATCGAAAATCCTGAAAATAATTACCAATGCCTGCGTATTTTTCGGTACCAAAAATTGGCTACGAGAAAAACTTACAAATTAAATCATTTCATTGTTTTTTACTAAATTGACCGAGGTATGTAGTTCAACGCGTTTCCAATCCAGCCTACCATTTTCTGGATCAGAATATATGTAGCAAAGTCTTATATCATCGTGGAGTAGAAAGTTGGAAACTGAAACTAAGCCATGCTGGATTAACATTTAAGAAACGGTGTCTTTAAACATTTACTAAGCCAGGCCAAATCGTTATAAATATGAAACTAGTTTTTTCAAGTGCGATGAGGTGGAAAATGGAAGAGATCTTTCAAGATCCTCTTACAACTTTTCGCCTTACACTGCAATACTTAATTCTATGCTTTCACACTTGAAAAAAAATCAACTTTGAATTGAAATTTGGAAATTTTCAATTTTGAACATAATTTTCAAGTGTGTAAGCATTGAAACGGGTAGTATAGGGTAGTTAACAAAGTAATTAAGTGGAACTTGCAATATCACTTTCATTTACGTTGTCTCTATGCTCCGTCTTTACCGTTAGTCAGTTACTTTGCCTTTTTATAAGCCTAATTATATCAATGGAAAAGGTCATAGTCAAAAAAAAGGGAAAAAAGCAGTAGGAATCCTCATAATGAGTTATAAACCTCTGTAATTAGCGCTCACCGTGTTGCGTAAACGGCCACATGGGGGTTCATGAGACACTAATCCGTAGTTATGGCCGGTTCGCGAGGACAAAGGAATTTTCTCGATTAGCATATTGCTCAGGGACCAAATTAGTTTTTCTCTCCCTCGTGGTAGGTCTCCCTCCACCTTGTGGCAAAAAAACGGCCTGGCTTAAGAGTCTTTTTGCGCGGGCCACAAATATTACAAAAGAGGATCCTGAAGTCGCCTCCAAATATTTGGTCACCCACCACGCATTGGTTCACAGCAGTCGCCGCTAGCATCTCTGACGGAAAAAGTGACCCGAGTTTCACGGGGAAATTAGGTATAGTTAGGGTGTAGCCAAAATTTGTGCACAAGTCGCAATTCATATTGGAAAAAAGTGGATCGCATTGCACTCATCACCGTGCCGCGGACATTTGTGAAAACTGATTGAAATGCGACCGAAGTGGCAACAGAAATCAGCCTTGTATGGGATGGAATTGGTCCTCTTCTATGATGTCCCCTTGTACCTTACCATGCCACATTCCAAGTAATGGTGAGAATAAAAATTTATTAAGTTTCAGACCAAACTGAGTCACAATCGACTCAATGTACAGCTAGTGATGGGTCGATCATGAACGATTCGATCAAAAAGATTGAATCATCAGGTGAATCAAATGACTCATGATTCATTTCGTTAAACAAGTCGATCATCAATCATCAATCACTCCGACTTCCGGTTTCATATCAATCATCCCGGTTTCCGGTTTATTCCAAAATTTGGAACGATCGATGCTTGATCTCTTTTCGACAGGGCAGAAATAGTTGTGAGAAAATTAAAATTATAAAGAACTGAATACTTGTGTAATCTTTTTCTTATATGTTTTCCAGCAGTTATCTATATTAATAGTACAAATACACGTAAAAGGAAAATATTAAGATGACTTGTAGGAGAACGTTAAGAAATAGAAGTTAAAGCTATTAACATTTTATTGAGCCGTTCATAAAATTATCCTGCAGATCAGATTCATGCATAGTGTTTGGTGTATTTTGTGTTATATTTTGAGATATATAGTTAGAAATCATTCTATTATTATCTTTACTAATTATTCTAATAAACTGTGGCAGTTTTACCTTCCCAAATATTTTCATGACACTACTTCCTTCATTTTTGCAATCTAATTTACTCATCTAGGAATTCACAATCAAAATAGTATATGAAACGATAATATGGATAGCAATCAGCGTTACCAATGCTCTTCGCAGATGAGGCAGTTTTTATTCGATTATTCAAAGTGATTTATTACATCCATTGATTGAGTCTTTTCAATCATGATTCCTTTGAGTCTTTTCGATCTTGATTCCTTTGAGTCTTTTCGATCTTGATTCCTTTGAGTCTTTTCGATCTTGATTCATTTGAGTCTTTTCGATCATAATGATTGAATCAATTGATTGAATCATTTACGTGACTCGAGTCAAAATGATTGAATCACTAAAATGATCGAATTTGCCCATCACTAATGTACACACGGTCGACGCGAAAACCCCTACCTCGACGAGATATCTCGCATGAATACGAAGTCGAACAGAGAAATCGGGGTAGTGGTGGGGTATAAAGGGAGGAGGGGTAGTTTATAGAGGGGAAGTTTATGGAGTTGGGCCTCCTCTACAGTGGTGCAGCGAGGGGGAGTTTGGGGGATAAAGTCCCCCCCCCCACCAGAGCTGAGAGAAACTTTTAAGTTTAATCCATTTTGATTAATTTGGTTAATGTACTTATAGAAGAGTGCAATAATTAATAAAATATCCCACAGAAAGCAATAGAACCATTTTGAACCATTTATCTTAAAAATTTTCTGGGGGAGGGGCCCCGCACCTGCCGCTTAACCTGGCGGGTATTCCACAAACCTCAGGTCTAGTTGCGCCTAAACCTCCACTAGCCTTAAGTCCTATCTGCGTCCCTGCTCCTCTATGCAGTGCTCTTGAATAAGTCATTCAGTTGTTGCTCAGAGATTAACCGCCGTCTCTATTGATAATGTTGGAAACCCTTCCTGCGGAGATTACGTCCGAAGGACTCCAAGGACCCCAAGAATTACTCCAAGAAGGTCGAAGATTACGTCTGAAGGACTGAGCGCTCTTATCTACACCGGAAGTAGAGACGCTGGCTCTAAAGTGGCAGTGGGATGGGGGCAAGAAGCTGACGTCACCATAGGGCATTTACATGGAGATCTGGACTCAAATCACGAAACGTCGGCAGCCATGGAGAATATTACCCGGTGGAGCACCCGTGCAACCTTATCTACATAATAAGTGGATTACGTCATTGTAAGCATCAACATATTAGTGACAATTCGACAAAAATAAAGGAGTGCGGGTTTTATTTCAGAGCATCATATGCTCAGAGTTGTAAGATGTAGTCATATGGCCATGCTAGTAGTACTATTTCTGCTTTTGCAACCTGAGATATCATTAAATCGTATTTGGGTCCCTCGTCTTCATTGATTTGCGGGCGATGTCAGATTCAGCTAACTCTAATTTAGCACCCCGAGCGTTGATTCTATCGGGCGTTTTTCTTTTCATCATCATTCGTCAATCATCATCATTTTCTGGCTGCGCCCCTGTACCGGAATGATCCAGAATGAATTATATTAATTTATATAATAGTTCTGTTTACTCAAGACGGTGTTAATTATGCCGTTAAATGATACATTATTGAAATTATGTTAACTGATCAATGTTCTTATTCTGACAGTAAAATTTGTCAATTTCGTAACAGGAGGACGCCAAAGATATTCAGGTTGGAGGGCGTACCGGGATACATCCCGGTGTCCCGGCAGCCCAGCACGGGCCTGGTGACGATGAACGAGGGGTCGGATCGTTTAATGGAGGAAATAAGAAGTACGGAACACAAAAGCAAGGCTTGAAAGTGGTGAGTTCATTTATTAATTTCACAGGTTTGTGTACACCAAAGCACCGTGTTCATGAGGGCTTCTAGTTTATTTGGAGGAAGGATAGTCAGAGAGGAAGAAATCATTTGATTTCTAAATGATATTACTTTTTGCAGCACAGGATTGAAGATTGCACTTTTCTTCGTGATCAGAACACTATTGTGTGGAAAATCATGGCGTGCGCTGAGTTAATGCTAATGTGAATGGATTAAAACAAATAGTTTTTCAACGTAATATATATTTTTTTACACAAGTTTCCTTTCGTCACGTCTCTTCAATGATTACTCCTCACTCAAAAGTAGCACAAAGAGTATTCACTCACTGTAGAAGTCAAACGTCATCAATGACGCAGTGGAGCAATGAAGTGGGCACGTATTGCTTTCCTTAGTAGCGGCACACAGTATTAGTTTGACAAGAAAACTGAAACCACACATTCATAGCAGTTTCACTTAAGGCAGTTTGATGAAAACTGTAGATGGCCTTTTTATTCATCTAAATATTAATCACTGTCAGCTCTCACGGAGTTAAATCTACAGAAAAGATACATGGGATGTTCTATCCTAACTGTTTACATTCATAACCAGTTCCTGCAATGAAAGCATCTGTGTATCTCAACATGGACGTATGAAATAAGCTCCCATGCATATTTCTATCCTTTTTTTTAAAGATTCATGCGACTCTTTAAGAATTAAATGTCATTTCAGCTTAAATTTGGGTATTCGTGAAAATGATTGCTTAAATAAGACATTATTTCTGATAAAACTTACAATATTCATTATTTAAAATTTGAACCTTTGAGTTATCCATTTCTAAACTTGAATTCGGTGGAAAAATTTGCAATGTCTCATTTAAACTATATCAAGAGTTTCCATTTTATTGTGCCGTAAACCATACGCGTTAGTATAAATTGAAAAAAAATGAACGTTCTATGGACTGAAAAAGAATATTCTACCTCAAGGAACACACCGTTTAAATTAGTTATGAAACTTTTTAGCAGCATTCGGAAAATTCAACAAAACTGATATCGCGGTACATTAAAATCGCAGTCAACACTGAGACCTGTGGCAACGAATTCAAGATCAGAGATAAAAAAGTATTATAGCACTTAAAGTATTTAAAGTATCTATACATTTCCATTCAGAAACATAGCAGAAACTCGGAAATTCCTGGTTTTACATAATTCACTGTCATTAATGATATTTCTTCTAATTAAATTCGAAAGAGGTACGAGGATAATGAGCTGTGAGATCATTTAGTATATGATCTAAGAACATAGTTCACGACACAGATGTAGTCACTGCTAGGTAGTTAGAGATTTTTGGCAGGTAATGCAATTTAAAACCTAATTCGTCATTCAAAAAACCACATAAAATCTAGATTTATGCAGAAATAAATAGTATTAAGCCCTTGATGTCGGAATGTTCTCAGAAATATCCTCCACGATTAAAATTAATTCTCCTTAATACATCATTTGATAAAAATTGATCGCAATCAGGAGACAGATTCAATGTTACAAGCTTACCATAGCTGCGAAATTCGAGAAAAAAATCAGACAATTTTAATAGCATCAATTTAAAAATATCCTGTTCAGTTAAAAAAAAACAAGGAATAAATATACAAGCAGAGGGGAATTCACAGGTAGACGCAACATTCAGTTTATTCGGTCGAAAGTGAGATGGGGTAGATAGTTTAAATACAATGACAACGACAGACTAGTTTCTTAATTAAGTGACGGGATGGATACGTTAAGTCGCGGCGGATACCTAGATTTCACTCAAGGTTGATGAGATGAGAAAAAAATAGTAGGATGGTGTAGGTAAGCATTTTCCGTACTTCTTCTTCCTTATCTCTCGTGCAATTAGATGATGCCGTAAAAAAATAGGAGAATATGTAACAATATACGGCCCAAAGGAAGGAAGATACTGTGGGTGAGAAATATGGTCGTCGTGTACGATACGACTTTTGCTCAATACAGATGAGACTGAATACCGTCCAACAGGATATTCCAAAAGTGTCTTCATGTTGAAGCTAACAGGATAATGAATTTCGAGAATTCGGTCGTGCGCGAATGAAAAATTTTGGTTTCGATTGATAGTTTGATCGAAAATGATAAAGGAAGATTTTCACATTAGATGAAAAGAAAAAATAAATTTCATAAAATGTAATTCACTACACGCCATAAAAGTATAAGTAGTTGAAATGACATAGCCGCAAAAATTTATGGTATTCAAAAACAAAAAAAGGTTGATTCTCAGCGCCTTTTCAGTACACCATGCGAATGTGGTAGATTTTATATATATACAGATATTGTAATCCCATAATGACGAATGACACATAGGAGTATTACTTTCAGCTTTATTAAAAAAAAGAACTTCCTTGAACACCAAAGCAGACTAATCTACATTATAACTACAACTTTTTTTGAGAAGGAAATGAATCAGCAAAACAGGATAGTTTGCGAAGCTTGAAGTGTATATGCGTAGCTGGTGTGTGACTCATTTGGTCACTTCCTTTTACAAACTTGTCTCACTTCTGATCAACTACCCCAACTGCGCTTAGTACTTCACAGATTTGTTCAGTCATAAGTAACACTCAACAAAAAAACGACCCTTAGGTATCATTTCTGGCGATGGATCGCTTCGAAATATCCAAATTCAGCGAAACTCCGACAGATTATCAACTGAGTTTGGAGTGAGAAGTACATCATCAACCTAAACGCATTTAGAATAGCTTTACAATGGGTTTAAGAATCCCATTCAAAGGTCAACAGATGAACGAACATTTATGTACATCACTCAAACTAAATTCCATCAGTTTATAGTCGTAAAAAAAGACCGCAGCTGACGTAAGCGTGGCCCTAAAATCTACATTTTATCATCGCCCCTCCACGAGAGCCAGAGAACAAATACAACACACACTATGGAAAGGAACGATCGTCCTCAATAACTCAGAATATAATCCTCATGCCTCTAATCTTCCGTTAAGTATGCAGTTTTTCTCGCCGTCCTGCACTGTAGCTGTGCGTATTAATCGCAGGAATATGTACACATAAATCTAAATTACTCCATGTACCTATACACCCGAGTGGGTATATTATCTTCGGATCGTTCACCTTGAACGGTCTCTGTGTTAAAAACGACGGAGTCGATAGCTCGATAATTTTAATCGATATCAAGTAAAAAGGTTTGGTGTATTAATTTTTTTTCGCCGATAAAGGGAATTCGAAAGGTGAAGGAGAAAGGAGGATATTTTGAAGTGGGAGGTAGGGGAGCGTTGCATTGTGGAGAATAATAATGAGGCCTTCATATTTTTTCCCCTTCAACAGAGCTGCACTAGCAAGAGAGGAAATGGAGCATGGCCCCCTTTAGCCTCTTGCTTTGAAAGCGATTTCTCATTTGCTCGTTCCCAAAGGACTGGCTCCTCTCACCCAAGCTTTACTCATGTTTAACCGTGCACGAGTTTTATCACTCTCATACTCGGAGAAACAACAAAGCCACTGTGAAAAATCATCAGATTATCGGCGTAAAATTTCGAGGAATATTTTTGTATTTCGGTTCTGCCAACGAATGACGTACTGCTTTTACGCCTACGAATCGATAAATGTGGCATATGTAGTCAGTCAGGATGCCCTACCATGATACGGAAACAAAAGCACACTGAAAATTCGGAAAAAACGCATCATGACGCTCGAACATTAAAGTACTTGACACGGCATCCTTCATAGTTTGTTAATATGGATGTTGACGAGGCATTATTTTCAGTTTTTCATCGAGAAAAAAGTATTTCTCTGCCATTAATAACGTTTCATGAATATTTACATTTTTTTTGGAAAAAACACGTAAACAACTTTAAATAAAGCTTTGGTTTTCTAACTTCACACTATTGCCGAGGACGTATACATTTCTCTATCACACGTAAGAAGCATACCTCTAGCAATATCTTTATCGATAGTTTTCTTTGACTTGGTTCAACCACTTTATTGGCTTACGAACGCCACTCTTGATGCATGAAAACATTCAACCTATATTTAAGGACCCGACCTACGTTACTTGGGTGCACATAGTGTAGGAAAGCTTATTAACGTCACTTGGGCTCAACTAAGGAACTTTTATTCATCGTACACTTTCAAGGAATATCAGCTCGAGCTGAAAATAAGTCCTCCAATACACTCACCGGTAAATCAATGCGTCCAGCGCTTGGTGAGTTGGATACGGCGAATTCGTAAGGATTAAGTGAGTCCGTTGTAATTTTATAAACTTTTCTCTATTTCGTCAAGCTTTACAAGTCAGATTAAAAAAAGGAATCATTTGAAGTGCTTCCTAAATCGCCTACCTATCTTTAATAATTACTTTGTCTCCTCCTTCCTCAGTTTTAGATCCAACACTTGTGAGTCTCACACAAACACTTACGCTGCATCAACCATGACACGTACACTCGAGAGAAAATATTTTTCCCCCGTCCCGTTTAGGAATAACTTTTTTGTTTTATCAATATATTTTCCGAATGCTGGTATTTTCTACGATTCCCGTGACTCCAATCTGAAAAACCCGGAGCCATCCTCAGCCATCGCGAAGATATGAAGTGAAGATCTAGGAATTCCGATTGAGACAGTTGCGTTCTGGAAGCAACTTCTTCTTCCAATTCTCCACCATGACACACGACACGCTGTCCCGAACCATACAGACACGTTGAGACGGAAATGGACAGATAAACACACGACGACTTATTTCATTTCCTTGGAAAAAACGCGGGAGCTCGCTTATTTTCTTCTCCGAGCTGACAAGACGCTCTCCGAGGAAGGAAATGTTGCAGCGAGCGAAAAACTTTTTTTTCTTTCCACGGGTATACTATGGATGAGGAGTGAATGGAAAAAAAGTAAGGCCTAGGATGACACAGTTCGAGAAGGACACATCTGAATAACACACAAAAACACACGAAGTATCGAAAATAGTCTTTGAAGGTACCCAAGGATCTGTCAAGGACACAAGTGCGGGGGTATACTGATAACACATTATATTTACAGCATTGAAAATAGTCTTTTAAGGTATCCAAGAATCCGCATGTCCATCAAACAACGAGGGTACAAGGGGATAATTACATATAATCGGCACTAAATTTCCAGTTAGGTCGATTAATATTTTCTTCCCTCAAAACATCCGTTTTTATTATTTCTCAACCAATGACACCATTGTGTTAGTCTCTTTTCCGCATTTCCTATCCATACCACTGCACTGCTTCGCACACTTTTTGGCTATGAAGATGGTGCTTTTAAGACGGAGAATCACGCAGAAGTGAAGACTTTCTACAGGAAATAGTGACGTTTTGAAGGATCGTGAAGGACCCAAAACAGTAACCCTGAAGAATAATCCAACTATACAAAGCGAAGGAGTCTCATTAACAGCGAATTGCCCAACAATTCTGTGCGACAGTTCTTCACTTATACACGTTTTCGAGCACAAAGTTCGCCTGGTGGCAGAAAATATCAATTGCATCACGAGAGTGACATTTCGTGATGATGACGATGGTAGCGTGTAACGATCTGAGGTTTAACGAGCAATTCTCCATACTGTATCCGGATCTAAAAAATATGCACAACGCCTCCCGCCAATTCTATTGCAGTTCGATTCCATTAACGCGTATGCTGATTTGATTTTTTGACCAGCTATTTACTCACGTATTTTGCACATTCATAACAAATTACGCGATCACGATGGGACACAGATTCACCTATTTCACCCTCCATCTCGAGACTTTTTCTCTTCTTTTCTAGAGACTTCTCGAGACGAGAGATGTTTTTTCGATGATAAAAAACTTCCAGGTGATATCTCCAAATTATTCGCGTCAATTTTTATACACTCAACGATTTGAGACCACCCGAGACTTCAGTTCACGCCCAAACAGATTCATTCACTTCCTTCAGCGAATCGGCACGCAAACATGCTCTATTTATTAAGACTTGAGGCCACGCAAGGTTTCCCGTTCACGACCAAACAGATTCATTCACATTTTCTTCAACGAATCAGCTCGCACACATATTGTATTTATCAAAAGACTTGAGGCCACCCTAGGTTTCCGTTCACGGGCGAACAGATTCACTCCCTTCAGCGAATCGGCTCGCAAACAGTCGCATCGGCGTTTTCCGGCGGTCACTGCGGTTCCTCGAGTTCCGCCAACGCCGCCGTCACGTGCTCCTCCAGGGAGGCGTCCGGCGGCAAGCTGGGGTGCTTGTAGCCAAGGAGAAAGTGGCAGGTTGTGCCCTCCTCAGCGGCGAACCCTGGAGGCAGGCACTGGCGAGGCCGCGGCTTGGTGTCGAACCCCGGCCACTCGGAGAGAACACTTGAGAAGGCAAGTGGTTGAAGGAGAGAGGAGGGAGGTATTCGTTAGTTGGGTTCAGAAGTGCCAACACCATAAAATTAATAATATAGCGAGTTAGATAATGTTTTCACTGTTATTCTACCGATTAAGAAAGAGAGAGAGGTATCCATGGTAAAATAAAAACCATAAGTGGTAATTTTCACTCTTAAATATAAAACTCCTCTACCAAGCATGGTTTCGACATGTTATTTTCAAGAATAATTTAAAATACATTTATCAAATGTAAAGTGGGAAGAAAAAAGGACAGGTATTGAAATATAAAGGGACCATTAAATATAAAAACAGCAATTTCATAGTTATTCCGAGCAAGTTCAACTGATTTAGGCGTGATGCAGGGGGAAGTTCGACATATTGAAACATAAGGTAGTTGCAATTTTCCACGATTACAGTTGTGGAAATCTTATAATTACGTGAAAGTGCAACTACCTTTTATTTCAATATTCATAGTTATTCCACTGATTAGAAAGAAATTAGGAAGATATATTGAGAATCATTAATTGGAAGTGAGAAAACCAATATGGAAAATTTTGTCGTTTGGAATCAAGGGTAAAAACAAAAAAAATCCAGAAGTCCTTGGTGAAATAAATATTATTACTATTTTTGAAGAAATTAATTTGGAAAGAGAATGTACAAGTAAATGGGAGAGAAATATCAAAGGAAAGCCATTGAAAAGGAGAAAAAAATAGATAATAGAATTGCTTTTGCCATTCAGGACTGGAGAATCAAGTAATAAAAACTGAACATACGTTAGATATCACTGTTCAACAATGAAAATGTAAATCGAATGAAAGCAGCCAATTCCTATCCGTTCTAATGTGCTGATCGCGAATATCACAAAGAAAATTCGAAATTAGCTCTAGTTTTCATTTTACACTGTGTTATTATGGTGAGATAATTATACACGTATTTTTATGTTAACTTTAAAATCATGTATTACAATGGTTTCTCAAAGTCATAGTAACTAGTAACAATGGATTATATTATTATTTCTGGTCTTACTTGTGTGTAATATTTTGGATATAAATATTTTGATACCAATTTTAGTGATATTTAGTGATATTTTTGTCTCCCTCCTTCAGTGATTATCTCCCTCCCTCCTTTATTAATGCATGTAATAATTTTTGCACATTTGTTTCCAGATTAACTACCAGCTGTTCAAGTTGACTGCTATTGAAGTGAACAAAAATGCCTCGAGTTTGTGTTAACAGTAGTGACACATTTTGCTATGTGTGTGGAGAAGTGACATTTGCTTCAAAAAAACAGCAAATAACTCCATTGATTAAAAAAGCTTACAGTTGTTATTTTGGGTGCAAAATAGGTGATCAGGATAAACCCTGGGCTCCACATGTGATATGCAACACTTGTGCAAGCAACCTCAGGAACTGGATGCATGGGAAAGGACGTTCAATGCCCTTTGCAGTGCCCATGATCTGGCGTGAGCCAACTAATCATGTCAGTGACTGCTACTTTTGTATGGTTCCTCCAATCAAAAAGGGAATGTCTAAGAAGAAGAAGAAGCACACAGTGATCTATCCTAACATTCCATCTGCCATACGTCCAGTTCTACATGGGGAAGGATTGCCAATACCTGATCCACCGACAGAGTACGACATTACTTCTGAGGGGGATTCTGATTGTCCTGAACCATGTACATCACAAGATCCAGAGTTCATTCCAAATATATCATCAACTGATGAGCCACAAAAATTGTCTCAAAATGAGTAAAGCCATCTCATTAGAGACTTGGAGCTCTCTAAAGCTAAGGCTGAGATTTTAGCATCAAGACTGCAACAGCGCAATTTTCTGGAAAGCAATGTAAATGTTTCATTTTACCGCAGAAGAGAGCAACAATTCACTCCTTTTTTTAACATGCAAGATAGTCTTGTGGCATGTGTAGACATAACTGGTCTCATGAAGGCTCTCAGAATTAATTACAACCCTGATGAGTGGAGACTCTTTATTGATTCGTCAAAGTTAAGCCTAAAAGCAGTGCTTTTACATATTGGTAATAAACTTCCTTCTATTCCAGTTGGGCATAGTGTGCATATGAAAGTCATACCAAAATATGAAAATTTTACTAGAAGCCATCAAGTATAATGACTCACAGTGGCTAATCTGTGGTGACTCGAAAGTGGTAGTACTACTATTAGGAATGCAGTTAGGATATACTAAATATTGCTGCTTTCTCTGTGAATGGGATAGCAGAGCTCATGCATCTCATTACAGTAAACACGAATGGCCCAACAGAAAATCTCTTCAACCTGGTATAAAGAACATTAAGAGTGAACCTCTTGTAGACCCTAAAAAGATTCTGCTCCCGCCCTTGCACATCAAGTTGGGTCTCATGAAAAACTTTGTTAAGGGAATGAACAAAGATGGTGACGCATTTAAGTATTTGAGGCAAATATTCTCTTACTTAAGTGATGCCAAAGTAAAGGAGGGCATCTTTGTAGGCCCACAGATTCGAGAGCTTTTCAGAGACCATACATTTGATGGAATCATACAAGGTGATGAGAAGCATGCATGGGAATGTTTTAAGACAGTGTGTTTACAGTTTTTGGGGAACACCCGGGCAATAAATTATAAGGAAATTGTAGATAACATGTTGTCATCTTATGAAAAACTTGGTTGCAACATGTCATTGAAAATGCATTTCTTACATAGCCATCTTGATTTCTTCCCCAAAGATTGTGGTGCAGTAAGTGATGAACATGAGGAGCGATTTAATCAAGATATTGCCACATTTGAGAAGAGGTATGCCGGAAAGTGGAGCCCTACTATTTTAGCAGATTACTGCTGGACTGTCATAAGGGATGTTCCCGAGTATGTGTATAAACGTCAAGCCAAGCGAAAATGCTCATCTTCTGACTTTATCTCTGAACAAAATATGTAATTGTATATACTGTACATATGGACATTTAACATTTGTAATCCTTTATATACATTTGTGACCAGTTAATTTATATATTTCATTTTGTGCTTAACACATTTTTGGTACAAAGTAGACTTACAAAGTATTTTCATTCATGTAATATTATCTTCATTTTTTCTTAATATTTTACTTTTGTACTTCCAGAATGGCACTGAAACTCATCAATGCTTAACACATAAAAGAATTAAAGTAATTATTCACTTAAAATTTATTATGCTGAATCTTGGAACATGAATGCATATTTAGTTAGTGAGTTATTTATACAAAAATGTAGATTACTTTTTTTGAAATACTAGAGCTAAGTATTTATGAAAATGATGATTTTGTATCATTTAATACTGAAAGATACATAACTAACTAATAATCATGCATTTTACACACTTTCACCTCAAATTTGTTGTTCAGTGTATTTAACCATTACTGTCATTAGTCTACCAAATGAGACAGAAACATGGTGAAGAGATGAAAACGGTCATTATTGAGGGTAAGGAGAAAGAAGTAAATGATATCTATCTTCTTTTTTTGTTCTTCAGAAAGCCTCAAACAACTAAGGCCATTTTCGACATTAGGGAAGGGTAGGCATGGAAAATTGGATAGAAACCCGGCGACGACATTAGTCTACCCCTAACAAAGGGCGCCAAGACTTAACGTCCCATCCGACGGACGAAGTAGTGCACTTGAAGTGCCCTCTAAAAGGCACTCAAGCAGGGCAGCCTCTGAGAAATCTCTGCCACCGCCGGGATACGAACCCGGATCGTCTGGGTTGGAAGCTAGTAATCTAGCCAACACACCAACCCAGCCCATATCTTATTTCCAGCTGACTGGCTCAGCAGGGTAAGTTTGGAAGCAGGGCGACCGAAGCAAAAGCAAGTTCGGAAACGAGACGACCGGAATAAGCTCACTAGAGGTATTTCAAATGGGCCTGAGAGCAGATATCACACCGACACCGGTCGCATAACAAGTAATACATATTTTATTGGTGAGAATGAATCTATATAAATGGAGACTTTTACCATACGGCACTTGAACTAAGTTTTTGTCTTGTTATTGCTACGAAACTTCTATTTGCCGTGAGCGAAAGTATGTGATTTTTTAAATTGTTTAACTCTCCAATTACGAATGGCGAAAATAATTTCTTCATGATGTTTTCTTCTCCTTTTTAATGGTTTTTATTTTATTATTCTTTCCTTTTCACCTATGCGTTCTCTTTCCCATTCAATTTCTTCGTTAATAGTAATGAGATTTATGTCTTCAAGTACTTTTGGAATTTCTTGGTGTTGGGTATCTATGATCTTGATGGAAGAAAAAGTGATAATGCTCCTTCACTAACAACTACAACAATCAGTGAACTCCGTATAAATAAGTCTGTACCCAATAAAAAGTTCTGGACACGGTCGTTTAATAAACTATTGATAAAAATCAATGACAAGTATTAACTACATTGCAATTAGCTGACGGCTAATTGAATATATAAGATGCAAGAATCTATGCTACATCATGTCAATCATAATAAATCATTATCAAATTGCAGTGTGATGAAAGTGATTGGCTGAAAAGGAAGAGAAAGAAATTTTAACGCGAATAGCGGCTGCAACAGATGGCAGTGAAAGAGTCCACTCCTAGTATAACACCTCGCATGGGGATGTATCTATCCATACAAGGCCCATGCATCAGATTCTCTCCTTCCTTATTCAGGTCTCGTAACTTACGCAGGCAAAATGACACCTTCAATCTTCCCGTCTCACAACACGTCTTCTCTTGAATACCAAAGACGAGTCCAATACTATTTTGCCTCCGAACAGGAAATTCTTCCAATACCTTGTGCTAGGCGGCAAAGTGAAATACGAAGATGATTTTTTTCTTGAGAACCCGCAACTCCGCTTTTCAAATATTTATAAAGGGCAACACATTTATTTCCAACCTAGCATTCCAAGTTTTTCTACGTGCAGTAGGCATCTATTCTAGCGTCGGCAATATCCGTCCTCCCGGTATTTTCTCTTTCACGCCTTCGCATTCCACGCTGGAGATTTTTTGTAATTTTGGGTTGCAAGCATTCAATACCTGATAAAAAAACGAGGTATTCAAGAAAAACTGGTATAAAAAGATCAAGAATATCTAACTTAAGAATAAAATTTGAATGTGTAATATTGTGATCTTAAATCGTATAATTTTGAGAACATCCCAGGAATCCTCAAAACATTTTATCGCACAGCAAGAGTTATATTTTTTATTGCTACGATGCATCTATTAAGTCAATTGAAATGTAATATTCTTTAAAAAATTACGAATAATTGGATTAAAAAACTGTGCCAGATGTGGCTGAAAATATATTTGATTTGATAAAACGGAGAAATGAACTCTTGCTGGAAAATTTTCTCTCTTCATTATTATGTACTCATTTGGTGCATCCATCGCATAAATTTTCATATGTCGATAAAACTGAGAAATGAAATTAACTGTAATGGAGAAACTGTCTATAGTGAAATTTTGTATGAGACTACGAAACACCAATTATGTAACACGAAATGTGTAGCAAATTCTCCGATTTCGAGGAATATAAAAAGAAATACCAAATGCAAATAATTGGTGGAAAAAAATACGCATTTCAGACTTAATTGGCAACAAAGTACTGCATGAAAAATAGTTTGAATACACAAATAGCATCATTAAAATAATTAAAAATTTATGTGAAGAGAGAAATTTGAGAAATAGACAATATATCCGTCATTCAGATGCAATTCGTTATTTTTACCTTATTACCACTTAAATATAAGAAAACAAATTTCGAAATTCAGTTCCATAAAATATAGCACACTAATGATAGTACAAAGGAAGAAAACGCGAAATATTAATTTCTCCTCAATATAGCATAATAGTGATAATTTTCCCACTTAAATGTAAATAAATCAGTATCAGAGAGTAAACAATGAATACTGAAGAGTGACCGATCCATTAGTTGTACACGAATTATAAACTATAAAAAATATAGAATTCTAATGTACTATCAAATTAGACCAAACAAATTTTTGGTCATGGCCGTAAAATTGTTTAGACTGAAATTAGATGACGTAAGCACATACACATAATGAAGTACAGAAGCATATACTTATACTAAAATATAGCATCATACTTAGTAAAACTCTGTCCGTAAAAAACTTAGAAGATTACGGTAGCGTACACGGATTGTTGAATTTTCCACTGATGATTATGAAATAAACAAGTTGCTCCATCTGATGTAGTTGTAATGTTAAAATGAAATTGAAATTACTATGCCGTGGTTTGATCCAGAGATGGATTTTGTAGTTTTGTATGTAACTATGGAGTCAACAGAAAAGGAGCGTAAAAAGAAAAACCAGCTTCAGCAGCTAAAAATACTTATGGAATTGTATTATAAATAAATTAAGGAGAAAAGGATATTCACTTCAATGCCGCCAAGCCATTATACTACGGCCACAGAATTAAAAAAATTACTTTGTTCATCGCTAAGAAGAAAAGAGGTAAAAAAAACTCGTTTTCCCCACTTACTGGTGTGTTGTTGGGCTGATATTTATTTTGAGGGGCTCGCTCGTAGATTCGAACTTGTTTGCCATGGTGACGTTGTGACCGAAGAGGCAATAGCGAGGCATCTTCTTTCCCACGACGCCAGCCAGCACAGTTCCGGTATGGACGCCGATCCTCATCTGGAAGGAAATTAAAAGCACGCATTTGATATAATCATTTTTTTGGACAAAGATGAATTTAGGCTGACTATAAAAAATCACGGGGGAAGGTGATGGCCCTGTGGTTATAAAGCTTGGATACTCATCTAATCACTAAAGCATTTGTATTCAAAGTCTTCATATTGTTTTATGCCAAAAGTGTCAATGTGCGGAGTGTATCTGATTAATGTAAGTGTAATTTAAGGATTGACTCAATCATTGTAACAAACAGACCAAGATTAACTATATAATAATTTTCTTTCTATATAATCTATATAATAGATTTCTCTACGAGGAGTCAAAGATATTTAATCTACTTCCGGCTGAAATAAAAAAGATTCTCAAATAAAATGTTAAAATTGATAAAGACTGCATTTTTCCTAAAACAAAATTGAGCATTTATATTGATGTTATTTCATTGTGACAATACTTAGGTAATATTACTGCTTTTATTTTTTTGCATGCATTTTTGCAATTTTCTGGTGGCTGAGTTCTACTCTTAAGACTTAGGAGACCACCTATAGCTCCCTCTCCTTTGTTATTACCGGTGAGTAGTTTTGGGTGTAAATAAATTATTATATTATAACTGTCCCGAAATCAAATTCAAGGTTAAGCCTTCATTCACCACAAACAAAATTCTATGTGGACCAGCCATATTTGTAGCTCAAAAATCCGTAAATACGACGGAAACTTATCATCTTAATCGGCTTATGCAATGTGAACTACACTCTTGTTGCGAATTCAGGTCACAATGAATGATTTTTCCTCTAGAGGCTAGAGTGTTGGCTTCCCACTCCGCGGGCTCGGATTTAAATCTCGTAGTTGCTAGGGAATTTTCAGACTACTCGATCCCAGCTTGAAAGTTGTGTGGAGAAAATTTCAAGCGCAACACTCTGACCGTCGGATGGGACGTTAGCCGTGGTCCCTTTGGCGCCTTTCTTTAAGATCAGATTAATGCCGACGCCGGGGTTCTCTCCACTCTTCTCCACATACTCTTCCATCATGGCACAAATAACCTAAACTGTCGCTCGCTTCCTTCAAATATCATACCATCAGCTGAGGCTGAAGGCTAGGCCATATAAATAGCTAAAAATCCGTAGATACTACATAAAATTGATAACTTAATCGGATAACACGACGTGAGCTATACAGGAGCATTATTTGAAGAGCTCAGACCATTAACAATGATTTTTCCTCACAGGAATTTACACAAAATCGTACTAATAAAATAGACGAAATATTTTGCAACGAACGCGACTAAAAATTCACGGCCTACCCTTCCTAGTTTTTTATTTCAGGCGACAACTCTACATAAAACAGCCTTGATCCCTTGACGCCTGTCTACGAGATCAAATCCACAGACGGCAAAGACGCGAGCACAGTGAGAACTGAGAGTGAGGTTAATATTTATGAAGCGAGGAAGCCATTGACTCATGAATAAACCATAAAAGTTTAAGTGACTGGGAGCCCCAAGACGAGCCTTACCATAAACTAGTTTCAAACTCGTTCGCGAAAATAAACCAATGGGAGCGGGAGATTCAGTTAGCTCATTTCTCTGCCGTCTTTTATTCATAGTGCCCGCCGACCAACTTACGCTAAGGGGCGATGCCGCCAGATTCCCCTTTTGACTTTGAATTTCACAACTTTTTGGCATCCAACTCCTTGACCCAGTTCAGCGTCACCGTTATTTTGCGACTCGGAAAGAACTCTACATTTTCTATTTTTTTTGCAACAAGAGACTTATAAATTTTGAGGAAAACTGCGATAAATTTGCATGAATCGATGGAAAAATATCAGTATGATAAATAAAGAAGCAAAAAATTAATGATGGCAATCTTTTCCCTTGTGAAAGCTACCCGCAGTACATACATCTGCTGAGGAGATCACTAGCCCAGGGGCACCGCAGACACCCATTTTTCGATACATATAGGTACATTTCACAATTTCCCCCAATAAAAAATGGTAAAGATGAATTTTACTTTCAGCACTATTCAAATGAAATAGATAGCTAATTTAACCCATTTACTCCCAGAAAAATTTCTACTCGGAATTTTTAAGATACTTAAAAGTGTTTCTCTCAGATGGTGGTCTTAAGTTATCCTTTGAAAAGTTTAGATGATGCATTAATTAAAAAGCTTTCTCAGAATGACCCGTGGTCGCATGGCTACTCTGGTCGGTAACGGTGTCAAAATCTAATCTGATCTCTTTTCTACCATCATAAAAAGGGAATCTTCAGGGAAAGTATAGTTTTGAATGAAGGAAAAAATAATATCATTTTTTTCAATATCCTTCCATATTTGCTTGTACGAGGGCGCCTTTTTTCAACCTCCGATCGCTCAGCAAAAATACCATACAAGCGACAGGCACGTACAGCGCGGAAAGAGCAACTGCAAATCCTCTGCACCACACGTTCAAGTAATTTCCGACCTTAAGTTGTTAGTTTAAGGTTAGTATCAATCTCATTAACTACTCTGCCTTAATTGATTCTCCCGCCAAGTGTGCACTCTGGAGCGACAGCCAGAAAATTCGCCGAATGGATTTAGCATTGACATGTCTTGACCTTTATACCAATAAAAGAGATTTTTTATTGCACTATGGGTGTAATGTGATTACGCCCATCCCCATTGAAAACAAAAGAGTAGACATGTTGACATCTGGAAGTGTTCTGATCGATGACGACGCCCGTCACCTCAGCGCTGATGCAGCCTCCTGGAGCAATTTCAATGGGACATTTTCGATCACCCGCCGTCAATGCCAACCTAGTGCCGCGTGACTTCCAACTTTACGCTGAAATGAAGATGTGGCTAGGAGGGAAGCGTTTCCAAACGGGCGATGAGCTTCAGTACAAAGGCAAAAATCATTGAAAGTCATTTGCGGCAGCATTCTAAGAAGAAGGTATAGTAAAGCTTGTCCGCAGGCACGACCAATGCCTCAATCACCTAAACCATTATGTCTAAAGGACACCAAAAGTGTGCTCAATATTTACAAATGAAATAATTCTTAATAAAAATTCACTAACTCTTGCTTTACTTTGTGGTATTCCATTATAATTTTTCTGGATATCAGACAATTACTTCCTCCTAAAACACCCAATACATAAATTTATGAACTAGTATTTACACTACGCAGACACGTAGCTAGAAAGTCGCTACGGGGGTGTGTGGAGCTGGGGTCATAGTAGGGTTGTATATTGGGCGTTTTAGTGGTATGAGTAATTGTCTGATATCCAGGAAACTAAATTCTTAATCAATCACTTCATCCTCTGTTCATGACCTATCGGAGATGAAAAAAAACCGCCCTCGTATAGTGTTGGCCCGCTCCAATGGTCTCCTTAATTCATCCTTTTAAATATCAGCCAGTGTTCTCAGAATGATTAGTGACCACAAAGCTACTCTAGGCGGTAAGGAGTAAAAATCTGATACATTTTCTACCAGCATAAAAAGTGATTGAATCTTCACGGAGAGCATAGTTTTGGATGAAGGAAAGATAAAATCAACTTTTCAATATCCTTCTATATTTTACTTGTATTACACTTGCAGCACATTTATAGATAGTTGGCGTCCATGTTTAAATTCCGATTTGAAACCGTCTCATAAAATAAGTTGGATTATACTATATCAGCTTCAGAAATAAAAAAACGGACGAGTTAGGTTTAAAAAACATTAGCCAGCATATTTATGTCAATTTGAAAACAAAATGGTTCGCAGTTTTTCATCAAGAGCCTCATTTGATAGGCGCGGTAGGGGTGTAGCCACGTGACTACGGTGGGTGAAAATGGGTCAATGAAATGTATGATTTTCTGATGAGATCAAATTAACGATACAATATCATAATATACAACCCTACTATGACCCCAGCTCCACAAACCCCCGTAGCGGATTTCTGGCTACGTATCTGCGTTGTGTAAATACTAGTTCATAAATTAATATATTGGGTGTTTTAGGAGGAATCTGCAATACTTCAGTAGGTGATAGGAAAGACAATTTTAAGCATTATTTGCCCATAAAAATGGGTTCGCAAATCCTTAGTTACAGAGCTATGGCAATGCAAACATGTTTTGAATACACTTTGTAGTTACCACGAATACGGTTTTCCTTAAATATCTACCCTTCTCGGTATTGATTTAATACTCGAGATTTTTAAGGGAAATTACATACTAAAGGTTTGGAAATATGCACTTACGATTGTGTGAAACAATTTATCTTTAGGCATTTCAAACTCACTGCCTTAGGTCATCTAAGGCAGTGAGTTGAAGTTAGATGTGTTCGTATGTAAGTACGTAATACATTATTTAAAATGCCAAAATATCCTTCTCTAGCTCCTATCACCAGCGTAGAGAGACTAATCAGCCGGATAACCTCGTAAAGAATCGAGTCGCATGCACCCTTTTACCACAAGATCCTCATATTTACTCTCCAACAATATGGAGGACTTAGCGTATGCGCAAGGAAACATTTCCGCACTAAATCGGTGAAGTGATCATTCTGATTCCGTAGGTCCCTATTATGTGTTAAGGGGTTGCGACCCCATGCTTTTAGCACAGCAAAATTCTTAAAATTGTCTCCTCAAATACCTCCTTAAGTACTACAGATAAATCCTGTAATATACCTGTATTTAATACATGAAACACGGACAGCAGCGACATTTACAATTATTGCGAAAAATAAATTCCTAGCCTGGGAAACAAATCACAGACCTCTAACTAACAAGAATAACCAATGACCTTCAACTAAGACCACTACGCTTTCAAGATTCATTTATTCCTTTACCAACGTATCCCAGAGCCATGGGGCTGGGTGTAAGACTCTTGCGGTCCATCCAAGATGCTCGCGGTCTAGCGCAAGAGAAAATGGACTTCAAAGAAGCCACAACTAGTTGGAAACCTCATACCAGCGCATTACCCGAGCTTGGAGGTAAATATGATAACACATTTACCGCCACAAGACGGTATCACTTTTACCGTCAAGCGCCGGTTATGAGCTGGAAGAATGTTCCCGTCTGGTTGCGGCTTGTTTGAAGTCCATTTTCTCTCGCGTTGCCTTCCTCGAAAGACCGAGAGGTCAACTCTCCAAGCTCCGGGATAACAAGGTCTAATTAAAGATCTTGTTATACATCCGTGCGGTAACCAGATTTTGTTGAAATTCTGTTTATGAGCGCCCAATGAAATTTTTATTAATATCAAAATATCTTGAAATCCATTAGTAAACGCAGAAAGTAAAAATTATTTTTAATAAATTTTCCTCGTTTTAAAATAGAAACGGCAAGTTTACGTGTCTTTAGAGAGTTCATTGACATTTCATAAATATTGTACGTTATATATCCTTTGTATTGTAAATGCTTGTCTACTATTTTTTAATATGTTTGCATTGACGCTATGGAGGGGTTAGGTGGAAGAGAGGACTTCTTAGTCTCAACCTCGCCCGAATAAAGGCATATTATTATTATTGGTATTGAAACTCGCGCGACAAAACTTTTCAACAAATCTCTTGGTTGATAAATATTACTTATACCACTTATTTATATTAACCGCAGTATCTTACTATAAAGTACCTCATGTTTAAAGAAGTGACATAGCAAATAGTTATCCGACCAAGAAACCTTAAAATGAGATACCACACAGTTAAAATGGGTTGGTGAGTTTTTTCAATTCAACGAACACTAGCCCAAATTCCGGCTTATTGAAATTATTTACCGTGGATAGTTTATTTCGCAGGTTCACAACCTCCAACTTACCCGAATGGGTCGGCCATCATGAGCCACGTGGTCCGAGCAGGCTTCGATCATTCTCAGTGCCATCCACGCCGTGCGCTGTGCGTTGCTCTTGCTTCGCCTATGAAGCCCTCCAGCCACGCAATACGCATCTCCGATTGTCTCCACCTACGGAGAAAAGGTGTGTTAGTAAAAAAACGTTAACCCTCTCGCTGAAAAAATGACGAGTCTACCTCATCATGAAGTTCATATGCCAAATCGTGTAATGACGAGCATAGATCTTCAACAGATTTTCGTATTGTAAGCACTATTTAGGGCAACAGCAAAAATATTTCAAATGTTAACAATGTAAAACATCCATAATGTAAATAAAGACAGGGGCGCAGCTAAGAATTAAGGCTAGGGGGCGCAACTAATACTTTTGGATGTGGGGGTATTGCATACCCGCCAGGGTAAGCGGGAGTTGTGGGGGCTCTCTTCCAGAAATTTTTAAAATTCATTGTTCAAAATGACAAGATTTACCGGTTTTAGAGAGATGTTTGATAAATCCTAACACTATTCTACAAGTAATACTTATCCATTAAGAAATTTTTTTATTTCAAATTAAACTTTAAAATTTCTATTAGCTCTGGGGGTTTTTAACCCCCAAAATCCCCCTCTCTGCGCCACTGAATAAATAAATCATATTTCATGACATATAATGCATTGGAAAGAATAAAATAATTTCATATGAGTAGCGACAGCTATGTTCTCGATGTTTCCACGGGAAGAGGGTTCGTTCGTGAACAATATGAAAAATTATCACTTTTTATTTTCCTGTTCTACGTTGACTACAGATAGCGAAATATAATTTAATAACCTACCATTCCGATGTGACTACGTAGATTTCCGCGGTGTTCAGGTTCCAATTTCTCCATATTTCCGGTGCAACCGCGTCGGTTTGTTGGTGATGACAACAGTTTCGCTGGCACTGCTGCCAGCGTCTTCAGGTCGAAGATGATGCCGGTCCACGATTTTCGTCCTCCTTATATAGGGGGTCAGTCCCGCCAGTTGTGGCTGCCGCTCTCCTATTGGTCCGCCTAATGAGCCTCCTCCAATGGGCATCCAGATGGTAGCCGTCGTCTCTGTTAAAATTGTCGACAACTGTAACTGTACGACAAAAATTGGTGACTTGCTGCCCACAGCCAAAGATAGACTACAGCACGACCTTCATGAAGGTGTTTACAAGGTCCCCTGCTCATGTGGAAAAGCATACATCGGTGAGACTTGCCGTTCACTCAAGATACGGATGCAAGAGCACCGAAGGGCAACGAAAAACAGGCAATTCCAGCTGTCTGCCATATCGGAGCACGCCTGGACCCCGGGACATGACATTAAGTTTGACGACGCCAGGATAATAGTGAAAGAAGGCAGATATTTTCCCAGACTCATCCGCGAATCCATTGAGATAGCCCGGACGGACAATTTTAACAGAGACGACGGCTACCATCTGGATGCCCATTGGAGGAGGCTCATTAGGCGGACCAATAGGAGAGCGGCAGCCACAACTGGCGGGACTGACCCCCTATATAAGGAGGACGAAAATCGTGGACCGGCATCATCTTCGACCTGAAGACGCTGGCAGCAGTGCCAGCGAAACTGTTGTCATCACCAACAAACCGACGCGGTTGCACCGGAAATATGGAGAAATTGGAACCTACCATTCCATTTAAAAAGAACCAAAGAAAAAATAAATAGAGGATAGAAGCAAGATATTCAGGAAATAAATTAAAATGGAAGGAGTTAATAAATGTATGAATAATTTTGGCATCAAATACCTATGTGTAAATAAAATCGTGGTACAATCCACCTTTTACTACCTCCTTCGAAAAAAGAGATGGAAAATGTCGGTTAAAAAAATGTCGGTCGATTTTTCGAGCTATCGATTAATAATAGATATAATAATCTAGGATATAAAAAAATCGAAAGTTGAACCAAAAGATCGATTAATCGAAGAACCGATGGCACTTAAAAAAATCCAGTTCGTACAAAACATATAATTCAATCGAAAAACGCTCAGCAACACATTTGAGAAGAAGAAAAGAATGCCAAAAAGTCTACTAATTGTTAGCAGTTAAAATTTACAAATGCGCGAACATAAAAGTTCTAGGGATCACCGCTTAGAATTATTTGTCTCCACTAAAATATTTTTAGAAAGATTAACTGATTGCGGTTTTTATTGATGATCGAAGGTTTACTTTCCAATTTTTCCTACCTTAGAGAATATTCTTTCATATGGGACGCGTGACTTTATCGTAGGCCGATAGTAACGCTGCTGAGATCAAACGAAATGCTCCGGATCGAAGTCGAAAAATCGAGTTTGGTTCGAAACTTGAAGAAAATGGCTTGATTTCGATTTTCTCGAGCTTTGACAATTAAAACTCGATTTTCTTTTCTAATCGGGATCGATTATTCTATTCCAATTCTACACGTGAAGTCACGTCATGCGGTTCCTATCCGTTTTATGATTCTCCGTGAAAACAGAAAGAGCGCGGAGCAAGAATAAGGCAATGCCCTTACAAGAAACTTCGCCAAATTCAGCAAAAGAAAAAATATTATCACTAAAGAATCACATAGTTTTCAGCCTTTGAGTATTTTGACAACGTTTTTCTAAACTCACTTTGCTGTTTGTCGACCTGTCAGGGACAAATCTTGCAAATCAATTCCAATCCACTTTCCGATTATCTACTGAGCTGAAATTTTCAGGATACCTCAGATGCATAGGACAATGAAATATTCTTACACATTTATTATGATTGAAACTGTAAATTGTTTTTTATTCAGAATTTAAGATAAAATTCTAAGATTTTAATTAAAAAAAGGCAGCCTATGGCCGATAGTGGCGCTGAAATCATTAAAAGGAACGTTCGTTTGTCACACTGAAATTTCTGCTTTAACTTTCTAAGGATTCTCACTATTGCGTTGCGCATTGCGGTTCTGTGCTTAAGAAACCGATGGATAATAACATTTCCTCTAAAGATAAACGGAAGAAAAGTAATATTACAGTATGAAAATAACTCATAAGAAAAACGTTTTTCTCGCAATAAATATTTTTCTACGAGTATGGCAGTATTTATAAATAAATGTCTTCATATCCAACGAAAATCGTTGGGGTCGTCTTCCACTATGATAACTTTTTAATCGATGATAAGTAACAATTGAGAAATATAGTAGAACATACGCCCAATGTTTTTCGCAGTACATGAAGAAATATTTTTAGAGATTGTTAGGCTCATAGAAAATTTACTTCATTCTTTTTAGTTTTATATGGCATATGTATCTGTAATTTTTCACTGGTGTAGAAGCAGTATAACATATACTGAGACAAATATACTAGAAAAATTTCGTGATGGACTGAAATGGGAAAATAAAGTCTTGAAAAATGTTCTGTGATTTCACAGAGATTAGACACCTTACTGGGATTTCATATTATTAATGCAAATTTCTTTGTCATATCAAAGAAAAGTTATATTAATTAACAATAATGATAAGATACACCTTAGAAAAATAGGCAACTTCAACGAAGATACCATATACGACTAATCTTTGCGCCCTTAGCCAGATTATACATTTATCAATTTATAAAAATTTAGAGATAATTTATTGAACAAAATCCTTTTCCTTTACGGTTTCAGCAACAGAGAATGCATTTTAGGAGAGCGCTCAAGGTGAATACAAGCAGCAAAATCCTTACTCCTCAGCGAAAAGAGAACACATTTATTCTTCAGCCAGATCCGTACTTTAACATCCCAACGTTCCAGCCGAAGTTTCAACATTTTCTCCAAATTTTTTTGGGATGTGAACCAACTATGTGATGGGACTTAAGAAAAAAGGGTGAAGGTCATTCCAACTTTTCTTCCTCTCTCTTTGTCTGAAAATTGGGCAAAGAATCCAAAATATGGACAAAGCTACGAGTTTTAAACCTTGAGGAGAAATGCAACCTTTTCAGGGAGCATTCTCAAGACGAGCTCAAAGAAATAAGGCCGATCACGCGACTCCAAGGGTGATGTGGAAACTTCCGAGGATCCAAAAAGTTTACTTAGTTTTTCACCGTTGCTAGGCGCTGAACTAGAGGGAATTTGGAGATCTATCCTTCAACACCCAGGAACTTAAAGATTGAAGAGATGCGGATGTGTCTATGCGTTTACTTCCAAATTTAGCACGGGATTCATGAGACTATCCAAAGTAAAGTAGAATGGGCAATATATTTTGAATGACAGCGTATTAAAAAAAGAGTCTTAATAAACAGCCAGTCATTGTTTTCTAAACGAAAGTTTCTTTTATTTCTAGAACAAGTTTTTACTTTGGCAAAAATTCCAATTTTCAGATATATTGATTACTAGTGCTAGAAAGGAAACCAGTGACTCATTTTACAGCGCTCTGACCACAAATTACTTTAATATTAAAATCGAAGTAAAAATAGTCTAGATTAAAAATAAATTGAAAACCACGAAATATCATAGAAAGTATTGGAAAACCATACCAAAAGTGATGATGCCAAGTGTACCTAAGTGTAGCGCTAAAAAGACAAATAACTAAAGCGTAATAATAATGATTTTTAAATAAGAAAATTCAAATAATGATTATAATTCGACGAAAAAATGGAGAGCTGAGATATGGCACAATTGGAGAAAGTAAGTTAGCAGAATAATTTTTTAAATATGAATAGCAGGAATTTAAACAGACAGTCATAATCTCCTTGACGAAACGTTCTTATATTTCCACGACAGGTCATTAAGTACTTTGGTAAAAAATACTATTTTTAGGGAAATTGACTTTACGAGTACTAGGGAGTGAACTAGTGACTTCATTTTATATTCCGGTAATAACTTAAAACTTCAAGTCCTATTAAAAAGTCTAGATTAAAAATAAATTGAAAAAAGACCAAACTTGGTTTAATAACAAGTTTGCAGGAAATATAATTGAGTAAAATATTTTAACTGTACACAATTGTAAAGGAGAGAATACTTAAAACCCACCGCCGTACATGCGGGCAATTTAGCTGAAACACACTATGACATCGTTACATGAAAAATGAATATAATTAATGATCAGCATCGGGTATCAGACGGTTGATCAATATGATATACGGTGGAAACTATTTACAGGGAATTAATCCCCGTGGAATTTGGATCCATTGCCTCAGCTTGCAGGCAAGATTGATCACCAGGGCTTAAATCACCGGGAACATTTATGATTTACGTTACCTTAAAGATACATAGCATCCAGAAAAAATAATTGAGGCTCGAGGTAAAAATTATGAAGCTGAGAGCAAGTCTTTTCCGAAGCTTAATGAATCTTCCCGAAAGTGATAGATTCTCTCTTCCGCTTAGAGGAACTTACTTCCTGCCTATTGCCGATAAGTCACTGGTATTTTTTTGAAATGGAATTTGTGTATCTATACCCATTTAACAAAGCCTATTCATTGATAAATGGTTAATGTAAAAATAAAAAATACCAGCCAAAGAGAGAAAATAAATTATTGAAACCTAAAAATTCCATCACGAATATCTCACTCATTTCCTTCGCGAAAGAAGCGGACTGTGGCAAGTGAGTAAAATAATGATTTAATCAAATTTTTTTAAGAACATAACTCCACGAAAGATAAAAACGAAATACAAAATTGAGTACATTTACTTCCAAATTCAGCACTAAAATCATGAGACTGGCCAAAGTAATGCTAGATTGGGAAATTCATATTTACTTTTAACGAGTAAAAACAAGAGTTTTAATAAACAGACATCCATAACCTCCTTAAGGTTAAAAAGGTGTAGTTTCCTCCATATTTTGGATTCTTTGCCCAATGTTTAGACAAGGAGTGCGGAAGAAAAGTTCGAATGACCTTGAAGCTTTTTTCCCAAGGCCTATCATATAGTTCGGCCACATAAAAAAATAAGACAAGAATATATAATTACAATTGGTAATAAGGAAGCTCAGAAAATCGGTGGTGGCGTTGTATCGAGTACTAAGTATTAGGATTAGCTTCGACTACACCACATAAACGAATACTTAATATCTACGGCCGATCCGATCACTTTGATTCGGGTTAACAATTCGGCCTAGGAGAAATAGATTTTTCTCGGTAAATGCCTTCGTTGCGTGCATACACCTAAACCAGAAGAGAGAGTGAAAGAACGGAAACGAAGGAAATAACAAGATAAAAGATGGAATAAAATGATAGCAAAGAGAGATGAATACCCGAAGAGAGATAGCCTCCGAGAAATAAAAATTGAAATGGTGCCAGGGACAAGAAAGAGAAAGAGGAAAAGATGTAAAGATAAGGACAAAAAGAGGAAATATAGAGGAATAAAGGAAGAAGGCAGATATACAAGAAGAGGAAGAAGATTCGTGATAGAAGGACATTGTAGGGAAAAAAAGAAGGGGGAGGTGGAATATAAATGGGATGATATCAGAAGGGGTTGAAAAGAGTGAAATTAAAGTAAAAGAGTATGATAAATTGTTGGAAAAATTAATATGAAAAGTTAAGCTTAAAAATGAAGTTAGATTGATAAATAACAACTGAGGAAAAATAATGCTAATGAATGACTAAAAAACTAGAATTAAACCTAGGACTGAAAAAGAATAAAGGTTTATTGACACACTACCGACATTTGCCATGGTAAATAATTGGTAAATAATTTAGGACAGATGCTAGATAGAAGAGAGGAAAAAAAGAGCGGATACAAGAATAAATAAACCTTTCATTAACTTTTGAGTGCTAGGTTTTTCATCTACTATTTGAATAATATAGTATAGCAAGCTACGATCTTTTATTTATTTAAATATATCTAAGTTCCACCAGTAGGGTTGTTTCCTATTATTTTTTTATTGCCTAAATCGAAAGATTATTACTCCTGGAGTAAGTATTTCACGCTTTTAGATTTTTAAATGACAATATCTATTTTTCGCGATTAAATGAAAAGTGAAAAATTTCAAGCGCGCGAAAACGCGACGCATAAGTATGAATGCCGGGAAATCTCTCCGTGCGTCGTATTTCTGGTTCCCCCTCCCGCCCGGTGAGGTGACCTTGAGGCGAGGCTTAGCGCTGATACGTCGCAGGCTGCTAGCGGGTAGCTGAGTGCCCTGCTGGCTGGTTGCGCTTGGCTTAAATAAGGATTATTAATACCTTATCAAACGAGGAAAACTTTCCGACCTTAGCCAGTTTTAATAAGTGATTATTAAGACATGTTTCCCTGAGCTCTGCGCCTCATGCATGCATTGGTTACCTCAGACGATGTATAACTCCTATCTTCTCCTATAGAAACTAGGTCCCTGTGACGTCACGTGGAGTGGCATCGCATGGGCGCCAATCTGGTCCTTTTCAAATGAGGATAAAAATGGACCATTGCCATTCGTTTAAACCGGCATTTCTAAAACAAAATAATTTGTATATTATGAATACATTAATGGTGGGTAACGAATCACAATTATTGCCTTTTGTTTTCTTTGATGAAGGAAACTACCCTATTGAAGCCTGAATCTGTTGAAGTTGTGCAGGTGGGAATTAGCGGACAAAGCTACTCAGGATAAGGAATAAAGTAGGATTATGACCGAAAGTAGGCAGGCAGGACTTATCGATAAGCATGCATGACAAGTAAGAGGGGAAAAGGAGGTCATGACACAAAGACTAACGGATCCACTTCAAGAGCTCACAAACAAGAACAGGAAGAGCGGTAGGAAAAGGCTGACGGGTGCAGAATATTGGGACCATGGGTAGAAACGTGGAGGAAGATATTGACAAGTGAGAAGGGGGATAGGATGTAGGCTGTGTCGATAACATGGGCTCATAAAAGGCGCAACCCGCAAGAGAAGGCATTGTTGGCCATGGGCCATGATCGTCTCCTTCAAAACGAGGATGCCGCAGGATTTTTGGCCAACGGAAACACGGAGATGGGAGGAAAACATGACGGGTTTTTGGGTTGAGGGCATCATTGAATGTTTCGCGAACCATGCTCCCCGTATCGACCCCTCCAAAACAGCAGCTTCGGCGCACCATTGAACAAGCGGATCGATGCTCAGCTGTTTCGAGTTTTTTTTCCTCTCTCCACTCCTTTTTTAGTACCTTATAAACATCCAGCTGCCCACAGTATATGTCGAATTTGGAGTACAGGCTCTCGAGCATGTCGACTACCATCATCGGAGTGGCCGTCGAGCAGATGGATGTGAAGCCGACGATGTCGCTGAACAGCATGGTTACGTCCTCATGCCGTGTCGCCTCGATCGACTCTCCTGGTGGAAGAACGAGAGAAACACAAGAGTTGAAAAACAGGCGTCGGAAAAAATTGAAACACGATATCGCGAACACTTCCGGGACGCCAGCCGAATAAGCTGCACTTCGGAGGCTAGGTGTCAGTGAAATAGAGAGATAGGAGGGAAGGATCATAAATGCCCTGGAAAAGAAAAAAATGGAGATACAAGTTTCATGTGCAGCTACATGCAACTCCTCAAGCTGCCTCCATAGGCGAGAGATGTTAGGATACCATCGGTCAATCTGGTAGGGGGAAAAATCACACGAACGTAGTGCTTTCACTGCCTTAATCTGGCCTCCATTTTAACCCTTAATTGTTGAGTGTGAATCCTTAAATTTTAAGGGTGATAATCATTCCTTTGTCTTTCAATTTTCTAGTTTATAAAGTTTTTAGTTGTTGAATGTTTATTTTTTCATTGAATATGATCAAAATAATAGTATATATTATTGAAAAAAAAGAGAAAATAAAAAATTATGTAAACATAAAAGAATAATAGAAATTGCAATTTGCGATGTAAATATTATAATGTTACTCAAAAATGTATTAAAGGAAATATACTTTTAAAATTTCAAAATAATTAATAACCATTGTCCTCAATTTTTTAGTACATAACTTTCTGTTATTTCAAACAGCATACTACTCACGCAACACAAAAAAATGTGCTCCAAAATTATTGGAGTGTGACCTCGCTGATTGCAGTGAACATGGTTCCCCAGTAACGCTGTGCGCGCCTGTGGGGCGCCAAATGATGAGAATTCATATCTCTATCGCTTTACCATTTATTTTGGGCCTTGGAATATAGTGCGGTTACAAGGCGATGATTTTTACGTCATTTTTAATCCATCCGTTACTGTGGTAACTGTATTACGAGGTAACTCAGTTACCCCTAATTATGTTAATTTTTTATGAATATTTTATTATTTATTTTGTTCTTTTGATATTTTTTTGTATTTAAGCTCAACCGCTTTGTCGTTATTTAGGCGACGAATGAATTTTAATTTGCTTTTGAAAATTTAAATTTTTAATGGCGGGGTTACTGAATTAACCCGCACAGCTGTTGGTGGGAATAAAAAAGCTTGTTTGTTACATGAGTGCAGGGATAAAAGATGAATGCAATAAATTATATTATATTATTACTTCAATAACGCCTATATTCTACATGATGGCTCCTTTTATACTTGTTTTTTCATAGCACGTTAGTCAATGTACAGTTAAAATAGCAAAATATGAAAGATTCCTGCCATTTCGCACCAAATCAATGTAAAAGCCTAAATGTAGCCAACAATTCATTTATAAATTATGCGAAACACTATATTATATCATTAAAAAAGAACCATGGTATTGAATAATAAGAAAGACTAAAATACAACGTCTAATAGGGTGGTTTCCTATTATTTTTTTATTGCCTAAATCGAAAGATTATTACTCCTGGAGTACGTGTTTCTCGTTTTTACATTTTTAAATGGCGATATCTATTTTTAGCGATTAAAAGAAAAGTGAAAAATTTCAAGCGCGCGAAAAAGCGACGGCTAAGTATGAATGCTGGGAAAACGCCGTGTGACGTCATTCTGGTTCCCGCTGTCACCGTGTGAGGTGACCTTGGGGCGAGGCTTTGAGTGCTGATACGATGCAGACTGCAAGCAGGTAGCAGAGTACCCTGCTAGCACGTAGCGCTTGGCTTAATTATGGATTATTAAAACCTTATCAAACGAAGGAAACTTTCCGACGATGGCCAGTTTTAATAAGTGATTATTAAGACATGTTTCCCTGAGCTCTGTGCCTCATGCATGCGTTGGTAATCTCAGACGATGTAAAACTCCTATCTACTCGTATAGAAACTAGGTTCCTGTGACGTCACGTGTAGTGGCATCGCATGGGCGCCAATCTGGCCTTTTTCAAATGTGGATAAAATTGACCGTTAACATTCGTCTATACTGGGATTTCTAAAACCAAATAATTTGTATATTATGAATACACTAATGGCGGGTAACGAATCGCAATCAATGCCTTTCGTTTTCTTTGATGAAGGAAACCACCCTATTCATGAATTATAAATACTTGAGGTACCCCACACATTCATCCGCGTAAGTTTTCTAAGCACAGTCACGGGAGACTTAAAGCGTGGAATTTTATGTAAAAATAAAATTGACACAATAAGTTTACTAGTATTTTTTTTTTTCAAATTAGCGCTTACTTAAAAAACACACCTCGCATTTAGTACTCCCCTCTCGTACGTTGCCGACCGGTTTGCAAGGACCAGGGAAATGTTTCAAATATTCTATTCCATACTCCCTCAGAAATTAAAGATTACAGGGTAAGGTGTCAATAAGCAATAACTCACGAAGAAAGACAAAATTTGACACATAGGGATGGAGGTAAGCGTCCTTTTAAGACATGTAAAGCTATGTGGGGACATTATATGATCGACCCTGCATAACTTCGCGTAAGTTTTCTGAGCACAGTCACCAAAGGGTTAAAGGTATCAATTCATAAGTGATCAAAAATATCAGGCCAGCACGTTACCTCCGAATTTCTACGCCATTTGTTCATTCGCAGTAGTATTTTTACGAATCACTCCTCTATCCAATTTTTTTAGCTTACTGTGTTAAGGTTTGGGGAAGGCAATTGAAATGAATTCTAGAGCGCGGAACAGCAATCATTTTATAGTGCTGAAAAACATACCTCATGTACTAATGACTGTAAATACACTTATATTTTTGTATACAGCATACTGAAGTGCCTAATAGAAAGGGTTCTGTAATTTCATGCCCTGTTTCCTCCAAGTGGACTCGCCGACCTTGTTTTGACGGACATATTGGATAAGAGTTGTGTTACAATTAACTACTATTTTTGTTTGACCATTTAAGAGATCCTCGATATCATTCATAGTAAAATACTACAAATAAAATTTCTCTGAAAATTGAGTACGTTATTAATATTTCTGTTACATATCTATTTATCACTAATAATAAGTGAAGGTATTTCTAATTTACAAGGAGAAAGAACAGGTATGACTTAAATGATATGATATTTTGAAAACGCTAACAACGTAAGAGAAGCAAAAACATGTCTTCATGTAGCGCTCAGCCAGTTTGGATACATCAGACGAGGGTTGAATAAATGGGATCGGAAAAAAGTGAAACACGACAGCGCGAACACAGCCCGCACCCGAATAGGGCTTTCCTTTTTTGGGGGCCAGGTGTGTTCGGAGTTCCAATACTTAAATGTAGGCTCAATACGGCTTTGAAAAAGCACATAATAACAGAGCTATGGTTTTGGGAGGGCGATAAAAGTACACTATATGGTCTGCAAAACATCAATGGAAAAAATATGAAATATATACAATTCTTTCATTCCAAACAATATGTAATTATTATTTCAATCCACACACCAAGTGCACAATTAAAAAAAAGTGCATTAGGATTATGTCCCGTTTTTTACGATGTGGCCTCATTAAACACTGATATAATCAAGATGTTGGGCTAACTTCTAGAGTTGACACTGGAGAGAAACAAATCGATTCAAGTTTCATCATATGACGAGATTTACCAACAGAAATAGCAAAGGGAATAGTTGGCAAGCGATGAGATATGTAGGGTAAAATATTTAGGAAGAAGAATCATAAAACAGGGTTCGAAGAACAATGGATTAAAAAACGAAAGCGGGAGCACCTATCACGATCAGCTATTTTCAGGTTTATGGGTGATTTGCCGCTGGAGTCCTGGGACTCGAACGGTATTGAATGAGTATACAAGGGTAATATGATGGTGTTGTGCGGACGACAAAATCACCCATTGTGTAAGAGTTGGAGCTCAACATAGTACGCTGAAGAATAAACTTTTCTTTATTCCAAACTATAAGCAAACTTATTTATACAAAGAAATAGCCTTTAGCTACAATACGTAGAAAGCTAATTTTGGTATTCCAGTTAATTTTTAAACCAAAGGCACCAGCCAACTTTATTTATTCCATTTGTTAAATCCATACACTGTTCTAGCTCGCAACTTGTAAGAATATGCAATGAATAAATACTGTAATTGACCACTTAGACTTATCGTGGGATAAAAATATATTTACCTCCAAGGTAAATTTGTCAGTGAAAAAACATGCGTATTGATCGCCTGCAAATTATGTATTGATTGTATGTGAATTTAATATTTTGATCGGAATAAGTACTTTAGAACTTGAAAACGGGTGTTTATTTTTATTTTTTCAATGCTATTTAATATAATTCTTTTGCAATTCAGTAACCTTATGGAAATAATTATTGTCATTGGTCCACAAATGAAAAAACGGCTTCGTTTTCTCATTTGTGAACTTCAACTTCCACAAAGTTGAGCCTGACACCATTGAACGTATTGTCATTGGTATTTATTTTTTATATTTTGTACATTTTGCAAATATTTAATTGGCAATCAATGTTTTGTTAAAGTGTTTTCCCTTGGGTTATTGGGAAAGCATAATTATAAATAAATAAAAATTTGTTTATAAGAAGTCATAAATACAATGCCATTGTGCATCAATCAGAAAAATGCTATAAGATTCCGTTTATGAAGCGACATCATAATTATCTATGCAGTAGATACATTAATAAACGGGTTTGTTTAGATGGATTGAAAAAAAATAGCGTTTTCTCGGATAATGGTATGCAAACTCTGCGGAGAGAAATATAAGTATAAAGCGGATATTGAGAGGACGTATGACTCACGTTGACCGATCTGACTTATTTGACGCAAATTATTGCGTAAAACTTAACGATATTTTGAGTATGCATTAAGTAAGTACAAGTGAACTTACATGTGAATAAGTTTTACTAAAGTAATGCGTCAAATAAAGCAGATCGGTCAACGTGAGTCGTATGGAATACGTTAAATTTCTTATTACTTATTAGGGAAGTACACTTGTAAGTACTTGAAGGAAAAATAAAGCATAACTATAATGGAATATATTCCAATAGAAATGGTAAATTTTGAAAAATTAATTATCTTTTTTTCAATTAAAACATGTCATCCTACTTTAAAGACGCTAGGTAAATTATTTGCATTTTCAGAGACAAAATTTCTCTTATTCCATGATATTTTAAAAGATTTTGAGAATATTCCAGATCATGTCCTTCCGTTACTGACCTGATTTTCAAAATTTATTTAATTTAAATTCCAAATAAACAACAACGAAATTGATGTCTTCATAACTATCTCTTATTTTTAAATAACTTAAATATTTAAAATCAAATAATTGTTTCATCATTAGACTTGAGGTTTTACGGGACTGAAACCATTAAAGGATACAAAACTTTCCTCGTTTCTCATTAAAACTAACATTAATTAATTTTCTTTTCCATCTCTGGAGGTCAGATTCTTCAAACTATCACCATGTCCATGATTTGAAAGGATTCAAGCTCAATAACCCGCCCGTCTTTGGCCCAAGTCTTAGGGAGGGAAAACTTTCCAACAAGGAAGTAAAATTCTCTGAGTCTCATGAGGACCAAAGAAGTTCTAATAACAAACTTTGTGTGATTCCTTTCCTTTGCTAAAGTCTACAAGGAGGTTCTAGACACTAACATATATCCGAATTGCTGGGTTAACTATTCTCTAGCACTCGTGTCAACAATGCTAAAGAAAGAGAGGACTGGAAAACGTGTGATTAAAAAAAATTCTTTATTATTCTCCCGAAATTAAATTCATCACATTCACCAATGAACTTTATTACCACGCATGAAGCAGTCGAAAATTTAAAAATATTAATTGGAAAGCCGTAAAACGACCTGAAACACGTTGTGAATTGCTGATTAGGAATAAAGGTATTTCAGAAAAATATATCTTGAACGTATTTCAAGAAATAAATTTAAAATAACCATTGTTCAAACAATGATAGGCTATTCACAGCTACGTCAGAAGTTAAAAAAACCAATTCAGTGATAGGCAGTGAGAGTGAAGTAGAATAAAATTTTTTTTAAACTCATGTTGTAGACTTGATCGAGTCACTCAACCGAGAGAATTTAGAAAGCTTCTGGATGTTGACACTCAACAACCGCTCCCATCAGAAGCAATTACAAGCTTACTTTTTCACGCGTGCCGCGTCAAATAATTGCCAGGGGCAGAATTTAATTTTAGAAAACACTGACTTAAATCATTTCTGAAACCCGTAGGCGTGAATTGAGATGGAATAAAACAACTGAGTAACTTAATTAAAAAATAAACGAATAGAGCAGACTGTTGAAATTTGCAACTGAGAAAGAATATTTTTTGAATCGTTGAATTTATATACTAAACAAACTTTGTGAATTTCCGCAGAATTTTTTTATCGATACGACGATTTTTGACGCTTATAGATTCTCGAGTCTTTCGACGCCTTAGCGTCACTCCGATAAAAAATTCTGCGGAAATCTACAAAGACTGTTCATTTGGCATGAATTTTCACCAAGTGAGAGCGGAGTCTAACAAATTCACTTTTAGACCAAACTTGACGGTAAAAGCATGTTCCCCAATCATCATAGAAAAATAAAAAGAGTATATGGTTTAAAAATATATTGTTCTGTGAAAATGTGAGAAACCTACTTATTTACATAGTATTTCACAGTTAAGAATGAATTGTTACTCATTTGAGCCAATGAAGGAATTTCAATACGTGTTAAAGCACTTGACTTTTATCTGCTATGACTAACAATAGGTCATCACGGTCACACTCAATCCATACAGGTAAGAAATATATAAAATAAAATATTTTGATGAAAAAATTTTATCTGAGGATTCAATAATTAATAGGTGCTTTTTTCGTGTAGTAGTTCAATGAGAACGCGGCGCACTGTTGGCTTGACGAATTTTTCGCAGGCTACTGGTTAGGATTAAGACCTAAGTATGAATAAATTACCACCAATTGTTAGACACAACGTGTAGAAATTTTCCATGGTTACGTTCAAATCAGCGTCTCTATTCATTGGTGAGAGCTTCATGATATCCAGGAATTCTAAAAAACTCGCAGAAAAAATGTACTTTAGGATTGCATTATTTATAAGAAAGATTATAATAGAGGATTTATTTTCGAATATTTGCAGTCGAATGAGAACGGAGAGTACAATTGGCTTGCCGCATGTTTCAGCAGGTAACTGGTTTGGATAAAGACCTGAGCATAACTAAATTACCACCAATTGCTAGACACAACGTGTGGAATTTTTCCAATTTTTTACATCAACATCAGCGGCTCTATTCATTAACGAGAGTTTCATGATAGCCAGGAATTCTAAAACATTCGCCGGCAAAAACTTGTTGAGCCAACATAAAATCTATACGCCACTGAATTTTTGAGATTCTACCGTATATTGGAAAGGAAATACGGGATATTGTACGAACAATTTTGAAATTTCTCCGAGGAATAATAATTTTACTCCCAGATATCTTTTCTTTATTGGAGTGAAATTCAGTTTTCTCAATCTCATCCCTCTCGAGATGGTTTATCTCTATATTTTTTTCCAATTTTTCAATCTTGGTACAGATCTTCAGGAACTCCCAAGTTTCACCATCTGCTAATCCGAGGATTCCAACTTTTTTATTCATTCCTGGTCAATCGATATTTTTTAATCGAAAAGAATGTTGGTATTGGATCGAGGAATAAATGAAAAAAGAAATCAAATTCTAAAGTTCACCTCCACTGCTCATAAGAGACCAATCGTGGTTGACGCACGTTATAACGAGAAATATCAACATGGAAGGGAGAAATGTTGTAGCAGTTTTTCCATGAAAATGAATTCTCTGGAATAAATTAAAAGGAAATATATAATGAAACGAATACCATAAAATTGAAAGGTAAATAAATTCGGCGGTATTTTTTGTCACAAGTACGAGCCAATTAAAAAGGTAATTTTCGAAGATTTATATTGTCAATATTTATAATATTAAGAAAGATTTTTCTTGGTTTTGAGGATGTTTTTGATACCTAGGGGCATGAAAAAATAACAACAAAGATTAAGAAAGTATAAACTATACATGGGAAATCCACAACTTGCTCACGGTGAATAATCAAGGGGTTCTTAATGACCATAAGTGCGTGACTTTAAAAATAAACACTTTTAGTAGCATTTTAGGAACAAAAAGTGTAATATCATTATCACCTGAAACGCTTTCCACCTATTAACCACATCACAGTATATGATGACTTGTAGTAGTGAATGACAACTAAAATGCATTGTACATGAATATACAAATATAAATGAATAAAAGTTTTGCTTGCGACGTTCTGATGGCTAAATTCTGGCAAAATAACAAGAGAAATCAGTAAATACCCTGCAATGTCTTTGATTTGTCAACGTGGTTTCCAATACAGACTGTCCCACAGGTCGTGTGTCATTTTTGACCTGTAATTTAAGTAACTTTGCATCGAGAAATATTCATGAAAATTACTTACACCTACGGTGTAAGGTCCTAATTTTTGTTGAGTGTAAGCAAAATTTTACAATTTTGACCTTTTGAACTCACAATGTGGGTCCAAACCAAAAATTTGAATTTATCTTATGGAGTTTCAATGTTAAAAAAATTAAGATAGAATAAAGGCTGAATTTCATTGACCAAGATGTCAATTCATGGGGTTTCGGACACGACAAAACCGAAAACAACACTTTTATTCAACCGTTGACCCAGTAAGGTCACCGTCAAGGTCATAAGGGTGGGAAAAAGATTAGGATACCAACAAAGGTGTCGATCCATGGGTTTTATAAGGTGCCCAAGTAATTGACATTGTCCAAACACACGTATTATTCACTAATAGACATCCAAGGTTAATACGGAGGTCAAAGGTCATAGAAGTAAACGTCCTGCCATCGTGTCAACCAACGTGTCGAACCATAGGTTTTACAGGGCGTCGAAGTCGGTTATGCAGTTCATAGATCCCTTTTATTGATTTTTTGACCTCCCAGGGTCATAATGGGGTCAAAGGTCATAGAGTTAAACCTACTAATCACGTCACAGCAAATGATGAATTGCAGTCGTGAATGACAACTAAAAGGCATTGTACATGAATATACAAATATACATGAATAAAATGTATTACTTACGACGTTAAGATGGCTAAATTCCGACCAAATAACAAGAGAAATCAGTAAATACCCTACAATGCCATTGACATTTTCAACATAGTTTCCTATAGTAATTGCTTGGTATCCTTGGAGGTCTACTTCAGAATTCGGCCAATAGTCGGCGTCTCGCTTGACTGGATTCTGGAATAGCCGAAACACGAATCTTCCGGAAACCAATCCCTCCAGATGGTCCTTTGTTATACGTCCAAACCAATCCCTCCACCTACGTTCATCTCCGAGCTGAATGAATGAAATGCGTGAGAATCGCAGGGAGAATATTTCACCCCGAGCACCAAAAAGGAATCGGAAAGGGATGTGAAAAATCCAATCAAGCCAAGTGAAAAATGAGGGAAATTGCTGTTCATTAATTACTGCTGTTCACGCGTGATACGGAAAGGATGGACGAAGGCTACGCATTCTTCGACTGGGGAATTTTTAGGATTTAAGAATCGTACCTCCGCAGGAACAAACACCGAAGTTATACGTAGCTTTCGGATTCCAATTCAATTAACCAAAAAAAATAAGAGCCTATAATTCGATTAACGAAACGCCCAAAAAAATCAAGCAATGGAATTTCGAGAAAGATTGGAAGCATCCTCATCCATTTCTAAAGGGTCATTTTTCCCCTTGAAATTCAGTTCTCTGGTGCGAATTAGGAAGAAGTGTACAATGGAAGCAATCAAGTAGAATTGAAATATAAAATTGAATTTGGCGATCGTTTTTGGTCGTATTTATACACCCGCTGGCCTCAGTGGCGGCGGTGTAAAGTCTACGATGCCAAACAAGAAGACGCGGATTCGAGTCCCGCCTGGGAAGGTTGCCCCTATCCAGAGAATAATTATTCGTATGCGTGTACTTGATGAAATGCTTAATAAACCCCGATGTAAAATGCCAAAATGTACTTTTTTCAGTGATCTAGAAATGAATAAAATAAATATTCATGTCAACGAAAATAATAATAATATATAAAAATCCATGTTGACAATATCTACAACCTGGCAGTGAGACATTGTCAAAATTGATTATTTCACGTAACTGCAAAAATACGATTGAATGTAGATAAAAAATAAAACGAATCGGAATGATATTTTTTCTTATATACATCTTTTCAGTCGGCGTTCTATTCATCAATTCTATCAATTAGAAGGTAAGAAACATGACAGAACTATAGTAATGATAAAAACATGAAATACAAACGATAGCATTAGAAATTACAAGAGGCTCTGATGTTCAAATCAGGAGAAAAAATTATAAACCAATGAGAAGATTCAACTCCTCATTTATTTGAATAAATGTTCATTACTGCGAATTGACTAAATTGAAAGCGATCGAAATCAAATTTTTTGGATCATCTCTTGTAGCGTGTGTACTGATACGCTTGCATATTCATGAGACGTCAAATATCATGAAATGGAAATGAAAAGGGTGAACATGGACTTTGACGAAGGTGGAGAAATAACTGCAATGGTATGAAGGAAATCAAATCAATGAAATAGGAATACAAAAACCATCAGCATCTTTGAACAGTCACAGTTGTTTAAAAATAGAATATTGGACCATGTAAGTTTAACACCATTCCTAATTCTGCCAAGCCGAGCCAAAGTCTTCCAATTTCATCTATTTGCTCTGAAATTCGCCGGTGTAATATTTATTGTACGAAAGAAATCAACAAATGCCTTTAATTTTGCTCGAAACAGCCTTAAAATTTTGAAACTTTTTACGTTGTAAAAAATGATAAAGAATTCATTGAGATCGATTGTAATATCTCTTTATTCACCGTCGAAAATTATTTTCACTCGAGATATTCAGTCTCTATTTTCAAAAAGTAAACGGTCAAATTACTCATTCTCGATTTCCTTAGAATTATTCTGAAATTATTGATTTCATTATTAGGTTCTTTTCTAGGTTCGAAATGATCAATTTTCATATCATTAAAAGCACTGCATATTCCATTATCATCCTTTTTATTGGGCACTCGAAGAGTGACTTCTGCCATTTTGTTATTCTGATTTTGAATTCAAATGAAAAGTACAATGCACTACTTCTATATATAGAAAGGGTATTTCAGAAGGAATATGCAATACTTCAGTAGAAGGTTGTGGAAAAAAATCACTTTTTTCTCCATAAGCAACTCCTTAGTTACTGAGCTATGGTAACGCAAAAAGTTTGTTGGATATACTTTGCAGTTATCAAGAAAACGCTGAATAACGTAATATGCAGTAATGAAAGGGAACTGAGACTTGTGCTGATTGTGCTTGAGATATGTTTGTTACATATAATCCATAAAGTGAGTATTAGCTCATTTTTACAATGGATCGGAATAATAGTAGACATTTCCACTTTCAGAGGCGTATTACTTATGAAGAAAGTTCCAGAGATAAATTAACCTCTTTATAAAAGTTTTGGAAAAATTATTTTAAAATTGCAGTAAACTTAATTTTTCTGTTATTAATAGCACGTATGAAATGAAAACTTAAGTGGTGCCATGAACATTAAAAAATTACGATGATAGATTTACTCTCAGGGACAACATAAATATTTTCATAAAAATATGTAGGAAAATTTATTTCATTCGTTGCAGTAAACATCAATTCTCTGCTATTATTTGCACGGGTGATATGGAAACTAAAATTATGTGATGGTCGTTGCGCAGCATTCTTCGGATAAGGGAGAGACGTGTAATTTTCCCCAGTTACCGAGGTGATTAGCAACAACAATGGAAGCTTGACAGAGAGCTGTCGTGGTAACTGCAAAGTGCATGGTTGCGTGCAATAGCTCAGTAACTAAGGAGCGGCGATCCCATGTTTATAAGACTAAAAATCCTTAAAATTGCCTCTCCTACTGCCTCCTGAAGTATTGCAGATTCCTTCTGAAACACCCTGTATATCAAAATTAACTAATTCTTGATTTACTTTGTGGTATTCCATTATAAGTTTTCCTGGGTATCAGACAATTACTTATACCACTTATTTTTTATCAGAGCGCGACCCGGGTTTCAATGAATTATCATCATCTTTAAATTAGCAACTGAAGATGATGATAATTCATTGAAACCTGTGATAAAAAATAAGTGGTATAAGTAATTGTCTGATATCCAGGAAAATTTACCCTGTATTTCGTCAGTAATTACAGACTACTTTACGAATTAAAGGTCGAGGAGAAATTGAGAAGAAAATTAAATTGTAATATAGTAAAAAAATCAATAAGACTAGTAAGATTGACTGATATAATGCATATATTCACTTCTTCCACTTGAACAGAATATTTTACTAGTAGGTTAGAGCTTTATTGGGATGTTCACTCACCTAACCATAGCCTCCGAGCAATATCCGGCGGGAATATGAGGTGCAATAGACTGACGTTCTTTTGCCGTTCCTTGTCCACGGCCAAGTTTGCCTCTTCAATGCTTCGCTTCAATTTGTCCATTCGCCTTCGGAGACCATCCTATGAAAACGGAACAGTTTTTTAAAATAAAGATTGTAAAGAAACTTACCTTCCACTTCTTATTTCGTGTTACACTGGGGTACAGAAATACACTTAATTAAGAAATAACATGCACCAAAATCATTTTTTACAAATTATATTCTAAATGTCGCAAAGGAGACTAATTGGCCCCAATTTACAATCTGATATCATACAAATATATTGCGTAATTTCTCTTTCTGTTCCAATGGGCACAATCAAAATTGTCTATACATACAACTGAACTCCCGCCGCGGAAATCTTTGGTAAAAGGCGAAAGGCTTATACGAACTGACTTCAGTTCTGCCGTATTTCTTCTTCCGCGACTTTTCTCTCTCGTAGGCGCCTCCTTTTTCTTTGCGTCCTTTTCTTCTTTCTCCCGATCTTTTTATAGCACGTCTATCTCTTAGTTCTCTCCATCCACGACTATCTTAGTTTTTCTTTCCGCGTCCCTCACTATCATTATTGCCTCCTCACTACGATTGTTAATTTTAATTTATTTTTTTAAACAAACAACATGGCGGTTTGTTTACAAGATCCAAATTATTCAACCACAACTTTTCCGCACATTTTTCATTTTTAATACGCATAAAGTAATTAAAGCTGTGACTGCAACTTTTAAATTTACCATTCATGTTATTTTGGCAAACATATTTACATAGATCGAATATTTTTTTTGGCAACAAATAATAATGTTTGTAATCTATTCATATTTTTTTCTGAATTTTACATAAATATAGGCTCGTATGATCCATGGTCACGTCACCTGATGACTATTCAATTCTATTTAACAGCTGGCTGTTTTAATGCTCTGATAATCTTTCATGTGATAAGCAAAACATAAGGTGAAAAGTAGGTACATTTTTACTCTAGACTTTCAAAGAAGAGGAGAAATTAATAGAATTCCATCACATAAAATATAGCTTTGATAGATAAAATGTACGAAAAAAGTCTCAAGAAAGCCATGGACTATCATAGCATGTTATAGGATTTATTACAACTAGAAAAACGATGTTACTGGAGAAGAATGTTGAAGGTAACTTGGAAAAAGAAGAAAAACGTTTTACTGTAGAGTAGTGGAACATAGGGTACCGTGGGATAGATACTATGAGCCATCAAAGATATCATTATGTCAATTACTTCATACGCCACAGAAAGCATAATGGAGGGGTAAAGTCAAAAGAAAACCAGACACCAAGACACAATTAGGAGCATTGAAAAGATAAAAATTAACGGAGTAAAAAAACCTCAGGAGGGGAAGGAAACTGGCATGGGCTAGGTATAAACGGAGAAAACTAATCTAAAGATTGTAAAACATCTTCATGCTACCCAAGAATCCACCTCTATAGGAGAACCAAAGGGAAGTAAGAACTCCGGCCATTTATGAAAAATTAAAAGAATAAAATAAAATGCGTATTGAGTTCCGGCAAGCATTTATTAAATTCCTTCATTATTCCGGGGAGAAATCGCATTCTTATATCTATCCTTTCGACTAATTGGGCCATTAAATAACATTACTCGGACGGTACAAAACGCGTAAAATGGATCATTAATAAAGGTGATTAAAAATAATAATACAAAATAAAAATAAATATTTATGAAAAAAAACGTTTTTATCGCGAACTATAGGAATGCTAAACATTTTCAGCTTGGAATAGTTCAAATGTACACAAGCGATGAAAAATTTGACTTGTCAAAAATGACATTGTAAATTTCATACTTTATGTGCATCCTTATATTGTTATCGCTCCTTCTTCTTCTTTTGCTATTAACTTTTTCTTCAATCAATTTCTCAATGAAATTTGATATAAACAAATGTGTTGTTATGACTTTCTATCATTCCCGTTCGTTTAAATGATCGCAGCGCTGCCATCGGATTTTGGACATTTTTGAATGAATCTCCATAATTAATTTTAAATTCTGAATAAAAATCGAGATGCAATAAAAATTATTATAAACGTGTTAAAATAATAACTTGTCATCCGGTTCTCAGTTATATCGAAATTTTCAGCTTCATAATTAATAAAAAATGGGTAAAAATTGAGTTGCAAGATTTGGCGCGGACAAGATGACAAACAACAAAAAGAGTTTATAAATACGTTATAAAAAGGGGCCTTCCAGACCTACAGCTGGAAGAAAACTGGAGGTAGACCAGAGAAACCTTTGTATCACCAAGTAAAGAGGAATAATCAGAAAAGAAGAACCAGAAGTAAAGAAAAGGAATTAACATGGTAGAGAAAGAAACGTAGACTGCAGTAAAACAATATTAGAATCATTGCACCAGCACAAGCGTAAAAATCCTCGAATGCTGATAGTAATGCATAGTAATACTCACTTGTGCCCTGGACTGCTCTCCAACCAGGATGACGTCACGTGTGGCGTCGTGGATGGGGATGTCGGAAAGAAAGAGGCCCCTTCCGGTAAGGCCCTCTAGTCCGTCGAGGAACGGTGAGCCCACAAACAGGATGGTGTCTGACTCAGGGCAATGGACCATTTGTCCCTTTATCTCCAAGCCCTGAGAACATAAGGAGAGAAAAGTTAATGAAATTACTGATACAACGATGATTATAGGATGGTATTTGGAGGGGGATAAAGAGAGAAAAGGTCATTTGCTCCATGAGGGAAGGGTATGGAAGGACGGATGGAGAGAAACACGACGTCGTCATTAGTCTGACCTTAACGAAAGGCTCTAAGGATACCAAGGCTTATTGTCCCATCCGACGGACAGGTGTTGTACTTAGCCTAGAAAGAATCGGGTTGTCTCCGAAAAATCTAGCCATGAAATAGCCTAGCAAGGATCGGGTTGTCTCCGAAAAATCTCCACCGCCGCCGCGATTTCAACCCGGGAAGCAAACACTCTTTCCTCCAAGCTAACTGAGCCCCGAATGATGATTAGCCTGATGATTTACTCCGAAAAAGAAAGTATTTAAGAATTTTTAAGCCTCATAGTGAATCCGTCGTCCATAAACTGTGGCCCTCTAACTCTTATAGATCTGTTTTAATTAACAGAAATGAAATATTTAGAAATTTATAATTTTATATATTGTACGATGCGTTAAAATAACCAAGTAGTCACTGATAATATTGATTTATTCAATGAATGAGACAGTATTTTGTAATCCATCACTATTATCATAACATTTATTTAATTATCAGCATTACAAAGTTCTGATTCTTCCCTAAAATTGTATCACTGCCATCCTTGACATATATACCATGTATTACGGTGGATTAGACTAATATAATCATCGGAAATCCTGCAATACATCTCATTCCTCCTGCCTCGCGCACATAATCTAGCAATGTTTTGTAATAGAAATAGATCTCACGCTGACAGTGTTGAGGATCAAACAAATTCTAACATGTTGATGAAAGACAGGGGAATTATATTTTATGTCAGACACTATTGTCGTCCGATTTTTGGCGAAGTGATTTCAGGTAAAGGTAATTTTTCGTAGAAATTTTGTTTCGCAGAACACAAAGCCAATGAATCATCTTAATGAATCTACATATTAATTTCATTTATCGTAAATCTAGAGACATTAACAAAATGATTGTTACAGCCTCGTACGCATCACCCTAGGAAGGTCTATTCTTGAATATTGCTATATAGTTTGGCTTCCTTTCTATCATAAATTACTTAGGCCTTGAAAGGTTTCAAAATTAATTTCTAAGATTTATGAGGTTTAAAGCTGAAATTGTGACCGAAAGTGGTGAACACCAAAATATTTTGTAACTACTCAATATTCGTACTCTAGCATGATGAAGGAAACATAGGAACAACATTCTTTCAAACGTTGTAAAATTATCACATTAAATGTTCTTATCTATTCTTTTTAAAGGGTTTCATAAGTTCACTCCAAATCTCAAAACCTTTTTCATATTCCACACGCAGTAACGAATTACATGAGTTATGAAAATTTTATTAGAATAATCAGGGATTTCGTTACATTTGGTATAACGACAGATTTCTTACTTTTATTAAAAAATGCAATCACAAATTGAATTGTTTAGCAAAATATCTTATGTTAATATTTTGTAATATAATAATGCCTCTCGCAATGAATTGAAAAAAGGGCATCAGTCCGTATGATAAATATTATTATTATATAAGAATATATTTTATGGTAAATCAACGCTATTAAATATTTCAAGTCTTGGTGAGCCAGCAGGAGCAATCATGACTTTAAAACCGGCACAAATGACGACCAGTCGCTTCATCCCTTTAATAAAATGGCAAAAAAGAGAGCTCTGTGGGACACGGCATTACTATTCTGTTTAATCATGCGCTGCGTGGTACAATACGGGATGCTGTTTTCAAGTTCCCGCAAAGACACAGAAAGCTCATATCGTCATGGACCTGCTTACTTTTCACCGCTATTGAGTTCACAAAATCGATACCTACTGGATTATGTATGCGAACCATGAAAGCGATTGTGTACTACCATGGACGAGATGCAAACGAGGCCTTCTGTCAAAACTGCGTTGGACAGTCACTGAATTCAGCATAAAAAAGTTGATTGCATCGTAAAAATTTAGTACGGAAGGAAACTAAAAAACACAAAAATAGGACGTTTCCGCGGATGACCTTCATAAATTTCGTCAGCGCTCACGTTTCCCTCTTCCTGATTTTTTTCCGCTCTGCAAACAATTGATTTATTTACTTGTATCTCGGTAAACACCTTGATTTACGATGAACACAAAAAGGACTACAAATATTTCACGAAACAATGATTTCCAAAAGGTATTTTTACTTCAGTGAACACAAAGTTGTTATAGTTTACGACGAGCAATGCATTCATATACCTTATTCTCATGGCTACAATGACTCACGAGTGAAAAAAAACAGATGCGATTAATTGCCTACATAAGTCGAGAAATAACGCTATAAAATATGCAGCACCAGAGATTCCACAGTTATTTATTAGAATGAGCCTAGGTGCACCTAGTTAAAAATGCATTCCGGTATGAGTAAGATGAGTTTGATATAATAATAATGAAAACAAGATCTATATTCTCTCGCATTCATTAAAACAGTGGAGTACATAAAAAAGAGCGATAAGCTTCTATAAAAATAAAGGTAAAAATACCCTATTCTTAACACAAAAGCGAATAGTTATGTGATGACTCAACTAGATAATTAATTGCCTTCATCTCTTCGATTTTTTTCGATCCTTTTATCAAGACCGAGCAAAACTCTCGTTCACACGCCGAAGTTATGCTTCGAAATGTATGCCAATAGTAGCTAGACATGGGAAGAGCGATACCACGCCACTATTATCAATGCAGAAGTTCCATATGAGTGCCAATAACCAACGTGTTTGAAGAGGGAAAAAAATGAAACGAATAATCTTCTTATATATAAAAATGAATCGCAAAATGTGTTGGTAAGCGCATAACTCAACAACGCCTGGACCAATTTGGCCAATTCTTTTTTTAAAATGTTCGTTGAAGTCCAAGGATGGTTCTTACGGCGAGAAAAAAATCGAATAATTGCCGGGAAAACCCTAAAAACAGCCCTTTTCTTTTTCACATACAAACGTTTTCTAATCTAAAATAAAAGAAAGTCGAAAATCGTGTTAGTTAGAACACTTATAACTCGAGAACGGCTGCACCGATGTCAATGAGATTTGGTTCTTTGGATTCGTCTCAGGCGGGGTTAACATATAGGCCATTAAAAAAAGGATAATTTCACAAAAAAAAATTCATCTCTTTCATATGGACATGCTTTTAGGAGTTATAGTAACACAACAATTGATAAGTCTGTCAAAACTACAAATAAAATAATTTGCTTTGTTTTTACCACTTTAATAACTGAATTTCGTAACAAAATAACATTTTAATTACTACATATATTCAAAATATTAATTAAATTGAAATTAAATTTGAAAAAATTAATTCGAGCTAATTGTAAGCCCAGCCGTGGCCCAGCTCGAGTTGACACTTCACTACCGTGTTTGTAAACAAATCTCCAAGCAATTGTTGACAAACGGTAATGTCCGTGTTCCTGTCGACGAATCGAGTAGTTTAAACTCATTTCCTTGGAATTATTGCAAATTATTTTCAGCGGAAGGTGAGCTCATCAACAAAGAGTTCCAGAATATGATTGATCACCAAAAGAATCAAAGATGGTTTATTTAGCGAGCAAGAACGAAGATGTGGATGACTAAAACGAGGTAAATTCAAATAGTTCGTACTCTGCATGGGTTCGAATCTTTTAAATGTGTTACAAACGAAGACGAAATCACCAAGTATCTATCTGAATATTTTAAGTCCTTGGACGTACCTGGCTTACCAAGGCACGATTTACAGAAAAATGTAGTTTCTGTGCTCATGATCTTTCGAAGCCTAAACCAACCATAACTATCCAACGGAACGTGATTGATCATTAAAAAAATTGGTGATGAGTGTGATTCACGCAACTTTACTCAAAGGAAATTCAAAGGTGAGGAAGTCCTCATTCCGAAGATTCCATGATCTCAATTCATATGCCCTTATGAGCTTAAACGTATTCAATTTCCAATTCGTGTTGCATTCGTGATAACGATTAAAAATCGCATGGTCAGTCTTTCAGTTTTTGTGTTGTTTGTGCTCATGTGCTAATGAAAACCCATGATTTTCTCATGGTCAATTTAGCGTGCTATGTTCACGAGTCGATAAACCATCCTCTGTATTTCTTCCTTCGCCTCAAGTGCGTAGCTAGGATAGGGGGTTTGGGGCGCAGCTAATACTACGGGTCTGTAGGGTATAGAAAACTCGCTAAGGTAAGCGGGAAGTGTGGGGGCACTTCCCCCAGACATTTTTTAAGATAAATGGTTCAAAATAGTGGGTTTTGCGGCTGTGTGAATAGTTAAATATGTTTTGTTTGTTGGTCATCCGTCCCCCTAATATTAATAACAAAATCTTTCATAAAAAAACTCTCTTAAGCTCTTGGGAGGGGGGGGGGGGTTTATCCCCCAAAACCTCCCCTCGCTACGTCACTGCTTTGCTTCCCTATATTTATTTAGCTTTATCCGCTTCATCTTGCGCCTGATAACAAAGCCAAAAGTGTTGTTTATCTGAAGGTGCTTGACGCAAGACATTAAATCCGAATGTGTAGGGCTCACCGTGGTGCGTTTACGCATGCAGTACGTTTACGCATTGCATTTTTTTCCAAACAGAGATACTAAAACTGGCGCGCCTTAAGTCATTTAATGCGAATTCTGCTTCATAGGGGCTTTTCTTTCACAATTTTGAGCATCAGTTAAGCGTCGGTCTGGGGTTGTGTCAACCTGCCCCCTGAATGGGCCAAGTGTATGCAACAGACTTGGACCTAAAAACATTTTTTACAGCTAATAAAGCTAATAGCCAACAACTGAATGCGTATAATTTTTATTTCATGAACTGCTTCATTAAACCACAATGCCCAAAATTTCTTAAGCTAAAACGTAAGAAAATTTATTGAAAAAGATCCGCGTAAACGTGCTTCGATCCACCCTGTGTAGATTCAAAAAAGAAAATATCTTTCTGACAAGCAATTTTGGTACTCATTTACGTAGTTTTATTGAATTTGTATCCTTATTTTATTATAATAAATTAAACTTGATTAAAAACGATACATCCGCTCTTGATTTATAACTGGTGTTAGTAAACTGTAAGTTCATTGATTGTTAGGCGGTACGAAGTTCGCCGGGTCAGCTAGTGCGAAATAAAAATATTTTCAAATCCTCTTATTTGCAGGAAATTAAATTTTGGATTGCGATTGATTTCTCATAAATAATTGATCGATAAAAAAGAAACAGTAACTGCATTATTTTCCTGAGTAATTAAATCAACGCTTGCCGATGCGATTTTCGATTCCTACTAAGCTCAAGGCTGAAGTGATTCATTGATGCTATTTCTAAATTTTATTGTGGTACATACTTGTTAAATTTTTTTCCTCCTATCCTTGGTAAGTTTTTTTTCGTATTCAGTGCTGGCAATTCGTTGCCAGATACGATCGCTTTAAATAGCGTATGTTATTAAAATCCGTGATTCTGACACGTTCCAATATTCACATTGACGTGTTCTTATAAATTTTTACGGTTCTTCAAAAAATAAATTTTTCAAATAAATGTATTATTCATTACATCCGAACACGTAATATGATTGGCTTTTAATCGCGTTGTGCAGGTTGGTTGATATTCTCTACATTAGTCTAGACAGGGGTCTTAAAAATACCTTGATACGGTAAAATAGTATTTATTGACGTCAAATTAGACCAATTTATTATTTTCGGCCAAAATTTATTCTCTACTGGAAGTTAAACAAGACTTTTCCTCAAATTGATATTAGAATTTCATTTAGGTCAGCTTTCTCTAGAGCCTGATTGAAAGAACGATAGAGGTTGATGCCAGAAAATAAAACTTGTTCAAATTTGGTTGATGCATTCGTACATGTTCCGTTCTGGTCCACCAAAATTGTTCATGCTTTAAGACGATAACACATACGAATTAATATATCGCGTAAACAGGCCTTTAGGAACTACACTACGGCGTCATAACTTCATTATTTAAGGTTTAGATTTATAACTTCATTATTTAAAAGTTTATCGAGTTCATAATTTTATATACTCGTACCTATAGTATTTTTTACATTGTTGCTACGCAAAGGGTTTTTTTTCGCAAAAAAATAAACAACCATTCTGGTTTTGACGACAATACAGTGGGCATCGCTGGCAGATTTGTATTTCAAGTTGAGTTTTGGTGTTCTTATTTCCGGGTTATATGTTTTAATTAAGTCCTTATAACCCTTTAATCGCGAATATTAAAAAAGAGGGATCCTCAAGTAGGCCTCTAAAGGTGTTGTCACCCACGGCGCATTTAAATGAGTTTACAAAAGTCGCCACTCGTGTCGCTGATGGGCAAATTGATCCAGAGTCCTCTGAATTCTCGATACTACACTACATGGTTGACCTATGAGGGACTAGTGTAAGGAACTGCCATCCAGAGGACTCTGAATTGATCCAGTTTTCACGGGAAAATAAGGTATAGTAAGGTATGTTAACAGAAATTTATACACTTAATGATACGATCTCTCTAATTAATTACTTTTCAATGCTATTCCTCGCAATGGCAAACATTATTCTGCGCTTTATTTGATAAAATTCGATCGCATTGAACTCATCACCGAGCCGCGGACCATTTTGAAATCCGATTTAAATGCGACAGAAGTGGCAACAGAAATCGGCCTTCTTTGGGATGGAATTGGGTCACATGCATAGTTCCCTTGCCTTTAACACCTTCCGCTTCAATTAATTTCTGATATCGTGCTCCTCTTCTTTATTTATTTATTCTGTGGTTCTTTTAAAGTGTAATTTTCGGTAATGAAGTCTTATTTTTTAGTTTGTAATCAACGTAGAATAGTGAAATAGAGGTGATTATTATTTCAAAATGTAAAGTATCTAGTCAAATACATCAGAGCTATCGCTACTCGTATAAAATAATTTTATTACTTTCAATACATCATGTTTCAAGGAATATGACTTTTTTTATGAAAATTGTGGATGTTTTAATTATGTTAAATTTTTAAAATATTCATACTGTTCCCCCAAGTATTGATAAAATTTAAAAAAATCTGATGACGAGCTACACTCGTAATTGCGCGATTTGGCATCGAAAGTTCATGACAAGGTAGACTTGTCATTTTAGGATAAGGGGTTAAGACTACTCCTTTAGGTTTCCACTCACCACGGCACGATCACCGTCCCCGCCTGAGGCCCTCTTCACGGCCAGGACGAATGCCGTGTTGGCCCGCATCAGGATGTCCTCGAAGCGCAGTCCGATGCCCCGTGGCCGCACCACGGAGAAGTAGGTGTTGATGGAGCGGTCGGTGCGAAGGAGCGTCCCGAAAACGCGCAGGAGTCCCGTGCCCACCTGGATCATATCCATGCGCCGGTCCAAGATCAGGTGCCATGGAAACGCCCTGTAAAAAATGAACTTTATTTAAGGTCTCAACAACGAACATTACAATTATGCCTCGTTCAGATTACGATTGTTCCAGCAATCGTTGGAACTATCGTGCATTCGCACAACGATGGTTAAAACCTGTGCTGTCCTCTAGAGCTGACATATAAAGTGAACGAGAAATTGACGGTTAGGAAAGCTGTTGAGGTATGCAGAGTCAAGATATTATTGTACTCAACGTGTATTTACCGAATAATTTTTTCTTGCGCCCATAGTCTTCCTTCCTAGGACAAATCCATGAAAAAAATAGAGCGAAGAGAGCTTTACCAACTTTTCGTCTTTCTCTTGTCGCCTCCTTTTCCGATCTCTCAGCGCCTAACCATCGTAAAGTGGCAACATTCGGAACTACATGAACTATTGTCAGGACATGCATTCACACGGCTAGTTCGCCTAACTATCGTTAGGACGATTGCTCGGACAATTTTTATGTGAACGAGGCATTAAAGATGTAAAAATCGATTTAGATTAAAATAAATAATCGGTTTTTAATGGTCAAAGATCGAGGAAATCGAGTTTGAATCCATACTTGATTTATCAACTTCGATACTTACCATTTCATTTGATCTCAGCAGCGTTACTACCGGCCTATGATCAAATCATCCCTCCTATCAGAAAGACTCTCCGAGGCCGGTAAAATTAGAAAGGAATGCCCACAATCATCAAGACAGCACCTCATTCGGTTGATCTTTCCTAAAACTTTCAGTGAAGCCGAATGGCTTCTAAGCGAAAAACACTAAATTTTCATTTGCTTGCATTTTTAATTTTTACCACTAATAATTCAAGCATTTTTTCTCTGAATATTTTTTGCTAAAACTCAAATGTGAATTTTTAGCAGGGATGGCAAGTGAACCGAAACGAAAGTCAAAATCAGCAAAATTTCAATAGTTTCGCTCCCGGGAGCGAAATGTTGGAACGGAACGAAATGGATTTAAACCCGGGGAGATAAACTCAGGGTCGAAACGAAATCGGAGTCAAAACCAAGGATCGCAAGTGAAACGAAACGAAAATGTTTCGTTTCGATCCGGAGGGAAATGAAAATACGAGACTTGGGTTTAGTTTCGTTCCCGCACGAAATTAAAATCACTGAAAAGTTTAGTTTCGACCCGGGACGGAACTTAATGCCCGGGAATGAAACTAAATTAATCGAACCTCCGCTGCTCATAGTTAAGTTTCGATACCAAAAGCTGAGAAGAGATTACGTTTCGCACTGATATGAGAGAATAGTTTCGACCCACTGCGTTAGGCATACATGCGGAGAGGTTAAAACTTTGAGCTGAATAATCGAATGGCCAGTTTGCGTTCACAGTTTCCCTGCTAGTGGTCAAAATATGAGGGCCCCATGCATCTAATGGCGGTAGATTGAACCTCTACTTCAGTCAACCATATTTCGTACTCATTGTGTGGGTCGAAACTAAACCGTTCGAAGGTGAAGCACGTGGTCCCTTCGGTGCGAAACATAATATGCGTTCCTTTTCGTTCCAGATTTTTAATTTAGTTTCGAACCGAATTAGTTTCAACTCCGATTTCGTTTCAACCATGAGTTTGGTTCCCCGGGTTTAATTCTTTTTCGTATCGTTTTTATAATTCGATCCCACGAACGAAACGATTGAAATTTTAATGGTTTTGACTTTGACTTTCGTTTAGTTTCTGTAGCATCCATGGTGAAAACTACTTCAGGTCGAAACTAAACTAAAACTCTGGGACGAAAAGAAACGCTGATAATGCTTCGCACCAGATAGACCACATGCTTCACCTTCAAACAGTTTAAATTCGGCTCACAAACCGAGTGCGAAGTATGGTTAATTGAAGTAGAGGTTCAGCCTACTGCAATTCGGATGCATGGGGTACTTATATTTTGACCACTCACGGGGGAACGTTGTACGCAAATTGGCCATTCGATTTTTAAGCTTAATGTTTTCACCTTTCTACACGCATGTCAAACGTAATGAGTCGAAAATATTCCCTCTCGTCCCCCGATACTCAACTTCTGGCATCAAAACGTAACTATGAGCAGTGGATTTTCGATTAATTTAGTTTCGTTCCCGCGAGAGTAAAGTTTCGTCCCACGTCGAAACTAAAGTCCCTGGTGATTTTAATTTCGTGCGGGAACGAAAGTAAACCCAGGCCATGTATTTTCGTTTCTCTTCGAGCCGAAATGAAATATATTCGTTTCGTTTCACTTGCCATCCCTGATTTTGAGTGCTCTATGTTCAAATTTAACGATCACTCTGATATTTTGACCGCCTCTCTAACCCTCCCTTCAATCTAATACCTAGGTGGCTAATTTAACTAAATTAAGTCCAGAAATTTTGTAGTTTGTTTAAATATTGAATATTAAACAGTCTAAATTAATCATCGTAGTAAAGTGAGTCTTTAAAACCTATACCGATAAACACCGATGTACCAAATGAAGTTTCATGTTGCTTGTACGTAGTGCATACCGCAAAAATATTAACGTATCAGCACGAGAGAATTCAGTTAATAGAGTAAAGATTACTAATAAAAACATTCGGAGATTAAAAATAAGTGTGAGTGGAAGTGTGAATGGAAAATAAGTGTGTAACGGAAGATTTTTAAGAAAACCACTACAACATCTTAAACGAGTCCATTAAGTTCGCAATACAAGATTCCAGACGCCCTCCTAATAAATCATTGACTTACCAAGTTATTTAGGGTTTCCGATGACACTTTTGTACAATCATATTACACCGCCAAAAACGTTAATCACTCATAACTTTGGAATAGGTCCAACTGAGAGTTCCATCTCTCACCTACTCGTAAAAAATTCCGGGAACCCTAAAAAGGCTTACAGGAAACGGCCCCATGCCTCATATTATTCAGCGTGAGTAATGATTCTCTTTTCATCCTACGAAATTTTGTTAACATACAAGAAATAAGGAAGTGAAATCCGATTATGTTAATCAAATTAGATGAGGGTTTTCATTTCAGAAAGTCAGAATATTTTTTTCAATACGCGACCAAAATATCTTTCTAAACCTAGGTCTATATTTATATAAGTTTATATCAACGCACATAGTTGAGTTCGATCTAAAATATAATAGCAGTAAAAATTTGATTATTACGAGTTTATACTGCAGGAAATTCAGGCATTCAACATTTATACAAAGAAGTATCTGAATAATGTGATCTGGCTGGATGTATGATGAATGAGTATCGATAAAATGCTGGATAAAAATCAAAAGCAACCCTTTAAGGAAATTAAATAAATAAGAAATAATCTCCAAAAAGCAAGCTAAGAATTGTTAAGTCACTTATTATGCCTAATGTTTACATTAGGTCACTCTCATGCAGAGATAATCACTGAAAAAAATGCTATTCCACCTGCTGAGTTTATTGCGCAGCAGTTAGTGCAAAGAAAATATCTAATTAGGGTCTAAAATGTGTCACCTCTGCTTTTTGTTCATTCTGGGGCTAAGGATTCTCTATCACGTCTCTATTTGTAATGATTTATTTCCTCTAGGTCATTTAACATGAAAGTCACATTCAAACTGTCGTCACCAACAGGTTTTCTGCCCACTTTCTGGCCAGCCCCAAACACCTAAGTTGTCTCCACCCCTTCCTGTCACTGACTTTATCCATGGTTTCCTTGTGCCTTTTTTTAAACCTCATTTCGTCTGTCATCTTCAGCCTTTTTCCTCCTCTTCTCCGTGCTGCTCCACTCTCCCATCGTCTGCTGTGTATTAAAAATCCCCCTCTCTCTTAAAATATGCCCGATCCAATTCCCCTTTCTCTTTTGTAGTGCCCTCAAAAATATTTAAATGATAATTCATGGCAAATGTTATTTAGCTGCTGAAATGAGGATATGTTGAAAAAGTGGTGGAAAATTCCCGAGCAATTATAACTCTAAAACAACTTCATTTCATAATTAGTCTAAAGTAGGTATTTATAGCTAGCTCCAAGGGTAAAAATAACCTTCGCCGACGTTTTACATATCACTGGTTGACAATAACCTTTGCGAAGAGAAAATAATATATTGAGCAAATTTACGAAGACAATTAGTAAAAAAAATATTATTTTGAGATACGGGAGGTAAGAACTGTAATTAAGTCAAACATTCTTTATGGCAGTTTAAAAATAAAACAAATGCATGTTTTGATAAACGTAGAAGTGGCAATGAGTAGGTTACCAGAAATTAAATACACCCTAATTTAGGACGATTATGCACCTTAATTTATGGGTCCTAAAATTTTCAACGCTAAGTAAGTACAGTGGAAGACAGTAGGAAAATGTGAATAAGAAATAAAAGCCAAGGGTAAATATGCAAGGGTATGGGTGTCATTTTGAACGTGTATTTTCAAAATAGTCCAAATGTTTACTTGGCCAAAACTCATACATTTTCCCTGGAGTAGCAACCAAACAAATTTGGCCATCACTCAGTAAACGCTTCGCAGTGAAAGGTTGTTTACGCAATGTTTGAGCAGGCGGGGGAGTGGATAGGAGAAAAATATTTTGCAGGCTTAAAAGAGAGAGCGCTTCGATTTCCAAAGTGATTCTCAAAAAGGAAGAACGATGAGTGAACATTTTACGATCAATCCACTCCAAAGCAAAGTATTCCGTCAAAGAAGGGCTAGGCCAAAGATGAAAATATGAATAGGAATACGACGGAGAAATGAAAGAGGTATTTTTAGTTATATAGCCACTATACATTCAATTAACTGATACACTTAAAGCAATGCGGTAATAAATATATTTGCATAGTAGGTATTGACCTAATTCTCTGAATAAGGAAGCTCGTGTAATGTCTCAATGAAATCACTGAAGCATTATTATAGTTTATAACAGTTGGTCGTTTGTCAAAACTATAATTAATAGAATAGTTTAAACATATTTATAAGGTATTTTATGTTACATTAGCTTAATTAAAATAAAGTAAAATTATTGTAAAAGATTATAGGTTTATTAGGCCTTTTCAAAATCACGAAAATGTTTGTACTTAGTAATGACCCCCCTGTGGTTTCAAGGTGAAACCACCCAGGTATTATGTTTGTTTATGATGGTATCGGTAATTTTCCATAAGTATTATGTCTTGGATAGCGTGGTATTTGTATTTAACATTAACATTCAGTTTGCCAACCCTCTCACCTGATCCTACCTCTCCTCCTCCCCTTCCCTACCATGAAAGTATTTTAAGAGATGCGGAAGTGCAAATTAAGCACCATATCATAGGCGAAGTTGGGGGGGGGGGGGGGGGGGGGGAACGGCAGCACGTGCTCGTCCAAGAAATATTTTATACTGTTATCGATCACGTTCATTTTGTGTATTACAGAGCCTCAATAATTTAATTTTATATTAATAACTTTCATGTTAAAATAAAGAGAATTTCTCGTGCCGTAATTGTTCTATCGTGTTTTTAATCTCAAGTCTGGGAAGATCGTTTGCCTGTCGGATCCTTGTGCCCCCCCCCTCAAAAAATATCCTGGATTCACCTCTGCACCATATGATTGCTATTAAGAAATTTTATTAAGAATTTTGTATAATTATTTGTAAATTAATAATCATGGGTAAAAAATTTAATTAGAAAAATTAAATAACTACTTTTAGAATAAACTTTTCAAATTTTGCCGCCCCCTGAAATCTGCCTCCCGGGGCACGTGCCTTCACGGGAGTGCGGAAAGCGGTTTCCCTTTCGGACGTTTCCCTTGTGCAAGAAAGGCTTTGAAATATTTTTCAACTGTTCTTACTTTAAAATGTAAGAAAACACATGGTTTAAATTACTTCCAGATGCGGAAAACAAAGTAAAATTTAGAAACGAAGCTTGAAAACGAAGACAAAATGAAGGTTACGGATACTTCGCATTTTTCACATTGTCAATACCCTCCGGCGCCCCCCTGCCGCCCCCTAGGCACTTTTCGCCCCCATAGACTACAGCAACGCCCCCCAAGGGGCGGTAGCGCCCACTTTGGGAACCACTGGAATAGAGCTATGCGGAACTAAAATCGCTCTCAATATATATTTATTTAACCATGAAAAGAATCACCCTCTCACCTGCAAAACGTCGCTGGGGCCATGGGCAGATCCGCTGGCGACGTCGACGGTCTCTTGGTCGGCACACCTCCCTGCTGCTTCTCCGGCTCGCTCGGCGTGAACCGGAACGTCTCGTGCCCCGCATCCTCCGCAGATTCCTCCTGCGTCACCTGCATCCGGGTGCCGTGGAGTGCCCAGACCAGCGCCGAGAGGGAACCGGCCGCAGCGTGTGCTGCAGCCGGCCTAGACGAAGACATGCGTAGGAGCAAGTCTCCGCCGGCGGTGGCGTCGCAGGCGAAGGTGAGGTCTCCTCCGCGGGAACGGTTTCGTGTCGGGGAACGGCCGCAGGTGCAGCCCACCTTGGGTTCGACCTCGGGAGCGAACACTGATCTCTCCCCGGAGTTGTCATCGTCCTCTCCGCCGCTTTCTCCTTCCTCCCGCTCGGCGAGTACGTCGCTCACGCCGTCCAGGCACGTGAGGAATGCTCCCACGTCGCCTCCCATGGAGCTCAGGGCCCGTCGGACCCGGCCAACGCACGCCTCCTTGGCCAGGGCCTCGCCGACGCGGCGCAGGAACAGGGAGGCGTCCTTGGCTGAAATGGAAAAAATGAGGTGGAATCTTGAGAAGCACGAATATTACAAAAGAAGATCCTTAAGACGGCCTCTACGAGGGTAGGTAGAGGGTAAGTATCGGGAATGGAACATTCCTTATCACTTAGCAACTATAAATGGTGTTTATAAACCACTTTTTGTGTTGTTTAACGCTCATGCAAAGTTTCATTAAGATTGGCCGGGTAGTTTTAAAACGGTGGCGTGTTAATTTCCCAAGTCGCTGTACGAGATGGAATTGAGTCATGAACAACCCCACCATAGAGTCCGGACTTCAGCCCCAAAGATTTTTTCACATGCCCCAGAATCAAGAATATACTACGAGGAAAGCGATTCCAGACGTCTAAAGAAGCGGTTGATGCCTACAAAACAGCCATTTTAACTACCCCTACTTCGGAATGGAATAAATGTTATAACGACTGGTTCCATCGAATGTAAAAGTACATTGACTGTCGTGAAGAGAGTACTTTGAAAAACAATAAAAAATTACGTTATTGTATCTCTTATAGTTTTATTCACTCCCGACGCTCAAGAGGCTACCCTCGTAATGTGTTTACCACCGCGCATTTAAATGGGTTTACAAAATTCGCCACTCGCGTCATGAAAGGTCAATGCTATTACTTACAATAATAAAAATTGTACAATCAAATATTTCATCGCCGAGGAAATTCAACAAAATAAAAAAATCACCTGCATACAAAAGCATTCGTTTCGAGGTATTTGTTAGCAATTTGTAAATAAATTCTGAAATCGCACGCGTTGGAATGATTCACGTTCAATGAAAATTTCACCACGTCCTGCTCATTAAAGTGGATCGCATACATGCCTCTCTGCGATTACAAATATCGTGAAATTACTTTATTCAGGTGGTATAGTAAAACAGAATTTGAATCCATTTTAATTAAGCGACTTCGTTTCACTCTGCAGAGCAGCGTACCGAATGTTCGTCGACTGCTGGCTTTCATCCCTGCGGCAGAACTCGGGAGATAAATGCGTCTCAAGAATTGTTTCCTCCGAGTTTTTCCCCTTTATAGAGTGGATCGAAAGAAATGTTTATAATTAATACACAAAGAATGTTTTACACTACCAACGTCATTCCATAATCAGTCATATTAATGAATTCCGACTAAGTCACGCCCCCATGTTATGGGACTGAAATCTAAGGCAAGTTGAATTTCCTCGGTCTTAAAACAAGCGTGGGAATCAAATAATTTTTCCCTGTTTGTTTTATCCCTGTGTTATTTTTGTGTCATTGAGTACTCACTAATGAAAGTTTTAGGAGCCAGTATCTGACGGATATTTTAATGTAGCAGTGTTCTGACACTGTACATTTTATTTTTTATCATAACTCTTGATTGGGGAAATACAAAAAGTTCCAAGTTGACTTACGCGGAGATTATGACGGTAGGTAGCGAGTTCAAGAACGCAGAAGAGCAGTAAAAAATAGACAATTCAGCTAGTCGACAGTGGCGGAAAACCAATGGAGTGGACCGACCCACAACATTGACTTCGACAACGCCTCTCCATTGCATAAAGAAGGCCGTTACAACCCAAGGATCATCAGGGACGCAATTGAATTCGCCAAAACACCCAAGAACTTCAATCGGCTACACTCTCACCAGCAGGTAGAAACGGGTCTTCAGAGATCTCGACCAATCAGGGCACACCTCCACAAAATAGGCGCCAAACAGGGTGTAAATAAAGACGACCAAATTTCTGCACCGACACTTCAGTGGACCTGAGGAATCCAACTGGAACTTTGGCAAAATATTGTCCAGTAAAATGGATTAACGCGGAAGGAAACCCGGAAGAATCGCTGCCTACCAAATATAAAAATAATGTGCTGCCCATAAATTTGATACTTTTAAAAATGTTTTAGTATTTTATGCATTAGTTAGATTCTACATAGAGTTGGAGGTAATGATATTTTCCCGAAAATTACAGCACATACCTATATATCAGAGCTTTAAAGGGTGACAGTAAAAAATTACGATTTTCATTGGAAAATTTAGGGGAATAGCATTACAGAACCAGACTTTAACTATAATCTGTAGTAGCGATCCTAAACTAAGCAAGGAAATAAATTGATTAAGTACATTAATGAGATACATGCCATTCCCACATAAAAACTCATAAAAAATCAATGGATCCATTAACAGAAAATTATAAAAAAATCATATGCATACAAAAGCATTCTATTTGTTAGCAATTTGTAAATAAATTCTGAAATCGCTCGCTTTGAAATGATTCACGTTCAATAAAAATTGCACCGCGTCCTGCTCATAAACCTTGATAAAGCATTGATTTAAGATAAAAGCGTTAAATTGCTCACATTCTGTTTACCATTACTTTGATTTACAATCATAATTGTGCGGAAGAAAAATTTTTATAAGATAATGTATGCGAAAATTAATTGTCTTGCATTTTTCATTCACGTTAACCTCTTTAACGGTAGCATCAACGACTAACACATTGCTTCCGGTTTCCTTTGCGATCACATTAGGTTTAGAACACTCATTGTATCTTCGCAACGGTTGTTCTCTCCAACCGCGGTTTAAAATTTAAACATGGCTGGATAACGAACTTTCATATTTTCACATTTAAATGGGCACATCTCAGTTTCTTCTTCCTTTTCGGAATTCTCGCCAATAATTACCTTCCTTTACATTTTGAAGTAGATACAAAAGAATGAAGTAAATATTACGTGAATATTTCATAAAAGTCAAATTAAATGCGATTATATTTAGGTGATAAAACTTCAATGCACGATCAAGGCGATCCCGGTCAAGGCGAATGATTTTTCCTCTGTGGATTTTTCGCGCCATTGCGGCTATTTTTTTAAAATGATTAAATAAATAAATAGATTGAACGAAAATTAAACTTTGTTTTTCCACATTAAACTTTATTCCATCATGACTGCGGTTTCGACGCGGTCCTGAGGATGACACAGTGCATCGAAACCATGATCGTGATCGAATAAAGATTTATGTGGAAAAACAAAGTTTAATTTTCATTCAATATGAACAAATTCCACAAAGTAACGCCTCAAACCATCAACTTCAAATAAACAGACTTATGTACATGATCCCTTGATGGAAAAAAAATTCGTTTTACAGTTTGGCTGAACCTTTTAATTCCCCTCAATTTCAAATGTTGCCCGGGAGGTATACACTCGATTCTCGCATGTTGAGGAAATGCCGTGTCCCATACGACAGAAACTCCTAAAGTTCTGTTTTTTTCGGGAAATAACGGCATGCTGGTAAAAGAAAATAAAAAAGCTATTCACCACCTATTTCATTCTTCAGGTGTGGAAAGGACGCATGCAGTAAAAAAATGTCTCTTCGCTGAAGCTTGATTAAAACCCATGTGGCATTCCCTCCTCAATGAGAATTCCAGCTTCAAAGTCATGAAAACGTAAACAGTGGCAACAAATTTTTGTAACTTCAATATAAAAAAAAACAATTTTCCTTCAATTTAATATGGCCTTTTAACTGCATATTACGGCAGGGGGTCGACGTGGAATTCAATCCGAAAAGATACCGCTTTGTCTTTAGCCTCTTTGTCTCTTTTACGAGCTATTTCTCTGTCATGCCATTTTCATCCTAATTTTTTCCATCGCTGAAGGGGACACGGAAAAAAAGCCATTTCAGGGAACACCACCCGCAAGCGATTTCACATAAAACAAGAGACCTTGTAAGGTGCCAGCAAGTTAGGAGGAGGGCGGGGAGTAAACGGTAAACAAGGATATTGTTCGAAAAAAAAACGAGAAGAGGTTGTTACCAAAACAGACCATAAAAGAGAACTTGGAAGCGGTCCTACATGCTGACTGAAACCTGAGAGCTTCTGAAATAGGGACATTTTGGAAAAATTGACGAAAATTTCCAGGGTATTTATAACTATGAGGTAAGCAAAGTTAATAAATACTCCAAAAAAGTAGGTGTTTATAGCTAGCTCTAAGTGTAAAAATAATCTTCGCAGCCTTTTAACATTACACTGGTTTCACTATAGCCTTTGCGAAGTGAAAACAATATATTGAGCAAATTTACGAAAGTTAAATACAGTTTTCAGATATATATTCAAAAGATAATCTACTGGACGACAGCTTAATGTATGAAATAACAGAGAGTTAATTTTTTTACCGGAATAGATGGAGTAGATTAAATCAACACCTTAAACTTTATTCACCCTACATACTTGCTGTGGTAAGTCCAGGAAATACATAAATAACGCGTAGTATGCCCGATTATGCGCAATAATTAGAAGCTCATTGTGACTACCGCGATATTCGAATTTCGTAATGAAGAAAATCCTTTTGAATGTGGACGCAGGAGACAAAGGAAAATTTGCTACAAAATAAGTGGAGATATTCAAATGGATGTCCCCTATAATAAAATCAATACTTTGAACAAACTAGAATAATTTCCTTTAAAAAAAACCATAAAACACCACTTAGTTATCAACACAGCAGCAAAAGCTTCAAATTAGTATCGTATCATCCAAGAATTCCTATAGTTACGAATATCCTCTTTCATGACACAGACATAAGTAAAAGATCACTAAATTGCGCATTCATAAATATCTTGCCCATTGGATATTTAACCGACCACATCAATTACCATTAATGGTCTTGTGTGGTAGGATGTGGATGAAAAAAATATGATGGTCTATGCATCTATTACTTCACAATGTATCTCTTTTACTCTCTTACACTTTTACGTAACATTTACGTACTTTTATAAAGGTTGACGTATCATAACTCACGCACTAATTTTAATCTATCGCTTCGAATAACTGAGTAAGTGTGCGTCGTATCACAGTCAGCATTAAGTATTCGACTAACAAGATACCTAACAAATTTATAACTCTGAGGCAAGTCCAATTAATACTCCAAAAACGTAGGTGTTGATAACTACCTCCAAGGGTAAAAATAAATGTGTGTTACGAGAATAGGACGAAAGACACGGCAATTATATCTGTTGCAGTAATGTGCAGATTCCTCCTGAAACACCAATTGTATTTACCATGCACGAAGATTATTTAAATTATTTTATCCAAAGAAATTGGTCACCTCTTTTTCCGCATAATGCCACACAGGATATGACTCAGAGTATCAAATTAAAATTAAATTATTGCCATAAAAGCTCGTAAAATTTCCTACAGCCAGTTTGACGCAGCATTCATAGGAGATAATGATAAAAAATTGATGACTTATTGAACGTTGCTGCGCTAAACGCGAGTGGCATAGGTTCAGAACACGTTTGAATTGGGCAATGAGTGAAATGTAAATGTATTTACCACGCACGAAGATTTTAAATCCTCTTTTACCACATAATGCCACACAGGATCTGACTGAGAGCATCAGATTGAAATTAAACTATTCACAAAAGGGTGTCTTCCGCTTAACAAATTATATCAGTGTCTCATGGACGTGAAATCCCACACAGGTTGAATAAAATAAAAATATCTGGAATCATAACTTTATTCTTTTGCAAAAAATGTTTCATTGAAGTAATTTGTATGCTCACAAATTTCTAATTTAAATTATGCTTCATGGGTGGCGTAAATAAAAATCCAGGCTAAAACCATGATTACAAAAAGTCTTTACAACGTACCATTGATTTTCTATAGAAGGAAATTTTTCTCCAAATTATTTTTAATACAAAATAGTTTATGAACCTGATTTCAATTAATGAACCAGTCCGTTTTCTTTTCCTCACCGTAATTATTTAATGGCAATGATCATATCGTGCAAGTTTTAGTATTAAGATCTTTTTGAACCTTGTATGTTTTTCCAACCAGAGATTCTATCAAGATTTTTAAACACAAAATTGTCACGAATCATATTAAATCCCATGAAATAACATCGCCACGTGCCTTTAATGACACGGCCGTCACAATGGCTCAATACTGCACTAAACGTGAGTGCCAATAGGTTGCCAATGACACATACATTCACGTTGCTGACCGTTCCATTTGTATCCGCCGCGTTTGAATTGGGAAATGAGTTGAATGTAAAACAGCCAAGCTGCCTAACGTTTCGCTTTTCCTGGGGAAAAAATAGTGCGAACGTATTCCTATTTTCTCCGCCGGCGGCCGGGACTCGTGCACGCGAGGATTCCTCTTACTAACACTCCGAGCGAAAAATCGGTCGTCCAATTTCAAAAGGAGAACGAGGGGGGCCCTGTCGACACGACATGTTCCAAGGGATCCCCCAATTTGATGAGCAAGACGAAACCACAGGATTTTATAGAGAGGCGACGAGTTTTCTCGCAAATAAGGGTCATGTTCTTTCGACCCGATGATAAAAGCTGTCAACAATTCGTTCGTGGGGGAAAACGAGCAACAGCAGGATACAATGGGGCTGAGCCGAATAAAAGCATTCCTTCTGGATCAAATTTCTCGTCAGCAGGAAAGTTGCGTAATTTTATGGGGATATCTTCGTTTACTGCAAAGAAAAGAGGGGAAACAAAACATCCCAGGACAAAATAAACATTCCAATTAAATGCAATGATTTGACATTTTCATAATTTTTTTATATTTTTATAGCACTTAGGTGGAGAAGATTGCGCAATCATATGTTTGATACTCGTTCATAGCTATCGTTTATTAGTGCTCAAAGGTTATTTCGGACAATTAGAATCGCACATTTTCGTCCAACCTTGATTATTTAATATCATTAAAAAATCCAAAGTACCTATAAAATAAAATATCGAAAAGAACGGATACCCAAGAAAAACAGTTTCCGTGGTAACTGCAAAGTGCATCCGAAAAAAAATTTTGTGTTCCATTATGAGTTAAAATATGTAAAATTATTTTGTTATAAGAAACTAACCAACACTTTTACCACTTAAATCCACTGAGGATATAGCAGCTTTATCAAATTGAAATTAAATTATTCAAAAAAGGTTACCTAAAGCTTAAAAAATATTTCGTGTCTTATGAACGTGAAATGGTACACTGGTTACGTGGAATATTAATTTTTGAAACCATAACTGTTTACGTCAGACAAACGGGATCTTAAAATTCTGTAAATAACCTTCCTTGGGAAGAATGGGGGGAGAAGAAAAGATAAATTAAAGCATTGGAATAGTCATGATATTGCAAGTGCGTGAGCAAAATGGGCGTTTTAAGCGGAACAATTGCATACATTACATAGCGTGTAGGTATAATTAGCGCTACAATAAAACCTATTATCGGTGTAAATCGAGAACGGAAGTCAATAAAACAGAATGGGTTGATAAGTTTCTCGAAACGAAATTCGAGAAAATCGATATTATTTGATGTTCTTTTCCGGATGGTAAGGCATTTGCAACTAATTAATACACCAATTTTACTGGTACCGCTCTATCCACATTTATAAGCATTACACGGCTATCGATGCATTCAGGAGACACTTTAGACCTCGTAGCATAGAGACATAAGTTGAATGAATTATTTTCTAAAATACTATTTTATTACGTTCAAGCGGCAAGCGATTAACTTAACTTTCGGTCCATTTATCTTAGTACACTTCCCGCTACATGTAGATTTTGCCTACTATCATCCCATGCGCTGAATTTGAAATTCAGAGCACTAGTTGAAGGTATCCTAAGGGGTACATTTCCATGCAGCCCTATACCCTGAGGCATCGTCAAACCCCGTCCCATAATGCCCTCCTTCCTCTCCAGTTGAAATAATTTTGCAAGTACTCGGCCCTGACCTCTATACAGTTCATACCACCGCAGTCCGCCTATTTTCTATCCCAGCAGGACAAGATTTTTTCAACCTTAACCCCTTTACCAAGTTTCTTTCACACCCCACTGCACCGACACAGAGTTTTCCATTTTATTCGCGAGATTTTCTTTTTCAAGCGAGTCATTTTTACTTCGATACAAGAACCTTGGACCTTATTCCCACAGGCTTAGAGACCTACTCGGCACTAGATCAAATTATTCACGGGCATAATACTCTGCATCCATGGATTTCAATCCGAGACTTACGGAACCAAATGGGTATTTGAAGGGCCTAGTAGTTTTTGAAGCGTGCTCGCAACCAGTAGGTAATGGTGCACATTTGGAACTGATTTGTTTTTTTTCGACTCATCCAATTCAACGGTCTGTAAGCATAAAAAACTGTTACAAACGAATCACCGACATAAATTATTTTTATTTTAGATTGAGTTTTGCAAAGATGGAGCAAACAATAAATATTACAATTGAGGAAAAACTCTTAACCTTTTCTATTAGCTCCTAAATTGAAAATAACAGCAATTAAAATCGAGTCACCGTTATACATTCATTTTATAAAAGATTCAGTTGTGCAAACATGGAGCAGATACTAAATATTCTATTTGAGAAAAACTCGTAATATTCTCTATTGGTCATCATCTTGCTAGCGCTGCTATAATTAATTTTTAAAGCTGCATTTGTTCTGAAACTGGAATTCAAAAAATTTTTATTTTTTGTCGCTCACGGCCAATGCAAGTATAACTCATACTCATATGCAAAATTATAAAAAAAACTTATGTAATCTTCATGGTTTTCATACATTTAATCTGAGATGCAAGATTAAGAGGTTACGAGTAACAAGCCTCACTGAATGATCACAGAATCATTAGAAAAGTTACTGAATGAATGAAAAATACAATATTACGTGAATGATATTTTTAGACGAAAAATTACTATAACTTGTGTTTAAAATACACGAAAAAATTAAATCGCAAATTCCGTCATTGAATAATATAATTTTTCTCTGTAACATTGAATGAAATCACGTGAAAGCAGTGTTTTGCTAACCATGGCATAGAAAAGTGGGAATAAATCCTGTTATGACTGCAAAACCTTCTTGATGTCGCAAAAGGAATATCCTTTTTTCAACACACCTCTTGTGAAAATGGTATTTATCTCCTATTCTTTACTCTAGTAATAAATTATTTTTAATTATTTTACACTCATATTATTTTACAATATCTCGATCGATAAATGGCATATGAACCTAGATAAATTGAAATAATTTCAATAAATTGTATGCAAAAGATACTCTAATATTAGAAAGGGTTATCTTCAGTATCTACCTCCATATTTTTCTGGTGGTTTGGGGAAATACTGTGGAATTCAGAATTATAAACACTAAAAACTTAATAAACTCTACAGAGGTAAATCGGTTTTTGATTAATATGTGATCTTGAATTCATTCAATATGTTGGTGTCTTACATAAGTAAAGGCTAGAGTGATGTAAAAGGTTTGAGATGAAATTCACTTGAAATTCATTCTGCAATTGAATTTCATCTCAAAATTTTTGCCGTGCCTAGTGTATACTCACTATTGCAAATGACTGAACGTACACTCGGCTAATTAAGCTCCGGCGTAAAAAGTGAATTATTTGATTGAATCAATTTGCTATTCTCTTATTGATAAGTAAAAATACCTTTTCGAAATAATTAGACCGCAATAACCGATAAAAACGGACTTTCAGAACATACAAATATACACTTCTAAAGGGTAATAAATGCATGAAATTGGCAGATAGCCAGTTCAAATTGAATAAGAGAATTTTTTAGAGCATAAAGATATTTCGTATTTGAGTACCAAAAAAAAATCACTTCCCCCAAAAAGGATGTTATTCCCCAATGAACAATTCAAAGAGAAGTAATACGAGCTCAACAGAAAAATCCAGAGGAAAAAACCAGTCCCACAGGGGAACACATGGTATGAAGTAGATATTAAGAAGAATTTTTGTCAATTTTAACCTTCCGGGAACTCATATCCGAATTAAAAAATACAAAAAAACGAATGTTTGCAAGCGTTTAAATTTCACCATTCTCCTCCGTTAGATCACTACCCATAAAAAATCAAATTTGTTCTTATATCCCTTAAATTAGTCTCTAGGGAACTTTGGCCCAAAGCCATTGAAAAGCAGAGGGCGCGTCCGTAGGGGGTCGTTTCAACCCTCGACCTGAGCATAAAAATAACCTTCGAAGTAAACGAGTAGAATTCGAGCACCCAGAGGGCCACTTCAACTCCACCTATGACCTCATACTTTCTCATCTCCCCCACTTTGTCGGCAGCAGAGTTATGACCACCTTTGCACCCCTATAAACCATAAATTAAAGGGTAGAATATATCACTGACCTTGGAGAATGAAGCCCGTTTTATTTACTAGAGATAAAATAGTTAAAACAGCAACATAAATTATCAGTTTTCTTATCTTTTGACCCATCAACCAGGCTCCTTCCTATCGGTCCATAATATGCTGACCTTACGGCTCCATTAATATACTCCTCTAGCTGCTTCTTTGTTTCCCCTTCTTCTCCTACTATTTAGGATTTCATAGTCCCTTTCTCTCCTTGATCACTTTGTTTCAATATTGCTGTTCATTGTTGAACTCAAATCACTGGTATATTCTATTCTATTGTTTTGTGTATACCTTTTCAGAGGTCCACTTTTATGTCTCACATTTTATGATTCTAATGCGTAAAAGTTCATCACAATACTATCTTCTAAGAGACATTTTCCGTTAATTAATTATCCTCACAGCATAATATTTACGACCAGATGGATGTTTCCAATGCAAGCGTTTTCTGCCTCTACATACAAAAATTTCAAAGAGGTAGGTACTTTATTCGCTTTGACTGGGATACGAACCCGGATTTCCCGATTTCCGGTCGAGTGCTTTAGCCAGTTAAGCTACCGAGACGTCTCTCCTCTTCGTGGAAATTTGTGGACTTAACTGTAGAATTGTCCACAGATTTCCACAGATGGGACTGCCACTTCGATAGATTAACTTGAGCTGAGTGAGTGGGTCAGTCAGTGTTCGGGAATGGGTTTTATAGAAAACATAGGTATTACCAAAATAGGTACTTAGATATTAGTAGAAATATATTTAAAATAGGGAATTTGAAATCACTAGTTCGTATCGGGAAATCGACAGCCTAGTCAGCAACCTTTTTTGAATGTCATCTAAAGATATGCTAGAAATGTGGGCTCAGATTTTTGGGCCAGCATTCTGAGTAAAATGTTTCATTCCTCCATATTAAGATAATTTCTGTAATTTATTCAGAAAAACTAACACAACCAGCTGTGGGGACAAATTTATAATAATAAAAAAGAATAAATACAGATATTGAGTCATACCATATAATTTCGATTAAAACCTCTTACTGTCAGTGTAAAATGAGAGCCATATGCTTATTATGAATGCCAAGAATTCTTTGTAAGGAACCCTTCCAAGAAGGTCTATTGAATGTCCTAGGGTAAGGCTTATGTGCTTGTATGCACCATAGGAGTTCAAAGATTCCCGTTGGATATATGGACTGAATTTTTTGCCTCAGAATTTCTCCTTCTTACTTTCTTGATGCAAAAATATCTTGTCTCCGATACATTTTTTCGATATCTCTATCCTTTTGGTGCGGGGACATTAAATTCAGATTGGATTGCCCTTGCGTTGCAATCCGCTTAGGGTTCACGAAAAGCAGCTTTTTCCGCCGTTCGACAATGCTGTATGCGTCACTTCCGTTCAATAACACGAGGCGGAGAAAAGTCGTAGCATTTTCTGGGGCTTTACACAACGTCCACTCAACCCAAAGGCTTATGCTATAGCTTACCCGACAGCCTTCCAAAAGAGTCCACTCAAAACAATTTCTCAAGAATCTTTTTTTTCCAGATTCTTTGGTTGCTTAGTAACCAAGGGAAAGGGAAAGAAAACCATGAGGAGTTCCGGTAGGCAATAACGCTCAGTCTTGAGGAGGGGTTTTATTTTCTCTTTAACTTCCATTGTAAATGAGTCATCTTCGTGTAACTCTTTTCGATGATTCTATTTTAAGTGTTTTCTATGATTCTAATACAGAGGGATGAAAGGAAAGGCCGTAAAGAGTACACGCAGTATACCGGTAATTTCTTCGTTTTTTCGGATGAAGAAGTTCCTTGCCCAAAAAATTGTCTTTGAAATATCCGTAAGGTACTTAAATCAGTACTTCATTCACTCAGAACCCTGATTTGATGAATACATTTATTTTATTAAATATTTTTAAAAATGAAAAGTATTTAAAAATTCTGAAGAGTCGCAATAGTCACACACGTTAGGCAAGCCTGGCGAATGGATAAAGAACGGGTCGTCAGTGACATTACACTATATGCAGTTGACGTATGTGCAGTGCTGAGTGAGAAAACCTTATATTTCAAGGACCTCGGGATGAAAGATTCAACTCAACCATATCTGAGAACGTATTATCAAGTTCAATCTACATAGAATGCCCTCCTTTAAATAAAAATGAAGCGGAAGCACAAATTTATTATTATTTTTTAAATATAAATTCAACTATTCAACACCTCCGTCTTAATCGATAATTGTTTCTTAAGAGAAGAAAGAAAAAGGTCTACAAACGACCACCACTTGTCTTCACTTCACAAGCGTCTTCACTTCACCACCACTTGTCTGATAAATATCGAGGTATTTTACGGTTTTTTGTATAGTTTTTGTAGACTTATCAGGCCGCATTTTCCCCCTCTGATTTCTGGATTTTTCCATCTAACACAGCACCTTTATTCTTGTCCTTTTTCCATTACATGTTCCTATCCCTTTCTTTCCTACTCTATAGGCCTGGTTACACGATACATTAACACGTACGGGTTAATGTCTAAATGTATGAACGCGTGAATGAACGCGAAAGTGTACCGTGTAACCACCCAACTTGTGCGAATGCATGAACGGAAAATAGAACCTGTTCTAATTTGGTTCATGCATTCGTACATGTTCCGTTCCGGTCCACCAAAATCATTCACGCAAACGTACATTAACTTGTACGTGTTAATGTACCGTGTAACCAGGCCTTATGAATTTATGTATATATAAATACATATAGTTGTGACTGTTTCGCTTCATAAGCATTCAGAGAGAGCGCACGCTATTTCAGAGACCTCCACCTTGTGCGTCTCCCTATCACTGTGTTACCTATTACCAGCCTATTGGAGAAATACAGAAAAATAATTACATTTAAAAAAAGATATAATTCATTGTGAGATCAGCAAGCATGGTTGCCACAAGAGATCACACAGGAACAATAGTTGCGTGGCGTGTACTAAATGTGTCGTGATGCAGAAACCATAAGGATTTGTTGCATAAAAACTTGAGGAATATAACTAGATGACCTCACTTTCTCGGCGATATACAGCAGCTTAGTTCCGTCGCTTGTCGCTTCAAGGTACACTTATCCACTTATATTTCATTTTTCTTCTTCAAGCTATGGGAGGCGCAAGAGTTTCTAGCCCGCAGAACAGGCCTGAGAGAGAAACGAAAGAACTAGTGCGCGAGTTTGTGATAGAATTTCAACTATGTCAAACTCTAAAATGATCTTCAAGGAGTCAAAGTTAGCATTACTATGGAGAAGTTATATCTTCTAACTTGAGCGAGTGGAAAAATTAAGTTAAGCTACCAAGAGACTTCGAGGTGCACCTTTATAGGGAGAGTATCGTAGTGTTCAGCGTCACTTTTCAGAAGATCGATGTAGTCGATGAAGAAAAAAAAAATATATATATATACACTTATACTTAATAACGGAAAAAATACACAGACGTGAACTATCAACAAAAAAAGTAGATTAATAGTAAGGGGAATTTTCAATCCCTTAGTTAGTATACGAATTCCTTCAACCGACTTAAAAACACCGAGTTTCTCTTAGTTACTCTGCGACTACCTAGTTGACAAGACACATAAATGCATCAAAGAACAGATGTATTCCTGGGGCGAAAAATCACAACTTAAAATTTAGCAGTACCGGAAGGAATGTAATTCCACCACTGTTTATCCTATGCGAATTTCTATTTGTCTTCTTCATTGGTAATTGAGAGCAGTTTTCTTCAATCTGGAAGTAAAAGCACACCCAACGCTGTTACGCAGTCAGAAAGTTAAACGAAGCTCTCTATTTGGTCATCTATGTAGCACATGTCCTCCGAGAATTTGAAATGCACGGAAGGTTTAGGATCTCTGCTCAGTATAATGAAAAGCTTGTACTGGTGGATATATAGGGAACAAGTAGAGGTAAGTTATGAAGTACAAAACGCCAACATTAACCGTCGACGGAGCACAAATCTCAGCCCATTGAAGTCAACTCAAAATGAATATGCACAGAATGAGATTATGCCGAAAATGTGCACGGTATAAAATTTTAACTTGAAGGACACAATTGAGCTGCATATCTCATAGATTTACCCATTTTGATGAGATTTCCAATAATGAAGCATTTACTATCCTTTAAGACTTAGTGAAAGAGATAAATGTATTACCGCCGCAATAGTAAGAGAAGTCGGCGTTCCATAAATCAAGTAAAAATAAAAACTACCTGCCTTAAAATTTTTAATGTTTTCACGAAATGCACTGAACCTCTGAGATAAAAATTACGTTAGGGAAATATCACGGCGCTAGTGCACAGGCACATGGATTGAATTATTATTTTTCCAGTAATTTTTAAGTATGGCTATTTTTTCAGAATCAAATCAGTGAAAAGCATTCCTGAGGCTGCAAAACTCAATTCTATATAGAGTTTTGAAAATAAATTCAATGAATACAGCTCTTAAAAATCATCCACAGTCGAATAGCGGGGTACTAGCTCACAAAGAGAAACATAGGGTTATGGGCAAAAATAAAATATGAAAGAGCTATACCTATTGGGAACATGATCAAAATGAATTTAGATCATGTGCTCTATATAGCTCTATATGGAAAGGTTTTTCCCTCTGATAGAGATTGCAGAAATATATGAAGTATTACATAAATACAATATAAATGTTTGATAAGGCTGATTACAGAAATCGCATTTTAACATTAAGTTGCACGGCTAGTGCTAAGTGTGCCATGGTGCAAAAACCATCACAGTTTTGTTGCATTAAAACTTGCAGGATATAAATAGGTTACTTTACTCTCACGGAGACATGCAGCATCTCAGTTTGGTGAAACTTCATAAAATAGTACATGCATTTAATTGGCTGAAAGTAATACTGTAATTTCGAAACTAGTTTTGCCAAATACAATTTAGAGATTAAAATAATTTGACTTCACCGCTACATTACGCATTAAAAAGTCTTTCCAGAGAACTCCTCTGACAAAAAAATGTTTCAGCCCGCATTTTGGCCGCAGTTAATTGAAGGAAATTAAGACCTCTCACAAACCATTTACTGTCAAATAATGTGGTACAAGGTTACATAGAGGAGGATTGGCTTATTGCCACAAAAATATAGCATAAAGATCTTCGTCTTTTGTATTTTATTTGTGCCCGGATAAAATTTACATGGATTTCATTGGCTGAAAGCGATACTGTGATGTCCAAGCTAGTTTTACCATATAAAATTTAGAGGCCAAAATAATTTGATTTCACTGTATGTATTTCTATGTATGTACATTGCGTCATATTCTTGCCAAGATTCCAAATCTTGCCGGAGAATTTCTATTTCATACTGAGGAAGATATGTTTTAGCACCAATTTTGACCCCAGTGCATTTGGGTAAATTAAGACAACAAATCTCTTACAGGCCATCTGGTACGTCCACGTCAATTCCCTGTCGCCATCACCTGATTAAATCTCCCGATATCTCGTCCATTTCTCCTTATCGTCGTTAATTCCTCCAATACCTCTAAAGTTGGCAGCCATGCTCACAATATAGCCCTCCCTCCCTCGAGCCAGGGTTACCAACAACAGTGTCCACCCCCTCCCTTTATCTGACCACCACGCCCAACCCCCGCGTTTACCCCCCCATTTACCCGACATGCTTGTCTCCTGTGTCTAACGAGGTATGAGAGAACGCCCGAAAACTTTTCCTTCACATCCTTTTTATCTCTGCCTCGCAGTGCCGCAGTAATTCAGTTGTTCTTGTAATTGATCGCGTTATCTCCGCAGGGAGTCAGTTTGATTTATGTTAGCGTCGTCCGCGCGTTGGGAGAACAGGGAAAAAAAGATGAACATCCGCAGAGTGGAAAGTTTCTATTTTTCGGGAACTTACACCACTCACGGAGCAATCTCTGATTAATCTCTCTCCCTCCATTCCCCGAAGGTGATGATAGCCGTTAGTAACAGGTATTCGACTCCGTAACCGTCCGTATTTTTCATATTGGCATTTATTTCCGAGGAAGCATGATTTTTTATTATAAACAATGGGCACGCGATTGTTTTTTAATATTCTTTCGGTTGTGGTAGAATTAGGACAATAAATTGACCCGTTTTGCCTACTACTTGAGCTATTTCAAACGAAAAATCACAGCTTTTAACCCTTTTTCACGCAAGTTGATCACAAACTCATTGTCACTACATCCATGTCAAATACTTCATACCTGTGTGTTATCCAAACCATATTTTAATTTGTTTTAACGAAGCTTACTTTTCATCATTACAGTCAAAGATTATGTATAGTTACATAAAGTTTTAACTGGAAGAAGGATATATCTGATTTTTAAAATATCCGAAATGGTGAATCTGAACTTCTCCCTATGGCTATTCCCTTCCCCCTTACGTGGCCTTCAACATCGAATCGTCCCACGGAACTTCCTTCTGCCACCAACTCTGTCCATTTGTAATTTCCTCTGTCACATCATCTGCCTCATCCGCTAAACCAAGTCCATCTACATTAATGTTTCTTTTCGTCCTTGCACCACAATAATTTCTAACTTCTAAGAGAATTTCTAACTAAGAGAATAATTATTATAAGACTAAATGATTATTTTTACAATTTCAATATTTTTATTGAACTTTAATATTGCCTACTTAACTTTTTTCTCGGGAAATTATCAGTAAACGCTTATTAAAATCGATGCCACAGAATCGCAAACTGCATAAAGGCATCATGTCCAAGTAGGGCGATTTTTCTTTTTTCTTCTTTAAGCTGTTGCTAGGTGCAAGAAGAAAACGTTTTCTACCAAAAGGAAACATGTTATGGAAACATATGCTCGGTATTATTAGCATGACATGTTTCGCGTTAGTAGGAAAGGTTTAGTCGTGCACCTAGCAACAACTTAAATAAAAGAAGATAAATAGCTGAACTTGTACATGATGATTTCTGCAGTTATGGATTCACATACTTGGTTACCAAATTAAATTCTGATGCTGCGTTTCAATGGATATTGGTATTGCCTGAAACCTACCCGCTCTTTTAGAATACTGTGTTCAAAAGACTTCCGAAAATTACCAAAAACCTACCTATTCCATTTCAACTTTTTTGCTGCACACTTTGGAAACCAAATAAACTTTATCAGTTCCATATTATAAAGGTTACCAAAAATGCATTATGATGCAATAATACATCTAACGTTTTTTTAGTTTTCCTTCTCAATTATAAAATACAAGGCAACCGATAAACTAATCTTCGAAATAAATGATAAATTATTATGTTTGAAATGTTTATGTCGAAAACAGCAGACTCCAAAGGAGGAATAAAAGGTTCAAAAATTTCATTACAGCTACTTTTTATCACCAAGATGGCGAATGAATTCATCTTTGATCTTAGTTAAACGTGAGCTCTGAGCGGTTGAAATAAACGATTGTGCAACCTCACCCATTCTGATATTAATTGTTTCAGACATCTATATCGCACATATACGTCCAACCTCAATGATTTAATGCCCTAAAAATTCAGTCTTAAATAAATGAAAAGGCTGGATACCCAAAGAAAAATAGTTTTCATGGTAACTGTAAAGTGCATTTAAAATATTTGCGTTGCCATAGCTCAGTAACTAAGGAGTTTTGACCCCATGATCATAGGCGGACTAAAGGGCGGGGGGAACACGTTCCCCTCTCAGACGCTTAAAAAATAGACGAGATTTAGAATACTAATATTAATTAATTTTTAAATTTTAATATAAAATTTATAAATATTTATACATTTATAACTATTATATTAAAATTAAGAGTATATTTCATAGAGTAATTGTTGCATGTAGCATTTAATCCCAAATAAGACCATTTGCCTGTAAGACCCAGTTCCCTACCCACCCCAGAAAAAATCCTAGATCCACCCTTACTCATGATTATGTACTAAAAAGTGTAATATTGTATCCCCTACCTCCTCCTGAAGTATTGCAGATTCCTCCTGAATCAAAGAGTATTTATATCATGCATGTGAATTTACCTGTTTGTCTCAGACGGGATTTCCCTTTTCAACGTGTCGCTGCTCCAATTATTTCGCTTGTCGCTCCGCTCACCTCTCCGGAATCGCTTCCACTTCATCGGGGAATGCCGGTCGTTTTTTTCTCGGCACGCAAGTGAACCGCGAAAGAGCCAGTATGAAGGAAGGCACGCGCGCGAGTGAATGAAAGGAGCACAGGAAAGCATAAAAAGTTTTTTTTTCTCGAAGAGGAGGAAGGTGTTGATGCCATTTAGAGGAAGCCGGTATACCTTCTTCTCGACTCGTCTTTTTTGGTGAATTATATTTAGCCTTAAACGTATGATATGAAATTTTCAGAGTATTTATCGTTTACCGATATATTTTATTAATTTTTTATTACATTTTTTGCATGTTATTTAAATTTTAATTGCATTTGTTCTTCAAATTAATTTGACTACAAACGGTGTCATTTCAATAGAGGATTTATAACGAGTATTCTCTTTACTTGATAAAAATTCACGCAATATTTTCTATACATTAATTAGTTAGTTTTGTAGTGTTCGTGCTCAAATTTAAAATATTCAGGCAACTGATAGCATTTTCCGAAATAAACTATTAATTATCATTATGTTTATAATAATCATGTTGAAAAAGAGTACACTTAAAAGGACTAAGAGGCTCAATTTCCATTTCTCACTAAAACTAATCGTTCTCACCAAGTTGCCTCTCTGTTTACGCGGCGGAAACTACAATGCTATAGATTAAGTATATTTTTTTAACCTATTAACCATTTCTCTCCATCTTAAATGTAAAAACAGTGAAACATGGGAAAACGATTCATACGTAAAAATAAAATTTTTCCTATGTTAGATAAAAATAAATGCTTACAACGGTCTATCTTTAGACACCCCGAAAAAATGGTGCAAATAGAAGGTTTATGAGAAGAATTTTCCCCCAGAAGAGACGGATTGAGCGGATATCATAGGTATATGCTTCACGTTTGTTGTTATTTGGTGGAAGCGACCGACAGCTAAGGTCATCTGCGCCATGAGGGAAGGGTGGAGGAAAACCCGGCGTTGGCATTAGCCTGCTCTTAACGAAAGGCGCCGAGGGACTCCAGTAGGGAAAATCTGAAAAATCTCTGCCACTTCCGGGATTTGAACCCGGTTTGACTGCGTGGGAAGCCAGCACAGTAGCCACTGTACCAACTCCAGTCTCGGAGTGCCTCATCTTCATTCCACAAAGTCGGAAGGAGGAGAAGAAAAGGGAAAAAAGATAAATTCAAGACAGAGGCTAAAAGGAGGCAGAAGGAAAGGAAATGACTAAATAGCCATAAAAAAACGATAACTGAGAGGAATTCGGGCATTTTCATTGTGGAACAACAGAATAGGCCTGAGTGACAAGAATTTTCCAGTGAGAGGGGACAAAACTAAAAAGAAACTGAATCCCAAAGGGAGATATTTTTGAACGTCCATTTAATTTGCCTGTACATCAAAAATATGATCAGCAAGGGTAGGCGTTTTGGACAATGCGTTTATAATTTGGAGCCCAGGATGAATATAAGATGGAGGAGCAATTGTCACTAAGGTTCTAATGAGTGAAGAAAAGCCAGGGAAAATGGTCACAAATTGAAAAAAATCCGTCCTTAGGTCAAATTTTAGCTGACTACCAAGGATTTCACAATAAGTTGTAAATTGCATTGTAAATACTATAAATATTCATATAAGCTTTTCAAAATACTTAATGATTGTTTTGTGTCAAGGAAGTTTTAGAATAGGAGCTAAATTTATATTTTCAGTATTATATAATACAATTTGTTACAAGTTGGATATTTTCCAGGTGGTAACAGTTAACTAATGAAATTACCTCACCAAAATAAAGATTAATAAGTCAAACTTTAAATTTAAAATTAACATTGAGTTTGGTTTTCCAAGATAAATATTTTTCTATTATTAAAAATATTTAAGTTAGTAGGAAAGGCTGAAGCATTTCTGCAGGTAGTCTATTCCGATCATCAACCGTCCTGTTGATATGTGAAAACGTTTTGCGTCGGTACTTTGTGCTAGAAATTTCACCTTGTATTGGTGATAATTCCTACCTATATAGTTGAGGTTTTCAATATTGTCTTAATAATTCCCCATGCTTTTTCCGCGCAAGTCCGCTGAAGTGTGCACAAGGCCTATTTATTTTTATTTTCCATCCTAATAAGTCCCATCCCAGTAATTGCAGCATTTTAGTGAAACAATCTAAGGCTTTTTATTTTTCCCTATTAAATACCTTTCTGTTTTTCATTTTACTTCAAAATCACTTTAAATTACATGACATTACTCTAAGTGTCTATCCTTTCAACTAGCAACAATATGAAAATCATAGGATGTAGACTCGTCTCAATTTATGGAAGTTATTTCCGCATCGTTTCAAACTTTAGTTTTTCTTCGCTCTTTGATCGGAGACTGTAGGCCCTCTTGTTCTTCGGTACGTGGAAAACCCGAGCAACTCCACCCCCGAATCTCATCCCTTTAAAACTTCACCAAATGCCCGTGATTCATGGGGAGATGAATATTTAAATGCACGTCCTCTCGGCTACGCCGTGAAATAAGCGTTGGATCCCGAATCCCATCCCTCCAAGCCAGCTCGTGTATCCCCTTCTCCACTATTCGTGGCCCTCGATAAATATTCCGAGAAAATTCCATGGCGCGAGCGCATTCTGTCGAGAAGAATGTTTGTCGTTCAAGCTCTCTCACTGTAATAGATGCGTAACTTCAACTACTAAAAATCACTAAAAAAGAAAACTGTGCAAAAACATTCCTCGTCGAAGTAGATTTCTTCGAGGAATTATTTTCATGTCGAAAACGCACGATTGTTAACCGTCAGAAACTTTGATGCAAGCGATCCGATTGGCAGCGACTTTGCCCTGGAGTCGGATGCTCTGGACAACTGGTAACTTGGAATGCTTTGTCTGCCGGGGATCGCAATGTATCTACCGCATCCGGAAACAGGATAAACTCGCGGTCAACGGGAGAGCTTGGATTAAACGATTAAACTCTTTGAAGTATAAAAATGGTGCTTTTCCGATCTAAGGGTCACCGGCAATTTCGGTTCCTCCTGGAATTAGTAATCCGGGGTTAAAATTTCTTGACACAATTTTTCTCCATCTTATATAGGTTTTCTACGATTCCTAAATATACGGCTTAGTTAAAGTACAGTGGAAAATATTTAAAAAGAGAAATGCCGAGGAACAAGTGTATAACAAGAATGACAAAGGCCGTTTTCCAATCCACGTAGTATGCACTCATTCCCTCGATCCCTTTCTCCCTTGCACCCCCCTTACTAATGCTCTACTGGCGCCATAAAGTGTGAACGGAAATAATGCGAACTATTGGCAGTAACGAAATGTGACGCACGGGGTAGTGTTAGAATATCTGGTGGTTGATTTAAGAATCAATTTCACCTTTATACTTATATTTTTGCATGTAAAGAGCAAGAATTCACAATGCCGATATAATATTACGTAAAAGAGCTCACACAGTAAACACAAAATTACTTAAAACTCCAGTTCAAGATTTCTTAGTTTTCCATTGCCGTCATTTCCACGTCCACTTCCTACGAGGGGAAGGTAGCGAGGGAGCATCCGCGTTCCCTTGTTCACTTACCCTTCGTTCCCTTGCGCCCTCGCCAATTGGATCCACCCTTGCTGTCGTCACATCCGTAAGTTGACGATCGAAAAGTGCACGAAGGGTGAATAATTGCGAATTGGGAAACGGCCAAAGAGAGGAAAAGAATAAAGTACGCGGAACATGTGATGGAGTGAAAAATTCCGATAAGATTAACTCTCAGGGAGCAAGGGTAGAATTAGGCCACGCTACATAAATCTGACTTCACTCGCAAACCAATGAAGACAAGTGACCAAATATGATTTCGTGGAAGAAAGCATAAGCAATGCCACAAATACCGGATTAAAATCCCGAATAAAGCCGTTGGTAATCCCCTTCTAAAAATTTTATCATGTGATGCAGAGTAAGACACTGAATGTGTATGTGCCATGGCACATATATAAGTGAATTATTCGGACCAATAACTCATAACTTATGAACAATCCTAAAGCCCCAATTTGGAAAAAATAAAAAATTACGAATACCATAGTTATAATGCAGTGGAAAAATTATTTCAAAAGTGAACTGATATAAATATTATAATAAATATTTTTCTGTGACGGAACAGTCAGCTCATGATTAGGAAAACCCAAAAATTGAAAAAATTACATTGATTTAAAGTGCAGGGGAACACAGTGACGTAGTTATGGGAGGGATGAGGGGCTAAATCCCCCCCAAAGCCTCAGATAGATTTAAAAAAAATTATTTCAAAACTTTTGTCTAGTTTTTAATTATAATAACAGCATCTGGTTAAAGTTAAATTTTAAGTGCCAAAATGATGTAAAATGTATTTCCAGGCCTGACAATTTTCAAAAATTTTCCGGGAACCTCCGTTGCCTGGGGGGGTCCTTCCCGTGCCCCTCATTTCCTATTCCTCAAGCATATTCCTAGTTACGCCACTGGTGGAACAAATAATTAAAAAGTGAACTGATATTAATATAATAGTAAATATTTTTGCAGACTATTTTGTCACTGAAACCGTTGTCTAAAAACCAAGAAACGCGGATACATACCAGAAAAATGCAGACATCTAGTCAACGATGCGCAAAATTTCGAGCTAACAAAGGATTCTTCATTCTGTACCTTGAGTTCACGAGGTAACACCTTTTCACACAACTCTCGAAAAGGTCAAATATTTCTCTTACTTCAAATGAAAGCCGCTGTCGGAAGCGCTGAAATCCATATAAGTAGTTCAAGGACGATTCAACACGCTAGAGACACTTGTTGATCACGTGAAAGGGCCTTTATGAATATCAAGCTTCATTTAACCTACGAAGGCGATGAGGGATAACATTTTGCCGTGAAATACGCTGCATCGATCAAGCCCCTACCTTAAGCATTAAATCAAAGCGTAATACGATTAATCACAGATATAAACCCGTAATTAACATACTGAGAGACTATTCAATTCTATTTATCGGTCTCACTAATTCCTATGACTACCCGAATTTAACCTATAATTACACAAGAAGGTATAAGAAGCCATTTCAGACTTCTAAAATATTTTGACACTAAATGAAAGTTCTCTTCACTAACAGGACACAAATATACCAGTAGAACGACTGAATCTCTAAATAAAATGTTACGCCAGCAATTGTTGTCACATTTTCCATTATTAATTATAAGTTATAGAACAGGAGGAAAAGACCATAATTTAAAGTTGGGAAAAAAATGAAAATATAATGCGACAGAAAATCGAAGGAAAAAATCTTTTAAAACTTCTGCAGCTAAATAATGTATGAGAAATATGGGTTTTTTAATTACAATAAAAAGTTAATTAGAACATATTTTCGCGCTGAAGCAGTCTGAAAAAAATGGAAATAGGCACAATAACTGTAAAAATCATCGGGGTAAAGGGTACAAAATCCGATTACGTGATCCAGAGGATTGGATGGAACTTCTTCATCTGATAAACAGCTCTTGAAAATGTTCAAATAAAAGGGCTCATTAAGTTTTCTGCAGAGAAAGATTTTTTTTAAGAAATTACGGATGTCGCTCATAAAACAGAGATAAATATTTTTGAAATAATGTGATATTATAAATTAATTGAGGCTTTCTGCGGCATTTATTTTTTTAAGGTCCCTTTTACCGTCAGCCCATTTCAGGTGGGATGTGCGAAGACTGACAAGGCTATTTTCCGGAATTTGCAGCATTTCAGATTTAAAAATCTTTCAGCTATTTAATTTTATATAATACATATAAATGTTTCCCAATACTTAAGATATATTTATATCTTATAACCATACATAGATTATGAAGGTTTACTTAAATTACAGCCGTTGGAAAGGTCACACTCACGAGAAAATAGTCTAATAAGTCGGGACGATAAATTGGCCCCTGGCAGTTTTCGCTCAACCAGCGAGGGCCGATATATCGGCCCGGTAGCAGTAAAAGGGTTTAAAAAATAGCAGTACATTCTAACATATTCTGGAGTGAAATCTTTATGCTCTCTAACAATACTTTTGAACCTTCTAAGACAATGAATTTTCCATTAACTCAATCTCCCCAAAAAACAGGATAAATGTATTTTTAAAATTTGCAAGTGCTATATTTTGCATCCTTTTCTAAAGCAGAGAACTTTTTATAACTAAAGAAAACTGCATGCGTCAATAGCTTAATCACTCTCAGTTTTGATCATATGTCAATAATTTGTGGAACTCTGTGACTTGATTCGCCATTTAAAAAATTTGGAATGATTCAATGAGACTATATAATACATATAATAGTTAACTTACTATAGCAAAAAATAAACAAACCCCTTTTTTTGCGCCAATTTTAAACATTATAAGGTGATTTTTAACATTGGCACCAAAACAACATAAGCTGAAAAAAGATTCCAAACTTCCCTCAATATTTGTGCTCGTTCTATCTTTTCAAGAAATATTGTATAATAATAATGAGCTCAGTCCATATCCTAGGTTCAAAAGGATGTAGAGGGAGAAGTCTTCATATATATTCCCTTTACGGAAGGTGTATGGTGATTTCTATGTGCTATTATTTCAAGGCTACAATTCATATCTTGTAGATGCAAAACCTTTTATTATATACATATGATTCACTGAAATCACTATGGAATTAAGAATCAAGAACTTGCGGAAAATTCTCCAATTTTGAAAAAGTCTCAATTAAATTCTCAAAATTATCACGGTGCGCCGGCTCGCGACGGGTGGCATGCTATTGTCGTGAATAGTTGCTAGCTTTCAGAAAATTCTGACTCGAACTTGAGTGCTGCTCGATGGACACTTGAAGCTGAGTATTTCATAGGATATTAATTCGCGTAACTCTTCATTTCCTAGGGTGAGAGAAAACTTAGACCGACGCCGGGTTTCTCTCCAACAAAATTTTTCATTCCTCAATGGGAAAGATTTGCTTAGCTGCTATTGTTCACATCCAAACAGTGCCTATCGTATGAACGACCAACTTTAAGCCTTAACAATCTCCAAAAGCCTTCTCCTCACATGCGACGGAAAGGTTAAAATGGGTTTCGTTAGGTCATGGAGCAGGTACTTCCAGGATGGGCGTGGCACACCCTCTCAAGGGTCGCAAATCCGGGACCCTTTCCTCGACGAGATCACCCTCCGAGCGGGGGCCCTCCCTCCCCAAAAGTGACCGCTCTGACAGCATTTTGAAAATATATCAATCAATCCGATCATCAAAATGATTGTTTACATCATACTCCTGCCAATCAAGCAATCAAGTACGTCTTTGAACCGTGTAAATATTGCCACCTACGCAGTAAACATTGATCTGCATCTGAAATATTTGTTTGTATTTATCCTTGTTATTCGGAGAAAACTAGTAACCTTTCACACAAAAATTTTGAATAGCTTAACTTTGATGGCTCTAAATGTAACAACCTTATTCGACTGAGTAATTAATTTTTTAAAATAAAAAGCGACATAACTTTATCTTTTGGCATACTTAGGAAGCTTCTCACTATTTTCATCAGCTGTTCCCATGTTTAGACGTCCACATACTGCTAAGCCAAAGTGTGTACATGGCCGAATTGTACCCGACTCGAAAAGCTATCAACTAGACTCAGAAAAAGGTCCCTGGTTGCTGTTGAATGCTTTCTCATTACTTATTTTTTGTACGCAAGAGAGATATTTATTTTTTTTCAGTTTTCAATCAACGAGATGGATTTTGGGGTGACCTTGAAAAAATTTACGGCCAGGCAATACATCGATATTTCTACGTTAAGTATGGAGCAACCGCCGTCGAAAATGAAGTCTTTCTTAATGCCTTAGCCATAAAGGATGTCGTTGGCTGGAATATATGGAGAATGGATTCGCGATGGAGATTGAAAACTCTCTGAAAGCATGAATCACACGATAAAGGCTCAGCACATAACTCCTGAATCCACTCCTTACGATCCACATCACACTACGAATGACGAATTGTCGCATTATATCAAGGAATGAGTCAATAATGCTTGCTTTACGAGAATTTTGACTGTCGAATTTTAAGGGAGAATTTTGGCGAGAATCGAGGTGCTAAAATGCGCCATGCCCTGGGATTCAATCATTTATGATGGACCGGAAAATTGCGAATGGATATAAAATCATCGTTTCCACTTTATTCCCGCTCTAACTTGAGTTTTCATCGGCAGACTTTGGCAGACGCGACCTTCGTAAGAGCTCACGAAAAAACGCTCTCGATTATTTTAATCTTCCAAATGCAGGCTTCAATTTTATTCTCTGTGACGCGACATTCCTCAAATGGCAAGATTGTATTAATTTTTACATTATATATTCCGACAGTTAGTAAACCTAAGGTGGTAAAATAAACGTATTTCACTTGATTCTCTGCAAGTTATTATTTTTTTTATGGGGGTGTAAGAAATTGAAAACTGTAAATCGTCATTGCTTGATCAAACAATTTGCACATCCATGCAGGCATGTTGCGTTAGCTTGATGTGGTTCAATATAGAAATTCACGCGTGGAAATAATAGCGTTCGTTTAATTGCTTAAACTTATTTTGTTACAAAATTTATTATAATTTCATTTCACGTTAATTTTCCTATTACTGTATTCTAATCGTATTTTGTATGTTTTCAAGATTGTATACATGCACATGGACAAATGTTTCTATGAAGGACTCATAGAAGAGCCACTTTTGTTTAAAAGTTATTATAAAATGTACTGCCGAGCATTGCCTTATTTGTATGTAATGGCAACCCCTAATCAAGACTCATCTTAAGGGGTGTCTAATTTCACTGTTAATGTATGCATATGTTGTAATATTTTGGGGCAGTGAAATAAATATCTTTATCTTATCTTTATCTTAAAATAACTCTTTTTATTGGTAAAATGTCCGGTTTAGTTGCTGCTGTTAAGCTTAAGGGGCAAATTCTGCGTGAGGTCAATGAAACGTATTTAACCATTTGAGTGCCAACCGATGTTCTAGGTACTAAGCTAAAAATGCCGAGGCCTTTCTTTCTGATTTTGCAGAAGGTTAGGAGCAAAATAGTCTAAAAATACTAAAGGTATATATTAGGGCAATTCCATTAGTGACGGAATTACCTTTAGAGAAAACTATACAATAAGATATTTCGATAAAATTTTAAAATACATAATGTAACTTTTAAAAATCTCCTCTCTTCTTTATAAACAAATAATTCCAATACAATTCGAAACAAACTCTATATTTTGAAACTTAGAGCATAAAACCAACATCAAAAGCCACCATGATATCACAATTCCATTTGTATCTACCACCACCACTCTTCTGAACCACCGCCATGAACTGCATCAGCGTGGATCCTGAGTTCCGCTATATTCCTCTCCTCCCGCTCTCTTCCCCTCTCGTAGGCGCCTCCCCTTCTCTGCTTTCTCTTCCTTTCTCTGCTACACCGCCACCTTTCTTAGTCCTTATCCCGATCCTTCCTTTAAACACGTCTGCCTCCTTCAACTCTCTGTACACAACTCCCCTTTTCCTTCACAACAATCCCTCACTACCATTGTCAGTTTTAAATTATATAAAAACAATATGGTGGCTTGTTTATGTTATGTTACAACAGTCCCTCACTACCATTGTCAGTTTTAAATTATATAAAAACAATATGGTGGCTTGTTTATGTTATGTTACAATAACAATTGCAAAACTTCTAACTGTACATGATCAAAAAAACATTTATGAAGGTGGTGCTTGAATACAGAATCAAAATTAATTATCGAAATACCTTCTAAATATGCCCAAAATTAACATGTGACGGAATTACTTCCAGGTCAACCTCCTAAGCGTAATGATTTCAAACATCTTCAAAGGTCTTTGAATCGAAGTATAATTTGAAATATTTCCATAAGGCTCTGAATAATGTTTCAAATACTGATTTCATAAAATTCAATCATTAAGCTGTTGATTTATCAAGATAAAATATTTCCAGCCTAAATTTTAATTCGACAGAAAAAGTTGCCCATTAAAAAACTTTAAGAAAGCTTTTTTACACGTGGTTTCACCTTTTTAATGTATTCTTTAATGAATTTTTGGTAATAGGAGTTATTTTTTATAATTTAAAGAAAATAGTTAATGTTAAAATAAAAAGAATATTGAATATTGGATGATTAGTGAACTATCAAGCATCCAAGAGTGACATTCGAGGAGGAGCGCTGTTGCGCTCGCGGCACTTTCCGCGAGAGATACGAGGTGTGCGGTAGCGTTCCCCGTAACTCTAAGGATCAACCGCCAAGCGGACCTTCGCAATGCGAAACTTTAATCATGAAGGAATTTTGAGCGAGAAAATCGACGGGTCAGAATAATGAACAGGCACCTATAAAAATTGATAAAGGCCCAAAATTATATTATTGAACAGACTAATTGAAACTAGACATGGAGGAAATACTTTGCTCAAGATTTAATAGAAAATAAAAATAGTTCTCGGGTAAAATTTTATTGATTTTTTAAATTGCGATGTGAAGATTCCCTGACACCGGTGGCGCAGCAAGAGAGGATTAGGGGGATAAACCCCCCCAGAGTTTTTTATAAAACTATTTTAATATGACAAATTTTGTAACTAATATTAGGGGGACGGATGTCAAACAAAACATCAAACTATTCTCACATACGTAAAACTCATCATTTTGGACCATTAATCTTAAAAATTATCTGGGGGAGAGCACCCGCACCTTCTACTTACACTGGCGGGTAATCTATATCCTTCAGCCCCCCAATATTAGTTGCGCCCAAAAACCCACCCTAGCCTTAATTCCTAGCTGCGCCACTGCCTGATATATTGTTTTTAAATGAAACGCAACGGTCTCATGGTGCCGGAACGCCGTTCCGTCAGTGGTTAACAAAAGACATAATAGTCAAATAACACTTTAATCAATATTGGTGCCTCAAAATTTCTAACATATGCATTCGTAACAAAAAAATGAAATATTGATTAAACAAAGACACATACATTTTAAAATATGCAGACGTAACTTGTAATAAAAAAGCAGATGAATATTTCACTTATAAAGAAAGTTAAGGGAGGGCACTGCTAATTTTTCCATGTCACCACTGATGAAACGCTTAACACTAAACAAATTTCATCCTTTCATCACTCCTTTCCAATATTGTCTTCCATATACCCTTAAACATTCCATAGACCCACTTGATCCCGTTATTTTATTGACAGTGATATTCACTACTGCTTCACCCTCAATTAACTATTCAACGCCAACCGTCTTCGTTCATACGCTTATTCAGTTGCACTCATCTTTTCACTCTGACTCAGCTAATTTCACATAAAAAGCGATACTTTTCTTGATTCCGAAGTGTCATTGATAATTAGTTTTAGCATTTTGATACATGGAAACGCTAATTTTAACACTTCTATTTGCTCGGATTCCTTTCCCAAATGCTCAACTTGTACTTCGTTTAATGGTTCGGACATAAGCTCACTGCAATGTAATAATTATGCACTAAAGGATAATGAACATAACTGCTACTTTATTACTACTACCCTCTTGTCACTTTTTTATATCTCCTTTAAAATGTATGCATGCATGTTGAACGCACTCCCCCACACTCAGAAGTGTGATAAAACCCCGAAGCGAGGTAAAGAGCCGGGCAAACCACCTAAATCGGGAAATACACACGAAAACGGAGTGATTCTGGAATAAATTACTTACGCAAATGATTAATGGCCACATTTAATTTCATCGCATTATTTAACCTTGTCTTTCTACTGAAATTGTAGGTATATAGTTGATATTGAACTCAATATTACCGAAAAAAATGCCCAGTAGTACTAATAGATCGTCGCGTAATTAGCTATTTTTATATACCCTAAACTCGTGACTCATAAATACAGATATGGATTTAAATACTGCTGTTGCGGAATAAGTGATAGGTGCACGCATAGTAAAAGACATCTCTTATATTGAACATATTACTATGATATCGCCTACCTCCGTCCATTTTGGTAAAACATATCTTCAACAAAATTTTTATTTCTCCCAGGCAATTATTTGGTATGCGGAGAGTTCCAATATTACCCAACAGCCCTAATTTTGAATTGAAATATCGAGTGAGTGAGAAAGAAAGAAATTCATGGCACAGAACTCGAGGGCAATCATATCCCGAGAGATTAAAAAAATAAAATTTTGATTGACGAGCTTAACCGGGCGTCCGCCGCTCACACCTGTGGCGGAAAGAGGAAATGACCATGTCACCGTTGAGGGAGCAGAATATCGCGCTGCTCGCTGTTTGGGACACAGAGGGGAACCACGATGGCTATATCGCGAAAGAAGGCAAACGGGGATATATCTGTCACTAAAACGGAATGCACTTACATTTTCGACCCTTCAAATACTGAACCAAAAATTGCGCGGAAAAAAAGGAATATGTGAGTGCAGCATTTAATACAAAAGAGATATAAGATTCTTTTGCTCGCAGATTTCCCAATTTTAGGTAATTTTTAGAGCCAGTACATTTAAAAATAATCTGTCCCGGTGGGGAAATTGCGGGTCAACTGACGTTTAGATCATCTTGTTTCCTTTTATCTGCCTATTTTTGTGTTTTTTTTTCCTGCGCAGGAAGATTAAAATTGAGACCGAAAAAAAGTGTAGAAAACTGTTGCAAATGCTTAGCGTTGAATGATCTAGGAAAGCCTTATTGCACGAGTAATACCCTTTCTTTTTTTATAGGAAAAATCCGATTCCGCCTGTTTACTTCTACCTTTCAATTCCGAATTGGGTACATAAACTATGGAAGTAATAATTCCATGCTTTTATTTTCATAATGTGTTACTGGGTGCATTGATTGGGTGGGGGACTCACCGTAAGGCTTGTGGCCTCGAGAGTAAATTTCACTCTTTGTTTGGCGGAAAACCTGAAGTTTTTACATTATCTTATGTGAAGTAGTCTCTAATAGCCATTAGTTCCTTTCCGAATGTACCCTGTATTAATTTTTTTCAACGTGGAAAACCGTTCCATGTTATGACAAACTTAAGTTTCAAAATTTATGATTGGTCACGGCAGCAGCGGGGATAAGTCCCCACCTAGTATACCGAAGGTCGCGGGTTCGAGTCCCACCTGCTTAGGTTGCCCCTATCCCGGATGTGTATAGGTGAGAATGTCCAATTTTCATTGTTGAAACCTCCGATGTGAAGACCTCTTTGGGCTGTTATCGCGGGTGGCAATAAGTAAAAACAGGCAAAAGGTATAATGTTTTCACAATTTTCTTTGCGCTTATCCGACCTCATTCCTCCTTTTTCCGCGGAAAATTCCCAAATTGGCGACAAAGGGTGACAGGATAAGCTTCACGCCAAACCATAGGAACGGATATCACTGCACAGGGACGGACTACTGAGTAGTGGTCTAAATATTAAAATAACAAAAAATTGTGTCACTAATATATATCCCTATCAATATTTACTTGTTTTAATGACAAGCTTTTATCGAAAAAAAAAAATTTAATTTTAAAATAACTACACGTTTTATTATTAATATCAAACGATATTTCATCGCATCCTACTTCTTGGATAAATCGAATTCCAAGATTTTTCACTTTGAAAACTTCAAAATTTTGCACTCAATCACTATCGTCATCGCAGTTAAATATTTCTGCATTCCAATTTACGCCACAAAATTATGCGTAATTTAGACATTTACCCTAAGAAGCAGAAAACATATACATTTTTGATGTTGCTAAGAAGCAACACTAGGTTATAATGGGTTGAACACTTGAACTAAAAGTTCTTAAGAAGTAATGATGTGAGAGCAGTTAAGTTACAATTAGGACCAAGAAAATCAATGCAAGTAAATTACTTTTGGAGGCTCGTTCTAATAAGAAAATGTAAACAACTTCAGGTTTTCCGCCAAATAAAGAATCATATTTACTCTTGGATGCTAATCCATAGTCACTGCAGCCCACAAGCTCTACGCCGGAGTTCCCTACCCAATCAATACACCCGGTAACATATTAAGCAATAAAAAAACATGGATATTATTACTTCCACAGTTTATGTACACATCGGAATTGAAAGCTAGACGTAGACAGGCAGTATCGGATTTTTCCAATAAAAAATAAAGAGTATTACTCGTGCAATATGGCTTACCTATATCATTCAACGAAACGGTTTTTTCCACAGTTTTCTTCACGTGTTTTCGGTCTCAATTTTAATCTTCCTGTGCAGGAAAAAGCACAAAAAATGGGCAGATGAAAGGAAAAAAGATTATCTAAACGCCAGTTGACCTGCAATTTTCCTTCCTTTTAAATGTGATGGCTCTAAAAATTATCTGAAATTGAGAATTCAACGGGAAAAAGTATCAATTTCTTGAAATTTCAGCGATGAGAATTTATAATATCATAACACTTAGCAACAGAATATGCTTGCTATTTATTGTAAAGTTAAATAATTCTATTTTTGATAAAGTCTTGTGATTAATAATGTGGTAAATATTGATTGCGGTATAGTTTGTTTGTTAGCGACAAAAATATAACAACTATTAATGAAATGAAAGAGTTATTATTAGATATGAGAGGCATGAAAAGTTAAATCCATATCCAGTGTCCATTTTTCCATAAAAAGAGATGTTATTGCTTGCATACGCTGACACAACCAAGTTTGCAACCAACGATTCTCTGAGCCGTCCAGGGTAATAAATGCATACGGTACTGCGCGAAGAAAAAAGAAGGGCAGATTATTACTTCCACATGTTTTTTCTACACGCTTCAGTACGAAAAGTTAGGCGCAAGCTCACTATCGGAGTTTCCGAAAAAAAAGGTCATAGCTTGCGCAGGTAATTCACTAACTCGGCTACCCGCAGCATGGGTTTACTAAAGAAATCAACACATTAGGAAACGCACGGTGAGAGCCAAAATCATAGGGAATGCTACTTCCACTTTTAAAGCACACGCTTCATGTACTACAATTTTATTCTCTCCTGAACTCATTGGGTGGAAAGGTGGTCTATCCTGAAATTGGGCATATCACAGACGTTAAAGAAGGAAAATGAATATTTGTCACATCAAAAATATTTACGCTTTCCATTTATGGGGAAGTTTACTTACAATGAACTTAACAAAATATTTAAATTTCATCTCCCTAGAGGAATCAGGAAATAGAATGAGCCAAACGCTAGCTGCCGGGATAAATTTTCTATGGAACATATTGTTGATGGATGAATTGTTCTGTATAGTATTAGCTATGCGCATTAAATATTAGATTCTACAATATCTTTTACATTTTTGGCCATGAAAGTTAAGGATGAACTTAAATGCCGTTACCTTATAATGAGGTATAAGATATATGGTAGATTCGTATGCATGTGCTCAATATTAGATTAAAGATCAATATTAAATTAATATAAACGGAGGGATCAGCGAATGCTGAGTTGGCTGTGAAATGTTGAACATCACCGTCACGAAGTAATGAATATCACTATGCTTTTACTGAGTTTTCAAGTCAATTTATACATTAGATCCATCGAAAATAAAAGGTGAGTGGTAACTAATTCCGTAGTTTTTTTTCACTCTCCATTTTCCTCGATTTTTCTATCCTCCACAAAAATGCCATCTAAGACATAGGCTGCACGACATCTCAGCTGTGAGCATATCTAAAAATGGCATATAGATCCGTTTCACTGTGGTAAAAATATCTTTAGCAATTTTAAATGTGATCCTTTACAGGATAGGAATTAGGAGCGGTTATATTGAAAAAAGGCGGAAAAAACTATAAATACATGTTATGAGAGGTATTAAAAGTTTGATGAATATGTATAACATTGGATTTTCCGTTCATAAAAGAAGTATTCTTTGCCCAAAATCCAACAACGATCCTACCCACATGCTCCGCGGCGTTGTTTCTAAGCCAAGTAAACACATTCAACACCGCAAAACGAGGATAAGAGAACTGCGGATTAATACCTTTACAGTTTTTATACACACCTCAGTTTGGAAAGTTAGACGCATGCAGACTAAATCGCTGAAAATTTTTTATTCCCGCAGACTGGTCACCAAAACTTATGCTTCTCACAGCCTAGATTCTCACTCCACCGTTAAACGCATTCGGCACTGCACCAAGGGAATAAAAGTGTGCAGGGGTTACCCACAGTTTTCTGCTCACTCCATTTTCCCTTTTTTCCCTCAAATTTCCGCAGAAAGAAAAAAAATGTTCCTTATCCGAGGTAGGGAGCTAGCCAAATGAGTCAAACGCCAGTTGGTGTGACCCAATCTTTATTCTATTGGATGGGCGTAGTGTGCGTGACGGCTGCGAAAAATTTGCGCTGTCGTCCGTATTATGTAAAAAAATACGACACCTCACCTCCACTTTCCGCGGCAATGAACTTCATTAAAAAAACTGGTACTGAAAATTCCTAGATTTTCATTGTTAAAATGTGATGACTAAAAAACTAAATTAATGGATGAATAACTACGAGAGGACTAAAAATTTGAATGAAAGTACCCACTGTTAAGTTACTATGAAAAAGAATATTTTAACCTTTTACCATAGAAAATTTCTAGCTCATTTATCAACTTTGGTATTCAAACACTCTGGACTGGGTTTCCTTCACCAACCATACGGAGAGTACAAAAGGGCATGCTTCTAATAACTTTTCGCAAGCGTTTGTTTAACTTATTTTCCACATTTTCTCACTCCTTCCTTCATAATACCCGATTTTGACTCTCTCCGCAATATAAAAATGTCAAATGTGCGGAGGATAAGGAATAGAATGAATTGAACACAATTTGGGCTGTTATTGCTCCCCCGGGAATAGTCTAGGATAAATATATGTAAAGCCGTTACACTCTTTGATATTACTTATATAGTTGCTAAAATTAGCCCTTACAAGAATTGTAATCATGAACTTTGAGTTTGTCACAACATGGAATGGTTAACCACAGTGAAGATAATGACTACAAGTTATATTCGGAAGGGAACGTAAGACGTTCTATGGGGTTAAAAAATTTCCCTTTCAAATAAAATTGAGTAGATATCATATACCGGTGTTTATTGATTTCCTCTATTGCTGTATGTCATTCCAAGGTCAAGGCCTTGAAAATAGAAATTCTAACAACAAAATTCCTAGTCTGTGTTAGTCTCGACTTTTCGAGATTCGAGTGAGATAAAAGAAATGCTCGACTTACGCTCGATTTCGAGATTAATGTGCTCGAAAAATCGAGTTTCCAGCTTCCAGCAAATGTGACGACAGCGAAGCATTGGCGCAGTCGTCGACATAGTGTAATAAATATGAAAAAGCATCTCCTTTTCTCACGGATACGGGCTTTTAATATTATGAAATACTCTGCGTATCACTATGAAATGTTGAAAATTACAGTAGATAAACCTTAATTATGAACCTTTATGATATCATAACAGGGAGTAGTAGCCCTAAGGTGAGCGAGAAGCAATTGAAGAATGTATATGAGAGATATGGAAAATTAGGTAAACATTCACGATATTGGGATTTCCATTTTTAAAAAATAATTAATTTATCTTTTAAATCCTGATAAACCAGGGTTGATAACAATTGGTCGGCATTAGTTGGCACATGGTAAAAAAATAGAGTGAAATGCATGCACATAAGATCTTCAGATCAAAAAAATTGCGCATAGAGGATGTCACGTGGATTAGTACTTCCACTGCTTTCCAACCCGCTTCACCGGTCTCAATTTTTTCCTCTCTCTACAGAAAAAAACCGTCAAAAGAGCGAAATTGTGAGAACAGTATGACTCAGACGCCAGTTGGCCGGATTCACTGGTACGGATTGATGACGGGTGTGATGGTTGCGAAAAAATCACGTTGGAGTCTGTTAAAAAAAACAGCATTTCACCCCCATTTTCCGCGGTGTACCTACTGCCCAAAATATCATATAACACCGAACAATAAATATAAACACAGTAATGAAATAGCATTAATCATAAAAATTTACTCGCGCGCTTTAAAGTTTTCAGAAGAGTAATTGATTCTTTCAATGAAAGCAAAAGAAATAAATAGAAATTGTAAGTAAAACGAAAATTAAATTTCAAAGATCACAAATTTACGTCAAATGTAAAAAAATCTACGAAAATTGATATTTTAACAACTTGGTTATAAATCCTTGAGATTGTAAATACATCCAGAGATTACCTAGCAATGAAAACCAAATTCATGAATTTAGAGTGCCTAAACGAGGATTGTGACGTTTGACAATCAACTTTACGGCAGCCGTATTCATAAAATAAGTCTTGCTTTCGAAAACTGGTTAGACTTGGTATCGCTGTGTTACTTAAGCCGAGCATCGAATAAGTATGGGATGGAAGTCTCAATTGGAAAAAAAAGCCAAATTTCCGGAAAAAAGTGAACTGGATGATCCAAAATTTTCATTGACTCTTTGAATGATATGGTGATTAACGTAAAAATTAAATAGAAGATATTAAAGACCCTTAAAAATGACAAAAATCTGAAAAAATGTTCAAATTATTAAAGTGGTTTTGGTCATAAATCCTTGAATACGTAATATGAACGAGGGATAATATCGCAACGAAAACTAAATCATTGAAATTAAGGCACCTACTTTAAGAATGACATGCCAGACAACTAATTGCATACCCACCATATCGGTAAAAAAAGTTTTTCTTTCGAAGGCTGGTTGAAAATTTGTATCCCAGAGGATGGGTTACTTAGATTTTCATAACATCGAGCAATTACCTCGCAATACAAACCAAATTAATGAATTCAAGGTACCTTAATGAAGAATGATACGTTTGATAACTAATGTTATGTCAACCATATCTATAAAAATAGTTTGCTGTCGTAGGTTTTGTTATAACTTGGTTTCCAAGAGGCCGGGTTTCTTTGACAAATAACCGCATACGCTGAGGAATAAAATAAATGCGGATTAGTACTTGCACTGTATTCCCACTAGCTTCATCGGTCTCAATTGGAAAATAAGGCCAAATGTGCGGAAAAAGAGAGTGAACAGGATGATTTAAACGCCAGTTGGCCGGATATAGCATTCCACCGGGACGGGACGGATTGTTGACGTGAATGATGGCCGCGAAAAATTCGTGCTGGCGTCTGTATTGACGAGTAATTACACCAACTCACCTCCGCTTTCCGCCGCGATGGTATCGTAGGCCTCGTCCAACAGCGTATGCACTTGACAGCCGGCGCCATTTTCGACTCCTCTCTGCACTTTCCTCAGCCTGTGGATGAAAAAAAGAAGAGACAACAGTAAAATGAGTGAAAAAAATACAGACTGCATGTGAATTGGGGCGTGCGAGAGATAAAAAAGAGATAAGAAATCGTCCGAAAAAAAACAAAAGACAAACGTTCGTAATTGGTCCGGAGGTATTTTATACATTTATTCGGCAAACGCGCTTTGAAACATTTCGTTCGTAAAAAAATGCGAAAAAAAATACATCGCTGACATGCCCTGGTGCGGATGAAAACTGGGTGAGTCAATTTTATCCGGGAGCTGTGGCAAAAAGAGTGAGATAGACGCCCGGTGTAATTATTCACGAGGTCCAACGCACGGCTCGTCCATTAACGGATGGATGACCGGGTTTTATGAACGAATTCGCACGGAGTGGTCCCGTTAACGGATTCCTAGGGAGCTTAGGGAAGCCACTGCAAACACATCAAAACATTTTATGCCGCAGCGGCGTCGATGTGATTGCTAGATGCTTCGCTGCTAAATGATATTACCGCTAAAAATTCATTACAAAGGCAGGTCAAACGTAATATTCACTTTTTGTACAGGATTTCACATTTTTTACAGGATCAATTTTCATAAAAAAAATTGAAAATAATATATTGAATAGCCCCATATATCGACAGAAAATTGAGATTGAAATATACTCATTGAAAACTAATAATAATTAATTATACTTTTGGGAATACGTCTTTTAAAATGCTTGCTTTAACTGCTAAAAAAGCTTATATATTAGTTAATTCGGTGGATATTTAATTCTATTTTGGTGGATATGTAAAATTTTAATCATTGTTAGCTTCCGAAATTTCAAACGCAAAACCATTTGTTTTAACTGTCTGATCGTCTCAATCACCCAAAATATACTCTTTCTTGACTGCTTGAGAAACTATTGTACCATTCAAGCGTCTCTTTTATCCCAAACACGCCTGAGAGCTATGCATGACGTCAAAGCTCAATACCGGCGGCGATGGAGCAGCAGCTGTCCCGAAGAACCATTCAAGCGAACTGAATCATATCGACCACACCCGTATCAATCCAGACAGCAGAGCGTATTCTGAGGCTTCTTGCGAGTGTGGGTATACCTATGAAGGCAGAGTGGAAAGACTGTATATTCCCTGAGACCTCAAATGCCATACGTATGCAAGGCAAACTATTTATTTATATATGCTTCATGCACGCACACACGAATATTACAAATAGAAAGAGGATCCTTAAGACGGCCTCTAAATGTGTTGTCACTCACTTTGTTGACACCCACTGCCGCCCATCCACGCCACGGCTTTTAAATGGGTTTACCAATATCGCCACTCGTGTCGCTGATAGACATAGTGATCCGAATTTCACCGGGAAATATGGTATAATTAGGGGTCTTAACCGAAATTCATCAGCACGATTATGTGATGCACGAGTTCATTACTTTAAATACTGTTTCTCGCAATTAAAAACATTATGCTGCAAAATATTGAGAAAAAGTGGATCGCACTGCACTCATCATCGCGCCGCGGGCATTTTTGAAAACCGATTAAAATTTTACCTAAGTGGCATCAGAAATCAGCTTTGTATAGGATGGAATAGGGCCTCCTCTATGCAGTCCTCTAGCACGCACAGCTCTGATGCAAAAATGAAGTTCGTTTCTAACAAAATCTTATACACATATAAGACTTGGTGCTTTCCTAGCGCACGATGTGTATTAATTTTTAACGGGATTCCAACCAGGTGTTCTGTTAAGCCAGAGCCAGTTGCGTACCAATTCTCGATAATTTTTGATCACGATTAGTATTTCTTAAACCCATTTTAGAATCTTCAATTTATAATTAATAATTTTTTATTCATATTATTTCACCCGCATGAATACTTTCACTTCACGATCACCGCGTAGGAATTTTATAAGGGTGCCGGATGTTTTCAGCAGGTAAAAGTCCACATCTTTAATTTGCACTTTTTTTTCACAATTTTCACTATTCCTTCACTAAGTGTCCTCGCGTCACATTGCGCTTACTTCTTTCAGCATTCCGATTCCAAAACTCAATTTTATTCTACTCAACTTCAGCGCTAAAAAAGCATTACCCAAGTATTTGTACTATATTACAAGGCAATCTTGTTAATCATTGATTTAAGAAAATTCTGACTATACATATTGAAATGGCAGTATTAGCACCAGTGAAGCATGTGAAATCAGCAAAATAATTTTATTAACAAAGGAAAGAATACGTAGGATTTTTATTGAGATATTTCTTAGGTATGATGATGATATGACCAGGACTCATATTGAAATGGAAATAGCTATGACCATTGTTCGATTAGGTATAAATCAAACGTCTTATTTCAAAGTATTTAATGTAACTTTAAAAAAAAATAATAATATATAAAGAAATATAAACTTTAGATCAATCAAATGAATAAACAATCAATTCAATCAATAAAATTCAATCAAATGAGGGGTTTATAAAAAAATGTAATTACTAATCAACTAGAGCTATCTAGTCGAAATATCCACAAAAGAGAAGATACAGGGATTATCAATTGAATCGGAATGCTCATCAGACGAAAAATGACCCATATAAATCTTTCAAATGTCCTGCATTAAATGTATTCAATCGCAGATGATTTTGAAGAACGGAGCTGAAAATGCTTAGTCCCTCTATGGAATTTTTACTCGGTAGAATGGTTAAGATAGCAACCATTCATCAAGGATTTCTCCAACTCATATCATGGAAACCAAAACGCGAATTTTCGCAACGAAAAATCCTCCAATGCCTCCCGGATAAAATAACGTCCATTGTCCCATCTATGGTACGAGTTTTTAGAGGAAAATTAAGAGTCCAGACCCGCTGACCCTTTGTGCACTCACATTTGGGTCAATCCGGTTTTAATTCGACACGAATAGCGCATTCAACGAGTCACTTCCCGTTGATTTCACGGAGCTTAGACCTCCGAACGGAGTTTTCCCAGAACAGATCCTCCTCCTCTCTGGGTCCGGATCTCGAGAAGCGCGCCGTCGGATGGAACGAAGTTAATCTGCTATGTATCTGCCGAGAGCTCAAAAGTCCTACGTACGTACGGTCTGGGCGTACGTGTGGAAGTGGAGAAGGGTCAAGAGACAATGCAGTCCCCGAAAAGAGCTTCCTAGGACGTTACTGTGCAAACCCAGTTGGCCCCGAGGCGATTCACAAACCTCGTCCCAAAAGTCGAAAAGCCTGGAGGGGATTAGGGCAACGCTGTCGGGGCTGCGTTTGAATATACATATATACGTCATTATCAGTGAGTTCGCACAAAGGAGGCAGGAGCTGGAGGTGCCGAAAAAGGATGATCCTGCATGCCTTCAGGACAGGACGAGGACCCGAGTGTTTTGGCTTGGATATTAAAAAGCAGTGCCGACGAGTCCCAGAGGATGAACAATAAACGTTCACATGAATGGAGCTGTCCGTATCGAGCCGATTGGCCCAGACCTTTAGAGAGGAAATGGAATTCATTTTCCATTACGCAAAATGTAGAGAATTAGTAGAGTAGACCGATATATTTTTGAAATGATATTGCAATATAGTGCCATACTGCGGTTTTATTTATACATTTAATAATACATTGCAAACAGACCAATGGCCAGGTGTAGATAGACCTTTACAGAGGAAATGGAGTTTACATACCATTACGCAAAATACAGAGAACTAATGGAGTAGACCGATGCAATTTAGAATTGCTATTGCAATGGAGTGCCATGGTATTATTTCTTTTATTTTTATATTTAATGACACATTCCAAATATGTCAATGGCCAGGTGACAAGTAATTAGCAGCTAAAATGTAAAGCCTGTACTATGATTAAATTATTGACAAAACATAAAAAGAAACAATATGGCAAATAAATACAGCAAGAAGCGAAAATAAAAAATTTCTAATCTATCTATTTTCTCAATTGATTGAAACTTTTACCAAGGTCAAATTAAAATTTTTCCTCGCGGATCAATGTATTTTTAGGCTTTTTCAGCTCTCCTCCCCAAAATGCACGACACATGACCATAAATTTGCATCGTGTTGAAGCATCAAATCATCAACCCCGACTTCCATTGCTATTAAATATGAACTATAATTTCGTCGATTCTGAAGAAAATTTACGAAGAGATAAAATGAAATATACTTATTTTCTCACTATTAGACAGCAACCCATCTATTTCTTTCCCAAATATTATAACTAAAAGCAATTCAAAGCTTTGATTTTTATTTTATAACTCCCAGTTTTAAAATACCACAGAATAGCAGACTCTAAGATACCTTCCGTGGGCCATATTACTATCAAATAAAATTTTTAAGTTAACAAATTTTTTTTGGACTATCATGAACTCGTTTCATTTTTAACACCTTATTTTGAAAATCGAAACACTTTTTACCATCACTCAAATGATCAATGAAATGGAAAAAAAAATCTGAAATGGAAAATTTTACCAAACCTAAATCCAATTATTTACTAAAACAATCTTTCAGGATTTTCACTGAGAACATCTATCAAATGAGTGAAAAAAAGATGTGGTTTTCAAGGGATAGATCATGCAATTCGATAATTTAGAAATTAAAATTATTATTTTAATTAGTTTTAATTTCTCAACAAAAATTCAATTGATAAAACAGTGTAGTAAATTGCATGATACGGAATACGTGCATCAATTAATGATGCTTAATGTTAAGCATCGAATCAAAAAATAATTAAAACACGGGATATGGATGAATAATTAATGTCAAGCTGAAATTTTAGATAGTATCTCATTGTTAATGAAAACTAGTAACACCATGTTATGAAAGGTTGCACTTTTTCCGCTGATTATGACGGCATAAATACACGCAAAGGTTTACACCCGTTCCTACCTATAGCATAAGATATCTTTGATAGCGGGTTAGAGAATATCAGCATAAGCATAAAAACTGAGAATAGAGTCAACTAATAACTCAATCATAGATGAAACTCTACTGTAGCTTGCACTAATACAAGACCCTTAATTATTAAGAAAGACAATATAAGGAGATGTGTACTCATCATCAATACTCGTTTGAGTAATAATTTAAGTAAAACATCAACAATTTTGAAAAAGCATTGAATATTTTAGCTGTAAAAGCATTTTCTCCTGCATGGGAAAGTAAAGTCATAATATATAAATATTACAATATAATTCATGAGCAAATAAGGGCGAAACAACCACATGCTGAAGAAAGAAAAACAATTCGTGGAAAAAATTATAATTTCAAGTACTGGTAGCAAAAAGTTTCGCTTGAGCAAAAAACTCCAAGATTGACTAATAAATATATTAAGTTTTCGCAGATGATTAATATGGAATTCATAGCTCTAACGGCATTACTTCTATAACAGTGAATGGAATGGAGCTCATGGAATTTTATCACATGTTCATAAAAGTGTTTTAATATTGATGACCTCAGTTAAGGCAAATGATTGCTTGAATGACAGACAGAATATTTATAAAAGATTAATTGAATATTAGGATAAATATTGCTGAAATTACTTAAGGACACATATTAATTGGTATCCGTGATGTGCACGTCAACTGGACACCTAAAAATAGGCTTGTAAAAATTTAGAGAGATATTTACGCGATGCAGTGATGTAAAAGTTAAAAATAATCTAGACCTTTAAACGATTAACCTTTCATTGGGGGCGTGCAAAAGGTCAAGCCAATTCCGCGAAATGTAAAGGACTCCGATCGAGCGTGCGGTGGAATGCAAGGATAATTGAAGTGTCCATTTCGGACTGATGCCTCTTAAAATATTTACGGGAGAGAATGATATCAAAGCGATCGCATGAAAATTTAGAAGATCAGTTAACATGAGACTGGGCTTATCATCAGGTGGGGTCTATATCACACAACGATTACCGGTGGTTTCGCGAAATGTATTTCGAAGGTAATGGATTCTGGCATAACAGACGGAAACGTTGACATTTTCACCGATGAGCAATCAGTGACCACAATTCAATAAATACTTAGTAGAGGAAGCGTGCGCAATGGAAGACCAAGTGAGTGGCGTGCAACGTGGATATCATGATTGAAGCGAGTGTAAACAAACAGACAAAACGAAAGGTACTAACTCATTCACAGCCAATATTCATCAATTTAGTAAATGACTGAATTATTATTATAAACGAGAAATGCTCAAGGCAATGTTTATTAGTTCAAAAATAAATAGAATATTTTAAAACCGTTTGATCTTTAGTAGTGCCAAAATATTGCCTTAAGAAAAAAGGTTCCAAAGCAAAAGTAAATAATTACAAAAAATTAATGACTGATACAGATACCAAGGAAAATTACCGAGATCAATGCAAAAATCGATAAATTATAAAGATCCAATTTTATCGTTTATAAATGAAGTATAAAATTGTAGAAAGTAATTAATTGAAATAACTAAATCAAATGAATTACGAGGTGAGTAAAACAATCAATAAAACATGTTAAAATAGTTCTTGGAGTGTAGGTCAATGTTATGCAAAAAAGTTTTAGCCAACGTTTCTGTTTATTTTAAACTATCATCAGGGCTTATCAATAAATATGTGCAAAGCTAAGCCCTGATGATAGCTTAAATTAAACATAAACATTTGCTAAAACGTTTTTGCATAACATATATGACCTACACTGCAAGAACTGTTTTAACATGAATTAAACGAGGTCAAGATAAGAAGAAAAAAATAATTAATCAATAAAGCTAGAGAGAAAATGAAAGTAAGGGATAGGGAAAGTTAACAAAAACTGGACTGGGACAACGATAGGAGTCTTGTCTGGTCACATTTTTGCCCTTTGATTTTCGGCTTCTATCATCCGACATCGGACACTGAGGAAGGACGACGAGAGAGGACTGGAAGCGTTGGAGATGTGGTTGAGGAGAGGAATGGAGGAGGTGAAGCGGACGGAAAGAAAAAGGAACGACGAAGTGCTGGACATGAAGGGTGAGGAGAGGCAGCTTTTAGATGAGATACAGAGGAGACTGTAGGTATGGATGAAGCTAGTTAGCGGAAAGGGGATGTTTGAAACAGTGGTGGAAGGCAGTGACGTCATGGCAAAAATCATCAGTGCCGGAACGCACTTTCCTAAACTTATTTTAGAAGTGAATATTATTCTAATTTTTTTACAAATCATTACTTACATTTTATGACAATTTTTGTTTTGGTTACGAATGCATTAATTAGAGGTTTTGAGGCAACAAAATTTGATAAAAATGATATTTGACTATTGTCTTATGTTAACCAGAGGCAGAATGGCGTCCCGGCACCATGACATACCTGGTAGAAGGTAGAATGTTGGATAAACGAAGGAGAGGAAGGTAGAAAATGTTTAGATAGAATGGAAATGAGAAAGCCTTACAGTGAATGGGAGATGGAAGTATATGAAGAATGGAAAGTCTCCCGGAATGCTTCTTAAGTACCTACTCCATGGGAACATAAATTAATAGTTAGAATACGTTCATAATAATCATCTTCATTATAGCAGTTGTTCCTGTCTACTTAGAGCTATGCATGGTTTTAATTGTCATGTGGTTAAGAAGTTAGCGATTATATTCCACATGTCTTAAAATATCATTTTTCTTTTTTTTTAGAAAATGATATATTCAGTGGAATGCTGAGGATTTGGTATACGAGGTCTGTTCAAAAAGTACCCGGAATTTTCGTTTTTTCAAAAAAATATTTATTTATTCGTCTACATTAATGTGGTTCCCTTCAAAGTAGTCCCCCCCAGATGTAATAAACTTATGCCAGCGATTTTTCCAATCTTCGAAGCAGTTTTGATATTCACTTTTTGGTATGTCCTTTAGCACTCTCAGCGATTCGGCCTTTATTTCTTTAATTGAGGAAAAAGGCCGACCTTTCATGGGTCTCTTCAACTTTGGGAACAGGAAAAAGTCACACGGAGCCATATCTGGTGAATACGGAGGTTGGGGCATGACTACGGTATTGTTTTTGGCCAAATAATTACGAACAAGCAATGACGAGTGAGCACTGAGCAGGTGCGTTATCGTGGTGCAAAAGCCATGAATTCTTTTTCCATAAATCGGGGCGTTTTTTTAGGAATGCTTCACGCAAACGTCGTACAATTTCAAGGTAATACTCCTTATTAACCGTGTGACCTTGTGGTAAGAACTCTTAATGCACTATGCCATTATAATCGAAGAAAACAGTTAGCAAAACCCTGACATTTGATCGAACTTGACGTGCTCTTGGTGACGTTGAATGCTTCCAGGTGGACGATTGTGCTTTGGTTTCGACATCATAACCGCACACCCATGTTTCATCACCAGTTATAACCCTTTCAACCAAACTTGGATCGTCGTTGACGTCATTTAACAGCTCCTGAGCGATGTTCATGCGATTGTTTTTTTTGGTCAAAATTCAGCAGTTTTGGAATGAATTTTTCTGCCACTCGTTTCATGCCCAAAACTTTTGAAAAAATGTAATGAATTGAGCCAATTGATATGCCAACTTCATCAGCAACTTCTCTAATTGTTATTCGGCGATCATTTATAACCATTTTTTCCACTTTTTCCACATTTTCATCGATTATTGACGTGCTGGGTCGACCGGAGCGATCGTCATCTTCAACGTTTTTGCGGCCATCTTGGAAACGCTTATACCACTCGTAAACACTTGTTTTTTTCATAGCAGACTCACCATAGGCTTTTTGTAACATTTCACACACTTCGTCACACTTTATTTCATTTTTTACGCAAAATTTAATACAAATTCTTTGACTCCAATTCTTCCATTGTTTAAACAAGCAAAAATCGCCGAGCTCATAAAAACACGTCGAACCTTAGCGACTACCACAGACAAAGTAAACAGTGAATATGGCTGATAATTTTATCATACTTTAGGGGTATGTATATCAATTAAATATATAAAAATTTCGACAATCGGACTCTCCAGACCCGCGAAATTGAAAAATTCCGGGTACTTTTTGAACAGACCTCGTATATCACTCAGGGGCAAACGGTGATGGATCTCGCGCAATATTAAACTTCTTGGAATAGGTGTGTCCAAGCCGGTGGAGCATTCATTTCAAATTGTATATCTCCAAACCGTCCTTCCCGAGATGAATTTTGAGCTGTGGTTGTGGGAGGGAGGGAAGGCAAGGGTTTCCCTTTTGATCCGAGTCGGAAATACCTACTCTGTAATGCCTCTGTTTCCTTGTACCGTAACAGCTAACATTGCTCCCTGCGGCTCGATGAGTTCGGTGATATAGCTATAGTGCCTTGAGGTAAAACGGGCACTTTGATTCCCGTTATGGTCAGGATCTTGGATTTGGTGGCTTTGCGATTTCAAAGACTGCGAACACACCATATACACCGTGCGCGCAGCGTGGTCTGAGGCCAAGACCCCAAAACAGAGGTAGCACAATATTCTTGCCAGAGAAAGTGAATGATTGCGTAACGAATAGGATGATAACAGGGAATTTCCATGAAAATGTCAACTTTTTCTCACAAATTAAAATTTAGGCTGGAAATATTTTATCTTCATAAAACAACAGCTAATTAGTTGAATTTAATGAAATCATTATTTAAAAAATTATTCACAGCCTTATTAAAAGTTTTCAAACTACATATACTACCATTCACAGAGTTTTGAAGATGTTTGAAATGATTACAGTTAGTAGGTTGACCCGGCAGTAATTCCGTCAAATTTTCATTTTGGGCATATTTAGAGGGTATTTCGATAATTAGTTTTGTTTCTGTACATGAAAATCACCATCATAAATGTTTTTTGATCATGCACAGTTAAAAGTTTTACAATTTTTTTTGTATGTTACAATTCAATCGAAATATCATATTGCAAAGTTTTTTCTAATGGTATTTCCGTCACAAATCGAATTGCCAAACAAATTAAAATTGTAATAAAATAAGATAACGAAAATTATGCTGGCCTCGGTGGCGCCTGGTAAAGTCCTTGCCTGCCACTCAATAGGTCGCGGGTTCGAGTCCCGCTTGAAAAGGTTGAACCTATTCAGGGCATGGATTTTCGTTTGCGTTGAACTGTTACGTTGAATGCTCCGATGTAAAAGGCCGATGATCCTACTTTCGGAGGTGCAGGAAAAAATAAATTAAAGAGGGTTAAAAGCTATATTAGGCAGAGTAAAAGAGTAAATTCCATAGCATTCATGATAACAAATTATATTACCATTTGAATAAATATTTATTTTAACGTGAATGAAAATATGATGAAATATGCTTTGAAAGTATAAATGGTATTAAAAATTCATATTCACTGATATAACTATTATTAATAATCTCGCATATTAAATAAAAACCTAAATAACCAGTGACTGAAATATTTTTAGTAGCGAGAGGCGTTTTTTTAAATTGTAATTTGAAGGGAAAAAATTAAGGTAATTTGACATTAATAAGCTCTGTATTTCCTATAAAAAATCTATTAGAGGGTACAATCTCTCAAAAACTTTTAGTCTTTGTACACAACTCGAAACCTTTCTCTGGAAAAGGACCAGGTACTTGAAATGTCCCTTTTTGTAGATAAAATCAACGCAAAATTAATGTCTTTTGAAAACCACAAAAGCGCTCGGTTACGCCAAAATGTCTTGAAATGAATGCAAAATTGAATTAGGCCACTAAATAGACCCAATCAAGCAAAATAATAGCACAGCAATCTAACTGGTATTTTGACACAGTGACTCTTGTTAATCAGAAATCAAGCTTCGATCCGCGGTCATTCAATCCCCTAGACTATTCATTCATCCTGCATTACTTCATTTCATAGGACGGCTACCGCTGAAATGCGACCAATGAGATGCAAACAGAATACCGAGGTTCAAAACTACGGGAAATTACTTACCCATGGAAACGGAAAAAGACCATTATCCCACACGAGCGGTCACTACAGAGGGATTCATTGTCAAAGATAGAGAAGTAAATAATGCGTTGTTAACAGCAGACTGAATACTTTATTTTTATTTATCCCGGATTAACTGAGGATCCTCCTCAATAAAATCCTGGATTTCACATTAAAACGCTGAGTAAAAAAAGCCTCTTGCGAAAGAGATAAATTGCACAATTATGAAATAAAAAATGGCCCAATTTAAACAACTTGCACTCCTGAGTGACCAGAAAAATTATGAAATTATTGATAGCGATAAATGCAATCTCAGAAAATAGATTTCAATGCGTAATGGATAACATGGCACGAAGTGGTCGAGTGATATCCTCTGTCTAGAACATCTCATTAAACCACTTTTATTACATTATTTGAAGAAAATGCATTTTAATGTACTTGATTTTCATTCCTGAAGAACTGAGGCTGATATGATCATTAAATAACACATTTGTTAATTTTTCTCGTGTTTACAATTATACAAGTCATTCTTATTCGAGTGAAGCAAAATTATAAAAATAGGCACTCCTATTTCTCATTTTGTTTCGCCGTGAAAATGCTAGCCGATTAATACAGTCTAGTTTCACTGATTTTTACAGGTATTGAGATGAGGATTATAGATGCTCCTCAGTTTTGTTTACCTCACATTAGCTGAGGTTGTTCCTCAATAAAATCCCTGATTTCACATCAGAAAACCGAAATCTCTTGCGAAACGGATAAAGTGAACAAACAGGAATTAAAAAAGCGACCCAGTCTAAACAACTTTTATTGCCAAGGGACCAGAAAAAAAGTTATTTATAGTGATAAAAGAAATCTCAGGGAATAAATGGAATTAATATTAAATTGGGATATCTAGATTGAAACATATCAACATTGAAACAGGGTTCACTGAAAGATACAATTTTTAGTGATGATAAATGAACAAGCAGCACTTCGATCGGAAATTTATCATTGGATGCTGGGATAAAAATGAAGGTTTTTATGACATCAATTAGAAGATATTGCAATACTTTTACCAGGTAAACTGGATACGTATTTTATAATTAATAGCACATGAGTTACGCTACAGTTTTCTCCTTAACTGGAAATAGTATTTGATAAGGCTGATTCAAGAATTTCGCAGGTTTAGACGAATTTTTTAATTGCTGAAGACTGAAATACAAGAGCCCAGTGGATAACTGAAGTCTATTGAGAAAGAAGAGGGAAATAACGTCAGAAGTGAATTTTGGCACTTACAACGAGTCTTTTGAGGTAAAGTCTTCTCCAACCTCGTCGAAGACGGTCAGCAAAGCTTGTCGGACAGCATCCTCCTGCAATGAACAAAATTATCTATTAGAAGTTGAAAAAAGAAGTCAACAGGTAAATAAAAAGCTTTGACAACACAATGAAGGTTATAAAACATCTTTAAAATTTCTGAGACAATATGACGACTCAAGATTAACTTCTTAGGCTACCATCACTAGCACATAGTACAGTGGCGGAAAAAATTATCGCAAAGCTCGTTGGCGTCTGAGAGCGGCCAGTTCAGGAACTACTTGGCTACAACAATTTGCCCTCGTAATGCTCTCATACAACCGGGAGTTTTAAAAGCAATATATCCCTTATACCAGGGAAATAATCATGCCCGTCGCATAATGACAAGGCGCAAAAGATCCAACTACGAATTCTTTGCCATATTCTCCGAAGTATGTTTCACCCTCGACTCACCTAGGATGGAAACTTCTCTCGTCGGGACATCAGTGGACACGGCCGACATATTGGGCATTGAGACTGCCTTAGAACCCAATCGTTTCGATGGTGTAGTGGGTAAAGTATCATGCTACAAATCAGAGGTTCCACGGATCAAGTCCCAGTGACGGATGACTTGATGCTGCACTCACACACTTTAAACATTTTTCTGATCTTAAAACTTCGCAATGCCTATCACAAGGTCCATTATCAAATTATATGGACAATGACTAAATGTCATCTCGGCATAAATTAAAAAGTAAAGGGAAAAAAACTATCCTTATTCTCCCGGAAGAGGTGACCAGAAACGGCCACGAAACGTCGGGCAACAAACGTCTTCAAGAAAGCGGAGCACCCGAAAAATATCATCAAACCAACAACGCCCCGTGAAAGCTTCAACGAGGAAATATAAATAATGATGACTGCATGGCATGATACTCGGGAGGGCACAAAGCTGCAATCAAAATTCGGAGCCAGAGTATGAAAATATTTTCTTAACTCAAGGCATCTTATTTCCTAAGAAATTAATACTATCGCTCAACAAATATTTATGAGAGCTTCGCAAGAGGAATTCTAATTGAAACTAAATGAATCAAATAAGCTTCTTTTGAATGAGTTCCCTCTCAAATTCTCTGTTCAAATATTTATCGCAACCAAAGCATCAAAAATGTCATGATCCTGGTCGCACTCAAAGGTTTTTCTCATTATGAAATTGTTTGCCCTTCTCATCGAAAGGCACACACAGAAATGTCAATCAACTGCTCTTGTAAGCAGTTTAATACGGTTTATTTACTCCTGAAGATGCCTATGAGTTACGTATCTCGGACGTCTTATTTAATTAGCTGTTTTGAATTAATCTAAGGCAAATTGAGTAAATGTATAAACATAATGAAAGCGGCTTCAAACTTCTTTAATTAAATACTGCTACGCGGAATAATTCAATGCGATATATGGATTGCTTTGTATCAAGTTATACGGACAATGACTAATTATCATCTCGGCATAAATTAAACAGTAAAGTAAATGTTAAGGTGAAATAATATTAGAAAGAACTTAATGTTTTTTTATCAACTCTAATATGTCGATACTTGAGAACTTACTCAGAACTACTTGGAGATAATGTATTCGAAGTGACATCAAATGGTGATTGCTTTTCATTGAAATATTACGTATAAATATTAGCTGATTACTGATCCGATGGGTTAACCAGGAAAACGTAGTGCGTTTCGTAAAAGCCATGCTGTTGCTTCAGAAAATCATGAAGGATTTGTGTGTCAATTAATAAAAATTCAAGAACTATTATGCATCAAAAATGTTTCCAGATATCTACAAGAGTTACAAAAATTGATCTAAGCTTTTGTAAAAACGAGGAAAAGGAAGTGATTATCTGAACAATTCAAATTTATAACCAATGAAGCTGAGATAAATCCCCTTAAAATATTATACATCCATTTAAAAGCGATGCAGCAAACAATATTTTATACACCAGAAAGAGAGATTTCATGCTTAAAAATAAACGATAAAACGTTTTAGTACCCGGTATTACGGATGAATATTAAAATTAAATTCCATAAAACCAGCCCGCGGCGGTGTTTGGAGCAGTATTTTTTTCTCGCAACATTACGGCTGACATTTCAGAATAGCGATGCCGACAAGTCTGCGAACGATTCGATGCATTAATCAGTGTAATCATTTTGCGTGATTTATAGATAAATTGTATTGATAAAATTCCCAACCGATCACCGAACACTATTTCAATCAATATAAATTGGTGAGGTTGATTACTGAGTTCCTTATTCTGATTAGTTAATTTCAGCGTTCACATAAAATTATTCTCAGTAAAATGATTATTGCGTAACCCATGCGAAGATTTCACCCTTTCACGCTATCAGGGAATAAGTATGTTAAGGAAACGGCGTAATTGGGTTTAAAATAGTGAAGAAGGTATTCCACAAAACAGTCTTTACTATTGTTTTATTGCATAAATATATGAAACATATGAATTCAATTCTGGCAAGAGATTTAGGAACTAGTAGGAACAATCGTGACGTATGCTACTGAAATGACACGCATTAACCAAACTTCTGTGAAGACAATGTTATAAGTAACAATAAACACGATATTTTTATTCATTTGTGAAACACGCTATCCTTTAAGTCCCTTAGACATGATATCTTTTTGAGGACGTTTAACATTTTTTTCATACTTCATAGATTCTATTTTCATATTTTTGCTTACTAATATCACGATTTTTCGGTTAAGTTATGAATTTAACGGGTTCTTAATCCTCTTCTTTTGAAGTTTCGAGAAATCGAAAATTAAAAGCAAAATTAATGGATAAATAGTAAAATTTGAGATTGAAATTGAATTTTTCATCAAAAGCCGGGGATTCAACGTTTAAATTAATACCTTATTTATAATTCTCGGTGCTGCAATGACAAAGTATGTGCGGAGTGACAGAAAAAGATCTTCCTTTAGTAATTTATTAATCCTAACATTTGATTTTTTTCGTCCTAAAACATCTCTAATGTATATTTTTCTTTCAGCCTTAGATCTAGAGATATAATCTTAAGCCTCGAGAGGGTAACATACAGTAAGTGGAACAGTAAATTTAGACTCATTATTTATGAAAGCTCAAGCTCATTGGAATGTTTTGACACGATAAGCAATTTTAAAATAATGAGGTATTTACAATACAGTATATTAGAGTTTTTCCATGCTTTAAAAGCACAATCTATAGAAACCTAAACTTTTATAGAGTGAAAAAAGAGATTAAATATGAAGGAGGCAGGCAGCATAATTTATAAGGCAGAAGAACTTAATTAGGGGCGCAGAATTCCAGGGGAAAATGAAAAAAGTAAGGGAGTTGAAACAAAGAGAAATGTGTTAGCAAAGGAAATAATATTCCGAGAGAAAATAATTTATTAGAGAATATTGCGTACGAATAGAAAGGAGATCCCAATAAAGAGTCAAATGCATTGTTTTGTTTTGCTTGGTGGGGAGAATCGTGTCTAAATGTCTAGTGTATACGTAGGAGCTTGGGGCATTGGAAAAAATCCCAATATGAGTGATGATAAAAGTGAGATTGACTGCGAGATGAAATAATGTAACAGCGCTGTATATGACAGATGGAGGAGGAGCATTCCGAGCTAAGACAAAGACTATGTGAAAGGTCTCCTTCACAAAAACTTAGCTTGACTTCAAATGGCGTGACTACAGAGTTGAAAACTCGAGGACGTAAACTGGTCCATAATAACTCCATTCCGAGAGCAAGAAACAAATTTCTATATATTTCTATTGTTCAGTTAGCAGCCCTAGTATACCTTAGTTCCCCGTGAAATTCGGATCCCAATACCATCAGCGATGCGAGTGACGACTTCTGTAAACCTATTTAAATGCGTAATGGGTGACATACTAAGCGGTTGAGTGGTATATTCCACGGAGTTCCTTTGTTACTGTCTACGAACCTAGTTAAATAAACCAATAATATTTGGATCAATTTTTTGGAGAAAATGTATTATAATCTATTTGATTTTAGTATAGTAATCCGGTAGAATTATAACTAAATTGGTCATTATATAACGGATTTGTTAAGTTTTCTTGTGTTTTACTTTATAAATCACATATTTACGTCATAGAAAGTTACGTTAATTTAAATAATGCTAAATTTATATTTCAGTTCTTATTGGAGTGAAATATTTATTAATATTTAGCATTTATTTTCCTCATTACGTTTTGCTGTGAAGACCATAGCGAATAATGAAGCGTAGCATCAATGATTTTGACAGGTATTGGGATAAGGATTACAGCTGCTCTTCAAATTTGTGTAGCTCACATTAACTGAGGATCTTTCCCAACAAAATCCCTGATATCACATCATCGACAGGCAGAAATTGACAGCCGATACAAATCTGCCATGTTTCCAGGAATGAACGCTATCTCTGTAAGTGGCATGTTTATAAGTCTTGAAATAAAATGCCTACTCTAGAGTAATGTCATTATTTCTATGTTTTATGAATTAAACCTTAAACAATGCCAGAATAAAGAACCTTAATTCTCTGTCATTCGGACCAAGGTTTACACAGTTTGACATTTTTATCAATTGAAATCGTATTACAACTTTTGGAAAAACTAAGATATTACTCAATGTAATACAATGTGGTATATACTGGTATTTCAAACAAAGCTTACTAAGATTGACAAGTTATCTAGTCAAATCATAAATATTATAATACAAGGGTTATAATTAATAACATAGAAATTCTGCTCAAATTTCAGATTGACATTACTAAAGGCATATAATTTTTTTGAATCACTTTGTTTTTCACGTAAATAGTTGAACCCTATCATGTGGGCATGCACCAAAGCAACATATGTACGGTAATAATTATTCTATCGACTTATAGATCCAACTAATTTGATCTACATTACAATACAAGGTATATCTGTCATATGAGCAGTATTTGTATTTTTAGAGTAAAATATTAGGTGTCCACACAATTCCGATATGATTTGAATAGATAAAAATGCAAACATTGCAACTCTTGGTCCAAATGCCAAAAAAATTAGGTTTCTTGTTCAAGCATAATATAATATAATATAATATAATATAATATAATATAATATAATATAATATAATATAATATAATATGATATGATATGATATGATATGATATAATATAATATAATATAATATAATATAATATAATATAATATAATATAATATAATATAATATAATATAATATAATATGATATGATATGATATAATATAATATTAATAATAAAATCTTAGGTTTATTATGCCTAAAAATGGATATGAATGGCGTTCAAATTTCCACAGATCTATGGACATTTGAACGGCAGTCAGATTAATCCCAATTCCGCCACGGAAATCTCTTTTGTGTCCACTTTGCTCTCATTTTCCAATATCAGCTCTGGATAAAAAAAGTACTGGATGACACGGGATTCGATACCCGAAGTCTCAGGTGTCTCTTGATGCCGTTTGGGGAGAGAGAACTCTTTCTGAGAATTGGCCCGTCGCGAGCGTTAGGGTCAATTCTCTCAGGATATAGAGTTGTCTCTTTTTAATTGGCTACCAACGTCTTCTCCTACGGCCTCATGTTTCTCCCACATGCCCTTCCCTTACGAGGGTTAACGAGGATGCTGTGACACTGAAGATTCTAAAGTTGGATCGGGAAAAATATAAAAGGAGAATTGTATTATTGGGTTATCTCTAGGGGGACTGGATGCCCTCTTTGTAATGCAAGGCTGCGTCTACTAATTATCGTTGATTATAGTAACCTCAAAACATAATAGAGCATAATATATTCTAAAATTAAAAGAAGACTGAACATAAAATATTTTTCATTTACAATTCTTAAGCTGTGTTGGCTAAAATTAAATGTCATATTTTTTAAATTTTTACTTTGATCAAAATCTCAGATTCATATTTCCAAATACATCTAATGATCGTCTTTCTGAGTATACTTGGTATGGGTACCAAGCAAAAGGACAAAAATTAAGATAATTGAAACAATAATGAACACAATACAAATTTAATTCATAGAATTATCAGTATCATATATCATATTAAATCATAAGCAACGAAAAATAATGTATAGAAATAAAGTATAAACATTAAGTTTCAACGACAAATATGCTTTGTAACTAGTCCAAAATTTCAGGAATCACATTCTGATGAGAAGATATTGTACATTAAGAGGTTTAGAAAGGCGGTCTTTCGCATGCAAAGTCAAACTTTCTATAGTTATTTTACATATAGTTAATATTTCCATCCTTTTCCCATAATTCGATAGATATAGGCTATTAATGGGAAGTGGCCTTATTCCACCCAACCTGTTATTAAAATGGGCTGAGTTGAAGGTCTAAACGCATAACCAGTAACTACTGGTTATTAACACTCGCAATTTTTTGGAAATCACTTGGAAACGGAGATTCTGAGAAAGTATCAAATGAATATTTGCGGAAAATTGTAGTGTAGTCAACGAGGTTACGGGCACCTTATTAAAAATAAGTCGCAACGCTTAGTAGACTTAAGCCGGCGAAAATGTTTTCATAAATATTCGGAGAAAGTAGTCGAACAATAAGCAAAAATACTTGCAATTGTTGCATAGAACAGGGGCAACGGCCTTGCTTTCTTCAATAACGCTCCTGTAACGCCCATTCAATATTTTCCTCTCCATTGCCCGTTACCGCCGAAATCCTTTCAGAAACTTTTCCCTCAAAATGACAATATTCTGTCTAGATAAGTATTGCAACTCTAGCTTACTGCAGTGTCCTCAATGGCAGGAGACTCATCTTAAATATTATTTATGGCAAATACGGATCATCTGACCTTCTATCTCTATTCCAGCTTCGTGTTCCTTCGCTCACGACGAGGTCGAGTGACCTATTTCATTGTTTCACCCCCCGTTTTTCTATATCGAAACGTTTTTATCTGTCCAGACCTTCTTCTTATATTAGCTCCTATTCCAAATACGTTTAAAATTTTAATCCTTTTTTTTCATCATAAATCTATCTTGCACCATATCACCTCAAGCAATACCTATGAGTCACAAAATCCTTCTTTCCTCCTCAATAAAGTGGAAACAGGTACGTAGGATAACTGATAGCAAGAAATATCGGTGAACTCCAAGAAAAGTATGTTATTTCCCCCCCCCCCCTTATGGTTTTCGAGGGACGTTGCTTAATTTACCCGAAATAACTAGAACTACACATTCATTAACTCAAATTTTTTTTAATGTACGAGAAAAATAGACCAAATAAAATTCTGAAAACAAGAAAGTACTTCCATTTTTATAGCTATAAATCAGAACTAACTGTTAAAAAAATATACCTAAAAAAGCCGTATTCAGCATATTCATGCACCAGGAAAAATATATGATATCGTATAAAATTGTCCTCGGCTAATGAATAGAAATTTATTCTGACTTAAAAATAAACGCATTAATTTATATAAAATATGAATGCCGATTTCTTTTTCGTGTCTGAGATATCCCTGCCAAGGTGTATCGTAAACATAATGAATACTTTGAAAGATATAGTTCAAAGAATCAAATCTATAATGCCATCACATATCATCAAATGTTACTATACTCCGTTTTAACCAAAAGCTGGCAATATCTAGCGAAAAGAGTGATTTGAAGAGCGAAATGGATGAGTTAATACTTTAGTTTGTAAGAATAGTTTCATATCACTAGACATTGCCCACTAATGTATGTAGGATTTCGGGTTTTTGTAATATCTAACGGGTCTGAAGATGAAGAAGATGATCTGCAGAGCGATAAGAGTTAGTTAATATTGTAGTATGTAAAAACCAATTTATTTCATTATATATCAACCATAAATATATGCAGGGTTTCCGCCATTAAAAAATTCTCCTATATGGGAGATTATATACGTTTACATTGTGGAGTAGTAACCTGTCGACAGGGTGAATGGACTCATTGATAGTTAATATTCTTGGCAGCATGAACAAACAAAATGTATATTGATAAATATATAATTTCTGAGTGCGTTTCATAGAAAAATTTTCAGGTCATACACTAAAAACATAGGATACCAATAATTTTATTTCTTTATATTTTTTTAAACGGAACAGCATTAAAAATTAAAGGATTTGGCGAATTCAATGGGGCAATACAAAAAAATCATTGTGCTTAGAAATGCAGTAGAACTCGGATTTCCAAACCCGAAGCTTCTCTGGCTCAAGTCCTACGTCTGCCTAATAGAATTTTCTTGGGAAGCCAAGGAAGCTCCGACGGTGAGCTGCGAACATTTTTACCCTCGCTTTGATACTAGTAAATGCGCCCAAGGACATGAAAAACGTTTCTCTTTAGCTCAGGAAAAAGGAAAAATTCTTCAGAGTGACGATATACTTCATATAAACTTGGTTATGCCAAAATCTGAGCATAAATGCGATATCAAAACGATTATCTGAGCATAGAATAGCTTACAAATTAATTTCTACCGGCATAATAAGCGTGGAAACGTTAAACAAAGATGAAATACTTGTCAAGATAATTGCTATAGCAGTCAAATGTCATTTGGACAAAATAAACATCACCCCTCTTGTATCCTGTTATTTTCTCAGTCAACTTAATATGCGACGTATTACTCATTTAAAGGACTTATGCTAAAATACTGAAATTTTCAGGGCTTAGGAAGAGATATTCAATAGGAATGCGAACATCCCATAAACCTTTGCCAAATCTTGCATCTATCTACGATGCAAAGATTTTATGCTTGAGATAAAATTTAAATAAAAGATTGTAACTTTTTATTAAAAAGAATTGCTACGGATTATTTTATCTATAAATCATGAAGGTATTAAAATGATACCGTAAGTAGTAATGTGATGATATGTTACTAAAAAAGCCAGTCTAGGGGAAGGAATGTGTCTCGTCAAGGATTTTTCTCATGTTCGATGTTATCATAATTTTTCGACATAGAATTTTTATACTAAAGGTCATTATATATGTGTCTGTGCATCATATGTAAACATTACATTTTTTAGCTTTCACATATTTGCGCGACCTTCAGGGTAAAATCATTTTCTGCATTGTTAGTACGCCTAGTCTACAATTAAGAGAGGTTTAAATTGTTACCCCGACGGCATGCTTATTTTTTAACTCTGCCTCTTTTAAAGAAGTATTTTAAACAAGTTACTCGGAGCGGTACTAATTTTTTTAAGGTATTAGGATTTTTTAAGGCAAAGAAAAGATTTATAATGGGACTGCATTGATTTAAAAATACGTGGGAGAGTCGCAAAGGGGCTCAAGTAACGTAATAAGTTTATAATTGGCATGTTATGTTTGCTGATTAGTTGACTAGTAGTCTCTTCTACACAACATATAATTTGTAAGGAATATCTATGTTGAAATTGTAAATTTATTATAGAGTTTTTTAAATTTATGCTATAAATTTAGACTGATGATGAAGCTAATAAAAAATGAACACTTTGATGAAAAATCTTCTACCTGTTTTTATATAAATTTTTATTTTATTACACCACTAACATTCATGATCATAAATGATTTATACTTAAACTAAGCATTTTTCACTTGACTTAAAGACTAAAGATTGACATTTTTTCAAAGAATATTTGTTGGTAACCATGAACGTACGATGTGGACGCAGGGAACTCAGGGATATGGTACCATTTATTCATTTCCCATCATCCTTTGCAAATATTTGCAGCATACTCTTCAGGTCACTGGTTGATGACTTTGCAAAATTAAACTCAGGGTCCAAAAGAAGCGTCCCTCAAGTTCTTTGATGTGGGAATATCTGAGTATGATCTTTCCCCTTTAAAACCGCTTTCAAAGACACTGGGATCCCACGCAAATTTGTCCTGGTTTCTCCCATCGATGTGACCACCTGTCGCCACAGATGGGTCCCATTATAATTTCTAAGTATAAATTGTCGTTTTAACGAGCGACGACATTAATTACACGTTAATTCTGGGAAAGACATTTTTCAAGGTTTAATTAAAGTTTCGGTATTTCAATATAAATGGTTGCCTTTCGACTTTCCCTTCGTTAACTTCCCTTCGTCATTCTTTTGAAAAATATTTTTTCAATGAGAAAAAAGAATTTCAAACAAGGTATTTGGAACAGTACTGATTTTTTTAAGGCCCAATAAATCTTTATGACAATTCCCAAATTTTGCCTCTATCAACTATGCGAACATTTTATGTTTTAGAAAAAAAATCGAATAAAAGTTTGTAATTTTTGGTCCATAAAATTGCTACGGATTATTTTATCTATATCTCATGCAAATTTCAAAAAGGTATCGTAATTAGTGATGTGATTATATGTAACTTCAACTACTAGTCTAACCGAAGAACAGAGGTTACACAATGGCTTTGTTGTTTGCGTAGTAGCAAGATAAAACGACATACACCTTAATTCTAGCGTTACTTAAGGAACCACAAAATTATTGACACTATATAAGAGTAATACTTTAAAAGGATAATGTAACTAATTGATCATTAACACAGGGGATATAAAATATTACGAATTTTCATAAAATATATTCCTTAATGAGATTGTGGGTGTAATTAAAAACCAAAAGAGCATATTGGCAAGGAAGTTGTTCACTTCCTTGTATGAAATATTCTTGTCACCATCAATATTATAATAAATACCCAGTAGCCATACATATTTAGGTAAAATAACGCATTAGTAAAATAAAGCAGAGAATTCCTTGTTTGAGGAAAACAGCCACGACAGAATATTATACGAGCAAGTTTTGCGCCAGCATTCGATACGGAGCGTAGCAAGAATCCTCTGGTGCAACGAATTCCTTTCGAATGATACGCGGGTACGTAGTAGTGAGGGCCAGCAAATTTAGAGCCCGCTACACTCCCACGGATGATTGGGCTGGAGGAAATATATGCACCGCAGCGAGGGAAGTGAGGTAAATAGGGCAGCACTAAACCCGGAATGAATGAGAAAATGGACCGCTAGTAGCCTCCCGATAAAGTCAGTGAATTCGGGAACCCAATCTGTTGCAAGGGACATTAACCACTCCCTTGCACGCCAGAGAGCGGCTCAATATTCCGCTTTTCTATGCTTGAGTTATTTTTTTTCGACATTCCTCCTTTTCTTTTATTAATCCGGCGAATTGGGGCGATTGTTTTCACGTTCTCTCGGTCATAAATGATAAAAAAAAGAAAACAGTAAAAAAATAACAAATGAACGAACGCATGCGCCATATTGATAACCCCCGCATTTTCCCGCCTTTTATTCCCTCGCTTTTTGAGTTTGTTTTTCTCCTTTTTGCCCGAGCAGAGAAAAAAGTAGTCACAATTCGCTGGATTCCTCTGAATGCTTGAGTGGAAACTATAAATCATATTGTCACTCGAGGCAAACAAAAGGCGCTCAACCCTTTTCGCTGGCATCCGCCATTTATACTCGCTCTCGACTCATCCCTTTGCATTCAATGCCCAGAACACATTTGTCCCAGAAAAAGGATTTCTGCATTTTCATGCCATTCTCGGTCGTAATCATACGACGTGTAGAGCTAGAACAGAAGTGTGAAGACATAGGAGAACAGAGGTTACAGAATGGCTTTGCTGTTGACGTAGTAGTAACGAAAAATAACATACAGTATAACTTGGTTATAACCAGGGGTGCCATGGTGCCGGAACGCCGTTCCGGCATTGGTTAGCAAAAGACATAATAGTCAAAACTTTTATCAATTTTGCTGCCTAAAATTTCAAATATATATATTAGTAACAAAAGCAAACAAATTCTATAAAAATGTATATAATAACTTGTAATAAAAAACAGACAGGTGAAATATTTCACTTCTAAAAAAAGTTAAGGAAAGTGCGTCCCGGCACTGCTAATTTTGCCATTGGGTCACTAGTTATAGCGTCATTTTAAGGGACCACACGATTATTGGCACTATAACAGAGTGAAACTATAAAAGGATTATGTAACTAATTGATCATTAACACAGGTGATATAAAATGTTACGATGTTTCATGAGATATATTCTTTAAGTGTTGTGCTATTTATATTTTATGCAAAATGTCATCAAAACGAAGCGTTTTTATACAACTAATACGGTATTATGTTTATGTAACGGCACATTACCGCATGTTAATACAAATTCAAAACTTGCAGACCCATTTAAATGAAGTCTTACTGATGAAAGATCTGTAAATTTCTTTTGGATAGTTCTTTGTTGCTTGGAGCAGGTTTTTGTTGACGTCATATACTAGGTTTTGGAAACTTTTATATCCGTGTTGACGTTATGGCCGAGGCCGTAGTAACCAAGTTGCTTTGTATTTGAGTATGACATGCTTTTCGGAGTTTTCGGGCTAGGCTAAGATTGATTGGGAAATTGAGAATGGATATCTCTAAGAGCGACACGGAGAACACCGTCTCATGACGCCACTACATTTCCAGGTTTGACAGTAACGAAATACTATGGGAGATACTTTGCCGAACTGATAGGTATGGGATTTTGTACTTCCCTTGCAAGATAAAGGACTTAAATAAGTGATAGACGTAATTTCGTTAGAGCATTTCCTTTTTTTTGTGTAAACTTGTGGGGTAGTAGATGTGAATTAAAACGTGAGTTAACAATCCAAAATAGTTACTAAGCTTGATGTAGTAAGACTCTTTTTTTCTAAAATCCATAATAATATTTTTTAGAATTACAGTAACGGAGTGCTGATTAATGCAATTATGCCTATAGCGAAGGATTTTATATATTTTGTGCCTATTTTCGGCACATATAGTAGATATGTTTGTAAAATTTTTGAATAAAATTATGTTTATAAAATATCCGTAAATTTTCAATGAAGGATCTGAAATTTTCGTAGAACAAAATATCCTGCCAGATAGGCAGCATTAAAAGTACAATTATATAGTTCAAATAACCGGAATAACATTTTTCAATTGATACCATGTCAAATTTTGAGATGTTGGTGTGGAGATGAATGGAGAAGGTGAAGTGGATGGAGAGGAGGAGGAAATACGAAGTGTTGGACATAGTAGGTGAGGAGAATCAGCTTCTAGATGAGACACGGATAAGACAGTATACATGGGTGGAGTTAGTATAGCGGAGAGAGGATGTTGAAAACAATGCTAGAAGGTTTAATGTTAGGTAAACGAGGGAGAGGAAGGAAGAGAATGGGATTTTTAAATAGAATGAAAGGGAGTAGGCTTTATTGTGAATTGAAGAGGGAGGTATAAGAAAGAAAGGGAGACTGCCACAACGCTCCTTAAAAACTCCATGGAAATTTAATCGGTAGAATACTTAAATAATAATAATAATAATAATAATAATAATAATAATGATAATAATAATAGTAGTAGTAGTAGTAACAATAATAATAATAATAGCCAATTATGGACCAGATATAATGTTGATTGACAAGAAATACAGAACTTGTTACATAGCTGATATTGCTGTGCCACTGTCACATAGCATCGAAAAGACAATAGCCGAAAAAATAAATAAGTACCAAGAATTGGACATAGAAATAAAACAAATATGGAATATGAAACAGGTTCATATAGCTCCAATTGTCATCTCAGCTACCGCTATCATCCTAAAACATATACAAAACAGTTTCAAAATACTCAACCTTCATCAAAATACATAAATCTAATTGCAAAAGGCTGTAATAATTTCGACCGGGCATTTCGCGAGAAAATTTCTCAACGCAATAAAACATTAAAGAGTTACCTTGGTGAGGACCCGTGCACTTAACACTGAAACAACTCAGTGAAAACTGAAAAAAATTTAAGGAAAAAAATAATAGTAATAATAAAATAAACTTCTCGAGTAGAAATAAGTTTCAGAAAGCAACAAGAAGAAAATACAGATGGATATTTATATTTGTTGGAGAATAAAATAGAAAGTGGACAAGATTGGATGAACTGGAAGAGAGACAGCTAAAAGGGAAAAGGCCTACGAGTTTAATTCGTTCTCTGCCACGGGGGATTCTCCTGGGAGAGAGGGACGAACGAATATTGCATACCGCATACAATGTTGATGAGCTTCTTCGTCGGTTAGCCGTCCGCAAAGAGTGGAATTAGAATTCCATTGACGCCCACTTTATAACCACTCACTCACTGGAAGATTTACCACAATTAATCATAATTATTTATGCATTCAAGCATCAGCGGCCAACCTGTGCTTTCTAGAGGAAAAATAACATTTTTTTATCAAAGAAAAGTTTTTTTAACCGTCTTTATTGGCACAGACAAACTGTTGGATACCGATTGAGGATAATCTTTACAAAAAATATTCCTTTCCTTCATGTGCATTCAAAGCTTATGGGTCTATTTACCGGAGAGCTATATACTAAAATTTATGCATTAAAATCCACCAAATAAATCTTCACACTGGTCTTTTACTCTTTTTGCAATAATATATTTATAAAGAAAGATTAACACTAAGATTAGCGATTATAATGCACATAATACTTTTATACTAGTTGTTCATTAATAGTTTTAGTTCCTAACTTATTCTCCCTTTGCGAAAATGAAAGTAACACATTTAATGTATTTTAAATATTTCTGATGCTATTCCATCAAAAAATTTAAGCCCTACGGATCATATGATGATCTATTGAAATATTAGCAGCACTTAAGTTAGAAGTGAAACTTTTCCTAGCGAGGTGCTTTTTCTGTCTCTATTTTGCGTTCAAGAACAAAATGCAACGTATCCAAAGCCAGGATAAGAGTTTGGGAAAAGAACTAAAACGTCAATCAACATTGAGACCCACAAATATGTTTGTTCTGCTTTAGTTCAACATATGATAATATACGTATATGTTTTACATCCACAAAGAGGTCCTTTTCCACTCGCTAGCATTAAGGTACATGGAGAGATTAGCTAAAATGAAAGGGTTTGTAAGGCTAATATTTATCTAAGCATTAGTTCCTTTTCTCTACCTTAAGTTCCCAGCGTATATTCGGATTGTTGATAAAAAATAAAAGCCACGCAATTCATGGTTAGCGAAATATTACTAATGCCAGAAAATCCACCAATTCAAGCCGGGCGGATCAGAGGACTGCTCTCTCAGCAGAAAAATTAGCAGCATTCGAAAGCTTGAAGTGAAAGTGGTGCGGAAGGAGATAAAACATATGCATGCTGAGTAGGAGGGGGATTAAGATAGCGAGTCGCAAATGATCCCTTTATTGAACCAGGATCAAGTGCTAGGGGACCTGGTGAGGATTCTGGGATCGGGAGAATTACAGAGTTGAGCATAAAATAAATTAAAGGTTCGGATAAAATGAGAACCAGCCCAGTCAGACGTTAAGGCCGGAGGGATTAGGCGAAGTTGGAGGAAATAAAGACTTCCAGTCAGAAGGGGGAATAAAGGAAAAAAAAGTTGGGAGCTGCTCTCGGATTAAAAAGGGTCACGGAGGTGAATATCATGCCTCAAGGCCCGTGAGTCAAAACATTTTGTCGAAAGCGCAAAGGTAGGTACGCGCCGGGGAACAGATGAATGGAGAAGTGAGACGGATAAGACAGAAAAAAAAAGGTTCATCCGATTGAAACGGAGTCCGATCAAATGAAAAGGAAAAAATATTTGGATTGTTCTAATGAACTGACGAACTGATGACGGCTCTGAGAAGTACTTTAGGTAAAAAGATGGTCTTAGTGCACTTGCCCGTTAGCATAGAAATTCATAGCTTTTGAGTGTTTTTTTAGCTAGTTCATGGAGATGGATATCATGCCTCAAGGCTCTTGAGTCAAAACAGTTTGTCGAAAGCGCTAAGGTAGGTATTCACTGAAAAAAAGATAAATTAAGACCGATCTAATGTAAAAAATATTTGGATTGTTTTAATAAACTGACGAACGGCTCTAAGAAGTATTTTAGGGAAAAAAAATATATTCAGTGTACATGCCCGCTTGCATATAACTTTCTATATTTTTATTTTAACAGCAAGTTCAACCGTTACCTTAGCCTTAATTTTCCTGCAATTATGAAGCCTATCTGGCATTATCTAGTAAAGATAAACAAAAAGTGTTTACAAAGATATAAAAAGTAGATACGTGCGATGAGATTACACATGCACGTTAGCATAGAAATTCCTAGATTTTAATTTTTATGGCTAGTTCAACCGTTACAAAAGCCTAAATGTATCTTCAGTAGTATGGCCTTAACTACCAAGAATAAAATATTCTAGAGGATACAGAAAGCAGTTACGTGCGAAGATAAAGTAATTGAATTAATTATTCTATGTCGATTTTCATCAGAGCACATGTTAAACAAATCATTGAGGCACAACTAATGCCTGTCATATTAATTTGCCGAGACTTTGAAGAGAAGTTGGCATCCTGTCATTATATTTCTCAGAGTAGTTTTCAGCTATCTTTATCTTCGATAGATTACGTTATTTTCTGCCAACTAGTTTGATCCTCATCATGTGGATTGTTTTAAATTAGCTTTAGTCAAACATTTTGGGGAATTGCATGAGATAACTCCAAAACATAGCAGATAAAACAGCAAACAATCTCCAGAGCATCCGAAGATTATCTGAGCTGGTTGAACTCATGTGAACATATTGAAGATACGATTCAAGAGTTATTGCATATTTTTGTTACGCATTGCGGATTGTAACTCGTGTCTGTTTTAAAAATGGGTAGATGGTTAGTAATATCAATTATCTCATTTCACTATGGAAGAATTTAAAATATGACTGTGTTTATGCTCACGAAAGACAAAATTAGAGTAAATTACTCATAAATGAGAGACACTGAAACTCCATAAGACTAACAACCTACTGAATGAAAAAAGTATTTTTCTTAGCATTTGAGTGTATAGTTTCACCATTCACGATTTTAGGCTCTATAATACGATTAAGAATAATTCTGTTTACAGTTATCTGAAAGACCTCTCAATGTTTGAGCACCGAAAGAGTAAAGACTAGTAGAATCTTACTTTCTCGTTTCAAAATCTCAAGCTGCTTTTTATCTTACAACGCAGCCAATATTTTTATCGGCAACCTGTTCCCCTCCGACTAAATCCGAGAGATATTTTCTTTTCTTCCGCTTAAAGCTTCCATCAGCTAAAAGTTTTCTCTCTTTATATTTATAAAAACTTTAAATATCTACTGTATAAATGGATTAATGTTCTTTTGGTTTTAGCTTGGAATAATATTTCTCTTCAGTTAACAACATTGATAAATTAACGAATAATTGCTTCTTCATGATTTTAACACTTTGATTGCTATCTTATGACTCGTTCCTAACTCATTCATCAACCAACGTTTCCAGAGTCAAAGTTTCTCGTTAACCAGTCTGGAGAGGTTTTACGCCTCATAGTAGGGAACAAAGCAGCCGGTTGTCGAAATTTAAGCCTGTGGCTTTCGGTATAGATGTCGACTATCGCCTATGCAATTTCACTGCTACAGCAAGCGATATGTTTCAGTGAATATTCCAAAAATTTTTAATGAGGGATATCCACTAAGTAAGCATTAGATGTCACTCACTAATACAAGGAAAAGGTACTAATACAGGTCTTAAAATAGAAAAGCTTGTCTTGATAATTCTTGTAAATTCAAATTACTTGAAAATTCAAGTAATTTGAATGTAAAAAGTGTACCAATTACTAATTTTGAAGATGCACAAGGCAGTATACCGCAGGCGTGCGTATACCCTCGGGCTGAGCAAATATGAAGATAGTGGTTTTATATTTCAAATAATCTTAGTTTTTATGGAGATAAATAGTGGTATGCATAAATATCTGTAGAAATTTTCAAAATTTTCAAATAATAATAATCTCTAGATAATGGGGAATAGACATTAAAAACCAAGGCATCAAAATTTTTAGCTAAGTCAGCCATGCGATAAACTTTTCCTCCGTTGCTATAGAACCAATGCGGCCCAAAGACTCAACCATACTTTAAAGTCCTTAGGATGATAGGTCAATGGGAAGGATTGACCTATTGATAAAAAGACGTATTGATATAAATATGTAGATAGTAATTTTTTGAAGGAATGCAACATATTTTTCATATTTTACCCCTAAAGATTTTTCTTACAGGCTCTCTGATGAACTAGGGACACTTCCGAAATACTGCGCAATCTGTCTTGATTTTAAAATTCATATTGTGATTCGCAACAGAAACAAATAAACTCGCCGTCCAAGAATATACAGTTAACACAGGAAAATTGAAAATAATCCGGCATAAATAGTACCAATATCCGAGACTCATGAGACAACTAATTGTAATTTTTGTATGTCAATACCTAGAAAAAAACTTGCACAGGAGTCACCAAGAAACAAATCAAATCACTAAACCCTTGAAAATGAAAAAAAAACAATTTCAAAGCGTCCTCATTGCATGCTATTTTGTTTGATAAAATAATTATTGAGACCTATATCCCAAGATGGAGTAAAAATGGAGGGAATGATATTTAAATCAGTGAGATTCGCGGATGATCAGGCTATGATAAGCCAGTTAGTGAGGGGGCTACAGGATCTAGTGAATGCGTTAGACAAGCATTGTGAGGATTATGGAATGGTGATTAATCACAAGCAGACCAAGGTTTGGCGTTGTTGTAATTCATTGCGGGCTAGGAAAGTTGAGACACTAGATAAAATTAGGCGGGGAAAGACTTGAGCGGGTAGAGCAATTCAACTTTTTCGGCAGCACATTAGATGAAAAAGGATACAGCTGCAAGGACATCTGGAAGAGACCTACGTTAGCAAGGGAGGCGTTCATGAACAGAAAGAAGCTTATGAGAGTGTCAGTATGTAAGAGTTTAAAGTATAGTGAAGAGTTTGATCTGGAGTGTAGCTCTCTACGGTGTGGAAACGTGGACACTTAGAGACTGTACTGTCATTTTAAGAGGAGGCATTGGGAGGTTCGAATCTTCCTGATGTTGAGCCATTTAACTATTTGGTTATTTCATTAGAGGAATACGGATACAGCAGTAAGAAAATCAAGATGAGAGTTGCGAAGGAGGCGTTCATGAGAGGGTAGAAGTTTATGAAAGGATCGTCATGTACGGGTTGAAAGAAAAGGTTTGTGAAGAGTCTGATATGGGGCGTAGCTCTTTACGGTGCGGAAACGTGGACACTTAGGAAGGACGAGAGATGACTGGAGGCTTTGGAGATGTGAGTTTCAGGAAAAAAAATGGAGAAGGTGAAGTGGACGAGAGTGAGTAGCGAGGAAGTGTTGGACTTAGTGGGTAAGGAGAAGCAACTTCTTGGTGAGATACGGAAGAGACAGAAGGTATGGATAAAGCGAGTACTTAGGGAGGAGGGGATGTTGAAAACGGTGTTACGTAAACGAGGGAGAGGAAGAAGACAAAATTATTTTTAGATAGAATAAAAAGGGAGAAGGCCTTATAGTCAATTAAAGATGGAAGTAAATGGAGGAAAGTGAGGTTGCCAGAATGCTTCTTAAGAACTCCATGGAAACCTACTTTAATATAAAGTGCGTGATAATGTTTGAAAGGCCATCAAAAGACGTCTTGTGAGATTTTAAATTAAATTAGTAGGTAGCACGTTATCTGTGGTCAACATTCTACCGTAATTAGTAAAATAATTGAATGATGACATCTCAAATAATAGTCTATGAATAAAATACGTGGTCAAGAAAAAAACATACCATTGAAAATAACAAATAATACGTGCCTCGAACCTACCTCCTTAAAATTGATGCTAAGCTTGGACGACATGGGATTAAGAAGCGTATCCAGCTGTAGGCAGCAGGCAGTGCGTTGCCGAAATACGGGGACAATAGCAGGCGCCCCCTCCTTGTCTATCGGACGCAACCACCGCAGGCGATCCGTCAGATCAAAGCGCGGTGGTCCAGATCCCGGGTAGCCGTTCCGTTGATTTGAAGGATTCCCTACTGTTCAGAGCCCACAGGCCATGGTTCCGGAATAGACCGATTCCCAATCAACGGACCATTGAGTCTTTGGATATCTCAAACGGTCATATATATATGTGTAGTAACAAGAGGTGCTCAGCCACGCATCTGCGCCCGAAATGGGACCTTCAGTCACGCTTCATTGCCATCACAGCCCACACATACAATACTATCCTTTGGAGCCGCTGAGGGAGATGTTCATTGAGCAAGCACATTATGCTCCAGAGAGTCAATCACCCGATTGGAGGAAGGACAAAGATTGCAGTCATTTTTCCTGGCATTATCTTTGTGCAAGAGACATATTTTTATATTAATATGACCTTTAGACGTTCACGCGAGGATCTGGAATCGTCAAGGGAAGAGATAAGGTCATTGAATCTCACTGAGCATGAAATCGCAGAAATTTCGAGTGTTAAAAAAATTAGAATGCGACCCGTAACATAAGAGAACAAGGTATTTTCACAAAATTTGTAAATCACTGGATTTTAACGATTTGAAAGACTATTATAGCGTTCATGTGAGAGGATGATATCGTAAAGAGAGGAAATAAGGTCAATGAGTATCACTGAGCATAAAATCGCCGACATTTTAGTAAAAAAAATAAAATGCAACCTGCAATATGAATTCTCAGATTTTACAGCAAAATTTTATTTCCGTGGGTTCAACGGTTGGAAAAGTATTAAAGTCAATAAAGTCCGAGCTTATTTCGTTTGCATGTAAAATTTGTTGCAAAGTAACTAATAAAGGAGAATATCTTGTATGATATGTGGCGCGATGTGTCGGAAGTTATTAGCATTAGTTAAATGATAAATTTAAATATTTATACTGAATTTATGATAAGGTCAGTGGAAATACTGCAATGTACCATTTAAATAACAAGAATAATTTTCAAAGAATGCTATGCTAATCTTTTCCAAAGAAACAAGATGAAAAACTTTGTTCAATTAAAAGTACTATCTTGACAAACGTATTAAAATTAAAAATATATAGATTTATTACAGCGATAAAGCCCAAAAAATCGTAAAAATACTAATTTAGCGCATTTATGGGCAAACAAAGGAGGCGTGGTGACCCAGTGCGTTGGCCGCTCGGCTACTGATCAAATATTCTCAAGTTCAAATCTCAAGTACGTCTTAGAACACCCTGAAACACATCATCGATGTGCATTGTAGCGCAAGGGAAAAAAGTGCCCAGTATGAGAGGTATCACCCGCCCGTGGATTAGCCTGGGCTGATCTCTAGCCTCATTTATAAATAGCCAAATTAAAATGGAAAGGTAAAATTTACCTCGGATCTGATGGATAACCACTCCTCGAGGCGCAAAATAATTTTAATAAACATTTTTACAAACAGTGCTCCCACATGTTCTGAAAATAGACTGAAAATAAGTTCTGAAAAAGAAATATATAGAAACCTTTTTAAAATCATATTTGTAAAGAAGATTCATGCTGATACTGGTAGTCTAAAAAAAACATTATTAACTATTTTATTTTTAAAGAGGGCCTAGCTACATGAGGGATAGTGACTATATCGGATATTAAAAAATATATATTAGCCAAATGTTATGGACCCACTTCAATCCTTCATTAATGTTCTTATTCAGGAATTCCAGCCTAATACATCATTTAAGTTTTTCTAAAGTGGTACACAGTGACCTTTATGAAAGTCCCAAAAACGCCAAACGCCTAAAGATGTACGATAACAGAGAACAACGATTGTATTCTCAACTCTGCTTTATCCCAAAAAAATCTTTTCATAATTAATTTTTTTCCGTTGAAGTTCATGAAAACTAGGCATTTAAATGATATCACGGTGACAACTCTGAGAATTCAACACCCAAAACCCTTTATCCCAACGTTCTGCAACATTGTTTAATTCTCGTATTTACATATTTCGAGCTAAAATTTGGAACATATGAAAGAAAGGTTTGTAAAATTTAGGAAGAGAAGAAAATTTATTTTGTTAATCTATAATAATAAAGAAAAGAAGCCCAAACAGAATAGAGAGATAATACTTTTGGAGATAACACGTAGGTAGGAAGGCTGAATATTTCATTGTAAAGACAATATCCTTGAAAGTGTTCTATCGACATCGAAGACAATATCTAAGGGAAAATAGTCATTGATTCATTGCTTCATCAGTGGCGAAATAAAGGGGGATTACATATAATTATTTTCAATCGATTCAAAAAAGACAAAATGTATATTATACGTAAACATTAAAAATTTAGAATTTGACATGAAAATATCAAGGCTGTCATAGAAAGTAAAAGAATTCTCAACAAAATATATATGGGTATTTTTTCGTAGTAAGGTCTGAGAAAATATAGAAGACATTCTTGGCAAAAATAATTGAAATATCTTGCAGGTGGTATTGCAAAAAAAACAAATTGCAAGAAACTATTTGAAAATTTAAAAAATCTAAAACTGCGATCTCTATGTAGGGAAGGAGGGCAAAAAAAAAAAACAAATGCGTTTATACCGTTCCTAAGGGAAGTAGATACGATGCCCGCAGGCATAGCTGAAAAATGGCATGAAAGAGCGGAGAGAATATCTGAGTTAAAACAAAAGGACCAAGGCAGCAAGCTGACCCCTTCCGAAAATGTCTGCGCGGAAAAAAAACCGGGGTTTCGCACGCTCTCTACCACTGACCACCGCTGGGAGCCGGGTTAAGTCGTGAGTAAGGTGGTAAGGAGTGAAAAAATCGCCCCCAGGGTCTGAAACCACCACAGGCCGATGGGAAGGCAGACGACAGGGCCGCTCAGAGGGATAGCTCGGAAAAGGACGAGTTTTCAGGGGATGAAAGGGAAAAGTTTTTTTTATTCCCAACCTTTCATCCACCTCCAAAGAGAAATAAAGGTGGATATCCCGCTCACTCAACTGTATGGTGATAGAGAGAACGTTTTGAGATACTTCTACGAATGATTCTTATTGTTTTTATATCCACGGCTGTCGCTTCCTGACATCTATAGCGGTGACGTCATGACAAAATTAGCAGCGCCGGAACGCACTTTCCTTGACTTTTTTTAGAAGTGGAATATTACTCTGAGTATTTTTTATTACAAGTTATCATTTAAATTTTATTTAAAAAATTTTGTTTTGGTCACGAATTATATATAAATATTATGTTACATTTTGCATATAAATAGTGGTGATGCTCTGGAGGTTTTATCACTTAGAAAACAACGAACAACTTTAGCAAATTGATGTTACTCTGAAAACTAATCGAATAAACTGACAATCAAATTTTAGAGCCATCATAAAAGGAGGCTGAAATTTGCGAAGAATTGTAAAAAAAAACCTTTCAAAGGATTTCTTCTTCCGTCAGGGTCGTAACTTTTCAATGGATAGTCATAGAGAATTTAAAAAAATCAAAGCCAGTATTGCTTTTAAAAAGGAGATAGAGGTCTGGCCATTTGCGCCGAAAATATCATTAGGAAGCTAACATAACGGCTTTTTGTCATCTTTGTTTTTACCATATTAAGATGATATTTTTTATTTTTTATAAAGGGATAAATCCCCTTAATTCAAAATACTGGTTTATATAAATGAAATATCCTGAAGTTCACCTCACCAATAGGAAATTGACCAAGGGATTACCTAAAACATCCCATTGTAAATAATCCTCAATTCAATTAACAATCTACATCTACATGCTAACCCGCAAGTTGCCTAAACAGGCGCGTGACGGGGGGTGTTAGGACACCAGACGCATAAAAAGGAAATGTTCCTGCGAAATTGCGGAAAGCAATCACTAAAGTCATTTGTGGTGCGGAGGAAAAACGTATTCCCATACCTATCAGTTCGGCAGAAATATCCCATCAAATTTATCGTTTATGTCAGACCTGGAAATAAGGTTGGGTTCCATTACGATTATCAATAACAGACACTTTTTTACTTCCGAAATCAAAATATATTTAAAAAAATTCTACTTTTGAGCGGTTTCAGCTATTAAACTTTCAAGTAAACTATCAAGTAAAGAAAATATACATACTGTACAAAAATACAGTACTGTACTGTGCTTGATAATGATATAACAGCTGAAATAAAAAAAACATATTGTGGAAGAAACAAAGCGTCTGTTATTTATGATATGGAGCCTTTCCACCACGTACAGGCTTCAAGTTTCGATTATATTTTGATGTTCTCCTTGTCGCCCTTAAAGATATCCATACTCAATAGCTCAAGAAATCTAGGCCTCTCGCCCGAGTTTCTAGCGGAAGATAATAGACCAAAAAATTGTACTACAGTACGATCTCTGTTAGCTAGCCTTGCGGTAATCCGACACGTTCAGTAATCCGGCGTGCAGTGCTGGCAACCTCCCTTCGGGTAGTACACATTGTACAAAAACTAATGTACTGTACTGTGCTTGATAATGATGTAACAGCTGAAATTTGTAAAAGCATATTGTGGAAGAAACAAAATATAATTCCGTAAGTTTTATATGAAAGATTTTTCAATGCATATTAAGTCTTTGTTTTATTACCGTGTATTTAGGTTCTCGTCAATTCATAATTTGCATAAATTTTCGGTTACGTGGCCTTCTAAATCGGGAAAAGAAATTTTCTTTGCAAAATCACAGTGGTGTTAGCAATTTATTCTGCCTTCATCGAGCATAATCGATTCTATTAATTTGGTTTTCTCCCTGGACTCACACCCTGAGCAGTAGGGAGAATTGGCGTCAACATATGTATTTAATTCATGGAAAAGAAAAAAAAACACAGTCGAGTTCCGCAAAATTAATGGTGTTGCCGACTATTTTCGTCATTCTCAAGAAAACAAAGTCTGTTGGGTCGGATCACGTAGATCTCACTGTTTTATATAATCAAAATTGGAAATTGTGGCCGAAGTAACGTAGTTTACAGTGATATCATGGAAAAATTAGCAGTGCCTGAACGCATTTTCCTTAACTTTTTTAAAAGTGAAATATTACTCTGAGTATTTTTATTCCAAGTTATTTAAATATTTTGGCAAAGAATGCATACAATAGAAGTTTTGAGGCAACAAAATTGATCAAAGTGTTATTTGACTATTATGTCTCTTGTTAACCAGTGCTGGAACGGGGTTCCGGCCCGTTGGGGCACCATGGCACCACTGATAGTATGACTAAAAAAAAGCAACCCTGTGCTAAAGGATGCCGGCACTGAGGAGAAAAAAAAGAAGAATGGATAACCCTCGGAAGAGAGGAAGCGTTAAGCGAAGCGGAAAGATGCGTGGGAGAAGGAAGACAGAGAGAGAGAGGATTCCGTGCGAAACAGAGAAGTCCGGTGGCATTCAAAGGGAGTCTCGCAGTGCGTGCGTGTGGGCGTCCGGCCGTCTCCATGGATGGAAAGGGCGAAAATGGGTTAAGTTGTGCGTGTGTGTGCATGCGTGCGTGCTCATGTTTGAAGGCACTTGTCTCTCTCCCTGAGCCCCTATAGCTAACCGCATTAGCTCCCAGGGAACGAATGAAGTGGCCGGATAGACAGCTCCGAGATTGGGAGGCGTGGTGTCTGTGCAATGGAGGGAGAGGAGAGATGTCCAATTCTCTTGGCTGAGTTGAAGGCACTTGAAGGATTTTGGGCGAGGCAGACCTACCTCGATATTAAGGTTGTGATGGGCGTGGCATGTAAGGAGAGAGAGAGAAAAGGAAAGAGAGACGGATCAGTGGAGATGCCAAGTCAGAACTGCCTTGATGACTGGGATTTAAGCAGGGAAGGGGTCATGACAGAGACGGGACCGGAGATGGTAGCACGCTAAGATTGAAGAAATCGAGGAGGAATTTCCGTCTGAATTTTAGGAATCTCGGAGAAAATGGAAAAGCTTACTTTTTCAAAATTTGAGGGAAGGAATAGTAAGCCGATACGGAGAAAACATTGGGCGACTTTGCGTTGCAGATTTTATGAGAAAAAAGGAATTTCTGACGCGGCAAGAGAGCCAAAGATCTAAGGATCTTAGGAAAGGCATAACTTCATTTGAATAAATTCAAAAAATCGCCGGCCTAAATAGGTTCGGGGAAAAGTCTTCGCTTAAAAAGTCAAGGGTCACAGGTTCGAATTCTACGAGATGTACCAGTAATAGTCAGGTACTCGGGTGAGGGAGTCAGGTCTCGGCATGTACGGAGTCCGAAAAAGACAAGCGGACATTCAGAGATGCCACGTCAGAATTGCCATTAATTACTGGGAATAAAGGAGGTAGAACCATGCCAGAGGAATAAATGAAGCTGGGAACATCATAAGATGGAGGAAACAAAGAACAATTCACGAATTAGTGATGGCATTTCGGAGAAAAAAAAGGGAACATTTTCTGCAGCACAAGTTCAGGGTAAAAATGTTTCCCTGGTTTACGAATGGGATCGGAATTTATTTTTAACTAGTTATTATTGCTAAGGTAACAAGGTTTTGGATAAAATCCAGAAAGTTACTAGTATGTAGTAAATTATGTTTATGGTGCAGAAGTCCTTAACCAATCCGGATTAGGCTTCAATTCCACCATACAGAATGTTACTACGCAGGATATGATCAAGTAAGCATATCTTATGTGCATTATTAAATGTATATATATCGTAGAATTTTGAGGAAGGAGGCTTAGAGAGGTGTGATACACAGGAGGAGAAAAGGAAAGAGCAATGTAGGTGCCACTTCAGGACCGCCTTGAATACAGGAATTGAAGTAGGTGGAGCTGTACTGAAGCTGGAAACATGGAAAAATGTGACTAATATGAGCAATTAAGGAGAAAGTATTCCACAGAAGAAATATCATTTCCTTTTACCGGATCCCGGCCTACTATTATTTCTCTCTGTGGAATGTTTGCACTTTACGTGCATTTGCGAGTGACTTTGCAAATGTATGAGGCTGACTTTTCAACAGTTATTCCATTGAATAAATTCAAAGCTAGATTTTGCGATTGAAAATAAGAAATTAAGGGACGCAATGGAAAATATATGTGCTAAAAGAATTCAGGAAAGGAAGGGTATATCGATACGGGAATCGAACCAAATGCCTTTATTTTGTTATTTTTGATGGTGCCAGAAATTTTCTGGTCTAAAATTAACCGATATGAAGTCCTCTCCTTCCAACCCGATGTTTAAGAGTCTAAATTTCACTTGAAAAAATTTCTATTCAGAGCTAATCAAGGTATCTTCCTTGAAACTGTTTGTAAGTAAACATCTTAAACTGTTTGTCCCTCATTAATGAGGATACAAAATAATGAGTCTATGTGTAACACTATGCTTAGCCCTCCCTTCCTTCATACTAAAATTTCCAAGTACCTACTCCCAAGTTTACCTTACCAAGATCCACGCATCTTTTAGGGCCAGCTGAAGGTTCCCTAATTATATTAAATCATATTTGAAATTATCTGTATTTTGTGGAAAGATTTAAATGATTCAATTCTACTTTTTATTATATTTTTAAGCATTTTAGTCTGAAATTAAGGTCAAGAGAAACTATTTACATTTCGTATAAATTACCTTACAAGTATAACACTCGTCGAGTATACTCCTAAAAACTTAGTACTTTCTAATCGTCAGTGAATAGTTTGCTTTACATTCTAATGCTGTCACGGATTACTATCATATTAATAAATTGTCGCTTATCCTCGTTTGAAAACAGGCGGATTGTAAATTCCTTAATACGTTCGCTCACCTCAATGCAAGTTGCAGACAGACTACTCCGCGTTGATGATACATCGTCGTGAACGACAGGCCATGTTTTCATTTTAAATATAGACTTTTAAGAGCTACGCGATCTTACTAGAATGCCACAATATATTCAAAAGAAAGATTTGAAAAGCTCTCAACTACCTCTTCTCTACTGCAGTAGCTTTAAAAATAATTGGCTAAGTAACTGTTGGCACAAAAGCGTCGAATTGTTATCGAATTAAATATCATCATTTTATATTGAAAAGTCCGTCTATATTTGGCAAGAAATAATTGCAGCTGTGCGGATTATCAAGTCCTTGGTACGAACGTTCATCTCTTAGCAATTCCCAAAAGGGGCGTCGGCAATGCCTTGTTCATAATTCAAATCCAGTTTATGCATTAGGTTATTTTCGATATGGAATTGAAACATTTACTTCATATTTATTAGCAGTCAAAATGCATCCCTAGAGTAGGAAACAGACGCTGGACACATAATAAGGAGGCAAAAAGCGAATAAACTTTTAAGTTAATTTTGAAGCCAACATCATATCCCTTGAAATAAAAAGTCTAAATAAAAGTTTATAATAACGGCAAATCTAAAGGTGGTGAAAATTGGAAATATTGCCAACATCCACTCCGCCAAAATATTATTAGATAGTGATTGTTTACAAATTCGTAAATTTTGGTAAAATTCGTTGATTTTGGAGAAAAATAATGAAACAACGAAATAATCTCTAGCAATCACCTTCTGGATTATCCTTATTCAGTCACGCCATGTTTAAACGATGTCGCATTAGATGCATGAAATTCGTAAAAAAACTACCCTCCAACGAAAGTGGCTGAAAGAAGATCTTCAAAGTTTTTCAATCCTACGTCATCCCTCTTGAAATTGCATGTCTAAAAGTTAGTTAAATAGAGAAAACTTTTCAACAAGTGACATGGGGTGACGAGCTCTGCTTTGCGAATGAGGACGAGAAGCCTTTTCGTGTACTCTGAGTCGACCGCAGGTAGGTCGACCGCCGATCTTCTTTCCTCCCGCCTAAGAGAAAAAAAATAATTCCAATTACCCCGCCATCGTGTGGGCGAACCGTAAACGAATGGGAGGATTGGCAGCGGTTGAGAAATTGAGTGCGCACGCCGACCGTCATTTGGTTCCATCTCGTCGAGGAGACGAGGCTCTCTCCGCTTCCAAGGGAACGGTCTCTTTCCTTCTTTTTTTCCGCGTATGCCCTCCTCTTTGATGGCAAGCCATTTAGTTCTCGTACCGTCGGCCTTAGAGACGCTGGCTGTGCAGTATGAGGAAAGTACTGGAAGGAGGATCGCGATAAAATGACCGTGGAAATGAAGCACACGAGGTGCACTGGGTATCCTATTTTTCCTCTTCCTACTTTGCGAAGTTTTAATAGAATCTACTTCCTTAGGTTATTTAGTCCGTTATGAGGAGAATGCAGCCCTTGTGACGTTCGTCCAACCGAATTACAGTTTATGATTAGAAAATTGTCAAAGGATAATGGTTCAGCATTGAAATCCCATAATAGGGAGGAAATGGGGACTTGTCCTTTAGGGAAAAAACACCTAAACTGGCGAAGCTAAGTTTAAATGAATGCATGAATAAAATGAGCGTGGAAATGAAGGATAAGTGACGCACATAGAGAGTTGTTTCCTATTTTAATTTTTTCCAATTTTGTGAAATTATAATGGTTGGGCATAATTTAAACAATATCATACGAAAAGTAACAGAGTAACACTCAATCAGAAATTAAGTTAAAAAAAACGTTGGGCAATGATTTTTCGTTCTTTTGATGCAGGCAGATTTATTTACCTTGGTAATTTCAACTACTGTTAGAGGGCGATAACTAGAATTTTTTGATGTGCAAATGGGGTATCAAAGAGTATTTACTTAAAATTGAAGGATAATTTATTACCATAAATAACTTTTTATAGAGAGAATATTTTTTGGCGATTAACGGTAAAACGAAACGAGATATCGGTTGAAGCTTTTCTATTTCAATGGGAATATTAGCACGCAAACCTATTCCCAACCATACCATTGACGATATATACATTCGACGTAACTATGAGTAAAGCTCAAATTAGTCACCATATATGAGGATATTTGAGCGAGGGGGTAGAAGAGAGCTGGAATTTAATGCGTGTTGCTGGCCGAGAGAAAGGAACAGAGGAGAGAAAAAAATATAGCGGCGGAGAAAAGGGTCGTGATGTATTTAAGCAGGGAGCATTATGGGAAGAGTTTTTCATGCTCGAGCGATCAAAAAACTTTTCCCGCAGTTGACCCCGATCCCATTCCAGTTTCCAACCACCACTCCAAATTCCTCCCCTCTTGACCCCATCCAACTGAACCGCCCCTGGTGAAGATACCCAGCGAATTGGATCGAGAGGGTAGGATACAGACAAAATGATACTCCTGGCTTGTAAAAATACTCAAAAGCATCCAAGGTATTTCTCCCAAGCGGACGCAATGTTCAATATTTTTTTATTGCAACGTTTTATTATACTCGCAATCTTGTTTACCCTTCCGGGAAAAATCTTGCAACTCAAATTTCTACCACTTCCTGATAAGCTAGAGCGGTAAAACATTAGTGATAGCTCAGAACTGTATGACAATGCTATGTTCTTACACTTTTACCACGATTGGAACAGTATCTCGAGAAATATTCAGAGATAAGAATTAAATATAGATTTCCAAATGTGGGTACCATAATCCAATGGAGGCGTTGCAATCATAATAGGTGCGATAAAATAACTGTTTGTAAAACGTGAAGTATTTTGTAATTTTTAGCTGTTTATATTTAAAAGAAGATTGCGATTTATCATTTCTTTTTTTACTTTCCCTGAAAATTGGATAGTGCTACGTAGAATTTTCGACTTCGTATATAACTTCTGCCGTCTTTATGTTCCATTCAACAGATGAATAAGCAAAGTTTTCCAAAAAACTATTTCAAATTGAAAGAAGTTTTGATTGACAAAGATGTACAAATTGATTTTAGAGATGAAAAGATTGTAAGGATAAGAGAATGTGAGGAAGTACATCATATTGCAGAGTGTTATGTACGCTTTCACTAAGAGACAAGTCTCATATAAATTGACCAGCATGCATTAAATTTATAATCTTACAAGGGCACCACGTTTTTCACTTTTGATATCTCAAATGCTCTTCCAAAATTTATTTCAATTTTATCATCAATTTAATTTGAAATGTTCAATAATTTAAGATACTGCAAGCCGTTATATTCTTCTTCTTAATGAAACGTGTTTTTTTTATAGATATGCTGTTTTTATAATTAATTTTTTTGAGCTTAGGTCACTTAGGATTGTCAGTATAGGATAGATATTGTAACTATGCCAAAAATTGTCGAATATTCACAAAGTTTGAGTATTAATTACGATATAAGCCAAGGAAGTCTAACCCGTGTCATGAATTCTCAAATATTCTAAGCATTATTACGTCATCGTAACCGCTGAAGCTCCGTAAGTTAAAACCAAAGGGCCCCTATTTATAAAGATAAAATTTAGCTTCATCAGAGATGCAAGAAATCAATATTCCATTATAACTTCAACATTCTCTGGTAAAGATTACTAAGCCATCGTCTTTATGTTATCAATATAGCAATACTCTATAGAAGGCTTTGTACTTATTTATTATTGCACATTCTTAATCAATGTTTTATGAAAGTATTTCGGGAATTAAAATGAGGTCAATAACGAGAATTTTAAAATAAATGTAACGATAACAGTAATAAAACGCAATGTAAAGCCTTAAAAACATAAAATGAGAAGGCAGTATGATTTTCATTGAGTGTCTAATCAAAAAAGGCGCTATTTTCACTAAAGCATTGAGGTTCCTATACAAATTGGAAAAAAAGTCGATGGTTCATCATAACTGTTTCCAAGGAGGTAAAGGAGATATTGCTTACAAATAAATAAATCTTATTTCCCATTACGTGGCCATTACGTTGATCTTATACTACTGTCTTTAAAACATAGTACACTTCTTTTAGGTGACTTTTTTCAAGTAGGTGACGCGATTATCATTATAAATTACTTTTACTCCGCGTCAAGCCCAAATCAGGAAAGTGGAAGTGAAAATCAGATAAACTGAACCCAAGGTTACACCTAACATTTATGTTCATAAAAAACCCGTAATCAAATAAATTTATAAAAAGTCGAAAGTATCCCCCTGGCTCGAAGATAGACCTCTTGTGATATGGGTCGAAGGGTGTGAAATAAATAAAGTTAACATATATAATAGCTATAACAATACTATGGTATTCGTCGAATCCGTAGTAATAAAGAAGTGCGTTATTTTCCCTAAATTATTAAGCCTTCAATAAGCATCGGAAAAAAATCCATAGGTCATTATACAAGTATTTATACAGGAATGAAGAGAGATTTCATTCACATAAAGCTATCTCATTTTCGCAAAAAGTGGTCATTACCTGGACCTTGTTCTAAGATCTTGAAACCTTGGTTTACTTTTTTCAAACAAGTGAAGTGGTTATTAACATAAATGATACCAAGGCCACCTCAGGAAGACGGAAGTAAAAGTAGATAATGTGAACCCGAGGTTACACCTAACTTTCATGTTCACAACAAACGCGCAATCAAATAAATTAATAGAAAGCCGAAAGTTTTCCCCTGGCTCTCCGATAGACCTCTTGCGACGTGGGTTGATGGGTGTTGGATGAGAGGAAATGAGAAACGAAGGCTTCCAAAAGTTATGCGAGAAAAGTTGTCTGTGCGTAACACTCTTCCCTGGGGTAAATGGGCGAAGAGAAAAGAGCGATATCCGGTGATGATGAAACTTTGGCGGTAAACTCAAAGAAAAGTTCGCTCCAGTGAAGGGGAGGTATTAAAACCCTACGGTCAGCGAGAATTGCAAAGAACTACAACCGCCTACTTTGCTCGCGAGAGCAATATTCCACGCTACACGTGATACTGCGAATGCATAAGAGTGGAGGCTGTAAAGGCGATAAAAAGAGTTCGCAGGCTTCAGTGCCAACACTTATAATCCTGACTGCCGCGTAAAGTTTACTGTAAAAAGGGACTGCAATTGAATGAAAAAGTTGGTTTTTTAGGTATGGAGAAAAACTGGAATCACTCACATTATTTATTTTAAAATCAGTATTGATGGAGTATGACGCACAAATAAATGTGAATTTCTCCGTTTTTCCATTCATCATTTACTTTCTATGTTATTCACCGGGAAAAACCGAAAGTTCCCTTTCGGAAATAAGTCGATGGCGTCACACACTCATGAGAAGCGGATCACTGCTTCTCCGGTAATTATCATCCACGAATCGGCCTTAGATATTTCATTGCCGTTCGACACCTTGTTTCAAATGACGGATTACCTTGAACGAATTGATGAATGGGATCACTAATGGCGATATCTTATGCGTTTATTTTAAGCGGTACTTTATTTTAAATTTATGTGGGAATCGCTAACCAAGGACGATTACGTTTCGTTGAAACTTCTTTTTCCATTCACCTAACGTATAACTTTAATTAATGCGGATTCTGGTCTGAGCGAATGACCTCATCAGTACCTCGGGAAGACCTAATGCTGTTCGGATGTTGATGCAGTTGTTCCATTTCCACGCTACATATATGGAAGAATAAGCAGAAATAACTGATCTAAAACCACTTATAACATACTGTTGACGACCAGTTGTCAAACGGCACTAACTCAGATATTCCTACCCGAAAGTTGATGCAATTAGGTGAGGACAGAGATCCCCACACAGCTGTTTGAATTACATACGTATGCATGGAGATAATTTTAAATTTTGTCACAAAATTATGAAACTGAATGGCTGATGCCAGTATTAACCAATATAGCTAATGATGTTTAGGTCGAAAACGCACCATTTTTAAATTACTTCAAATTATTTATAATTAAAAAATTAAAAGAAAATTTGAGCCATGTGCACGAATTGGCCGTGAATTTTCCCTGTTACCGGATGCCTTGAGTACACCGCGATCCCCGAAAGTAACGCACTTGAGTTTTCCATAGCATCCGGCAACAGGGAAAACTCGTGGCCAATCGGAGCGCTTGGCTCAAAGTTTCTGTGGTTTTGAAATGGTAAGTTTTTCACACAAACATCATTGTCAAGTATCTCTCTTCATTTATTGTTTCTGTCAGACCTTTAAAATGTGGTGAGTGTCAAGTGTGATGTTCGCCGTGTCGCTCTTGAAGATATCGATTCTCAATTTCTCAAGCAATCTAAGCATGGCGCGTAGCCTTCGAGTCTCTAGCGGAATAACTTGAAGCAATCAAATTATAATACAGTACAATCTCTATAAGCCGGCTTTACGGCAATCCGACACGTCCAGTTATCTGGCTTGCAGGGCTGACGACCTCCTATCGGCTTAAATAATATCGCCAGTTTACAGTAAAAGATTTTTCAATGCGTAGTATTTGTTTAATTGTTATACAGATTGATGTTCCTCAGTTCATAATTAATAAGCATCATTGGCAATTTTGGTTCTTATTGACATCAGCTATCATGGGTAAAAATTTCGTGGCATAATTTTTCTCTTCTCTATAATAACCCTTAATTAGTCGCGTCGAATTCGATTTTATTATATAATTTTTCAAATGAAATAGCGTCGTTTGAAATTGGATATTTTTAGTCTATTATTTGTTGTTCATGGTGAAACAAAACCGAGTACTGTTCCACAAACTTTTTATTATTACAAATCGTGCACTTGGCTCAAAGTTTCTTTCATTTTTTATTTATAAATTATTTGAAGCAATAAAAAAATCGTGCTTTTTCGACCAAAACATCATTAGTTATATTGGTTCCCTCCCTCACACAGTTGTTGGGTATATAAGGCTGGACGTTGTACGATCTTGCTCTGTTAGTCTTGATAACGACGGTGTAGACGTCGAAACTAGTTGACATCTAATAATAAAAAGTTTGTGGAACAGTACTGGGTTTTGTTTCACCATGAACATTTCATCGTTCCACCAAGTAACGCCCAAATCAGTTGATTTTATTATTTCTTGTGATTCTACCGAAGAGTCAAGTTGGATTTTCAAAGTATTGCTTTGTTTCGCTGCAACCGATGTTTTGACCCGACGCGAGCGTGAGCGTGTCAGATTTTTTCAGCCTTTGATCCGACGCTTTATTCTGTTTTTGTCTTAAATTAGTCTGTTTTGTATAGTAGACTGATGATGCACAAATGTTAAGAAAACACTTAGCTGTTTCACAAAATAAAATATATTGCGACCGGTTTCGATACAGCGTATCATCATCTGGCCAGATGATGATAAGCTGTATCGAAACCGGTCGCAATATATTTTATTTTGTGAAACAGCTAAGTGTTTTCTTAACCTTTGTGCATCATGAAGGAGTTTCACCATGTTACGCCAACCACCATCGCATTTAGTAGACTGATTTCTTCAAATTTGGTGGAGCTGAATACATTTCCCTCTTTTTATAAAATTCATGTTTCTATATACCTGCATGTTCTCTGCATAAATATTGATACCATTTTCCATGCTTCGGTCATAGTTTATTCAATGTTGATTGTGTGTCTAACTTAAAATTTAGCAATAACAATGTATAAACTTTATCTGAACAGCTTACTACGTGAGTATCAGTAAAATGACACCAATACATTGATAAAAAGTTTTTTTAATCGCAATAAATCCACCATGACCCGACGAGACCAGTTTTGTAACTTTTGGGGTGCTGCCAATTAAGGGTTAAATGTAACAGAGGTTGTTTCTTCCGCTACGACTCCCCGCATTACGAGGATTGTTTTGCGGATTTTTCCGGGATTAGAATCTGGGACCCTTCGATCAGTAGCTAAATCTTGCAACTATTCTCTTTTCCTTCAACCTCAAACTGGGAAAAAAGCGAATCGTCTAAGAAAAAATATTAACTTATCGCTTGATTTTGGTAAGAAAAATTGACGCAGACCCATACATGATGTAGGAGCTTGAAGCACAGCGGGTGGGTCGGAAACATAACAGAAGAAACGGCCTCGATCAATCATGTGGCGCGGCAAAAATGTCGAATGATTGAACGAACGATCACGGTACCCTACAGTACTACAAGAAAACCGATTACTAGAGAGAGAAAGATAAACGGTTCAGAGACTATTTCTGGAACGCGTAAAACGTTGACTGCAGACTAAATGAGAAACTAAACACTATACTAAAGCTGTTAAAAGTAAATACCGAGGGAAAAAATAATAAAATGACCGAATTATAAGCAAATATATTTTGCCACAAAAATTGTCAAAATTAAGAAATGGAACAAATTTCTACTGTTCACTCATAAAAAATTATTAATATCATGCTAAGGGTTAAAAAATATTCCTCTGAAATTTGCATTAAGTTGAATATTATACTTACACGTCATAATACAGAGTACATTTAATTACATTTACTAAAACCACAAATGTCTCGAGCGATTCGTTTTATTAAATTATTGAATAATGAAATACAACAAGAAAAAATAATACAGATCATACGGTATAAACAATGAAAAATAAGTATATTGATGGTTATTCCGTAATTTTGGACTAGAAGATAATTTTTAGCAAATTATAAATGAAAAAATCTAGATAGTAAAAAGTAATTTATTTAAAACATATAAATATATAACAAGAATACTGCTATAATTCCACCGTGGAATGACTTTAGATGTCAACAAATCCTAAGAAAACTTTTGAGTACAAATGACTGAAATATCATTGGACTACGATTTTGAAGTCAAAGAAATAGGCTTCTAGGAGAAGGCTCTCTATTCCTCTAACACCCTGAGGGAAATCTCTACCTCACCTAGAGGTGACATTTCACGCGCAGCCATTAGCATGCTTTTCCTGAGAAATGAGGACGTCTACGTCTTTGCCGAGGAAATTCAGTCAAGGCCCTGCTCATCAGATGCAAATTACGGGCGGAAGAGAAGAAAACTTGGGAAAGTCTGGCTCAAGAAACTGCCAAGAAAGGGGAAGATCGAGGAAAAAAGGAAGAATACGCAGAATGAAGGATATGGACTCAATCCCACGCTTGATTGACACGGGAATTAAATTTGAATAGATGAATGGTTTGAGTTGAATGACACATTCCAATGGATTGGGATAGCCAATAATATAGTATCGAGTTCTATGGAACACATCTCTCGAATGTTTCACTCAATAATTCAAATCGTGAACAACGTTGTTTTCCCAAAAAAAATGACAGTTATTGAGACTATCTCTGAGGTGATCAAGGGAGAGAATGTGAAGAACACAATATGAAGTGATACTTTCAGAGAAATATACGTGAACAAGACCAATTTTGGCTGAGTTATGGCTATCGTTGTAGAGAGATCTTATGAAAGTTAGAAAATGCAAAGAATTGATAAAAAATGTGACTCTCATTTCCATAGGCTGAATTAATTCCAGCTCACTGGCTTGAAATTACATCTCATTCAATTATTGTTGTTATCTTTCCACGACAATCACTGCAAAATAAAGGACCAAACAACATTTTTAAAGATTTATTGGGTGAATGAATATTTAAAAAATCATCTGATTGTATTGTGTGCACGTGAATAGCACTTTAGAAAGTAAAATTCATTTCTCACTTCTTGAAAATTCAATTTTACTTGTCCCTACACTCGCTAATCAACGGGAGCTTAATACAGAGCGTTGTGGCATTGTAAAGCTGAGATAAGGCAGTCGTAAGGTAAACGGCTTCACAAACAGACAATGCCTGTGAATATCATCTTTAAAGCTGCCTAACAATGTTTCAATGCACATCATAACGTCGCAATTATTCATAGAGAACTGACATCTCATGCCGGAGGAGGCAATACTATAGAGAATGTCAGTTTTTATGTAGAGCTCGGATGGGACCTCGTGCAGTTTTAAGTTTAAGCGTCGTTGCCAAAGTGGTTGAAATATTGGCTGAAACTGACGCACGAATTTGGGATAACATGAGCGTCATACACGTCTTTAGACTCAATCAAACGGAAAATACGTTCGGCTTCCAAATGGCAGATATGCTTGACATCAGAATTTTTTGTCGAGTTATAAACTCTCATTTAAGCTAAAGCATAGAAAAGATTACTAAAACAGACTTGTAAATAATATTTTATCAACAGTTATCGGAGAAAATAGTTTAAAATGCCAATTTGAAGTAAAATAGAGGCAGGCAATGAGGATTGAAATTCCAGAATGATACTGAAGTAATTTTATTTACAATTTTTACTACTGAAAAATTCCAAGTAATGCTAACCAATTTTGGAAAGTTCCAAAGGATGTGTTATTTGAAACGCGAGACAAAATGGCTCAATTTTATGAATTTCGGCACTCTAAACTCTTCGCACTAAGGGGACGTTATCTCTGCCGTAAGAAAATGATTTAATTTAACTCGGAGGCCATTCTGTACAAAATAAGTTTTGGCCTCTCCTCAAGCGATTGAAGGACACAATTGAAATTTTGGCCGGAATCCCAACCAAATCATCGTTACAAATTGGAATTAAGACAACCGGCAGGGTGGTCAGAATCTAAATTAAGCAAGAATAAATAGCCAAAAATTATCTCAGTTATTAAGCCAAGTTTATCCCCCTGAAAATTTTATCTGTATAATATATGTGTATCATATTTTATAATTAAAAATTCGAAAGGTAAAATTTAAATAAGCGGAAGGATTGTTGAGCTCTAAAGTTACATTTTTGCAAAAAAAAAACAAGGGATTCTGTAACTCCAGGTGGAGAAAAATTTCGTGAATTTAACGAAACAAAGGAAAATTTCGATGAAACTTTAACAGACCACCTTACGATAAATGCGATGGTGTTTGGCGTAACATGGTGAAACTCCTTCATGCTGCACAAAGGTTAAGAAAAAGACTTCGCTGTTACCGGTATCGAAACCGGTCGCAAATATATTTCATTTTGTGAAACAGCGAAGTCTTTTTCTTAACCTTTGTGCAGACCACCTTACGTCTATTTTAGCTACGACCTCAGTTATACCCACGACAGCACCAATGCTGGTAAGGTTTTCCAGGCACCAAACTAAACATGTTCATGGAAATTTGAGTCGTAAATCTTCCCTTAAAATAAAAGGGAGATAACCACATTTTCGAAGGGTAAAAAACTTCCGCCTTTTCGAAAGCTGTTGCGACGAAAAAAAATTGCGTAAGAAATAAAAATCACGACTCGTCCCAATTTTTTTCCTTCGCTTTTTGAGATTTCACACACTTTCGTCGATCCTTTCGACTAAAGAGGAACGAGGATAGATAAATATTGGTGAAGGGTATCCGATCATATTTTCAACGACGTACATATATATATTCCTGTTCCCATGATGGATTTTTGCCCCCATATGACTCGAAGACGAATGCGGAATTTTCAATCTTCGAACTTGAGAGGTTCAGGGGGCGGGGAATAGGGAGGCTTAGGGGTGGGCTATGCTGGGAAAGGTTGCAGCGTAGGGAGGAAGGGTCTGAGATGCCGTCGGCTGCTGCCTCTCCGGTGAAGTGACGCGGAAGAAGGAGAGGCACGGTGGAGGGTGAGTGCGGAAAAGGGCCTGCTTTAATGGCCGGGACGCGATAAAACGAGGGCAGCACAGGTTTTTCGCGCATAAGGCGCTTTAGATCCGAATCTGAGTCCGCGGGTATTCGCAACTAGAGTGCAACATAGAGAAAAATGTTGTTGATTACATTTTTATTCATTTTTTTCATTGCGAGAGCACCTTAAACAGTGCTATTTAACCTTTATATCGGGGCTTTGATGAAATTTAACAATTATACGTACACGAGCATCCATGCCTACCCAGATGGGACTCGAACCCTCGACCTTTGGCTTGGTATGTGAGAACTTTACCCCATTACCTATTCTATTAGATAGTATAAATTTATTAGTAGAATAAATAAAATTATCAATATATTAATACAATGAATTCGCTTATATACGTTTACCATTTCACTCTGATAACACAGAGGGTTTAGTTTAATTACATATTTTTAACGACTAGGAGCATATATCACTCTGGGTGATATGGAGACCATCTTTTTTGAACCTCAATATCAAATACTCAGCTAAATTTCAACAGCGCTTTAATTTCACTGCCGCCAATGTATTCATTAAAGAGAGGCTTAAACCTCTCTCCATCCTACATTCAAGGTTTTTATCCCGTTTGCAATATACATTTAAAATAAAATAATATAATTTTCATTTCTTGCGCATGGAACTAGAAAGCCAAACTTTGACATTGAAAGAGCTACACTTCACGGAGATGGTCAACTATTTTCAAATAATGTATTTTTGCTTTGGGCACTTGTTTTTAGGAATTCTTAGCTGCTACTATATATTCTACCATTACTGGAAATTAAATAATTTTGAGGAAATAATTTAATAAGCTGATACTTAAAAGTATTTGTCCATTATAGTGAGTAATAATACATGACGAGTCGTGGTATTGCAGCCATTTACCGCCGACTCGTAACTTTAATCATGGTACTTTTGTGGTGACTACATTCTCAGCGGGCTTTTGATGCTCATTTTATGTTACATGTTATAAAAAGGCTGTTACAAAAAATGCAGTTGACCAACTACTAACTTTTTAAAATAAAGCAACGTTAATTGTTGTAATACGGCATGCCAAGGGCGGGCTTTCTTTTGTATACACTGTCGAGCAACACTAACACTGCTTCGATTATTATTTACCAGCTTCCAAACTTGCAAAGTTATTTCCTAAAAAAATTACGTCAGCAGAAAATGGAGCAAGCATACTTTGGAGTAAAGGCGCTGTTTGCCATCTATGACGCAAAACGCTTTGACCCGGAAGCTCCCGCATGTCGGCCATAACTTAGATTCTGAACTCAAATTCCTATGTTCACTCACGATACATTTTTAAGCTCGAGGATAACACAGTGTGGACTTGACTGGACTTTAGTTTTATTTTACCTGGCTCGGGTGAGGCCACAATCCGGCCCCCTCTTCCCCCGAGCCAGGGCTCATTTACATAGGTATTTAAGTTAATTCTTACAGTACAAAATATGATATCGGTATGTATTATTTTCTTCTTTTAGTACATTTGGTTCAGCTTCGCGGACATTCAATGATCATTAGATGTCGGGCAGGTCAAGTCTTTTCTTTGCTTCATTCGAGTTCATCTCAGGAAATCCAGTATATACGATATGTATATTAAAAAATTTTAAAAAATAAATAATTAATTGAAGCAATATAAAAAAGCAAATGCCTTGAATATACATAAAAGTATAGGCAGCCTTCTCACCAATCAGTGAATGACAGGAACAAAAAACAGATGCTTAAAAGTTGGAATAAAAACGTTAAAACATTATAACATTCTGGTAATCGGAATGTAAATTTAAAAGAAGTCAAAAAAGGTATTTGGAAATAAATTGATTCTAACAGTATGTAAAGTTCTTTTTTTATTTTCTCTGCTTCACTTCACTTGCAAATATTTTTATTACACTTTAAATAAAACAAACTCGGGTGCAAAGAAACACCCGCCCGCCATAACTATCACAATCCAACTCCCTTCTTCACACTCCCTCCCGCGCCGTCAACAACCACAACAATTACCTCACTCCACCTCTGCTGCTTCTTATTGCCCCCTTCACGTCACACCAAAATCCAAAACAAACAACTCAAAATTAGGTGTTACAAGTATAAAGTTTTGTTATAAAAAAATAACATAATTAAGGATATGTTGTCATAAAATAAATATTTAGGTTCATAAAACTGATTTGTGGAGGTGGAGAGAAGGAGGGAGAAACGAAGTGGGACGCGTCTGGCGAATCGTGATAATTCTCCTGCGCTAAAGGCCGCGGGCAAAGTAGAACGCACTCGAGAAAAGTCTCGGGGAAAATATTCCATCACGGAACCCGACTTTCATTTTGCACCTTCAAGAATTTTGATTCCTTGTGAAGTTCCGCTGCAGCTTTTTTGATAAATATTCAATGAATAAAAGTCATTTTTGCCACTGAAGTCAATAAAACAGCGAAATCGTAAGGGCTGATGACGGTTATTTGATCTGGTTTAGTCAAGAAATGTGAATTCTTCAATGCTTGTAGTTACAATTTTTGCCAAAGTAGCGAGTCTCCTTACAGCAGTAAGGACATTAAGAAGAGAATTGCATTAGCAAAGGAGGCGTTCATGAACAGGAAGGAACTTCTGAGAGGATCGTTATGTAAGAGTTTAAAGAAAAGGTTAGTGAATAGTTTGATCTGGAGTGTAGCGCTCTACGGTGCGGAAACGTGGACATTGAGGACAGACGACGAGAGAAGATTGGAGGCATTCGAGATGTGGGTATGGAGAAGAATGGAAAGGGTGAAATGGACGGAGAGGAAAAGGAATGACGAAGTGCTGGATAAGGTTGGCGAGGAGAGGCAGCTTTTAGATGAGGTACAGAGGAGACAGAATGTATGGATGGAGCGAATACTTTGCGGGGAGGGGATGTTGAAAATGGTGTTAGAGGGTAGAATGTTAGGGAAACGAGGGAAGGGAAGGAAAAGAATAGGAATTTTAGAAAGATTGAAAGAGAGTGGCCTTACAGTGAATTGAAGACGGCAGCGCTGGAAGGAAAGGGATGCTCCCAAATCACTTCTTTGGTACCCCATGGAAACCTACCTTAATCGATAGAATACTGTAATAATGGTGAGTCTCCTCAGAACACATGAAGACTCCTGAAACTACCCAAGTGTAGGTCTGCTGTGATGATTTCTGATAAATTTGAAAGGAATTGAATTAATTTAAACCACGGAACTGAAGTTAATGAAACGGTGAATTCTTAAGGACTGTTGACGTTCATTTCATATGGTTTATTCAAGAAATAGGAATTCATCATTGTTTGTTGCGACGCTTTTTGCCAAGGTAGAGAGCCTCCTCAACTGAAATCACAGATTGACCTATGACACTACGCAAGCTTTTACGTTAGCTAAATGAAATTACCAAATATTCCACGATATTAGATGAAGGTATAGTCCCATAAGATCGTATAAGTTCCTCATTGGCCTAACGGATTGGTTGGATATAGGACTGAGCAGTCAGTCTTTTATAGTTTACTGTGGTTTCCTCGCTCTAAACTATCCAAATCTAAATTATCTATAGATACACACGAAACGCAAGAGTATTACGAATGCTATAATAGGAAGCATTCCCACCCTGTGGGCACGCGTTCAAATCCCGGCGGTGGCACAGAATTTTCAGACTGCTCGATCTCTGCTTGAATGTTGTGTGGAGGACATTTCAAGCCCAAAACTCCGTCCGTCGGATGGGACGTTAAGCCGTGGTCCCCTTGGCACCTTTCGTTAAGAGCAGGCTAATGCCGACGCCGGATTTCTCTCTACTCTTCCCTACCCGCCCTTCCCTCATGGTCGGTCGACTCCTCCAAATACCATGCCATACCATTATGATGCATTATTTCTTAGGCATAATTGATGGGTTGGCCACTAGGGGCAATATGCTCGTTGTTACAGTGGCTAGTAAAAATCATTAGCAATATTTGAATGTTAATTTCAAAGTCTTTATGCATAATGCGTTTCAGAACCATAATCATAAATTACAACTGAACACACTCCAATTTATTTCAAGATTGGAGGATTAGAATCCGCTATAAAGTAATTAAGCTGAAGATGTTTTGAGTCCGTATTCATTAGGAGATGCCTTCGATCGATACAGATAAAATGAGATGCTTGAAGAGCCATCACAAGAACACAGATTGTCCGCGTTAAATCATTAACTCCGTAATTACGCCACTAATGACGGCAGGCGATGGTTGAGAGAGATCGCGGCCCAGATAAGATAAGCATCTTGAGTGTGAACACTTCTGTCCTTTCAATGGCCTATGGGTGTGTTTACCCAATATTCAAAGAAGCATTTAAAGGAGGCTCAAAAACAGAAAAAAGTTGTCAAAAAGGACTAATTTCAGCCATAAGAAATTACCATATTTGCAATGTCAAGTATTAAGCAGCAGAAATGTTAAAAAATTAAAATAGATTGAAAATAGACATAAATTGAAAATAAATAAACTCTGTTTAAGAAGATTTGGCAAAAATCACTTTTTTCCGTATGAAGTATTGAATACACTGAACTGTTGAACGCTGCTACCAATCCCTCGGAGAATAAAGCGTTGGTGCTCATAAGGTTTATGTGAGTAACAGGTGAGTTTTATGTTTAGTGTGATGAAAAGCGTATTTTTTAATTTTGAGGGCATTTTATGCTATATTCAGAAACAGAATGTTCTTTGTATCTTTTTCATTTTAATATTTTTAGTCACGGCTGATTGTGCAATATACCAAAATTTGAATTTTGATAAACAAAATTTCGGCATGGACTGGGCTTGAAACAATTTCCTCGAACTTTCAGTGTCAAAATACAGGAAGAATGTATCGTCATCTATCGAGAAATTTAAAGAATAATTTTCTAAATGGAAGTTAAGTTTATTAATCATAGCAAAATTAAATAAATTTTCAAATGTCTGATTGTAGAATATTGCATTGTCATCAGAAGCAAGCAAGAGTGCAAAATTTCAAGCCGATACTGCAATGGAAAGTGAGCTAAAAATCATTTACAGGATCCCGTCCACGGAACAGACAAGTAAAGAAAAAGCAGGTAAAAGCTGACATTTCATTATGATAATATGTGTAAAGCTGTAAAATACTTAGCTAAGCTCCAGAAAAAAACTCCAGAAAATATGTAGCTAAAACTAATAAAAATAATCAAATCATATTTACTCATTACTTAAATAGTAGCCTAACTGCAGCGGTCTATGTCTTTGTAGATTTTCAGGTTCAGAAAGCCAAAAGGTAATCTATATATATATAAAAGAGGATGTCTGTTTGCCTGTTTGCTATACACTTTCATACGCCCGCACGGATTGCAACTAAGGTTAATATGTAGGTGTATCTCATGCTCGCCAACCCCGTACTGCTACTTTAGATTACATCTGACGCGTCCTTTGCATCGTTTTCTCACTACCGTTCGTTTCGTCACGTCATATACAACTTCCGAGGTTGGACATCCTGCCAGGTAGGTACACCTCTTGACACGCTTAAAGAGAAAACATAAAATCTTGTATGATCATGAAATCCAGGTTCCATGTTTCCCACTTCCATGGGTTCTACCCTTAATCCTATCCCGAGGAACACCGGGTGTCCTGCTAGTATATTATGAACGAAGTTTCAGCGCATGTAATTGAAAAATAGGAGTAAATACTGGTTACGTAAAAATTCTTCCTACAAAATCCAAGCCATAATTTTTTTCTCAATCGGTTGTCTCCTTCACTGAACTCTCAGAATCACCGCAATTGTGTAAATAGTCTCTTGTTTTAGGCCTCCTAACACAAAAGCCACACCTTCATGAAAAAGCTGCTTTAGCCCCATATATGAGCAAACGTGAGAAATAAAATTTGATGGGAAAATATTGACCACTTCAACGAAAACGTGGGTAGAATTTTTCTCTCTGGAATAGAGTTCTTGTTCGTAGAAAACAAGAAAGAAAATAGGTAGGACTTGTGGCAAATGGAAATCCTTTTCGGCTAACCCTTTAGTAAATACGTGCTCTTTTTACGTTCAAAAAAGTTTACCGCTCCCTTTGTCCTCGCTACTACGCCGAATACATTACTTTTCCTTTTATTGCCATCCATAAAATCACATTTTTGCCCATATGCTTGTTCCGGAATATATTTTTACGTAAATATTTTTAGATAAGTTTGCCAGCGAAGACGTTATTTCACGCAATATAATAATAGGTCCTCTCCAGAATTCACCAATGAAGCCATTAATATTCAAAATTCCACGGAATTTCGAATATCCATTCCAGGTCTCCCTTGATCGGCCAGAAGATCTACGTAATTTTGATAAAAAGAATGGGATAAAAAGATTGACTTTTATAGATTGAAAAAAAAATTGTGTCATGAAATTTTAACCCTGGATAGCTGACGCCAGTAGGAACAAAAATTACCGATGATGTTCAGCTCTAGAACACATCATCTATAAACTACAGAACCTATAAGCCAAACGCTATGATTGACCACCGGTTTGCCCTGCTTCCAGATACTCTGGGCAACTTATGACCTTAAATACTTTGCCTATTGTGACGTACCACCCAACGCATCTCCTTAGCTATGCGATAGCACGGAAACAGAACAAACTCGTGGCCAAACGGATCGGTTCGCAAGTTTCTGCAGTTGAAAAATGGTGCGTTTCTGACCCAAAAATCAGAAGTAATTTTGTTTGCTACTGGCATCAGGATCCAGGATTAAAATTCTATCCAGGATTAAAATATGGTAACAAAATATTTGCCTATTCTATACAATTTACATGGACGAACAGTGCGTTGACCTCCAGTTAGAAATTATCACTCCACTATGACGATAGGTAATCCGCTCAACCGAAGGACACTTGCGGGTCTCATTTGAGTTTCTTAGATGAAATTCGAAGACGAAATCCGCGCAATCAAGCCTCTGACAAACTGCACTACCGTCGATCTGTTCAAATGCATTCATTGAAAAAACATTCTAGTATTTACTACTGCATTTTCATGGCTAAAAATACGTATATAGAATTTCTTAATATCAGGAATCAGTTTATGCTACGGTGACAAGATTCAAATTACTTGTCTTATTTTAAATTTTCTGATAATAGTCTTTTTTCATTTTTATGATGTTTTGATAGCATTATTTTCCTCCGTTCAAAAATATCTGCTGTAAATAAATATTGAACAATAAGAGCTTTTTATTGTAAAAAACATTTTTCCTTTAAATACGCGTTTTAAAATATATTAAAAAATACAGTTTATGCCCTTTTCCTCCCATTTTCGTCCAGTAAGGGCCTTGGGGAAATTATTTCTTTCAAATCTATCTTATACGAGGGGGAACCCAAAAACAACCAAAATTTATAAAATAATCAGATTTTAATTTTTTGTGTTAGGAACGCTAGTCATCTTCGAATTACTCTCCATTAACACAGATGCGTTGGTTCAAACGTTTTTCTCACTGCGCGAAACACCTTTAGCACACGTCTTTTCCGATGTCTTTCAACGCCACCTCTGATTCCATTTTCACCTTCGGAATGTCATTAAAAGTTTCCCTTTCATCATCATTTGCATCCGGAACAGCAAAAAGAAGTCAAAAGGTGCGAGATCTGTTTAGTAGGGTGGGTGAGGAAGTGTTGTCATGCTTTTTTTTTGCCAAAATCGTTTGATCAGGAATGGTTTCGGGAAGGGTGGTTTCCTTCATCAAAGAAAACGAAAGGCATTGATTGCGATTCGTTACCCACCATTACTGTATTCATAATATACAAATTATTTCGTTTTAGAAATACCGGTTTAGACGAATGGCAATGGTCCATTTTTATCCTCATTTGAAAAGGGCCAGATTGGCGCCCATGCGATGCCACTCCACGTGACGTCACAGGGACCTAGTTTCTATACGAGAAGATAGGAGTTATACATCGTCTGAGGTTACCATTGCATGCATGAGGCGCAGATCTCAGGGAAATATGTCTTAATAATCACTGATTAAAACTGGCTAAGGTCGGAAAGTTTTCTTCATTTGATAAGGTATTAATAATCCTTATTTAAGCCAAGCGCTACCAGTCAGCAGGGTACTCAGCTACCCGCTAGCAGCCTGCGTCGTATCAGCGCTCAAGTCGCCTCAAGGCCACCTCACAGGGCGGCAGCGGGAACCAGAAATACGTCGCACGGAGAGATTTCCCGGCATTCATACTTACGCGTCGCGTTTTCGCGCGCTTGAAAATTTTCACTTTTCATTTAATCGCGAAAAATAGATATCGTCATTTAAAAATCTAAAAGCGTGAAATTCGTACTCCAGGAGTAATAATGTTTCGATTTAGGCAATAAAAAAAATAGGAAACCACCCTATTAGCAAGCGGGGGATGAATTTCGCCGCGATTCGCCTCATTTGCAAATCTTCAGCTAAAAAGCGCTGCACGGAATGACCAGATAATTCAACGACTTCAGCATTTGTACACCTCTTATCCTCGTACACAAGCTTATATTCTGCGGAAAATTTTTTTTTCACACGAATTTTTTCCACGTTTTCATCAGTTCTGTACGTGGAAGGCAGAACCTTGAGCTGAATATCTCAGATTGAAATGTTGCCGCGTTTTAATCGCAAATACCTGTCGAACACTGAATTACTTTCCGAGGAGTGTTTATTGCAAGCTATAGAAAATATAGCACCCCGGCGCACTTTTACGAAGTTGAAAAGAGAATTTCAACGTTGCTTGCTGCTCTCGAATATCAGCCATTTAAAATATCGAATAGGTCGAAAAACTCTTCGAACGAAAACCGTCCCAGGGTCTCGCTACAACCTTTTAAAACCACGCCGTTTCGCACAAAGACTCAGAAAAGATGAATTAACACCAATATGTTGGGAGAAACCCAAACAATTGTAATGGCAGGTGCAGAGATTTCCGTCCGATTAATTTTTGGCCCCCCCTAGTACATTTAAAATAGGATGTCTGTTTGTCTGTCCGTTACGCGTTTCCATACGGCTGCACGGATTGCAACTTATGTTAATAAATAGGTGCATCTTATGCTATCAAACGCCGTAGTACTAATTTCGATTGCGTCCTTTGCGTCGTTTATCCATTGCTCTTTGTTACGTCACGCCATACAACTTCTGCGGTTGGACATCCTTACGGGTAGGCACACCTCTTAACACGCTTAAGTGAAAGCATGTGAATCATATTTGTGGACTATGACAACTCGAAAGTAACTGTCAAGGAGGAGAATAAATACTTCCCACGCATCAATAGGGAAGCGATAGAGATCATGAAGGCCACGAACAACTCAAACCTGAAAGACGGATACCAGCTATTCAACTCGTGGAAAATAGTCCCCGTAACGAAGCCTCCGGCCTCTTGACCTGCCCAATGAGAAGACGCCTGCCTCCGACGATGTGAATAAGAGACGGTTGACAACACCACGCTGCACTTCAGTGACCTGAAGAAAGCAACTGCAATTCTGGCGAAACTGTCGTTTACACATCGTCGTGAAAACGCGATGTAAATCCCGTAAACCTCTTTTAGTTGAATGCTATACGATCATGAAATCCATTATTACTATCTCTCTGGGTGCTCTACTAGCAGTGGCGGATCTAAGGGAGAGGGGCTAAGGGGGCTATAGCCCCCCCTTGGGTATCCAATTTACACTAGATAGAATGCTGATTCTTTTCCGAACCCCACTACTGCTGGAATTTTAACCCCCACTTAGCCCCCTCCCTTGTCACCATCCTGGATCCGCCACTGCCTACTAGTACATACTAAACAAGGAAAACACTATCGAAAAGTACAAAAAAAAACTGGAAGATAGTTTGACATGCGTTCTCTCAAGCCTTAGCGCTTACTTGGACAATTCGATTCCTATTCTTTTCCTTTACGTCTCCCTCTCAACGAGATTTGATCTAGAATCGGTCCCTTCTCAACACGTCTCCCCCATTATAACGCCAACTCTCTCTCTCAGCTATACCGACCATCTTATCCGTATTCTCCCTCTCATCCCTATATCCAGACGAGACAAACCCTTTCTAGAAGGAGTTGAGCCCAGGTTTCTCGGAAAGATAGGCTCTATGAAAGACGAAGTGAGGGCCGGAAGTGGAACAAGAAAGGGAGATTACGTCACGGATAAGGATGAGAAAAAGGTATGTAAATGTAAGCGTATATGTGTGGGATCCCCTGGATGTAAAAGCGCTGATCACACGTAAAGGGGAAATGAGATTAAGGGACGATAAATGAACGAATAAATACTCAGAGACTAGTAAATGAAATAATTCATACAAGTTCCTTCTAAAGGTAGACATTTATTTATCCTAACATAAATTTGCATTTTCCTAAGGTTGGTAAAGTGTCACCGTAGGAACAGGAATGAAAATATTTTTTTAAATATCATCAGAAGTTATCTCCAGAAAATGAAACATGAATAGCCTTTTCTTTGATTAAAAGTCGACGATCCCTTTATGAATGCCACCAGGAAGACATGGGTAGTAGAATTATGCGATAAACTTCCAATCCAATAGAATAGAAATTTGACCGTTGACCTAATTTTACTATCCCATTCACGAGAGGGTATTGCAATTCCACGGAAAATATCTACACAATCGCCTGATTTTAACGGGCCTGTAAGGAGTGCAAATCTACATTTTATCCTCAACACAATACCCTTTTTCGTCCCGATAAAATCCTCTTCTACTTTTCCCCACCCCTTTGATGCCTTTCTGCTGGAAGTAACTTAAATCGCCGGATGAAGATGACATGGGTGCGTTGTAGACAGAGCTCTTCTCTTCATGAGTAAGTTTTCAAGGGATTCCAAGAGCTGAAGGATCGTTTCCAAAATCTTTCCTAGGTTTTCGCAAGCCATCTCCCAACCATTAAAGCACTTATCTGTGCTCATCCCCGAGTCCCTTTACAACTCTCGCCTTCAGATAGGGAACCTGAAAGAGCGAGGAAATACCGCTAAGGTTGCTGTCAGAATTGTGAGGCCCAGGACATTCTTACAAGCGGTATTAATATGGGTGGCATTAAATTAAAAAAATATATAAATTCACACAAGCAAATGAATTAATACATTCATAGTTAGAAGGGATAGCTCATAAAAAGCTGATCAATGTGTTATTCCAACGATTAAAAGGGAAAGGAGAGTTAGACTAGAAAAACATTGCGCTTCGTGAAGAGTTTAAACTTCAACTTAAATTTGAGGCATCACTATAAGTTTGCGTATCATCAAATCGTTGAATTTATCCCAAGCCTCTGTTTTTGACGTTATGGTGAACGATTTTCCAGTACTAATCCTCAACGGCTCCAGGGTTTTCTCCTAGGCTTGAATCACTAAAAGTAACAGCATTACTAAAAATCGTCCCTTGACAATCTGATCTGATGATCCTGGTAGAATGGTCAGCAAATATTTTATTTCACGGAATCTTTTCTTATTTTAGTATAATTATCTTTGTAATACTCAAAATGCAAAACTAAGAAACCGAGAGCTTCACATAGCAGAAAAACTCGACTAAAACATTTAATACATTTTTACGGGATTTATTTTGCACTAGTTTAGAGCACTGCAATGGCCGTTTTCGACTAACGAAATCATTACTGATTGACGAGATATTATTAAACTACTTTAAAAAGAGATAAGCTTTAGCAATTTGCACCAAAAATACATATTTTTAAACACAAAAAAAAACTTTAAAATTCGAAAAATACAAAACTAGTATCGTATGATGCCTCTATTTTCTCCTGCACGTTCATATAATCTTCGTCACGCCACTTTTATTATAACAGTGAACGCGGTCCATGATTTCCCTTTTATACAATACAGTCTACAAGTCATCTGATCTTCTTTCTCTTTCCCCACTTCGTGCTTCTTATGCAAACGAAGAGGTCGAGAGCCCTATTTCATTGTTTCACCCCCCTCCTATCTCTATGCAAATGTTCTTCTATATTCAGACTACCTTCTTTCATTAACTCCTACTCAAAGTGTTGCATATTATGATCTTTTTTTTCATCTCCCACCTATCTTGCACCATCTCTATCGTAAATTTCACCCTACTCCTCGCACCACCTTATGAGTACTACCATTCTTTGATTGTCATTTGATAATAATGTTGAATATTATTTAATTCACTGTTGTTTACGATTTGTCAATTCTTTCCTTTGTTACTACGAGTCCTTTGTAATCGGCCTTCTACTGTTGCTGGACTGCATTAAATAAATAAACAAATGCAATCGAAAATGCCCTGGGGTGATTCCTTAATTGCTTATTCGAAAAATATTTACCATGCTGATTGTTCAGTGAAATGCGATTTTGGCGTATATAAACTCGCTCTTGGGCAAAAGAGGAAAATTGATGTTTTGCTCAGTGGGGCATAAGGGAAGCCTCAGGTTATTAGAGGAAAGGAACTGTTTAGCCTTTGTCGATTGTTATGAAGACACCACAGTTATAGGTGACGTCGCAAGCATTCAAATCCAGGTGGAGTAAATATATTTGTGATTGGTAGTGCATGACCTCAGCGGCAAAACGTATTCTTGAGTACATGACGAAACTATTTTTCCGGAACTCTTTTAGTTACAGAATGATGATTATTATAAAAAGATATATATGTATGGTGATAGAACATTGTAAAACTAAGTGTACGAATAAGCTTGGATATTTTTTTTACATTTTATATTCTAATCCTGTCATCACATTGCTTAGTTGAATGATATTACTAAGAGACGAAGAAGATTATTTGAATGTAATGCTCAAAGTAAAAAAAACAAGTGGAAGCAAGCTATGAATTGAAAGTAAATCAAACAGAGGGAAGAAATAGCTACTTCTTTTTAGAAAATGTAACCACACACGACTGAAAATATTGGAATTTAAGACACTTAAATTTCGTGGCCGAGGAAGTTTTACGATTATTGGTCAGATACCGTTGATATATTATAACACAGATTACTGGAATGGTATAAAAATTTATGAGAAGAAATAGCAAAATCTTCGTTTAAAACAATAAATATATCCATAAAAGTGTTAATTTATACTAATAGTGAAAGGAGCTTTACCTATCGCTTTTAGATTGTTTACTACTAAATATAAATGCCAATTCCCATATTAGGCTTAAAAATGATGTATCTTTTCCCTGGTTTTATTCGTCATGCTTAAGTAGCATAATTAAATAAAAGGAAACTTTACATTTTCAATATCGATGTCTGACACTCTTCCGGTAACATAATTAACGAGATAATATAAAATATAACAAGAAAATCCAAAGTGCTAGGTACAAATTTCACGTCATTCAATAGAAATGTGTTTAAAAAATGAGCTAAGTATCTTTTAAGTATATATCCGGAGTAATATCGTTCGCATTAAAAATTTATAAATAATGTGTAAATACCGATATTATACTAAGCCCACATTATGACAGAATTACACTTAAATATGACACAGCCAGTGATAAATAGGGTGTTGGCTCCGATCCAACTAAAACTGATATGAATTCAAAAATAGCCAATACTTATCCGTTACTTAAACACGAGAGAGAAAAAATAAAACGATTAAAAATAACTTCTTACAAATACCTAATGGAAAATCATCAAAAGAATGTGATTTCACTAAAAGTAAATTTTTCATCACCTGTTTTTTATACATGTTTTTTGTTTTTGATGTTTTATATTATATTAATTCCGCATTCGGATCTTACTTTTTCATAATTTCCACATGTATTCAAATTGTAACTCATCTCAAATCATATTTTTTTCATATCTCGTAAACATATAATCCATCCTGATATTCCTCACCTGTTTCTGCATAAAACCAGTAAATACAATCAGTGAATTTTTTAGAAAATACACGGGTAATATTGAAGTGACTTCGCGAATAGCGTTTAATCGATAACCTGACAGACACGATCACGAAGTCACATCGGGAAGCCAAAATCACATAATTTATAACTCTATAGATATATAAAAGCCAGTATCACCGTGGAGAAATTGCATGAATTTTTCTATTTGAGTGCACAGAAGTACTAATTTAGCCATCGCGATCGTATTGAACGATAACAAAAGGTTGACATAAAAGGCCGGGCTTCCTAACTGCTTTCTCAATTTGTATATTAAAAAATGCCAAAATATAATATATAATGCCAATCCGAGACGGCACCAACTCTGCCACATCACAATTCCTTCCCAATACTATCCCTAAATGACATCCATCCCTATGGTCTAACTCACCGAATAACTACACTACAGCAGTCATTATCGTCTCAAAAAGGCACCTAATATGCAATGAACGCAACAAAAAGTAGTTAAAAATCATGCGTAACTATTTGTAAGTCACAGTCAAATGAGAATAACAAGTGATATAAAGTATCAGGGAATTTTTTACAACGTATACAAAATATTCTTGGTAATTTCCTCGGCCGTTACCGAAAAATTCACATAAGCGGAAATTCGCAAAAATGCAAAAGAAAACAGCTTGTAGATATGGGTTGAATACTTGAGGTTTTGCAGAGGAGCTGAAGAAATTGGCAAATGTAACCCTAATAAATACTACAAATGATAATTGCCACACTTGAATTCACAAATCAACTACCGACCATGGTTTCAATATATTATGTCATATTCACCCTATATGAAATATATAGAAATATGATATATTATGTTGAAACCATTGTCGGCAGTTAAGTTTTGAATGAAGGCCTGGTTACACGGAACATTAACACGTTCAAGTTAATGTACGTTTGCGTGAATGATTTTGGTGGACCGGAATGGAGCATGTACGCCTGCATGCATGAACCAAATTAGAACAGGTTTTATTTTCTGATCATGCATTTGCACAAGTTGGGCGGTTACACAGTGCATTTTGGCGTTTATACATTTAGATATTAACCCGTACGTGTTAATGTACCGTGTAACCAGGCCTTTAAAGTATGGAAATTATCATTTGTAGTTTTATAAAGGATATATATTGAACTTCCACCTGATATATATAATATATACTGATATATTGAACTTCCACCAAGTCAAGCCAGATACAATTTTATGCGTCATTAATGTGCGCATTTTTAACAATGAGACTTTGAAATTCCTTTTACATTCATGGTGAACTCAAAGTCCATAATAAAGCAACGTATCAACGGTACCTAATACAAAAACAGCATATAATTTATAAAATCTCAAATATCCTTACTTTGGGAATATACCAGTGGTTAAGTACATATTCATCTTGTACATGCCATCCTCAGGGAATATACCACGGCCAGATCACTACGCTTTCATATAAACATACCACAGAGCGGGTAGCACTCCCACCCTTTTGAAGCATCATGCAAACAGGGAAAACAGCACGGAGATGAAGAGGTTGGGATGACTACCGGGCGTGACCGAATCAAACTCACACGTGTGGTGGGCATTAATAAGTCTAATATCGACGCACAGCTGCGTATGAAGAACACTCGGATGATGGCGGAGTTATCAAGGGCAGAGGGTTCTAAACTTGATATTGAACCATGGGACGCACAAAGATGAGCCTTCGCATTTACATATGGATAAGAGCAGCTCCCGGAAGGCGTGGCTGAGGGTGAGAAGCATAACGCCGAAGGGTTATTTGGAAGAGCTCGGGGAAAGGCTGAAGGGTAAATAGGCAGGGCGGGATCAACCCTCTTTCTTCCAATTTCAAGAATAAAGTGTTGAATGCCAGGCGGATGACAACACGCAATAATCCATCAAAGACGAAATGTTTTAAATACACTTTGAAATCTTGGAGGACAATTCAGTTCACTTAGACATTGTTGAAATAAATACTTGCAAATCTCCAAGATTAAAAAAATTATTACGACCTATGTTTAAACGTTACTACATCATCTTCGAAGTACTACGGTGTATAGTGCGTTGAATTTATACAAGTACTTGACTTGTAATTCTCTGAGTATGAATGGAATACCCTACATGTCATTTACACATTGAAGATGATGTATTAACATTGAAAACTAGATCGTAATAAATTTTATAATCGCGCAATATTGCAAGCATTTATTTCAATATAGAAAAATCCACTCCATCACATTAGGTTCTTCAGATATTGTACAAGTCGCAGTCATTGATTTATTAACTATGATTATACTTGAATAATTATTCAAGTATCATCAAATGCACTATTCACGACAAATTTCCAATTCTTTGATCTGATGATGATTGTTTCCAATGCGCACTAATGACCGATAAACAACTATTGTCGCCCATCAACTGGTACCCACTAATTGATTTGTGATTATGTACCAGTAATAATGACAAAGCTTTAGAGTATTATTGAGTTTCTGGAGTTTAACTTTCTAATAGTTTGAAGCTGGATGTTCAATTGGTTATTATATCTGATTTGTTATTAGCATCATCATTTCATGCATTCGTTCTCATTTGTGAATATTGCTCTCATTTATTGTGTTTTCCATTTTTAATTTTTTTAAATCTGTCTGAACAATATTTTAACATGTCCCTTGCCAAAATGAACTCATGTCGTACAGAAATATGAAGTACTCTATTAAATTATATTTTATTAGCCTCCAATGCTGGTATCATCAGGAATAAAATTGCCCTGGCGAAGGAGGCGTTCATGAACAGGAAGGAGCTTATGATATGATCGTTATGCAAGAGTTTAAAGAAAAGGTGTGAAGAATTTGATCTGAAGTATAGCTCTATACGGTGCGGAAACGTGACACTAAGGAAGGAGGAGGAGAGAAAACTGGAGACATTCGAGATGTGGGTGTGGAGAAGAATGGTGAAGTTGAAGTGGACGGAAAGGTAGACGAACGAAGAAGTGCTAGACATGGTGGGTGAGGAGAGGCTGCTTTTAGATGAGATGCGGAGGAGACAGAAGGTATAGATAGAGCGAGTACTTAGCAGGGATGGTAAGTTGAAAACAATGTTAGAGGTTGGAATGTTGGGTAAACGAGGGAGAGGAAGGAAAAGAATAGGATTTTTAGATAGGATTTGTAGGCTTTATTCTAAATTAAAGAGGGAAGTGCTTGAAAATAGGGGATTTTCCCAATATGCTTCTCAAATACTCCATGGAAACCTACCTTAAACGGTAGAATAGTGTAATAATAATGAAAAATAATAATGCTAGTCTTGATGGATAATATTGTTCACTTCATCATTATCTTTGCTTCTACGATGAAAAGTTAAGGAGTAAAGCTACTAGATTGGCGTTTTAATATTTCAGGCAAGTGGGAGTTAAGACATGAAACAAGCGGAGCGCATTCCGAAAACGGAACTGCTAAGGAGTACATAAACGGAAGCATACTAATTAATGATGATTGCAGTGCGCGTTCATCTCTGTTTACGCTGTTGAAGAAAACAACCGCGTCATCGTTAAAATAGAGGTGAACATAGAGTGATCAATACTTCCGCGATGAATTCAGCATTATCGCTATCCTCAGTAGCTCCTTCAGGAAATTACCCTGAGGAGCTGTTAAAGGTCATTGAGTTTTTGCTATGGAAATGAAACACCAGAGAAGCGACTTAATAGCAAAATGCAAGAGTGAGTGCGTTAAGAAAATCAATTACGTTAATTAAGAAGAGTTAGAGGAATAATATTAATTAAAACTGGAATGAATTGCTTCATATACAGAAAACATCGGGAAAGCTGAGCGAAGATGCGGGTAACGGGAGCATTTTGAACTAAATTAACACATATATTAAATAATGTGAAGGAATTAATTAGCATGTTGTAGACCTTCTGGGCGAAAAATTGAAGGGATGGTGATAGTCTTTGAAAGGAATCCAGAACCCTTAATATATATACTGAGTCTATATGCTAATGACAATAATACTTAATGAATATTTACTCCATAACTTTTTACATTATTTTGAAGCACAAAATATTTTGTTCAATCTCAAAGGTACAAACACCAACATCGAGACGGCCTTCCCTTCAATAAGGTATGAAGAAGGTAAGAGCTTTGAAGAGAAAATAACTAGAACGTAAATCCGTAATTTGGGAGAATAAGGAATAAGGGATGGTGTACAAGATGTAATGAAGAGTTCCCGTGTACGTGCGAAAGATGAGTAGATCGAAGATTTCTCGATTTTTTAGTGTAATGTTTTTTTTAAGTTGTGACGATCTTCAGTAGTAGCTAGTATAAAGCCGTGAACATTATTGTCACTAAAAGTGGATGAGAGGAAAGCGGTTATTTTTTATTCATCCCAGGGAATCATATTTGAGGGGCTAACTTTGAAAATGATTTTTAAATAAAGTACAAAGTAACTCGTAAAACAGAGGTGTTACTAAATTACCACATAGATTGAGAAGTGAGGAGGAAGTTGGCATAAAGCGACAAAGGTCTTCTGTGTCAGAGATAGAAGGGTTGACGACGGTCCCGTTCTTTGAAATGCATCTACAAAATTTATCCGTAAACTGACCCCGCAAAAGAGAAGAAAAAAGAAGTACTTGATCTCAAACTGATAATTTAAAAGCAATTTTGATAACTTGGGAGGAACGCATTTACGGAGGAACGATGTTACTCCGACAGGATGTATCTAAACTTATTTTCAAGCAGAATACAAAGTAGCCGGTAAATTAACTAGATTAACGCCAGCTAAATTAACACATAGATTTAAAAGAGTGTACGAAGCAGTTTGTACAAAGTTGTTCAAAGCCTTAATTACTAGAGAAGACTGCAGTCCTGTGAGAGGCATCCAAAAACCCCAACTCCATAGAAGGATTGGCAGAAAAAAAGCCAAATGTGATAAAGAGAGGGACAAGATATAAAATATTAGACTCGATTAAAAGTGTGAAAGAGTACATGCTGATATATCTGTGCTGTATAATGAAAACCGTAACTAGAATGAGTTGAATGAGCAAATAGGTTTCACAAGAGTGACAATAGTTTCACAGGATTATTTTGGAACGAGTGATGAGTGCACAGTGGATAGCTTTTGAAAAAGTTTTTTCAACGTATAGGCCGTGAAGAACCTTTTGATAAGCGGTGTATTTCAAAATTAAAAATTCGTTCCAGAAAAATACGGAGTTTCCATGAATAAAAGTAATAATTGAAGAGTTGAAAATGAATAATCATGAAATAAATTATAAAATCAGAGTAACTGACGGAAGGTATGAAATGTGGTCCCACAATAGTAAAAAAATTGACGATAATACAGAAAATTATTCATTGCTATGTCACAAATATTTCAGAAAGAGGTCAAATTAAAAACAATTTACTCGGTTTAAGGCCACGTTACACAGTGTAAGGTACGTCAGTATGGAATCAGTTTAAGATTAAATTAATAATTCGCAAAGGAAAAAGTCCTTAACGTGGCTTACTTATTCTTTTTCACCACGCTTACTTGAACAATTTTCTCCAATATCTGTGTTTTCCATTTTTTTTGCAAATACAAATATTTTCTTTCTACTACATGCCAAATAGGATTTTCATAGAGTGAACTCACGGACGCACGAGTTTATTCTCCACTTACGGTTGGCATACCTTATACTTTTACTAGAAGCACTGTACTAAACTTTCACGAAACTTTTTAACTAGAATCTGCTCAATAAAATTCACATAGCAACGGATGTGAAATGAATATAAGAAATCAAATGGATATTTATACACGTTTTACCCAAAATTTTACATTCTGTAGGACATAGGCTCGCGCTCGAGATTTAAGGTCTCAGCGTGAAATTAGTTTCAGATTAAATTATTAATTCATGAATAAAAGGGTCCTAAAACGTGGCTTAAGTACTCTTTTTCACCACGATGTTTACATGGAAAACTTTCTCCCATTTCTGTGTTCTAAAAATTGTATGCTAAAGAATAGTAATAGCGTTTTACTTTTACTACATAACAAATATATTTGCACAGAGTTAAACCGCAGCCTATAGAGTTTATACTCCAAGCACGGTTGCCATCATAGGCGGATTTAGGGGGTATCACGGGGGCGCCTGCCCTCCTCAGACGCTTAAAAAATAGACGAGATTTTTTATACAAAAGCCAATAAATTTTATGTTTTAATATAAAAGTTATAAATTTTTACAAATTAATAAGTTTGATATTGAAATTAAGAGTACAATTCGTTTATTAATTGTTGAATGAACTTTTCAATCTCAATTATTAGAAGACCATTTGCTTGTCAGAACCTGGTGCTCCCTTCAGTGAAAAATCCTGGATCCGCCCATGATTGCCATACATTATAATTTCACTAGAAACACTACAGTAAACTTTCGCGTGAACTACGATTAGCATAACTTTTACTTTCACTAGAAATCACTCTTGTGAACTGTCACGTAACTTTCAACAAGGATCTGCTTGAAAAAAGTCACGTAGCAACGGATGAGAAATGAATAATAGAAACCGAATGGACATTTATAGACGTTTTACCTGAAACTTTGAATTCTGGTGGACGAAATAACACACATCAACGAGATTGACCTTAAATATTTTGTGTGTGCGCGCTTGTCATCGATCGGCCATTTTGGGATGCCTGACATTGGCGTCGGGAGGATTTGAGTGTTGGTCGGCAGAGGGTGGGAGGCGCAATGCGATGGAGTTTTGTGGGAGGAGGGGGAGGGAGGGGAGGGCGATGCTGAGAGAGGAGAGCACATCTCCCCCCTCCAATCCCACTAAACTCCCTCCCCTCCCACGCCCACCTCCCCCCAATGACCCGCATGTCAAGCGGCTAACAGCGCCGTCCGTCCAACAATCTTCCTCCTCCATTTTATCTCCTTCTTCGTCTACTTTCCTCCTTTTCTTTTCCCTTCTTCCTCAATTTCATCCTCGATATTCTCCCAAAAAAATATGGGTCGCGAGATAAAAAATATCGCAGACTTCATTCTAAAAAATCGATTTTCAAAAACTATATCGGTAATGATAAGAGTCGAGCCAAAAACATTTCAAACTAGATGAACATTAAAATTATTAAGCGAATAAAAGAGCAAAAATATAGTATTTTCAAGGATATAAGTACAAAAATGCAGCGATTTTGAAGTGCTCTTACGGCAAGGGTATATTTAGATTATTTTCATCCATATACAAATTTTTTGTTGTACTTTTCAGCAAATAAAGGGAGGGAGGTATATAATATAACGATATCCTTTTTATGGCAAATTATTACTTTCACTTCTACTATTTTCAGCTTCTTATTAAATAGTTACGTAATGAAAAATGAGTGAGTTTGCAGCCCTGCACTACCCATATAAAATTTAAATGCTTACAAACTCTTCCTGAAAGTGTTCCCAAACCAGTAGTTATCATTAACCATTGTTTTAATAAACATTAAATTTGGAAGGTCGAAAATTAAATATTTCTGATTAAAATGAAAGTACAATGTATAACGGCTTAAACTTCTTCCCATCTCACGTATGTTCATGTCTTCAAAATTAATAATTTAGACGCCATACCTTTTCATCCTCCCCATTAATTCGGCAAAAGTATTATAACCTTGGCTGTGGCACTCCAATCAATAGAATTCACCTGACATCATCGAATTTAGAAATTCCTTTAAAGCCTAGAAACAAAAAAGTGTGGCAAAAAATACTGCCTTTGTTGTTGCACTATCATTTCATTTTTCATCTCAGAAAGAAATGTATGACGTAAATATAAATATATAATGAGTGCACATTGATCATATAATAGGATGATATGAGATTTTATCGGTGACTTTTTCATACTCAAGCGCATTTTTTGTCTCAACCTACTCTTTTCGTCGTCAACGTCCCAAATAAAGGAGTTCAATTTACATGGCAATTGCTCCAATGAAATTTCCATTTAGTTGCAGCCATCACTTTAAAACACTGCGAGCCTTTAAAATTCAGGCTCAACAATTGACCTACGATAGCAATTAAAATAAGCCGGTGAAAAAAATAATCCGAAAATTTCAATTTTAGACGTTGCATTGGGATATGAACGAACCACGAGAAATAAAAAAGAGAACTATTTTCACCTAAATGGAGAAACAAATGCTACAAAATTCCATTAAGGAAGGATGATTGCATAGAAACGAGTCACTGTTGAAAAGTGATGTACAAATATTAAAATGTACAAATATTCCCCCTATGTTTTTGGGGGGATATTTTTGTTTTCACGCGGCAGTGCCCCCAAAAATATATATTATATAGACCTTTTATATCAGAGATTTGACACGAGCCATATATTAAGATTACACATGAATTTGTAATAAAATGTGTACCCGAACGTATCAGCGCCAGAAAATATTATAAAAACTTATAAATGAAATCGTCACGATCCATGGATGTTCACATCCCATGTAATTTCAAAAAACACCTTGATTATAATAAAAAGGCAGTAGAAAGTATTTTACTAAACTGAGCCTTGGAAAAAGTCAATGTTTAAAATTCAACGAAGCATTCAGCAGAAAAGCAACAAGATATAAAAAATAAATAAGATCTGCTTCTTCTGGAAAAACGTAACCAATTATAGCAATACTATGCTAAAATTATGTTACCTGATTGGTCAACCATACGCATACTTACGAGGTTCAAGTTTAAGTAATACTTGAGCCTAGACCAATCTCTTCAACACACAGAGCACGAGTAATATCAACAAATGAAGCACAGCGCAAGTATAATTTTGACATGCAACTCATTTAGGAGCAGCAAAAATATTTGGATTTTCCATTACACTAATTTCAGGGTAATTGTTTATGAGAAAATTGCTTACATTTAAGTACCTAAATAAAAGTAAGGACACGAGGAATATAATTGCGTTAGAAAAGGAAGAGTTCATGAACAGTAAAGAGCTGAAGACTGGCCTCCAGAATGCTTTATGCTAGAATATCCATGGAAACCTACCTTTATAGGTAAAATACTTTAATAAAATCCACCTCAAAACAGGAAATATGAGTGAAAGTATGCATCTACTATGCACTATGCATATGGGGCTCTAATAAACTGAACTTTTAAATCCCAAACGTTGAAGGAGACAATCGGTAATGAAATCACAAGCATCGATGTTTTGGGAAAAAAAGTTTTGCCCCCCGAAGATCCCTTGCATATCCTAAGCTCTTTCTTCACGCGCTATTGCAAATGGGCTGATGGGTAACTTATAATTCATTCGAGACTCCTTAATTGCTATAGAAAAGTAGTAAAAAGTATCTCAAATAGAAAATCAACAAGCTTGTGAAGAAACATCCAGCCTCTCAATTTATTACCAAATACGGCATGGCTACAACAAAAATTTACTTACTAACATATTTTATCATTTATAAATTCGGTACTTAATAATTATAAATTGTTTATATCTTTCCATTCTTGTTTTTGAAAAATATTTTGGTTCCCTTGAAGGGACATGATTTAATAAGAATAAAAGTAGGCACCACAAATAATTGAGTGGGCTGTAAAAGTGGGAGGCATGAGAGCTCTAGCAAACTAAGTTTTTTAATCTAAGCTAAAAGTTATTGGAGACAATTGGCGATAAAATCTCAGGCTATGATGTTTTAGGAAAATAAATTTATTCCCGGCGAATATCCCTTGCAGATCCAAACGTCTTTCTTCTCGCGCTATCCTTTGAAAATGGCCTGATGGGTAACTGAATATATATTCGAGAGGGTCATTTTATATTTATCACCGTCCACTTATGAGTCATTTATCTCAATCCGCAAGGCTCACACGTGCCTCTAAAACGTTCCGCAAAATCTAGATAAAACGTTCCTTTTCGACGCCGGGCTCCCTGACGCGTCGACGGTGCTCACGATAAATCGCCGTCCGATAATTCACACGTCCAGTTTTAACTGATAGCGAGGCGAAAGGAAACAACAAAGGAACTATTGACTTGAATGGGTGAGCTCTGGCGCCCGGAAACACAGAGAGAGATTGATGCATTCAAAGAGATTTGGTATTCTTTTTAGACCCGTCCGGAAATTTATCTCACTCAAAATAGCCTTTTCTCCTCACATTCTATCAATTTGCGCGGTCGAATACCAACGCATATCTAGAAATTTTTCTGGCAAGGGTTTGAAAAATGTTTCATAAATGGTTTTGAAGAGCTAAAATTTTAAAAATTAAGCTAAAATTAACTTCCGTATGGTGAGATTAAAATTTAAAAGAGCTCCAAAACTGAACGAACACTTCGGTTAAAAACATGACGTCAACAAAACGTACGACTTCGTATTTTAAATAAAATTACGAACTTATCACTTCTTGTTGTATTCGCCATTTGATAAATTTTACTGCTATAGTGGATGCGTTATACGAACGTTGCGAGGAATATGGGATGAGGATTAATCACAAGAAAACTAAGGTTATGCGGTTTTGTAAAGCATCACGAGCGAGGAATGTGAGACTCAAGATAAAGGTGGGTGGTGAAAAACTTGAGCACGTTGAGCAATTCAACTATTTAGGCAGAACGTTAGCGGAAAACGGATACAGTAGTAAGGGCATCAGGAAGAGAATAGCATTAGCGAATGAGGCGTTCATGAACAAGAAGGAGCTTCTGAGAGGATCGTTGTGTAAGAGTTTAAAGAAAAGGTTAGTAAAGAGTTTGATTTGGAGTGTAGCTCTCTACGGTGCGGAAACGTGGATACTGAGGAAAGAAGACGAGAAAAGATTGGAGGCATTTGAGATGTGGGTATGGAGAAGAATTGAGAAAGTGAAATGGACGGAGAGGAAAAGGAACGACGAAGTCCTGGATATGGTTGGCGAGGAGAGGCAGCTTTTAGATGAGATAAGCAGGAGACAGAAGGTATGGATGGAGTTAGTGCTTAGCGGTGAGGGGATGTTGAAAATGGTGTTGGAGGGTAGAATGTTGGGGAAACGGGGGAGGGGAAGGAAAAGAATAGGATTTTTAGATAGATTGAAAGAGAGTAGGCCTTACAGTGAATTAAAGAAGGCACTGCTGGAAGGAAAGGGAGGCTCCCTGATCACTTCTCGAATACTCCATGGAAACCTACCTTAATCGGTAGAATACTATAATAATAATTCAACGCATCACAAATTTTCAAACAAAAAAACGCATGGCAAATTCAAAAACAAAAACGCTACTGTACATAGGGGCAGAAATAAGCCGAGTAAGACGGAGTTAAGGTTGGTGATGTAACCGTACATTTATAACAGGACTTGCTCAGTATTAGTCATGAATTACTATTAAGTAGTTTTAAGATCTCGCTCTCACTCAAAAAAGCATCAGAAAAGATAAAAATGATTAAGAGATGCGTTTTAATTAATCATTGATTTTGCAGTCAATTTTTAGATTTAATCGTATCATATCCGCTCAAATATAAATTAATTCACTACTAAGGAACGACACTTCACTATTCACTATAAGAATACTGACCTGGTAGAGCCGTTGCATTCCTCCGTATTTTGCTCCTCTAATCATAAATCCCTCCATTTTTAACTCCTTCAACCGATTCACACTAAGAAATCGTTATCATCTTTGAATTTCAATTAATTAATAAGATGGTAAGGCAGTGTGGTATTTCATCACAAGAATAATATATAAAAATAATTTTCCTAGTTTTAAAGTGGATATTTTTATTGTTTTTCTATTGATAACTTATTTAAACTTGGATCACAAAATAATGACTCATGAAATGTACAAGCAACGGACAAAATACGTAGGTTAAGTAAATCACTTTCATACTCTTGGCAAATAAAATTTTTACACTTCTCAGAAGAAATCTCCGGAAAACTTCAAGAATGAATGAGCGTGTGTACATTTAGATGCATAAAATTAAAATATAATGCTTCCTTAGTTACTCCAAGCAATAATTCACGCGATTAGACAGCCCGCATAGAGAATTATCATATTTAACTTATCTGCAAAAAACAAAAGGTATTTTTCTCACGTATTAAAAAGCACTTTAATATGTAAGAGGGACTAAGTTACAATTCCTGATGCATCATGCCTGTGGCACGAAGGCAGGAGATTGCCAGTGACCCTTAACGGAGAATGGAAGGGTTTTTCGGGTCGAAACGGCTCCACCCCAACCTTGTCGTCCATTTGTCTTTCTGCCCATGTCCAACACTCCTTTCATCTCCACAGCATGTCCCCACACTCCGACCCATCCAAATCGTCCCGGTGTTTCGTTCCCACAACAACGCAATTCCTCTCCGTCAGATCCTCTATTCTTCCAACCCAACAATGTACCAACCGCTGAAGATGAAGCATTCCAGAGAGATCTTCATATTTAATAATATTAAAATTCTCACGAGCACCAGCGTCAGATTCCTCAAAAACCAGTCACCTATGGCAACATTTTCCGCTGGAAATTCCCTTCTGTCACTAAGATATTTCAAAATAAATATCCACAACCACTGGCCAATAAGCTACATAACTAAATATTTCTATAAATATAATTTCAAATAATGATTAGGTAAAGAAATTCATCGTATTTCGAAATCTACCTCTTATCGGAAAGGAGAAATTCTTGGAATCAATAATAATGCCGTTAAATAACATCTCAATTCTAAAATGAACAAAAATATTTTCATGCAAACAACTTTATATCAGTTATTTAGGTGTTAATACCGACAAAAAAAACCAAACAACAAAAAATTTCAAGAGGCTGTATAAAAACGTGGATATGTAGCAAAGATAACAAAGGTGAAAGTAAATACTTTTGAACTTGAGTGCGTGGCACCGAGATTCACAGAAATTAGTGCTTCTATCTTTTATTAACCCTCCGTCGCGTCGGGGGCAATGGATCTGACAGGCACAGTTCGAGTGTTTTTCCATTTCTATGTGCTACTAGGCTGAATAGACCCTTGGCGCGTATCGTAGCTGTTTGTTTTGACATACTCTATGCAGCCTTTCTCTTTTCGAATTTAGACCGAAAGATCAGTGGCGGATTATTCAGCATTATCAGCCAAAATAATGGCACAATAAAGTAAAATAAAAGCATTATTAATTAAATTAGTTAGCAAAATAAAAAATTATCCTACAGAATTCATAAGCTAAAACACATTACATATAATTACATAGTCCATGAACCCGTGTTCAATAAGTAAGACATAATGTACAGTTCGAGAAAAAGTCACGGTAATGTTCTCAGCTTATATTACTTCCCACCTACGCATAATAATCAGCATAGAGTAAAACACATTCCCTAGATTGCAATTCACCTTAGATAATAAACGGAGAGTAATCTTGTGTAAATATTGCAGATTTCAATTGGATTTCTCAAAACTTAAAAACATAATTAACTGCAGGCTAACGCTAAAACCATATTTTTCTAACCTTCGACATCTTTAGAGATGTGAATGAATATTACTTCTGCCTAATGAGATCTATACTGAAAATTTTCTAAGAATCACTTCAATTTGTCACCACTCATTTGCAGTACTTCGTGGATCGGTAGCCTTCACTCAAAAAAATATTTGGATAGCTCACAAAATAACAAAGGATAGTATTTCCGCCGCAGAACTCGAACATTCCATGAAGAACAGCATTAAACGTACTTTTTCTCTTTTGAGTCTAGACTAATTAAGCAGCAGCGACCTGAAATATCAACACTCAGACGGAGACATTTCCGGGGAGAGACGTCTTGCGGGGAGACAAATTCAATTCCTCGAAGGAACATCAAACGCTGCGTCTTTTTAATTGAAAAGCGAACGGATATCGACCCGGGTGGAAGGGAAAAACCTTGTCCGCTGGCGGTATAGGGAGGGAGGCACAAAGCAGCGGTTCGGGTAATTGCATGCGACTGTGGGGGGAAAACTTAATGGCGCGAACTAATTCACTGCTCGAATGATTGTGACTTCGAGGGCTCCCAACGAGCGAGGAGAGAGCAATTTGACGGAAGGAAAACCCCCTGGACCGACCCCGCCGATATATTTTATTGTCCGCACTCCTTCGTTTCCACCACCTCTTCTTCCCTCGCATATCCCACGGAAAGGTTTCGGGAAACTTCTCTTCCATCCTCCGCCATTTTCCGCTTCGCTTTCCTCGAGGAAAAAGTTTTATTTGGTTCGCTCCGCTTTCTCTTTTGGTGAAAATTTTTTCCTTTGCTTTCTCCAACAAGCATTTACTTCTTGTTCTCACGAGAATTTTTAAATAAAAAATACTATTCCTTGACATCAGTCTTTCCCATCACTTAAAATGGGACCAGCACATATTGGAAATGTGGAGCAAGGGTAAAAATCTTAAATGCATTGAAGCTTCTAAAGAAAAAGTGACCTGTTTACACAAGAATTTCACTTGCAACGTCATTGATTTTTCCAATTACGCATTATTGTATAAAAGTGTATGAAGATTTAACAAATGTCTTCGAAATACGTATCCAACGATTAATAAATAGCTGTATTACATTTGTATTCGATCTATGTAGAGATGATGATTTATTAATAATGCTGTATCATTTGAGATTCCAACGGATATTTCAAAAATTTTCACCCGAAGTTCGCTTTGTGTAAATGATTTGGTGGTGTAACTGGCTAACACGCCTGACTGACAATCGGAAGACCCGGGTTCAAATTCCGGCTGAGTGAAATATTTTTTTCATAGCGAACTTAATCATTTGGTATATTTAATTTTCACCGATGCCCACACCGTGCCATAAAAAATATTAAAAACATTAGTGCATTGTATAATGCAGATTTAATTACAAAGCATGATATGAAAGAGTTTTCAAGGTTAAAAAGGGGACAATTCGCTGCTATGATTTCTACAGCGTTACGCTTATCGCCAAGGTAGTGCGCCCCCATAAAGATATTGGGACCACTATCCCCGCAAAACCTCCCTTAGGCACTTTCATTCCCCGACATTTTCCACTTCGCTTTCCCCAAACAAAAGTTTCATTTACTTCACTCTGTCTTCTCTTTTAATGAACAATCTTTTTACTTTTCCCCCTCTCACAAGCATTTAGTTCGTGTACACACAAGCATTTTCACATTAAAAAAACTGTTCGATACTTTGACATCAGTCTTTCTACTAACTCAAAATGTGACCAGCATACGCAGCAAGGGAATTAAAATTCTCCATCCATTGAAGCTACAAGAGAAAATTTACCCGTTCGCACAAGAATGACACTTATGAACTCATCAATTTTTCCAATTAATAATATTGTATTTATATTATTATTATAAGAATAAAATTTCAGTTTCACGCAGCCTAACTTGGTTGAAATAAGCGACACAAGGTGCAATCACTTGGGCAAATAAGGGTTGAATGACCAGCATGTTTTTTTTTTGTTTTGATAAAAATGGGATGTTACATCGCAATCTATAAATCAATAAAAAATTCAAGCACGTAATTTTGCGAGACTAACATGATTAAAAAAATTTCTTCCCCGAAATGAAAATATTTTATTTTATTATAATATTTTATTTATATTTTTTATTATTTAAGCCTAAAAATTTGGTCCATCATCGCCAGATTAGAACAAAATTCATGACTTTATTTTCATGATAAAAAGCTGAATTGTTTGGTCCCAAATCATCGCATTGAATCCGAATAAGTATTTAGTAAAATGCTTTGAGATGCTAATGGGTGTTTTAAAAATTTTCGCTGATGTCCTCACGGTCTCATAAACAATACTTAAAAGGTAAGTAAGTATTTTCTATGATGCATGCTTAGTTATAATTAATGCATTAATTAATCATAAGGTAAAAGAGTTACGCTAATCGCTAAGGAATCGTGCCTTAATAAAGATATCGGGACTTCTTTCCTCACCAAACCAACCTTAGGCACTTAGATCACCCGCCACTTTTTCCTCTTCGCTATCCTGGAACATAAATAAATAACTATTTTTTACTTCTCTTCGCTTTCACTCTTCGTAAGTAACCTTTCCTTTCCCCTCCTCAATGTTCAGCATCGAGTACATTAACGAGGTAAGGCGTCTCATTAGTGTCTCGGCAAAAATCGTAGCTGCTTCACGGTTTCCCGGTTTTTAAGTTAGCCATGGCAATGGTGCATTCAGATTCAGTGCATTCAGTATATTCTACGCCTTCATTTTTACGGTACATACGAGGCATTTATCGTGTCAGCACTGAATTTAAAAAAAAACAACTTTTTCTGCATTTTTAGAAAACAAGTCCATACAGTTTCTTACTTAAAAATGTGAATAATACGTATGATTCGTTAAATTCACTCTTATATACCTTTTCAATATGCACAGCGTGATTTACTTCATTTTAAGTTAAAAGAATTATTATTTGAAATGAAAACGGATACTTCGAGATACATAAAATACATTTTCACATAGAGCTATTAACAAAATTGAAAATATGAGTGAATAAATTATATATTATACATTATTTTGGCAGTGAAATGTATAAAGAGGATTATTATTTGAATTTGACAGGAATATTTCGTAGTTTTCCACAGATTTTTCACATGGAACTATAAAAAAACTTATGTAAATAAATTCTAAATTGTACATTCTAATGGCAGAGAAATGTATCAAAAGATTTATTTTTTAAAATGAATAGGTATATTTCGCGATTTTTACTTGGGGAATTCATCAAAGCGTTTACATGTACAAATAGACGGTAAATCGCAGGAATTACCTCTCAAGCTTTAAGCTTTCGGCGCTGTTAAAGGCTTCGGGATCGCTTTCCCACTAAACCCACCACCGCTCACACCCATCCTCAGCCATTTTCCGCTTCGCTTTCCCCGAACAAAAGTTTTATTTACGTTTCTCAGCATTCTCTTTTCGTTAACCATCCTTTCCCCTTTACCATTTCCTGCATTCAGCTTCGGGCGTTGTAACGCGGGATGTAGGTGGAGATAAATTTGTTTCACTTCCATTCTATCTTATACCAGGGATCAAATCCGGCTAGTGCTGATGAATTTTCAGGGAATGCTCGATCTCTTCATTGGAAAATCTCACCAGAAAATACTTACGGGCGAAAAGAATGGTATGTACCTCCAAAATCACCCAGAAAAGCGTTCGAGACGTGGTGCCACCTGCGGTTGCTGAGCATCAAATGGACGAAAAGGGTGCGGAATGAGAATAAGCCCCGAATAATAGGAGAGGGAAGGAAACTTTGGTGCAGCATAAGCCAGAGGACCTAGTATAAAGGTCATGGCAACAGATATAGCAATTACATGACGAACGTTATTATTTAAGTACTACACCGATTAAGGTAGGTTTCCATAGAGTGCTTACGAAGTATTCTTGCGGCCTCCCTTTCCGTCATGTGCTTCCCTCATCAATTCAATGTAAAGCGCCTGGACACCTCCTTTAATAACGCAATACAATGTTTCAATTCCCTTAAAATACCAAATTGGATGCCATTGGAAAGTATTGACGATGCGTCCGTCTGAATAAACTGACAAAAATTAACAATGATAAATTTGGTACTGCGATTGATGCACATTTAAGGTGTCAAATGCCAGCGCTCATGCTTTGAAAATATAAAAAAGTATTATAAATTTCGATGCCTTCACGAGGAAAGGAACAAATGTTAAATTAAAGCAAATGATTTCGTGGTGTCTCTTTTACTGAGGAATACATCTCCTTGGGCATGGTTTCTTTGAGCATTTAGAGACAATAACTCAGCAGAAATATCATTGACTGAATCGCAGCCGAAGTAAAGTTGAGACAAATCTGAGCTACTTTGAATTATGTTGATGATATTTAATTAGCAATTCAGCATCATCACAAAAAAAGAGATTTTGAGGTGTTACCATGAGGACGTTGTAACACAAGATCAAGGTGTTTTTTTATCAGCATAATCAAGAAAATTTCCAACAAATACTCGAATATTCCGCCTAATTTCGGATAAAATACTGTTCCTAAATTCCATAGAGTCAACTTATACTTTCACTGGTTTTTAACACCAAAATATCCATTACAGCAACAACTCCGATATCTTGATCCAGACTCTCATTCTTGACAAAATTCAACCCAAGGAAAGCCAAAATGAGCTGGATCGTCGTCTCCCGAAACAGCCAATTTTTAAAAATAAATTTGGTTGGTAAAGTTAGATTTTTAGATATTGGAGAGATGATTCACTCCACTTAGGTTACAGTTTACTCTAAACGGGAGGGAATTACGAGCAGTGCAGTGGAGTGATCCGTAGCTAAAGCGAGGACGCTGGCCATTTCACTCTTTCTCCATTTTTAAAGATTAAGACGAAAGGCCACCGAAATCACCTTGTGGAAAAATAGATGTAACATTTTAACGTAATGTATTATAATCAAAATATGGAACTTTATCGAGATAATTTCGTAATCTTATTACTATGTAAACTAAATTAAATTTAAAAGTCGGCAGTATTCAAAATAGTCACACTGATGTAGAAGTAATACCTACCGTACTAATGGCATGAAATATTTACACTTCGTAAAAATAAATTCGATATCTATCATTGAGTTTACAAGTCAATCACTCAGTCATTGAAACCATAGTTCCGTTGGGACTGGTGAGGTTATAGTTTACCCAGATCTAAACCACAAATGCGCGAAATTGTAACACGTTCGGGGCAGGAGAGCCAGTTTGTTTCTCTGGACCACCTGGCATCGCGATGAATAAGGTGATGACCTTTGAGTTGACCCCATGATTTGACTGATTTGACCCCATAACCTAAGTAAGAATCCACGCGCACTTGCTATAGGGTCACCACCCCACCCCTTCTTTCATTCGAGATAAAATAATTCTTCAATCGATATAAACAACCCCAATCAGTTACAAAGTGGCAATGTAGCTATATAAAGTGGCGATTGGAATTTGTTCTGTATGCAATCTTTCCCCCTACTGACACAAAAGGGAGGCTCATATTGCCGCCGGGATGAATATTTTCAACCATCATGAATCCCAATCACGTTGCTAATCAATCGGAATGGCAACTGATCGAAATAATTCCGAACACGGCCGAGCACATTCCCGCAGGATCGAGAAGTTTCTTCATATCGATTGATAGAGGAGAAACTAGATATACAAGAATTGCCATGAGAAAACATTCACCTCGACCGGGAATGGAACCACGGACCCTTGCGGTAGTGGCCCGGAAAGCCAAAGGTCCGTGGTTCTATTCCCGGTCCAGGATAATTTTTTATCAAGGCAATCTTGTATATTTCACCGCCATACACGCGGAAGGATTAGAAATATTGCAAATACCGCTTTGCGCGGCTTCACCGCAGGTTTGAGGTTCTCAACCGGTTGTGGCTTCTTGGAAGTCCTTCTCCCTCGCATTGCCATCTTGGATGGACCGCGAGGGCCTAAAACCTAGTACCATGAGCCTCGGTATAATTGCCTTGAGAATTAAAGAACCTGGATAGCGTAGAGGTCTGCGCAATGGCCCGGAGACCCTTAGGTCCGTGGTTCGATTCGATTAGCTACCAATGAAGAAATAAATCAGACCCAGAAGAAGTTACTACCAATTGAGAAAAAACAAAGACAAATGCTAAAAAATTCAAGCTTTTTTCTAGAAAAAATAACGTCTATTTTTTAAACAGTAAATTTAATACATAATTAACCCATCATATTTTCAAAAATTTCACATTCTATTTTAAAATAAAATTTGCATGAGAACTTCACTAGTGAGGTAAGCAGTCTCACACCGCCGAATATGATTCATAATAGTAATATAACTGTATTCCATTCATACACGATTACAGAATATTGTTTATAAAAGCAGTGGAATATATACGTAGCCCACATGAACCTATTTCGGGGCTACCACCAAAAATTGTTCCCAAAGAACTAAATTAATTTAACTCATTTCAGTGATTATTTTTATTTTCCTATATATCATGTATTAAATTTCAAGAATGCATTTATTATAATTATAACACAGATGATAACTGTGTTTCTTTTTGAAATACACAGCAACTATATGCACAAAAGGTTCCGTATATTAGGAACATCTCATCATAATTTTCTTAATAAAAACTTCACTTCATTATTGCACATATGACATTTTTGACAGCAGGTGAGCTAATGTAGACCTCTTATCTTTTCTCCTACTTTGCCACATGCATAGAATAAATGATGTAAATAGGTCAAATATGGAAGCAAAAAAATTGCTAATGCATTAAGTAATTAAGTAATTTATGGATGAAAGACGACAAACTTTGTGTTGAAGAATTCAGGCGTAGATATAGTAATCATAAATCTTGTATATTACACTGAATTAGTACTCATGAACGGCGTTTTCGTAAGAGATGCTTTTCAATTTGGGATTATCCTTGACAGGCAGGAAACGTCGGATTAAAGGAGACACTTTTGTGATGAATTCGCTATCCCGTCAATCCCACAGTGACATGAGTGCGAGCTTTCGCGCGGGCTATTAAGTTTCATTTAGCCGCCACCGAAACAGGAATCCAATTTGCTGACTGAGATCCCCAGCCGAAGAGCGCTCAAGAGGAATGGCGTCACACTGTCTCTCCTCCGTTTCACCCGGGCACAGAACGTCAACCATGTGAAAGGGACGAGTTTAGGCGTAGATCTTCATTGTTTAATTAGTTCCAATGATTAAAATTAAAAACAGCAAAGGTGGCAAGTTGAGGAAAAGCGAAGTGAAGCAAATTGAAAATTATTTTTAGGGCAAAGGAGATAAGATCACGAAATTTTAAGAGTAATTCAACCAAGAAAAATAGTCAATAGTCTTAAATAGTCACTGAAACCAATGGTTACCTATTTGGTTCGGTTTGTTAACCTAACCAAATAAATAACCATTGGTTTCAGTGACTAATGGTTACTTAACCTTTAAACCAATGGTTACTTATTTGTTTCGGTTTGTTAACCTAACCGAATAAATAACCATTGGTTTCAGTGACTAATGGTTACTTAACCATTAAACCAATGGTTACTTATTTCCGGTGCAACCGCGTCGGTTTGTTGGTGATGACAACAGTTTCGCTGGCACTGCTGCCAGCGTCTTCAGGTCGAAGATGCTGGCAGCAGTGCCAGCGAAACTGTTGTCATCACCAACAAACCGACGCGGTTGCACCGGAAATATGGAGAAACTGGAACCTGAACACCGCGGAAATCTACGCAGTCACAATGGTTACTTATTTGGTTTGGTTTGTTAACCTAACCAAATAAATAACCATTGTTTTCAGTGACTTGTTTAGATTATTGACCATTGTTAACCCTTATACTGCTGTGAATGTACCTGGCACGTTCGTACGGCAGGCTGCTGTGAACGTACCTTTTCTTCCTCCTTGCCACGCGCTCAGCACTTTCGCCGCATGTGAGATATAGGTTTTCGGAGACTGAGCAGCAGCGAAAGGGTCAATAGTTAAAATTTCGTCATATTATTTCCTTTACATTCAAAATAATTTTAAATTGGCTTCACTTCACCTTTTTCCTACTGCCCGATCTTGGTTTTACAATTTGAATCATTGGAACTAGCCAAACCAAATACATAACCATTAGTTTAAGTGACCAGTTAAGATGAGTCTGTGGAAAGATTACATGTTTCATGTAATGCTGAATTTCCATCATGCACTTTGATTCTGCGTTATATGTTTCTAGGTGAAGAGAATATGAGGATAGCAAAAAAGGTACTTAGCTTGGGAAAACTAATTTAAAGCAGGAATGAAAGATTCCATGGAAAAGTTGTCTGGCTGGATGAACTCTATCCTGGCTTAAAATAACTTGCATAAGTGCGCATGATTGTTTGACAAATCTACTCCTTAAATGCAGTACTTTGAAGAATGTTTACCATTAAAAATTATAAAATAGGGGTTTTCTCTCCGACAGTGGTTCAGAAAGCACGCATTCCGTCTGCTAAGATAAAATACGTACTTGAGATGGTAGCACTTTTTTCGGAAAACCAAGTCTATATATCGTCTTTAAGGAGGATAAATGGTGTTGGTGTAAATGACAACATGTTTAAAATCATAGTGAAATATTTTTTTCGTGCATGATTTTATTTTATCCTTGGTGCAGGAGCAAATTTGTTACCTAAGGGTCCCTACAGTAAAGTGGTGCGGGGTCCCGGAAAGGTGAACCCTCATTAAAAAAGCAAGGGAAATTCCTCGGCGTCAATGAATGAAAATACATTTGAAAAATTAGGTAAACAATTCATGATGTTCAATTGGAACTAATCGTTGAAGAGAAGTTAATTCCCCTCATTGAACATGAACATACCCCATGGACAGTTTAACAAATTTCGATCCAGCTACAGTGCCAAAAAAAAAAACAAAATTACCGATTCACGAAAAACTCAGTAATGCATGAAAATGCACAAACCAACCGTTTGAAATAACATTTCTATATTCGTCAAATAAGTGAATTATTAAAAGAAGTTTGCAATTCATTCGAGTAAACCTGACCACTGAGTAATAAACTTCACCCGCATTAATTTCAAAAGCTACCTTTTGACACCGAAATTCATTTGCAGAGGGAAATGGCCACTGACCGCTGGCGAAATAAATTAAAATCCGTTTTTAGCGTTGTATGAAGTGAATTATTTTTATTGTGAGCGTTCCACCGCTTAATCCTTTATTAAAAACTGTCTCATAACTTTAAAAAAGAGTTCAAATGAAATATTTCAATACCAGCAAAGAGCATTACCGCATGAACTCCGCTAATTTAGTTTTTTTCAATACTTTTTCAACGCCGACGGGTTACCCTTGTTTCAATACGGTGCATCTTCAACTGTAAAAATGTGCATCGCAATAACCTTTCGCAATTGAATGCAAAATTCCCTTGTATAGAAGTTACTCCCTTGACTGAATTCGTCAAAATTTTCAGACAGACAGAGAATATTTTCAGTCAAACTGAGTAAAAGTATTAAAGAGTCAAAGGTCACGGCAGTTGACGGGGATTGGATGGCCTCAGTTAGTGGGTTTCAAGGTCAATGACATTCTCAATTAGATTTATGTCCTTTATCCGGGTTCACATTCGTATACGAGGGGAAGTATTCACTCCATTTTCTAGATTCAGTTCCCATACATTCAAAGGAACGTTGAAATGCTCTCATTTCCACTTGTGTTAGCAACACAAACTACTCCAGCCAAGTATGATAAAAATTCATAAATAATAGAGCAATCCATCATATGCTTGGCGATAGCGCTATATTCAATAGCCGATATTTTGCAGACTGTTATGGTAACGGTTGATTAGGGGCACTAAAAATGTAGACAATGTATGGAAAATAGATTTAGAGTGTTAAAAAGGGCTATTGATATAATAAATAGTTATATGGGGTTCAGTAGAACCTGATTTCCTAGATAAAAATAAAGCGTAAACAAAACATATAATCAGATATCTCTCTAGGATATGTAGTTTTCTGATTAACGTTTCTATTGAAGCTCACAGTACTGAATGCTGACATATAACAACACTGAATTCAAATGGCACCACAGTTAACTTATACTCTTAGAAAAGTGTTCGGCAGTAAATAATATCAATCAAATATTCTGCTTTCAAAGAAGTGCAACGCATTAGTCTCTAGTCGAGATACGAAGGATACAAAGTAGGAATAGAGTGAGTGAGATGGATTAAGGGGGGGATAATGAAAACATTGTGTAATAGGAAAGTGCTAGGTTGGCGTGGAGAACAGAATCAATACCTAGAATGAAAGAGAATTGCCCTTGCACAGCAAACTAGCCTCGAATGATTTGAACTAAGTTGATTGTGGAAGGAAAATTGACCGGATTAATTCAAAATATGCTTCATGCTAGCTATTAACCTAACTTTTCCACCGATTGGGGAAAGTATTTCATTGAGTATAAAAAAAATTTCCAACTTTTGAATCTGAACATTGAAGAATATAACACGTGAGAGGAGTGTATTTTTGGTAATATTTACCAATAATTATAAATTAAATTTTCTATTTTCCACCTATTTATTCGTTTAAAATTAAATATGGAGATTTGTTTATAAAAGGTGGGCAGTAAAATCTAATGGCGACGCTGCGATCATTAAAAGGAAGGAGAATGATAGAAAAGCAAAGAAAAAAATTATTTGTACAAACAAAAGAAGCAAGAATCTACTAGGACAAGTAGAAAAGAAGAGGATAGGATTAGGTAGGATATTTACAATATAATTTTTGAAAAGTAAAATTCTTCATGGCTTGCTTACACATGAATAACAACAGTTTAACTCAAAGGGAAATGAAAAATTGATAGAACTAAATTTTGCAAAATAAAGACGCAGAAGTTAATGGGAAGAGTGGAAAAAAAGAAGAATAAGGATATAAAAGGAAAAGAAATTTGAAATTTAATTTTTGTATAGTAAAATTATCCGTGGCTTGTTTACATATTAACATTTGCAAACATTAGAATCAGAAGTGAAACATAAAAAGGAAATGTGGGAAAGGAGAAGGGGATAAAATGATAAACCCTACACAGCCGCAAGATGCCAACGTGATGGCTGGAAATATTCCGAAACCAAGGTGAATTAGCAAGGTGGATAATACCACCCTCACCTAAAGACCTTCAAAAATGAAAAATGCTAACTCCTTTCGTGGACCACTTCAACCTCTGAAGGCGAGATACTATCCGCTGGCGGGGAGGACATAGGTTAAGTAAAAAAAGAAAAATAGAGACTGCTTGGGCGGCGCAATTTTCTGAAGAGACCACCAGGTGGCGTGGAGGTCGCCGCTGTTCTACCTCCATTATTCCCCACTCCTGCTTCAAGTGCTTCCGCTACCGTCACCGTTCTTATTTTTCTTTTATTTTCGAATATTATTTTCGTGCGCGCATGTCGGTCACGTGACTTCCCTCAGATAATTCCTCCCAGAACAATCTCGAGGTAAAAAAAATACCCTGAAGATCCCCCAAAGACGCTGAATATGCATTTTTCTCGAACCGAGAAGCGTGCCGATGGATCGAATCATCGGCATAAAGTTGAGAGCGCACCCCTAAGTAGCTGTTTTATTTTTACACCCATTGAAATTTTTTTTCTCGGCTGCAATATTTTCTGCGAAAGCTGCACCGCGAGAAATTTCAGTGTATCAAAATAAAAAAATCGGACGAGAGTGAGGAGGGTTACAATTTTATGCAGGATGGAGAAAAACTGTGCCACAAAATTTTATCCCTTTATAGCTGATGCGATCAGGAACCAAAATTACCTATGATGTTTGAAAACGCAACTATTTTTAAACTACAGAGGCTTTGAGCCAGATGATCCGATTTCCCTGTTGCCAATTGCTTGAAATAAAGGTAAAGGCAAATGTAGACAAAGCGTTCGGATACATGAGTTTTCCAGAGTTATCGGCAACAGGACAAACTCGCGGCCAATCAGAGCGCTTGATTTTAAACTGCTGTAGCTATAAAATGGAGCGTTTACCTAACATCATCGGTAATTTTAGTTCCTACTGGCTTCAGATATCCATGATTAAAATTTCGTGACATTAATTTTCTCTTCCCTCTTATCTTGCCCTTAATTAATGATAATAGCATATTTACTTACGATCAGTAAACAAATATGTGAAAAACTAAAGTATGTCAAAATTCTTGTGTATTCTTTTTTCATTTTTTAAAATTATATTTTGGTAAAAAACTCTTTTGTAACATTTATTTACGTAACAATATTGTATATCATTGTACTTTATTGTACTCTCATTTTTCGATTCATAGCCCTGATGAAGGTATTAAAATAAACCGAAACGTTGGCTTACAACGTTCCGCATACGACCTTATACTCCTAGAATATAATAATCCATAATTTTTCCAAGTAGGCTTCCGCGGAGATTATGATGAATTCTGCTGGTTTTTCCGGGTATTCTTCCGCGTTTATCCATTTGTAGGACGATATTTCGCCAACGTTCCAGTTGGCTTCCTCAGGTCCACTGAAGTGTTGACGCAGAAATTTGTTCATCTTATATACACCCCGTTTGCCGCCTTTTTTCTCGAGGTGTGCCCTGATTGGTCAGGATCTTTGAAGACCCTTTTCGCTTTTCTAGGCAATTCTGCGATGTAGTCAAATGAGGCAATGGTGAGAAAAGAGCAAAAATCAGCCACAATAGGTTAGCTCTCTGAGCGAGTTGAAATTAACTGAAAAATTGAAATACTTCCGTCACTATATTTTCGAAAATTGAGATGGAAAAAATAAATACGGACATCAAGTCAAACAAATTTCACTGAGATGCGATAATTTGTTTCGCTTTAACATTTTTAGTTATTCCATAGGGATTAGAAGCCGACATAAAATGTATAAATAAAATGGAAGGAATACTTTAAAAATTTACGACACATAATATATTATTATTTTCCAAACTTGTTCATTTGCGTTAATATTTTTGTATTTCATTTATTAGCAATAGTTTACCAAAAAAATAATTGAAATAGAATTATCATTTTATTATTTTATGGAAATCGGAAATATTTGTAAAGAATTCAAAGCATGAAACATAACAAAGAGAGGCTGCAGAAATAAAAAAAAATGTGATAAAAAAGAATAACACCTGATTTATTAGTCAATTAATACAAGCAATTGAAAGAAACATCCAGCTTAGGTACTAAAATTGCCTCTGTTAGCGACTTGAAACCGCTCCGTATTCTCAAAATTTGATAAAGGCAGACGGAAGCATCGGAAACTCTGGTGTAATGCATTCCTCTCCATTACCGCAAACTAGGCCAAAGAGAAGCTTGGATATCTATTCCTCCAACTGAGAATTCTTAATTTTCTCTCACGCCTAATCAAAAACAAAATTAAATGAAATTTCAGAGCTCATTGGAAAAATATACGAGTCTTATCCTGTGCATTTGAATTTCTTAATAATAAGAACTCACGAGCTTTATGCTTGAAAGGCTTAGCAAAGTTTCGAAACAAAAACACATTTAAAGGTGTGATATTGGAAATTCACGAAATTAATACGAATTAAGTTTTTACCTTTCTCTTTGCCTCTCTGTTAAACGTTGATTATTTTCTTGGAGTATTGGTAGGTCTTGAATGATTTAAATGCAAATTTTTTACATCGTTTTGGTGCATTTATATGCCTTCATCAGGGCTCTAAATGAATATAAATATGATAAATTAAGGTATAATATATAAAGTATATTATCAGAATGTTCTTTACTATAATCAAATAGAGAAATTAAAAAATCAGTCGTATTGAAAACGAAGACACTAAACTTTTTACATTATTTTTTTCGTCTTTAGTTATCAAATTTATGTGTTTCAACGGAAGTCAAGAAAGTTTTATACCTTATAATGAATTAATTTAGTTATTTAAGGGTAGCACCTCGATTGATAACCAAAAATACCACTAAGCAATGTCCTGCTTACTAATGTAAATTTCATCCTAAACTGAGAATTATGCCAACGCGTTCGCTATAAATGTGCCATGGATCAGCAGTGGAGGATAAAATGATTAACGCAAGTGAGTAGTGAAGTGGGTAGTGGTTTACGGGAAAATTACTTCCCCGCACAATAACTAACAGCGTATGCGGCCTGCACTACCACAGGTATGTATTCTGGTAAAGAAGGTTTAGTTTTTACGCGTGGTACCAAATTTTACGGCCATTGGAGACCCTTTTGAGCTTGGGATCTATGAGAACCGTAGAACTCATTCCCCATTTATAAATCAAACCAACCAAATCGCCAGGCTATGACATTGGGTGGTACCACTCCAGGGACAAGCACGCGAATACAACGTCACCCTTTGGCTAACCTACCGATTACTCTTATGCCAATCTGCCGGTGACGGACTCATGCATTATCTCAAGAATCAGTTACAGATGTTCACTCCAGCGGAAAGTTGCCCGCGCTTATAAGAGGAAACCACTGCGTTGGCCAAATCGGAGTTAACAGTCAGTAACCTTTGTATACAGAGTACAGTTCTTACCGAACACAGTAATAAAGAGTTTTCCACGATAAATTAATATCTACATTCCAATTTCAAGTCTCCGTTTTCGAATAAACTTGAGAATGGATGATCCAAAATCAGAAATATCAAAGGTCACAAGTATCAGACTATGGAAATAAATAAATTGGTCGCCAAGAAAACTCTTTATTGACTCACAGTTTGCATGCTGATTTCGCATAAGTTACTTGACAAAAATTAAAAACATTGATTGGATTTTTTTTAAATTTCATAATGAATAACAAAGTAAGGAATTTTATTGTGTTGTTTCTAGTTATTAGCTGATACTATATTTGCTGCAAGTATTATTTCATTACAAATAAAAACACGTACTAAATTAATTTTTTTAACCGTCGTAGGTTTTGGGAGCGATTGACTCCACGTAAATGTAGATACTCTGTAGCATGCTTGGCTATTATCAGTCAAATTGAAAATTAAGTATTAAAACTGAACGCATTCAATTGAAATTCTAAAATTCTCATTTAATAAGATGAAATACTGTTCATACTTACTCATGATAAAAAAAATTTTAAACATAAGTTTTCATGTGGATATGTGGCTAATTTCAAAAGCAATTTAAACGCTGGTAGTCATGCTAAATTCCACCTGTCCCATTGAGTTAAGTCTAATTCAACGGAAACCTAACCACTTTAAAGGCTTATTTTATTTTCATAAATCTTGGTAGGATCAAAATGAAGTTGAAGGTAAGTTCACAAATAATATACTGACGTCAGAGTTGTAATTGATTAAAAAAATAGAAGTTACTATTTGGCACTAGCTCCTAGAAGGATAAAATCACTACCAGCATTTAAATTGCCTTTGAACTTGGCCACAGGAAAATTTGACCTATTTTTTATTTTCAGTTGTTATTGATAATTTTAAAACTTATTTTGAATAGGTTTGATTTTAATATGTGATATTCAATTTGACGAGCAATTACTAAGCATGCAATAGAGTATCACTATTTACGTGGGCACAAATGTTAACAAAGATATATCTTTATTATTAAAACTCAAATTTTAACTAATGTAAATGAATTCTACATGTTCTTTTCCACAATTAAACAGCAGAAGAGATCAACACTGACCATCTAATTGATCAATTAGCGGAACACAGCGTTATGAATATTAAGCTACAATGCAATAGCTACACGTATAACTCCAATTAAAACAAATTAATAAATATATTGAAATTGCTTAGGATTACATGCAAACTAATATACATGGAGAGAAAAAACGAAAACAATTCGAAGTTAAAACAATGTATGCATGGTAAGCTAAGCCCAGCGGCCGATGAATGTAATTACACGGCTGATTAAACTTAAATTGGAGGACAACAGAATAGGCTTATTGATATATAACAGGAATTAAATAGTGATAAAATACAATGAACGTTAAAATTCAATATTTTACCTGCAAAAACTCTAAAGCTAAATGTCATGACCTTATCGAGTTCATTATCAACGAGGGAGTAAAGGTGGTTGCTATAACTATCTAGCGTCAATGAAAACAATTGCCATCGTCCAGATGGTCAAAGGGGGGTGCAACTTATTCTCATTGAGCGAGATGAAAATATCCTGTGAACTGCACGATTCTGAGGAATAAAGAAAAGAAAAGTAAAAATAATTCTGGGTGAAGGAGAGAGCGTGTTGAGGATAGGATAACGCATTAAGGGTAATTGACGTAATTTGAAATAGATTTCCCAGTACCGGATTAGTGTAGCGATCAGGATTTTGGATTCACACTTCGCTTGCCTGGCTTCAAATACCGATGACGGTAGTTATTATTTTAGAGAATACCCGATACCTACTTCACAGTTGTGAGGAGAGCACTTTAAATCCAGTATTGCATCCGCTGGATGGGGCATTAAGTTGTGATCCCCTACTTGTCTGATAGTGTGTTTTCTTTCTTTATTGACGCGTTATTAATTGAAAACTAACCTTCTCACCTTGAAATTTTCAATGTCCATACAGTAGATCCTTGTCAACTTCTACCTCTATCTCAACCTAAGCGAAAATACTGACTTAAATTTTCATAAGTGTAGAAAAATTAAGTTCTTACATAGCTTTACGATATATACACCTTGAACCTTGGTCAACCTTCACTTTACCTCTATCTTAACGAAAATAGTGACTTAAAGTTTCTCATGAATTATGATTAAGCGTTAACATAACTTTACTACTCATGCAAAGGATATTTCTAGATGATAAGATGAATTTTATAAAAGAAAAATATCAGGGAATAAAACGCTAATCCAAGGGACGAGTTGAGACAAATTAAGACCATACTAATGCTATCGTCGGGTTTCACTCCGTCCAATCTTGCACGTAACAATTATTTTTATAGTAAGATAATGAAAATTTCCCATTAAACTTGAAATAACTACACATAGCATAACATCAATATTCTACCAAAAAAAAAGTTACTAATTTTTTCCTTTTAAAACTGCTTCAGATTACATGCGAACATATCCATACCTCATTGCGTAAATGGCCCAAGCTGTCGGCAACCTCCTCTAAATATGATACCAACATTCCACAAAACCTGGACGAGCATAAATCATCCCAACAGTTACCCACGACAGATTTTCTGCGAAACCCGCAATATTTTCCTTAATGTTCAAAATTGATTAATGGCCATAAAAGCATTAGATATACACGACATGTGGCCATAAGGGATCCTCCGAAAACAGCTGACACGACGAATGACCACCCCACTGGATCCCATCTGGAGAGTCCCTCCCTCAAACTGAAGAGGAACGTAAACGCTTTACGAAGGCGGAGGGTCTCATCACGGAGAGAAAGGATGGATAGAGAGGGAGAGGCCCGTCTCTCCTGAGGCCCACCTCTTCGCCCATCGCCCCCGCAATTTTCTCGCAGGCTGCTCCCAGTCTTCGCACGCGCGTCCAATCTCCCCAAAATCATTCACCTCTCGACCACCAATCATCTCTGCTCCTCCTCCTTCTCCTCCCTCCGTGTCCCCTACGAGAGAACCCCGGTCGCGAGGAAGAACCGTCCATAAATTCAATGAGGGATCAGCGAGGGACCTAGCGAGTTACAGAAGAGTAAAGCCAAAGGAGTTGGGAAAAAGTTCAACAAAAATATGACACTGCACACTAAATTTGCTTATAAGATACAGGGTAAGATTACAATAGTAACTAAAATAATTCCACATTTTTGATAGATTAAATTAACGCTAATCAGCTGAATTTTAAATGTGACGTGAATTCCGTTATAACTATATTAATTTTACTATTATATTGTTAATATTGTATTTAAATTATTAGATTATTTATAATTTAACTGTAATTTAATACTATAATAATAATTAATAAGGAAAAGCTATTACTTATAACTTTAATAATGAGAAAGCGTATAAATAAGGTAGTATATCATTACATTTTCGTAATCAATAATTATCCCTTAATGTTTCGGCGAAATAAAATATTTTTAGTTGTAAAATAATACTATATTTCACCAAAAGTTACAGAAGCCACCATCAAAAATAACATGCTTCTAAAGTTACGTTGCTACACTGCACTGGGTTATCCAATCACTCGTCTTTACACTACACATCTTCTTGCTCTTCCCCTTCTCCTTCCAGTTTATCTACAAGGGAAGCTCAGACGCGAGGAAGAACCATAAAATCAATGAAGGATCGCATCAACTAGGGACCACGCGTGTTACACAATGGTAAAGCTAAGGGAGTTGGGAAAATATATTTTATATTGTCAAAGTCCAACAAAAATGTTAATGTGGTAATAAAAACTTACATTTTCTCGAAGCTAAAAGCGTGTGAATATGATCAAAACTAAAATGATTCCACATTTTTGATACACGATAATATAAGTACTACAAAATCCAATCTCCTCAAATCATTCACCTCTCAACCACCAATAATCTCTAACACCTCCTTCCGTGTTCTATAAGAGGAAAGCCCAGTCGCGAGGAAGAACCATTCCTAAAATCAATGAGGAATCGCATCAACTAGGGACCAAGCGTGTTACAAGAGAGTAAAGCCAAAGAAGTCGTAAAAATATAGTATACTAGCAAGCCACCCGGCGTTGCTCACTAAAGATAGTACCCATAGAAGTGGGAAATTTGGAACTTGAAAAATGGTCACGTTGCAGGATTTTTAGGTAAAGGGACGAAGCAGGTATGATAGTAATTGTTTTAGTTCAGCAAAAAGTTGGAATGGCACCGTACACAACTCTGCCTCAAGGCCTAAGCGTGAGAATACGAAAAACACAAAAATAATTCCCCTTTATGACAGATGATAGTAACATTAACAAAGAGTAAAGCTAAGGAAGAGGGGAAAATATAATATACATAAATTGTCCTAGGTCAAAAAATAAAATAATTCTACATATTGATAAAGGATAGTAACATTAATCAACGGAAACTTATGATAGGTATTGTCTTAGTTCAACAATAAGATTAATATAACAATGCACAATTACTTTCCCTCGAAGGCTATATACTGATATTATGTATAAATACTGATATTACGATAAAAACTAAAATAATTCCAAATTTTTGAAAGTTGGTAGTAACATTAAGTAAATAAACTTTAATACATATACTGTCTTAGTTCCACTTAAATATAAAAATGACATTGCACACTCACTTTTCATCAAGACTACAGCGTGACAGTGAGATGAAAATTAAAACTATTCCAGAATTGATGATGGCACCCTAAAAATCGGAATCTAAAAATGGACCGGGTTTCTCTATAATTTCATAATTTTTTTATAAAAAGTAAAAGTAAGATAAAATATTTTTAAATTGTATCAATAAATAATTAACCATTAATTTTTAACGAAACTAAATAGTAAAAAATATTATTAGTACCTATCGCCATAAATGGCAAAAGCCGTCTAAAATATGAAAGTCGTCTGAATTTACATTGTCAGCACTGGGTTCTCAAATCGTTCGCCTTTACACCACTTATCTTCTTGCTCTCCCTCTTCGCCTCCTTCCCGTTTATCTACGATGGAGGTCAAGTCGCGAGGAAAAACCATAAAATCAATGAATGATCGCACCAACGAGGGACCGTGCGTGTTATAGAAGAGTAAAGCCAAGGAGTTGGGAAAATATATTGTCTTAGTTCAACATAAAGATTAAAATGGCACTACTACTGATTACATTACCTCCTAGTTATAGCGTTAGAATACGATAAAAACTAAAATAATTCCATATTTTGATAGATGATAGTAACATAAATCAACGGAATCTAAAATTGTATCCGAACTCCCTTATAAATCCATTATTTACTCGTAAAAACTTGTGAATAATCGTATCAATATTAATAAATAAAATTAATTGATAAATAATTTAATTTTATCAATAAATATTTATCCCTTAATTTTTCACTATACGAAATATTTTAAGAGTAAAATATTTCTGTATATCACCATAACTTACAAAAGCTACCTTCAAAAATAACAAGCGTCTACATTTACTTTGAGAGCACTGGGTCTCCATCCTAGGCTCTCAAATCACTTGTCTTCATACCACTTATCGTCTACCTCTGCCTTCCTCTACCGCTTTTCATCCTCCCGGTTTATCTACGAGGGCGGTCCCGTCACCAGGAAGAACCATAAAATCAATGATGGATTGCATCGACTACGGACCACACGTGTAAAGAAGATTGAAGCCGTGAGAGTCCAGCAAATACACATTGCCTTTGGTACAGAAAGATAATAAAAAATTCATAGCACATGCGTCAAGGTTCTGTCCTAAGAATATTATACGATAAATCAATGCCAATTATTTTACGGTAGAAGAAAAAATAATGTCAGCGGGACCTGAAAGAGAACCTGATTTCTTGTTAAGGTCCTTCTTTATATAAAGAAACCTTTAAAAGCCGTAAAACACATATAAATAATCTTTAAGTATTGTTACGTCAGGATCCCTCAAATAATAACGAATTCCTTGAAATTTCAATTTGGCATTGCCCCTATTTATTACATGTTTTTTCTATTAAACTTCCCTTCCAACAATCCCCTTCCTGTAATCAGAAACACATATCAACGCTCGTTCAAACTAACAACAAACTATTTAAACCATCAACCCAAGAAAACATAAATTCACATAAAAATTAATAAAATAAAAACTCAGATAACGAACGAAATTAGATAAATAAAAAATGAATAAAATCAAGGAAAATTAATTAGAAATGGAGTGGGAAAAATAACGACGTTACAGTATTTATACACGCTTGATACGTAAGAATATTATAAAATTCAAAAACGAAATAAGTTATGAAAGATGCAGAGTAATAGTATCTATAATAGTGTGTTACAGAAAATACATGACTACATCCGCTCATCTAATAGCTCTAGTAGTACTAGGTGAGCGGATTTGATTTGGTGGGCGATAGTTGAGCGCTTGTGCAGTAGAGGTATCGATATCAATGACGCAAAATATAATTAAACTTTAGGGTTATTAATAGGTGCTCATAGTAGGAAGAAAATAAGTTTTACCTAATAAATGTCTAACTAATGACTTGTAATATCAGAACGTAGGAGCTTTATAACCTACCCCCAAGAAAAAGCCTTGCATTACGGCACAAACACCAGTTTTTCATCCCTGGGATCTAAGCTCATTCGCCCTTGGACCTCTAATCTTCAACTCCCTTGTCTTTCTTTATAATTATCTTTACGATGGAAATCCTGTAGCGAAGAAGAACCTAAATCGATAATGGATAAGCTAGGGAAAACGGAAGTAGAATTAGTTAACAAGATTTTACGATTCCGCTCTACCGATCTCTTAAGGGATGTTTTAATTCTTCATAACTTCATCTCCCAGACACACATTTTCAAGCTTTCTGGATGTGTAGAAAAGGCCTTTTTCAATACATTCCTCTATCTCGATTTGAAGAGCTCTTGCATCAGAGTTATCTCTGAAGTTTTAATATTTATTCACTCGCAAGGGTTTACTTTACATAACCGGAAATATCAAGATGATTGCATGCCTTTTAAGTAATAATGCATAACAAACACCATACGCCCTGTCGAGAGCAAAATGTACGCCAAGTCTGAGGGTGCTCCGGAAATTTACCTGCCGCTTGATCAACAAGAGAATGCATACAAACTGACGTAAATACACTTAGGGAAATCGATAGCCAACTGAATGGAGATTTTTCAGTGATTCAACCCGAAGGTTGGTTTTTTGGTTAGGTGAGGGTAGAGCTCACCCCGGACTCGGCGGCAGGCGTGTGAACTTCACACATTCAGGGTAGGGAGGCCAGTTTCTTTCCCTGAACCACCTCTTACCTATTACAAGGATTTTAGTTTGGGGATGTCCGAAGGCTTTCCCCAGGATTTGAACCAGGGACCCCTCGATCAGCAGCCAAATGCTCCACCCAATACGCTACCGCGCTTATCTTTGATTCATACGACGATAAAAAAAATCTCGAAGTGTGAGGTGGTCCAAGGAAAGGAACTGGACTGATCCCGTGTGTCTATTCTATAGTCAAGGATGACCTCGGCCCATACATATCCATAAAAAATTAAGGTATACTCACTAAGCGAGTGAAAGATAATGCATAAACGATGAGCAAGGTGCCATAAACAGAGAAAGGAAATATAAAAAATTAATCTAACATTATAAAAGCACCTTTCCATTTCACACTTCTATATTTATATAGGCGGAAGTTTTTTATATTTAACTCATCAAACTTCTTTATTTACGTACTTACACCTAAATAAAGAAGTGTGGAAATAGTAAAGTCCTTTCTTTATGTTGAATATCATTGATTTCCAACAAATTACATCGGAAACTGCATCTTTCGTAAATAATTTAAATAAAAATTGAGTATCAAACTAGAGAAATTTATGAAGAAAATAAATTATGAAATTTATACAATCCCTCCCGCGATAATAGTGCATTATGCATGCATCAACCCTTTGAAGACGGTGAAAAACTAGAATCCTTCAACAAAATTCGGCAACACTCCCGGATCCAGCTTTTCCCAACCGTTGTTTTGACCGCTGTCACTCCCTCCATGAAATGGAGCGAGCATCCCCGCTTGATTTTGACACTGCGCTGCTGCCCTTCATTTCAATGCAAAAAAAAACCCACGGCGACGTTCATTTTTTTTCTTTCCTCCTCTTTCCCTATTCCGCACCATGCAACACCGCCACCCTCCCTACCTCCCCTTTTCTTTCCTTCCAGCTTCCCGCTGTGAATCCCAAATGCGGAGACGAATCGAGTCCGACATTCAACACAATGGTGGGCTTTGCTCTCCCGCTCTCCTGGTGCCAAAGATTGCGCTCTCCTGAATAAATACCGCTGGCGACGCCGCGCACAATTAGGCGCGTGGAATATTTATTTTTCTTTGACGACCGCGGCACGCCAGATGCGGAGCAGCTTTTGTTTCCGGATTAGCACCCCGAGCATTGACTTTCAGGCCGCGAAACTGCAGGTGAGGGGTCGGCGAATAAAAATACAATTGGGGCATTTGCAGGCTTCGTTGTCGGTGTTGCAGTGTCATTTCGGCGCTCTTCCGGATTTCCCTGGATCGATTGTCGAACACCACTTCGCTATCTACTAGAGAAGATCTCATTTTTAGCTAATACTATGCGGTAAACACTGTGGAAAATGATCACGACCGCGAATGAGACTGCGGTCAAGGCTAACGCTATCGCATAAACACACGTATGAGCGTTCGCTGTAATTACAATCTGGAAGCTAAACACAAGCATGAAGCTGAATACAAACATACTTGCAATGATAAGCCTATAAGACTCCATTATATGGTCTTGATATCCACATAAGGCTAAACTAAAACCTTGTTGTAAGTAATTTAACATTACTCTCCTTGATTACACCGTTATTCCAAAATCCTCATTATTTTCATGACATTAATGAGAATTTCATTAAATGAATTTGCGTGGGAAAGCATGGTCGGCTCGCCATGTATCTCTAAAATTCCACTGAAACCTGGAAACCAAGATTTAGAAAATATCGGATCAAATCAGACAAAAATATGAGTGTTACCTCGAGTTTCCAGGAAAAATTCTTACTTTGTAATCTTAAAAAGAAAGAGGAAGAAACGAAGTAAATACGGTTAAAAGTTTTGTATATTTTTTAATGTATAATTAGCACAGAAACTTTGCTGTAACAATGAGATGTTATTTAAATATCCTTCAAATCATGCACTGCATCTCTAAATTGCAGAATTGTACATTACATTTGGAAGTGAACTGAAAAGGTCATAAAAATACGGGTAAAGTACTGTATTTTCAGCACCCAGTTGAAAATATATCCTCTTACCTTGTTTCCACGGTAGCATCAACATTCAAAAGGCTCCTTTTTAGTGAAAATGCTTTTTAACTACGAGTATTTCCCTTAAGGCCTAAAACTTTCAGCATGAATTCAGAAGAATTGACAAAAATATCTATTCTAAACATTATCCGACAACATAAGTTTATAATACATATCTAAACTAACATTCAGAATAGTTTTAGTTCATCTTTCCTCGGAGACTTTTGAGTCGTCAAATAAGTTTCAATGGTGACATGCTGAAGCAAATCAACTTAGATATCACCTAATGATACAATGTACCGGAGCGTAAAAGAGCAGAGATGTCTAATGAAAATTGTTCATGGATAGAGGTGATTAGCTAGTCATTGCGCTAAACCTACAATTAAAATTAAAAGGTCCTCGAATCATGTATACTTTAAAAATAACTATGGTGCATTGCAGGAAAGTCTGAATAGTACTGCGTATATTTTCGGGATGAAATCCATGGAATTCAAAAATTGAAATTTTTGACCAACGCGGTCCGTGAATCCTGCGGTTCTCATCTAAAGACGTGAATGTGCGGAATGAAATCCAATTCCCACGAGATTACTTAAATTCTCCATTCCAAAATTAAAATAATTTGACGCACGGAGTGATTCAACCGCGAAAATTTTGTTAGAATTGCATGAGTGAAAGGACGTTAAAATTTTTATCGTTATCTCATCCCTGACGTAGCATCAGGAAACGCACTTCTATCTGCGTTCCATCAAATCTCTCAGCCGTGAATCAAATTAAATACGGCTATCCGAACAGATGGCGGAAAAAGAGGGCCGGCTAATTTTTTTCGCACCGCGTCTGAAAGAAAAAATGATATATTTTTGGAGAAAAAGCGGTCGATTGAGCTCATATGGTGGGAACCAAATTTTGCGTTGAGAGGATTTTTGTGCGAGCGACAAATTGGAAGAGCTTCGTAATGAGGAAGTAGGATATGGCAGGTGTCGTGGGAGAATCCGCAAAGGAGTGTTGGAAGCGCCTCTTGCGTAAAACCCTCTTATGCGTACATCAATACCCACTGCAAGGCAACACTTGCTCGGTTTTAACCATGACCAGGCATTAAATCCTTTACGATGATTACTCAATTCGTTTATAAATATAACCTAAGGGTTGTTTGTTGGTAATCTGCTGCGAGGTGGCTATTTTTTCATTGTTTTCATATTGAACTGCAATCTCCGGAAAAAGTAACCTACTTCTACTATTACACTCTTACAGTCATTAACTTAAGCTTGCTCGTTGAACTTCATTAAATGAGAACTTTGAGAGAGAATCAACAATAGTATCACGCAATTTCACCCATTTTGATAAATTGTTTCAGACAGTTATATTCGCTCATACTCGGCGAACCTTAAATAAAAAAACATTCACCGTTTCCATGGTAACTGCAAAGTGCATTCCAAAAATGTTTGCGTTCTCATAGCTCCGTAACTAAGGAGGAGAGACCATATATTTATGGACAAAAAATGCTTAATATTATCTCCTCTACCACCTCCTGCAGTACAGAAGATTCCTCTAGAAACACTGCAACTGCTACAATAACACTGAATACAGAAACAGAGAAAGGGAGAGAGAGAAAAATTTGCCGACAGGACACAGTAGGACCAATTTATGGGATACGGTAGAAGAGATGAGAGAAGAAGTTTCTCGAAGGTAATTCAGATTAGTGTCACGGACGGTTGGATACCAAGTGAGTGATACGAGAGGTAGTGATGGTGACAGAGGTGATGAAGTGCTGAGCGCAGGTACAGGGAGGGCTCTCCCTTAACAGGAGTTCGAAAGCACATACAAGGGACCCGTAAATACAACACACATATGTAATGTCCTTAACAAAAGTATAGACACTCGAGTCTGAACGCTTATTAAAACTATACCCCATAACCTTTTTTCATGATGTAGGTATCATTATTCTTTTTTTTACAATGTGAGTTCATTAATATGGCTGAATTTATTCTACCCCATTAGTAAAATATGGATATTAGGGAAAAAATTAAAACATATAGTACCGTTTTTTAAGCCTTTCGAAGTAAACCACAAATTAAAACATTGGCCAACGTTAAGGGCACGCTGGCTGTGCCATCGCTCGGCAAAAGCGTGGTGCCAGCAGCCTTATTATTACTTATTGGCGCCGATCGCTTCGCGCAAAAATATAAAAATAGTTATAAAATCAACGCAACGCATTGTAAACAATTGCTAGCGTATGTAGATAGGTAAGGAAAACTAGCCAATGTCAACAATGTCAAAATTCACCTTGTAATGGGCAACCATTCTTTAGAAAATGTCGTTTCATAAAGAATACTATAATAATTGGTAATATGACGGAAGATATATGAAACTTATATTAATTGCTAACAGAGCCTTTCTGAATAGCATATATAAAGCTGGTAAAGTTGGTGATGCGCGCTTAACGTTCGAAAAGGGAAATAGATTTTTCCATCACTACCCCTTCATACTGATGCATAGCATATCGCTTGGAATGCATGGAAAACATTCACATGAGTTGCTAAATATAGCATAACTTATCTTATATCTTTTCACACTCACCACTGTGTCCACTCACTGTTAGAATGAAGACCTATGGATCACATAGACTCACCTGAAAATTAGAAAAAAACGTTTTCTTTAGAAAATAACCAAATTTATAAATATATTTAAGGTCAGTCAAGGTAATTCAAAGATCAATAACAATTTAGCAATCTCGCTCAAGGAAGATTATTTCTATATATTGTTAAATTATTAAGCGCTTTCAATAAATATAGAATGAATATTGAAAGAAATTTCATTAATTTCATTGAAAAAATCGCTATTTCATATAATCGGTGTGCATAGGGTCATATACACCTATATGAAAATTCATTCTGGAACAGGTTTTTCACCAATGATAATGACATAATTAGAACAAAGAAAGGTCGAATTATCAAGGCTGGTAATTGGCACCCAAGTGCAAATAATAACAATAAGCATAATTATTTTTTATTACTACACTAAAGAGAAAAACAATCTTCACAATTAATATACAGGCTTTTTACATCCAAGATTTGAGTAGCCTGTAAGCTATATTAGTGGTGATGCTACTATGCCAGAATTTATACCTGATAATTTATTTTTATGAGAACGATTCAAACAGATGTAATTAAAGTAATTTTACAATAGTATTTACAATGAGCCAAATGGAATGCAATAAATATAAAAACCTTCGTACAATAATATTGAAGACATAATCTACACCTTGTTGAGTTACTAGAAATTCCGCTATAATAATAAAATGATAAAACTTTTTCTATTGCAATGTATTGTAAGTGTGTATAAGTGCAGTAAGCTTTATCAGTTTATTCAGCATGCTGTTCCACCATAACTCGCCAAAAAGAGTTTAACTTATTCTGCTATTAGTTGGAAAAGTTAATTTTTATTATAATTTTTGGATTTCAACCCTTTCTTACCTAGGTCTGCTTCTGGAGGAAATTAAATAACAATGCTTCTAATTTCACAAATTATTACATTTTCTACTAAATCAATATTATTGCAGTATCTAAATCTTTCGCCATTAAACTTTGCAGCACAAAAGAACACGTGCTTTCAATTTTTCATAAATAGAGCTGACAATTAAAAATATTGATTTTTCTTAGAGGTAACATTGGGTTTTAATGGGTTAAGTCCTTTAGTAGCAAGACCGATGAACCAAGCGAATCAAGACTATGCTTTATGGCTTCGTCAATATCGTCTCGTTAGCATAACCATGGATCTATAGCTGCCGCGTATGTTGGACTGCGAGGGATTTGAGGTAGGTACATCAAATGCAGATGCCCAAGGGGAATCTGCGACGGATAACACGGCGCGTCAGGGCAAGGAACAACGGCCAGCTGGTATTCAGCGAATGGGGGCAATAAGAGACGAAGTTTACTCACCCTGCTGGTCCCCTGTCCGTAGTCTCAGGTCCGATATCGGAAAGCGAGGACTGCGCAAGTAGGAGAGAACATGCCTAATCTCCATACCGCTAATTCGCATCTCCAGCACCTTTCGCAATAAATAAACGCCTCCATGTTCACCACTATTAGGAGAAACTTCTTCGTGATCAAATTATTATATCAGGACACAGAGCCTGTTTAAGCGGTTGGCAAAGTCCGCGGCCACGTAAGGGGGCTAAGTAAAAGGGGTCACCTAAGTGCTCGGCCCAACATATAGACATGTAATCGGTTTATAATCTCTAAAAATATATCCATATATAAAAATATATTAAAATATATAAAAATATCATCATATTCAATATATAAGAGAACGATACAAGTTCACGCTTATATTTGAGTCTCGATCATTATTTCTTAAGTATTTGTATTCATTTTACATATGAATACATTTCAATCTATCCAGAGAATCCCTACTATTCGTCAGGTTATTTTTGAGGAGAAGAGCGGAATGTTGTTCGCATGCACTAGAAAAATGTCTAGGTCCTGGCCTTTTACGATAGGCCAGGCCCGACACCTCTGATGGGAAATAGAGTCAAAATTGTTTATTGTTTTATTGTTTTTTGTATTCGGTTAAACGTGAATTCTCATTGACACTAAATGCAAGTTTAAAAAAAATGGAAGTTTTAGGAAGGTATTATATTTGATAATCGTGTCGATTAAAAATGTTTTCATGCCTTCCGGTGCCTAAAATTTTATAAATTTAGCAATGGTTAGACGAATATAACACTGTGCGTGCTATGGATATGATATTACGCCACGTGAAATACTCAGATTTTTGCTACGAGCGTAATATATGAGCGTAATGTTACACCACCCGTCTTTGTTTAAAACAGCCGATTTTGCAATTTTTTGGTCAAGTGGTACAAACCTCTATGAAACAAATGAACATAAAAAATCAAAATGTATTCTTTAAGATGATACCAAACACCTATTCCTCCCATCAAAGGTTAGTAGGTAAGAAATATTATCGCTACAAGAAGTATCGTACGAAGAATTGTAAAAATTGAAAATGGCCATTGGGTTCAGATCTACAGTACTAAGTTCAGCACGGTAAGTGCTAAGAATAATGGAATGCAAAATGAAAAATTCGTATAAATTCAGCTGATTCCATTTAGCCGCTCATTGGGGACTAATTTCCATGAGAAGAACCCAAAAGGAAAATCACTCTGAGTTTTCTCGGGTTAATTGCCACACAAAGCCGTTCAAATGAGCTACACACGGGCGGTGTTTAGCTCTATTGAAGCGTAAAGACAAGCAATCGTTTGCTCACCATATATATATTACGTTCACCGGTTAACCAGCTTACAATGGGTCTTCAAACGATCTTCTTTCATAGTTCTCTTATCGTTCCTGACCTGACGACGATTGTGTAACAATTGAATCAGGTGTCATAACTGTTATAATAAAATTAGTGGAAAGTACGTTATCTATATTTGTCATCCGATCTTTGTCCCACGGCATTTCTCCGGAAGAAGTAAAATTTGTTTCCCTTATTTAATTGACAACACTTTAAATGAAGTTTTGTATGTATACAGCCTCAAAATGTTTGCTTGAAGACCAAACTGTAGGTTTTTAAACTAGTAAATAATGAAACCATATGGAGTTCAAATTATTATTTGATTTGCAGTTTAATATACAGTGAGGACACCTAGATATAATTATATTAGAAAAAAAAATCAAAGTGGCTATGTACAATTTTTTCGTATATCTTTAGATGTGGGTTTTCTCACTGTCTCCACGCTATACGTCTGTTCCCCACCCTTCCTTAGACTTGTCAAATCCTCACCCACCTCTTCAACAAAGATGTGTTTCTCTCATAAACTATACTACTACATATACAATACTTTATCCTTGGACAAGATTATGTCTCTGTCAGCTGAAACGTGTCGTGCGATTTAAATAATTGTGGAAAACTGCCACTGACTTTAATTTCAATACATTTCTTTATCGCCATAAATGTTGGTTTATGATTTTGTATAAGAAGAGAAGTCAGTTTATTTCTTGAAGGGGACTAACAGTGGTAAAGTTAGACTTAAAGCTTTCCTGGAGGATTACGACACGAGATTATGCTTGGGTTGCCAATGGATCACATTCTCAATAATGAAATGTATCGCAGTTGCAATACCATTAGCATGTTTAAAAATTTATGTCCATGCTGTTGGAAAGTATTTACTGATTTCAAACTTTTAAAGTATGTTTTAGTCGTCATTGTGATTTCAACTATTCATAATTTAATGTTTTATTGTATTATCTCAGATCTGTTTGAAATTGCATGCCATATTTGTTGGAGTAAATTATTAATCATTATCCATGTTCTACCCTAAATGTTGTTATGAGTATGTGTGTACACTATGTATGCTTAGTTTTTCTTGCTATGATTGATTGAGTAACTTCAATATTTCGTTTTTATGTCCTGATGTGTTAGTTGTGCTGTATTCTATTTGGATATATTTGATATACTTTGCAAAAGTTTATTTGTGAGCTCTTTTGAATTCTGTAGCCATTGTATGTTCTCAATAGACAATTGTCCAAGAATTATATATACTATTATTATTATTATTCAACGTTATGAGGTGAGGAGGGTTCATAATCTGATGAAAAAGGATGACACGGTCAATGTAGCGTCGAAGATAAATGAGATGCGGTTTGTAACCCTAACAAAATAACTATGGACAAATGCAGCTACCTTTTATTTCAACATGTCGAAATTATACTATATTTCAGTTGAATATGTTAAAAAATTACTTTAGCAGAACACTATACTGAATGCTGGCTCTTCTTAATGGATTAGATGGACATTAGAACCCGCAGGAATAGAATGCTGGACAACGCAGCACCATGAGGAAGGGGTCTGGTTGAAAACTGAGCCGCAGAGACCACGAAGACGGATCGGATGCCCTCAACACCAAACCATGGCGGAAGTCGTTAAAGGAAGATGCCTCTCTCGGGGGGGTTGGGGGGCTTGAGGGATGAGGAATCAGGCCGTGATAAATGTGCATCGCAAGGCGAAACATTAAGTGTATAAGGCCACTGGAGGAAGCTGTAAGGGGAGAAAGGGCGGTTGGGATGAGAGTGGCTGAGGAATTATAGAAGGAGGGCCCGAGAGAGAATGCCTTGGGACTTCATCATCATCTTCCCTTTTCACGATAACGCACATCTCGCTTCCTTCCCTTTAACATGTCCTATGGCCAAGAAAAGGGTTGAAATGGATGCGTAAAATAATAGCTCACTTCTAACTGCAACGAAGATCACGTATTTATTCACCTAGACCTAACCTTACGCTATATAAACGTTTTTTTCTTGTTTATAGGCCCACAAGTGTATAATTTATTACCTGATTCATGTCTGAAATCAAAAAATAATAATTCAATTATGAAAAATATGCAGTCTTGGTTGTTTACAATGCTAAGCATGGAGGATATTTTTCTTTGATGTAATACCATATAATTGAATTATGTACCTACTTTAATTCAAATGCTGTGTCTAAAATGTTTCTATGTTTGCATGAGCTTTTGTAAATGATGGTAGCCATAAAACAGGTTCTCCATAATGGCTACCTAAAGTTACTCCTTTGTATGAAATCAATTCTATTCTGTAGTTTTTCTTTTTGGAGCAATAAAAACAATTTATTTATTTACATCACTACTTCAAGTCATATATTTATCCTTCTCCACCCAGAAAACTTTCTGTTTGCGATAGTGAACATATTTAGGTACGTAGTTCCAAAGGTCATCTCAACCCTTTAATGCCCATAAAGATTGAAAAAAGGAAGGATTTTCTTCAAGACCCTCATCACTATTACTATTTTTCAGCTCTACTTGCACCATCATTCATTAATTTTCACGACAAGAATTTTTTCGTGCGTACGTTTAAATAAAACGCCTGAAATTAGATGGAATTATTTTTAGAATTAAGCTAAACCATTACTACGAGAGTTCTTCAAGGATATTTGATACATTTTGGTGATAAAGCACCAATAAATTGCTGTTATTGAACAGGTAGCATTGGGCAGCTAGTCGGAACTCTTTACCTTTAAAACTCTATTGCAATCGACAGAAAAATTAACGGTAAAAAAAACAATTATACATTGAAGGGACGAGAAGCATAAGTTTATGATTCCAATGAAATCATATAATGTCCCCAAGCTTTCATCATAACAATGTACATAAGCTAACTTGGGCATCGCCTAGTGTTAATGTTCAAAACCTGATAGATCACGTGCTTTTTGAAGCGTTTCAAATACTGCATTTCTTATGCTGTAAGTAAAACAGGGACATAATGCGGTACCGACTCCTTCATGGTAAAAATAAAGGTGAGACAAAACTGAGAAATGAATCCACTAATAATGAATCAGTTCATGTTTAGTGATTATGATTATTTCTCATCACTGATCGTTAAAACTGTACATTTCAAAGGTTGGTTCATTCGTATATCTATTACTTTTTGCTGTTTTGAGATCTTAAACATTCGCCAAAGCTTTCATTCTATACAACTGGCCTCAGAGGCGGGCCTTTGCCAGACAAATCAAAGGCCGCATGTTCGAATACCACCTGGCCAAGGGAATACATGTGTTTTTTTTATTGTCAATTAAATATCAATGATCTTGATTGAAGGCATGTGTGATAATTAAATGCATGATTATAATATATCAAAATTAAATCATTAAATACATTTTTTTATTATTATAAATATTCAATATCCAGCGAATCAGGAAAATGTCTAAGCATTTACAATATTTTATAAGCGTGCCAACCGCTGTTAAACATGCGCGAATCATGGAACGAAGTCTGCAACGATTCTGAAAATGGACGTCGTTGGCATTTCGGTTCCGTTCTGTCCTCATTCGTGACTCGACATAGCATCTTGAGCTGCGCGCCTCACAGTCCCAAAATAACTCCTAATTTGTAGAGAAAGCATTTTCATTCCACCATCCATCACGCTCGTCCATCCCATAAATTTCATCCACATCATTGCCTCTCTTAGAGCACAACTCAATTTCTCGGGATTTCCTCTGGTTTCACTTAATTCGCTTCTGATACGACTTTCTCCGAGGGACAAAAATAACTTACTGCATTGTGATGGAAGACTGGTCAGAATAATAGGTTCCAATAAGGACACACATTATTATGAGAGTCAAGTGTTTTTGTTGATGGAGGTTTCCGCACAGTGGTGCAGCACGCGAAGCTAGGCTTCCTGGCTTTCCTTCGCGTCGATTCATCTTTATGTCGACAGTTTCGTCGCAGCAAGTTTCTTCAGGTTTGAAGTGTCGGATGCAGGTTTTTTCCCGTCTTATATAGGCCTTCGTTTTGGCCAGTTGCTTCCCGACTTATCGGTTTGCTGAAGAGTCTCTTCCAGGCGTTGGAGAGCAAATAGCTCTCCTCCCTGTTGAAAGCAGATGTTTTGGCTATTTTGATAGCCTCTCGTTAAGTCGGGGATAGAAGATAATTCTCTCTAGCGACGAGTCTTGCATTTTAGGAGTCTACATTATGCGTCGATCCTTCCCATGTGTGCTCGGCGATGAAGTGTAATCAAAACTGTCTATTCTTGGTGACCCTTTCATGTTCCTTCATTCTGACCATTCTGATGTTTGACCAATGCATGAGACTCCGAAAAAGCACTTGACATCGTATGACGTTGACGCTCTTGACGTTGTTTTTGTAGTAGCGGCTCATTTCTTTCCACGACGCCTTCTTGGTGTGCATTACATTCCACCGATAACGTGTCAGAGCTGATATATGTGGAGACAAGTTGATCTTCAGATCTTCAAAAATTATTTTATATTATAATTTGTTGAGCTGGAGAAAATAAAATTTTTATCTAAGAGCCGGTATAAATATTAACGTGTTTTCAATTTAACATTTTTTCCTAAAATTCTGTCATCCCATCTTAACCCATTTACGACCACCGCGGCCATGTGAAAACATCCTACCGTTCTGAGCATACGAGGTTCCTGAAGAAAACCTGCACTCATTTTTGCTGTCCAATTGCCAAAAATAAATTGTTGAATATTGCAACATCTTAATTCACGTATTAGCTCACTTTGAAGCCAGTCAAAATAAGCCCACTGACGGATAGGGACAGGTACGAAACGAAAACTCAACATGAATCCCAACTGTCGGTACATTACATGAAAATATCACATAAGTAAACAGAAAATGGCATTGTATAGAATATTCAAAATTTCTGTCCGTCCTTTCTATCAAAGGCACTCTTTGAAATTGAGCAACATTAGATTCACACTATTTTACCATCCAATGTAGCTACATAGCTACGGGTTATTCTGAAGAACCAAGTTGATGAATCAACAAATCTTTTCACTCGATCACTGAAGACAACGATAAGAGCTATATATAGCCAGATTTCTTCATAATTGCGAACAATAGTTTGTGTTGAGGTTTAAGAACAGTACTCAAGATGTGTATAATTGATAGAACCTTGAGAGCATCATGTACACAATAAAACGCAGAATTATACTTTCAGGAACATACCTCGCATATTTTGACACGCAACCCAATTTTTCTCAAACATTGTTTCTGGGGGAATTGAATGAGCAGAATAGGAATTAAAAGGACATAAAACTTCAGTAGTTTGAGGCTTTACGTGGTGTAACTCCTTCATGACTATCAAGGAAGGATAAAAAATCGATACAGCCTGTCATATTCTGGCCAGAAGATGTTGCATTGTATCGAAACCGGCCGCGACGAGAGATTACTCAACCAAAAGAAGGACAAACTGTAAGATTGACATTAATTTGGTAGCACTCTGAAAGAAGATGAGGAATTAAAAGGAAATAAAGCTATCGGATACAAGGAATAACCTTTCAATATAAAGGATTTCATCTCAACATCACCGGCGATATACCCTTGGGATGTCCGTTCGTGGACAAAGTCATGACTATACTTCTATCTTGGTGGTCTTCTACTTCTTAATAAGAGAGCGGACATAGAGGACAGCAGAGGCATTCCATTCTGCTCGCTACCGCTCCAGATCGTGGACCAAAATTCATTTTCCGTAAATCTTCCGCTGAAAGCAAGTGCGTTGAGTTTCACGGCCTCCTAACCCCGTGCCTACGTTTTATGATACACTCGGCTGTGTGGCGGGGCCTTGGGGGAGATGTGGATCCGTTGCACCGGGCCCCTCCCCGTTCGCAAACAGCCGATGGAGATTATTGACTGCCCCAGGATGCGGAATGACCCTAGTCTGGGTGAGGTATGCCATTCTTTTCCAGCCAACCTTCGCCGGACGTCAAAATCAAAATTACTTTCCAACGAAGCGAGTTAAAAAACATTTGACCGAACAATTTTTCCTGAAGTGATGGTTTTGTTTGACATATTTATTTCCTTCACTTATTTCAAAGAGTTGTTCACGTTGCCCCATTTTAAGTGGTTACCAGAATTTTTATATTGCTGACACAACACTTCCAAATGCAATTGCCTCCATCTTGATACAACAACGCCCGCAGCATTAGGTAGAAGTAAATTCTATTTTTCATAGACATTAACTCTACATTTATTATAGTCCTCTTTTTGATGGAGTAATCTCTCGTGAGCGTTTGTGATAATTATGTCTCTTTTTGTGGTAACATATTCATCTTTGCAGCTGTTTTCTTTAAAATAAATTATAGAGAAGAATGGCGATAGCGTTTTTCTATTAGTAATAGCATTCAAATGTTTCTGACCATCCTCCATAAAATTTTTGTCAACCATTATTTGACAATGTAAACAATAGAACCCTGCGTGAATTGAATTTTTTTCAAGTCTGCAGATTACGCATAGTTTACAGAGACAAATATAAAAAATTTTAAAAGTAAGCATTCAAAAAATGATTTCTTAAGGTAATTTAAATTTTTTAAATACAGGTTTCATTAAGGCTATAAAGTATTTACGTAAAAGTTGATAAAATTATGAGCTGCAATTGATAAAAAATCCCTTCCATTAGTAACTTTCCAGCTCTTTGTCGCACCGTCAGCTGCCATCTTATGTTTGCAATATCCTAACGGCCCCGAAAAAACCATGCGGTGTGCGGTTACCTACATAATTGGGAAGCAGAAAAATCCAGATGATTTAACTAACGAGGAAAATGTGCTGTAAGTTAAATGATCGTAGTTTTTCCCGGCGAATCGAATGAATAAAATCTTCTCGGGTTAAGCACCAGGTCAGGCTTTTTGAGGCCAAAAAGCCTGACCCGGTGCTTAACCCGAGAAGATTTTATTCATTCGTGCTGTAAGTTACTTGCCACGGATAAGTGGAGGATATAATGTTTATCAAAAATAGAATGAACTTCTACATAATGCTGCAGGAATTATTGTATCAAGATGGTGATATTTTTATTCGGAATTATTGCATCAACAATATTGAAATTATGGCAATCACTTAAAATAAGGCAACGCGAACAAGTCTTATGTCTTTGAAATAATAACAACTACCATACTCGTTGCGTTAGAGGGGAACGTAAAACTTATGAAATGTACATTACGTTAATGGAAAAATACAATGGATGCATCACATCATAAGTATGACAAGATGAAGTTCCTTGACTATATGACTGCATATATGTATAGCTTTTTCATCTCAAAAATTCATACCAATATTCCACCCTCCTAAAATTAAGTATTTTTTTATCATAAATACCTTGAGAGTCAAACTTTTTTATGCCCAATAAAAAATGATAGAAATAATTCATCCACCGGGATTCGTTATATTACGCAGAGAATATTACGGCTTTAAAAAGATTTACGCGTACTCGCCGACTTTACGAGTGGGGCTCTAAACAGTAAAGATTTGCCTTGCGATAGCCACGTCGCTGAGGGATCCTTGAAACGCATGAACTGCTCTTGCCTGTCATTTGTTGATGGCACTTTCCATTTTGCAAGTCATATAAACATATAAGATGACTGAATAAACCTAAAAATATATAAGACAAAAGTCCGCTTTAGGTTTTCATAAGTCAAATTTCAATAATAATAAAATTGGACAATCTGGCTTACGGTACTCCATCAAAACTTAAAAGAGTCCGAGAAATTAATGATATTTCCTAAACAGAGGATTATAAAATCAAATTGGCATGATTACGAAGCGCGTAATTTACGATTATGATGATATCCTTTCTTTAACAAGAGTGTTGGCTCATTGGACATAAAGGCTATGACGTACGGCAAAATTATTATGATTTAGAACCATTGACCTTTATTGATAATAATGTAAACATTAGCGCCAAAAAATACCACAATTTCGTACATATATTCTGTTCAGTGACGTCATGGCAAAATTAGGCGTGCCTGAACGCACTTTCCTTAACTTTTTTTAAAAGTGAACTATTACTTTCTGTTTTTTTTTATTAATTTTGTAATTATTTACATTTTATTACATTTTTTTGGTTACAAATGTATATATTATAAATGGTGAGGCAACAAAATTTATAAAAGTGCCATTTTACTATTATGTCTTTTGTTAACCAGTGCCGGAACGGTGTTCCGGCATATTCAGGTACCATGACACCACTAATTATGTTGACATCATAGCGCTTTAAAAACTGTTATTGTGAGTTTTATTCAGAGATGTACGCGAAGGAATGTAGTGAATCGGGTTCGGGAAGCGAATATTTGCTGCTTCAGACCGGCACACCTAATTTTAGGAATATATACGTTAATGCAACTGAGGACTTAAGATGCAGCCCGAATTACCTATCATCGCAGTCAGTATATGGTATCAATAGTGATGAGTCCATTTCGGAAAATTGCATAAATTGTATTTCATTGCATAAAATGGCATATTCATTAATAAGTCATATTGGATGAATACTTATAGCAATTTTGATGAGGTCAAGCTTTGATCAACATTATTTTACGGCAGTGATTATAAAAAGTACTAAGTAATTAACTATTTTTAAACCAGTATTTATTTCTATGAAGATAGACAGAAAAAAAATATTCATTGCCATATTTTATACTTTTCGTCACATCAAATGCCGTTTCTTCAGAATGCTTCAATGCATTCCAACACATTGAGGAGTACGGTCTACACCACTTCACAGCAATTGTTCCAATAACTACCTTACACAAAAATCCCAATTTTTATCTTTAGAATTATTGAATACTAGGAGAATCACAATATTTTGTCATTTATTCCTTCCGCTTGTGTAGTTATTTTCTTTATTGGTCAAAATAGCATCTAAAGTTGTTACTAGCCCTTGCTGTAAGGAGCCATAGAACGCAATAGCTTTCCTTCCCTATAATTTGCCGATGACACGTAACCAATTTCCATTTTACACGCTAATACAAATGATGATTGAAAGAGCATGAAAATTGATGAAATTTCACCGTTAGTTTCGATCAAATAAGCCTTAATGAATTAAAAGCCCTATTACATGATTAATAATAATTTAAAATGAGTCAGAGAAAAAAAATTCAACTCACTAATTAAAATGTCTCACAATTTCTACTAATAATTTCAATCGATACTTGTCGATACCAAAGCCTGAGATCTTCATTGGATTTCTGACCTCTAAAACGCGTTAAGAAACCCATGTGTTAAGAAGCATATTGTGTAACTGAATGTGCAGGATAACGGTAACGGGGCTCCATCGCCTCTTTAATTAAAACATAATTACATAGGATTTTTCTCCAATCTCTTTTCATATACCTACCACGGTACTCTTTATATTACAGTTAATCCTTCCCAGTCCAATTACTCCACTGATTCTGAGCGGCGTAAATTGCCCCAGCTGGCAGTCAACTAAGAAAAGTTCTTTGTCCCACGAGAGAGAGGATGAACAGTGAAACCTATTTCACGTTTAATCTAAGAGGAGGACGTTTTCCTCTGAGATTAATTCTGTCTGCCTGGAAAATCATACAAGCCATAAAAAAAAAAATTTTTTAGATGGCGAAAATTGTTTCACAACGATGGTCTTCAAGTACGATGCTTCAATTTCTCCCACGAGGATTTAACTACTGATCCAAACTGAATCAGTTGATCTAGCCATTGCGAACGATAGATAGGTAAGTATTGGCGGTGTAAAAGCAATTTGTCCATCAACATGGGGTCACTACTCCTTATTTCCTTAAGTATGGCAACGAAAACAAATCATTAGCTTAATTAATACTTGAACTTAATTAAACGAGAGCTTTGAACGAGTATCAACAATATGATTGCGCAATGTAACCCTTTTTTGAAATTAATTAATGGCCTAATTTCCTTCAGCCTTAATCAGATAGTGTCCATAAAATCCAGAGTATAAAATAAAATGTCATGCAGTTGACTGTCCTAAAAAAAAAGTTTTCATATTAACTGCAAAGTGAATTTTAAACATTTCTGCGTTTCCATAGCTCAGTAACTACGGAGTTTTGACACTATGTTTATCAACAAAAATGCTAAAAATAGTCTCTTCTCTCACCTCCTGATGTATGGCAGATGCTTACTGAGATCCCTGTACAGCCATAATTAAAAGTACAATATTGCACCAAAATTTATCATCGCGGAAACTAATAGTTTCAAAGACAGGATAATGGAGAGAGAATGTCTATAGAGAAGGTTGGTGGTTGGTTGCTATATCTTTTCCAAGGGAGGAAGGGTAGCGTGGGATTTGTCTCTAGAACCGTGTCCGATATCTTATTTTGTTAATTATAGCTCCCTTTTCCTCCCTAATCCTCCAATTCCAAAACTCCACCTGGTATCATCCCAGAAAAAGAACCCTTTCCCTAACTACTGAGATAATACCATTAAGGGACCCTATGCTACCGACCAGGCTGAGGCTGGGCGATTTTCAGGTTCGGTGGTACGATTTCTTATAACCATACTGCTTGCTCAAGCTCTGATTCAAGAGGACTTCATAGAGGAGGCATAGGCGTGAAATTCAATCCCATAGAAGGGTGATTTCTGTTGCCACCTCTGTCGCATTTTAATCAGTATTCAAAAAGGTCCGCGGCGTGATGATGAGTGCAATGGGATGGACTTTTTTCCCGATATTTTGCGGTATAATGTTTGTTATTGCGAGTAATAGCATCAAACTTTTATGAATTCGATAGGTCACATCATCATGTATATAAATTTCAAACCGCCTATTATACCTTATTTCCCCGTGATATTCGGATCAATGTGTCCGTCAGCGATTTCCGTCAGAATTTATCGCGTAAATTTAGCCTATACGAGGTTTGTTCAAAAATACGTTGACTGATGCCAAAAATAATATACTTATTTTCGAGTGACTTGTCTCTGCCCCCTTTAAATGACTCTCATCCCCGACGGAAACACTTATCCCAACGGATTTTCAACTTTTAAAAACAGCCCTGGAACGCTTCTTTTGAGATACTCTTCAACAGTGTCGTCGCATTTGTCTTGATCCCAGGAATCGTCTAAAATCTTCTTGCTTTTAAAGATTTTTTCATTTGGGTGAACATTCATTGATTCATTGTTATGATTCTTGACAAGAAGGTTTCGTTTTCTCCTGAACGTTCGAACTCCTCCTGAACTCCTGACAAGTCTGAACACGATGGGTCTTCTGGTCCTCCGTCATCAGAATCCGCAGCAACGTGGAGCATCTTTTATTTCTCCGTAAAAATTTCGTGACATGACCCAATGGATATCCTACTGTATTCAGCGTGTTTCCTAACTGTCAGACATCGATTTTTTCGATAGAAGGTTATAATTCGGTTGACATGTGAGTCGTTAGTTGACCTGGAAAGACGTTCAGAACGCCAATCATCTTCATCAATGGCCATCTTTAAAACAATCATGCCAATTAAAACTAATTGCACGCTTTATAGCATTAACAATGTGAGTCACCTTGACAATATCGAAAGTGTCCCTTACAGATTTTCCGAGTTAAACACAAAACTTCACAGCAACTCTTTGCTCGTTCAAGTCACTCACCCTTAATTCTGCCCAACAGCACAAAACGCTCTTAAAAACAATTGCGTTACTAATCAACAAATAATCATACCTGCAAAAAAACAAAACCATATTGTGATCAGCTTATGTATACAAAGGAGTTGAAACTAAGCGGATTAATCAGGAATATCACAATTAAAACAACCTCCGCATTTTTTGAACGGACCTCGTACTTAGCTCTGCGCTCGTGTAAAGATACCCATCCTAAGACTACTTGCACACAAACCAATGCTGGACGGCCGGCAAGATATTGGCTGTCCACATTCTAGCAGTGAACAATTGGAAGGTATGAGAGTTTGCACACTGACCAACCACGCATCGATACCGATAAAAAGTCGGTTGATCACGACAACCGAGCGAACAATCGTGTGACCATTTAAAATGCGACATAAGTGCAACAAGCGCTCCACCGATTAAATAACCCAAAAAAGTTCGAAATCCGTGAGTATGCAAGGGGCAAAACTCACCTAAAATATTAGAATACGCTACACATTTTGTAATAAGAACTACAAGCAACAAAGGTAGAGTCTCCCTTGAGGAAGAGCCAATTTAAATGCACGCCAACAGCTTTCTCCACCGTCCGCATCAAACGGTTTTTTCCATGACCCGTAGACCGGTACACGATTTCATTCACCGTCCAGGTCCTGAACCAGGCGTTCGACTGCCCCGAAAAACACAAACTTCTGCTCCGAGATCGCACGCCTCCCTCATTAAGCCAACCCTTGACACACCCCTTTCTTCGACTCCCTTTACCTGCCCTCTCTCCTTTCACCTTCCCATTCACTCCGACTCCATCTTGAGAAACTTGGCCCTTTCTCTCCTCCTCCTCCTCCTTGTCTCCCCTCACACGTCACACCACTCGCACTAAACCATTTCCGACCCTTGCTGCCGACAACCTCTTTTTTTTGGGTCCTCTGACCTAACACACTTTACTCACACGACACGAGCCTGTTTTTCCCACAAACTATCTATAAACAGAGCCCCCATTTAGCCTAAGCCTAGCATAGTATTTTGCCTAGCATATCATGTAGCCTGGACTGGAATTTAGCCTAGCATAACATTTAGACTAGCATTGTCTTTAGCATGGCATAACTATTAGACTAGCATTGTCTTTAGCATAGCATAACATTTAGACTAACATTGCCTTTAGCCTAGCATCGCGTGTAGCCTGGACTGGAATTTAGCCTAGCATAACATTTAGACTAGTATTGTCTTAACCATGGCATAACTATTAGACTAGCATTGCCTTTAGCCTAGCATAACATTTAGACTAACATTGCCTTTAGCCTAGTATAGCATTTAGCCTGCTATAGACATACTATAAATATATTTAAATGTATATCTTAAGTCTTATTCAAGAAAAAAAATTACCCCATCAGTTATGCATACAGCATGAAATGTCGAAAATGACATTTGTACCCTACATATTGAACTTAACCTTGTCGACCAATAAAACTCTGGGTTTCGTTAACTGAGTCGTATCAAAGTACACAAAATCATGTAAAGCTGATTAAGTATCAAAATTATTTAAGGGGTGTATATTTCTTTTGTTATTAGAAAAATACTTTTAAAAGATTGACAAAATTCTAAATACATTTTTACAATACTTATATTAAGTTTATTTTGATATCTACGCATGACAAGAGAATTATGTACGCTATGAAAACTTGTTGAAAATATTGTATTGATAAAATTTAAAATCGAAAAGTCACGATATTGATTTCCAGTACTTACTCGAAAATAATAGATAATGGTGAATGCTGTTTTTTTATTTTATAAATTGTTATATTTGATAGTTGATAGCGTGGACTTCATCCCATACAAAACTTGATTAAGTCGTCGTATGAACAGTCTATTAATTTTGAAGGATATATAGGACTATATAGAAAAAGTACGTATGTTTTTCCATTCCGGTAAAAATACTTTTTGTGAGTATATTATCACCTTCAGGATCAGGTCACTGTGTGATACTAATGTCAAGCACCTGCATCTAATATATTCCTGCTTTCCGAAAAATATCAGCGATGGATTTAAGGAAAATTTTTCCGCAGAAATCGTTAATTGATGAAGAATGGTAATACTTTTTCACGGAGATTTATTAAAAAAAACGCAAATTAGCTCTACTTTGTGCTGCGTAGCATTCATCACAGTGTAATTTAGTGCCAGAGACAGCCTCCTCCGACTCCATTTTTCCTCCAACACTCAGTTTTTGAGCAGTCTGTCTCGAACTAATGACATACTCATAGTCAAGAGAGTGGAGAGGGCATCAACCGTTCGCACAAACAATCGAATTTCGGGATGAGAGTGATGGAGGAGCGTGGCTATAAATATTTTCGGTAAAGTACCTAATGGACGACACTCCAGAGTCCTCCGTCATTCCAAGATTGATGGCTAATTAGGGGAAATGGAGGAAAAAATGAAGTTAACGGAGAGGGTTGATGGGGAATTTGCTTGGCGTATCGACTTTTATGCATGACGCGTATGCGAATACAAAAAGAATATTGTTTATTTGCGTGAACGAAAAATGGGAATGGATAATAAAGGGTTTTATTAAAAATAACGGACCCATTTTTAAAACAGATTATTTATTCTATTACAAATACAAAATGAACGAGGTTCATACCAATGAAAATGGAAGCTTCAATTTTCTGATATTGCGTGATATAAATTAAATTTAACAAATTTACAATTTTCAATAATTATTTTGGTTTTAGAAATTATTTAATATTATTATCTAATAATTTCCACAGAGGGGAAAGACGCCTCAATAACTTAACCGGCTAAAGTACTCTACCGGAAATCGGGAGAACCGATTTTGAATCCCAGTCAACGTGAATGATTTTTTCTCTGAGAAATTTTCGCACATCAGAAATTTGTTAAATGTCATAAATGTTTAATGTGGCCCGTCCGCCGCCACTCGTCAATAACTTTGAAACTTCCTCTGCGACCATTTTGGAGTTTTCGCCGCGCATACTGTGATTGTGGCACGAGAAAAACCAAAATAGTTTCGTTTGAGGAATATATTGGAGCGCCAAACAACTTAGGCCAGTGCTTATTTTTCAAAAATGATCTTATTTAAGAATTTTTGGTCTCAAAATGTGCGAATTGGTGAGGGAAAGAAAAGTTATAGATTCGTGGGACGTCGGATAGCCGTGCCTGAGTCGCCCAAAGGGCCAAAATTCAGTGAATTCTTATGTAGCGTTTTTTGTCCCGGTTAACATATTTTTATAAGACAAACCTTATATTTCAGATCTCAACGACCAAATATTTCAACCGTTTTGTCGTGTCTCGATTCATTAATGCTGAAACGCTGCCTCAAAGGTGCCCTTCACACGCCCCTCTCCTCCTTGCCACCAGCCGCACCCGCACCACGCGTTTCTTGGTTCGCGCGACACCACTCAGTCCCGTGGATTTTCCCTCCTACGAGTTCTTCTTGCTCATGGACTCCATTAACTCTCCTTTCTAGGTTGAAGAATGACTCGAGAAGGTGGAATGGGATAAGGCAAGGTAGAAAATTTGCAGCTATACAGCTATTAGAGGGTAAGAGCCGAAGCGTGGGAAAACAAGTTATTCCTTGAAGAGTGAAAGAATTTTCATATCATCCTTTTCTTTTTAATTGTCCTATATCTACATCTAAGTAAGTTCCCTATGCAAAATATGAGAGCTCATAAATAAACTAGTGTGCAATGAGTGTAGTGAGAAAAACACTTAGACCGTTCAGAATGGTTTTTGAGAAGCTATTTGTGCAGAAATATCTCGTTTACCATAACTCAATTTTATCTATCCGCTTAATACCTGATCCACCTATACCGTGTTAGTTTCACGACAACAACGCTGAAGAATTATGAGTTGGGATAACGTTTGAAAGCACAGCATGTCATGACTCTTGCGCGAGTTTTGAAAATAACGATACGTTTATTAAGGAGATATGACTTGAGGATGGAAACGACTCCATCTTTGTTAGACCACACATCTCAACTTCTGAGGTAAAAGAACTAATCAGGAAGACATGGCCGAATGTGGAATAGATGGAAAAAACACGGATATACGAAGTAAGTAAGGTAGGCGATTGAATGAAGTAGGCTCAGAAAGAAACTGGGAAGAGTGTCGTGTCCCTCCTGCTCGTGTGAACCCTTTTCAAGGACTTGGAAAGATGAAAGAAAGAAAGATGAGATAGGATAAAGAAAGTAGAAAATTCCCTGCTGTACGACTGTAAGGAGGATGGAAGTTGAACGAAGCGTTGGAAAAGAGGAAAATTCTTCAAGGGGTGAAAGGATGTTTTCTTTTTCTCCTTCTTCCCTCATTTTTCTCTGAACCTATTTCTTTCAACCCCCTCGTCTGCCATAATTTTTTTTTCACCGGGGTCGTAAACGACCTGGAATTCCCGCCGTTATTCGCGTGGCGCGACCGAAGTATCCCTTCTTTTATGTACACACATACACCCCCGCACTTCTCTTTCTCCTTCTTCGTGCTCCTCTACCTCCTCTTCAACTCGGCCCCGCGCGACAACATCATCAAGCTCTCCTACTACGCATCGAGATTGCGAGGGGGAAGAGTCTTCAGGAATAGCCACCAACCGCAGGTACGAAGCTATCTAACATTCCATGTTTATTAACATTCTATTTTTTATAACTATCTAGCTATTTTTTGCGTTCTATCACATTTAACACTGTGGTAACACAGTTAGATTCAGAATGTTTTTTTTCCACGATCGATAAGAGAGTATAACGGCAGCGTTAGAACTCACAAATAGATTGGATTACTTGTAGTGTAGCCTACTGACTTATGTATACCTTAATTTATGTTTATGAATTTTATTATAATTTATAACAATGTAATTTTTTGGTTTGTGTTACGTTTTTTTGGACCATGTGGTGTGCACGTGGGAGTCCAATTACATGCTGGTGATTGATCACTTCCTGCCAAACACCCTAGAGGTGGCTCGCGGGGTATTATGTAGATTTAGATGTAGATGTACCCTCCCAAGAAGTCCCCGGAGATCGGATTGGGGGACTGGTTCATGTGGAACAGGTAGATATTGTAGATTATATACGGCTGTCTTTCAAACTTTATAGTTAAATATACCAAAATCTCCAACATAGCGACGCATTCCCGCGTGAAGTAATGGTAAAAAAATATACTAATACGTTTAAAAGATTAAGTGAGGAGAACTAAAGAAAATAATCCACTGAAGTTAAATAATGATCAACACTGGCCAATATAGAATACAGATCTCAACAGTATATTTAAACTTTTCTCGGGTTTCCGCGCGGGTAAGATGCTCGAAGAGCGCCGACGTTTCGGGTTCCGACTCGTTACCCATTCTCAAGGCTACTGAAGGCTTTTTACTTATTCAGTAGCCTTAAGAATGGGTGACAAATCGGAACCCGAAACGTCGGCGCTCTTTGAATATCTTACCCGTGCGAAAACCCGAGAAAAGTTTAAATATTCTGTTCGCGGGGAAAGTGTAAAATAATACATGATCTCAACATCAATCCATCATTTTTTGTTTAAGGCAGGTGGTACTCCAAGCTAAATATTCCTTACACATACGCCCCCGCACCCCTTTTTCTCCTTCTTTGTGCGTCTCTACCCCCTCTTCAAGTGGGCCCCGTGCGAAAACATCATCAAGCTCTCGGAGAGAGAAAACTACGCGTCGAGATTGCGAAGGGGAAGAGTCGTTGGGTAGCACCCCTTGGTGGCGCGAGCCCTCAGAGGCTCCTTCCTCTCTCCACGTCTTTCGTGTGCACACATATCCCCGCTCTTTCACACGAGGCTGAGAAGAAGCAGCTTCTGGGATTGGTTTTGGGCCGGAATAGATTTCTTTCTGGAACCTGCTGCGACTTTCGTCGGTCGGTTTTGAGAATGCATACTACGGCGAAGCTTGACCGTCCCCAAAAGTTCCCAGGCAAATGTTTTCTTTATCCACTGCGAGAGCATGAATCAAGTGAACAAATAGGCTACCGGCTTTAATAAATATTTGCAGACGAAGAGAAATGCACTGAAAATTTGTTTGAGCTTGATAATTGCCAATTCAGACATAATGGTAGCCCGATGACCCACTTGTATAACGAAATACCGAATACATAATAAAATAAAGTGAAGACTGAATTAAGGTTTGCTTAAAATATATTTATATGAGGTGCCGTGCAAGCCACCACATGGTTGTGTGGCACGGGGTGATTCCACACCAGGCATGAAGCACTCATCCTAGCCTTAATCAGAAACGCGCTTGCTTGACGGACACAGGCACACAGGAAAACGACACGCAGTCAGACCAGATACTAGGAGAGTGCTAAGGACACGAACATGCTACCATGCAAATAAAGCTTCTAGTTAGTGATAGGAAAACAAAAAGTTAAGGTAGAAGGTTATTCATGCACTAGTTACAACGTTCCAAGAAATACATGTAGATAGCTAGTCTCGAAAATTACTGTCAGTTATTAACTGTAAATGCAGAGCCTATTTGACTCAGTCCTAGTCGAGCTATTCCAGAGCTTAAATCTATTGATTCTACAGTCTATTTCCCTTTCAATGTATTTGTGATCGTTTCTACCAGAATAATAAGCCTCTCTGAAATTATCTCGCATGCCTATTTATCTAAAAAATGATATTATGAATTACTCTTCAAACTCACTCAGGAGTTTCGAGGTCAGCATTTGACGAATATAAAAAAATGTTGTAGACCCATATGAAAGATCAACTGACCAAACCAACTCCAAAAACATTTTTAATGAAGTTACAGCCATATAAAAATACACCAAAAATTGCCATAATGGCGAGTTTTTGGGAAACAGTCAAATTTCAGGTGTCGACAATATCGTATATTTTATTTTACAGCTATGATTAAGGCCCAATCTCGAAGAAAAGGAAAGGGGATGCATGGGTAAGGTGAGTATGACACCCTTATATATATTCTTTTTGTGTTTTTCTTCATCTAATGTCCCTCTTGCATGTGTGAAGTAGTATCTTTTCCATATCTTGCCATCTCTTTGTGAAGGGTTCCTCTGCTTCAAAAGAAGAGCAGGGAGATCTTATGACAGTGAAGAATATGCCACCCCCAGGTATTACACATCTAACTTAGTTTTAATTAATTAAATTTTAATTACATGATTAGAATTAAGTTTTCCTATTTGTCAGACAACCGTTCCTTATGATACGTAAGTACTTCGAAAGAAGGTAGTATATAATTGGCTTTCTAAGTATAGAATTAGAAATATCTAATCAACAACATAGTGATATATTCCCCATTAACTATTCATTTTATTTTGATGAATTCTTCTCGGGTTCTCAGACAGGTTAATACAGTGAAATTGGACTTTCAAAGAGTAACATGGCCTTGAAGATGGGAGAGAGGTCGTATCTCGAAACGTCGGCTTATACGAAAGAATTAACCTGGTGGAGAACCCGAGAAGAATTCATCAATAGTATTAACCAGGAGAAATTAAAATCGTTTACTCATTTTAAATATTTATAAATAAATTTAAAGTATTCAGTGAGGAGAACTAAAGAGAGTAATCCATTTATGTATAAGAATGATCAAAACTGGCCCAACAAAATACTGATCTTACCATTAATCTATCTGCCTTTGTTTTAGGCAGGTGTTACCAACTATGTTAAGCCTAATTTGCCATTACTAGATTGTATATTTTGGTACACGATTCATTCAGATAAAAAAAATATTTAATTTAAAAAATAAAGAAAAGAACCTCATATGCTCCGCTTCTTGCTCATTATGTTGACTTGCTAGGTCGTACGCGGACGTAAAGGTAGCATTAAAACCAACATGAAGGAATACTAAAATACTTCAAATATGAAGAAGTTGGTACTACTGATTATTAACTACACACCCATAACCTGTTCAGAATTTGGGCTGAAAAAAGGGTTCAACCCAAAAAAAAACTACATAATACCGTAAAATTATTTGATCAATTGATCATTGTAAAAATTTTTCTATCTATGAACCGTTTCATAGCATGGAAACGAAGGATATTAAGGAGAAGAATGGATCACTCCAAATCTGAGACTCATCTCCGAAAGCCCCTTGTAACAGAGTTTGATGCCTCCTGCAATCTCGGTGAGGCACAGCGAGCACGGTTGTAAAACGGCGGCTGTGGGGCGAAATATAAAAACAGATGCGCAGCGCTCGGCGCGGTCCGCTTTAATGACCCCCATCCCCCACCCTTTTGCTTTGCGTCAGGCGAAGGGGGATTTTGCCCTCACCTGGGTCCACAGAGATTGCTGCGAGCAGGAACGCCTTCCCTACCATCGCGTCCGGAATTTCGAAAAAAAAGAAAGCCCAGGCAAAATATCTTATTTTCGGCATTTAATGAGTTCATTTTTGCTCAATTATCGCGGATGACAAAGAGAGCAGAGGGGAATGATGCAAAAAAGACAGAAGGAAGCTGGCCTAAAATACGTAATTAATAGCCCACACGCATTTCAGATGAATTTCAACGTGATAATGGGCATTTATTTCTACAGTTTTTACAACGGAGCGTGAGGAAAATAGCAACCGACCACAAAAAAGGTAAAATATGATTTATTCTCATATTTTTCTTCCATTATTACCGAGTACCATACTGCGAATCTTGGGGCAAAGAAATTACTGTTTTTAAAGACTAAATAGAGCCACAATATCACATGCATAATCATAAATTAATTGGCACACGGAAAAATGCCAATAATAAAAGGAAAACTTGAGAATTTTAAATAGCTGCGCATAGAATTAAAAAAAATAATAATTTTGTATTCTCCTCAAAACAATTGACACAACAGTCCCTAAATTTAAATGATAGATACCGAGTACAAAGAGGCTACACAAAATGGAATTTATACATGAATAAATTGCCCTTGATATAGCCTTTTTTTGCATAAATATCAGCTTTTTAAAAGAATATCTCGCAATAAAAATAATTCATGGAATAATGAAAAAAATACTAAATCAATGCAAACTGAAAGAATAATAGTTTATAACTTCTAATATTAAAATTATGAATACAAATTCCGAGACCAATTTCTAAATTTCAAATTTTTTGGGGTGCAATCAAAAAGGTTTAACGTTAGAAGGGTATAAGAAGGCGCAATACATATGATACGGGAAACATAATTGATTGAGAAATTTTAATAAAAATAAGGATGGACCATATAATTTTTCTTTCTTCTTAATTCAATTTCGTACGCTTTCAAGGTTTATGGATGCCATAATTTAAAGTCATCTTACAAAATGAGCCAAACAATCTGTTTCTGTGCACGAGATTCTTCATAAAAATAAGATGAAAAGAATTTGAAAAACAGTTTTGTGTATCACATTCCTCTCCCATCCTAATGCTGTGGAATTTTTAGGCCCAAGTAATTATAAATTCTTGGTTGAATCCATTGCGTTTATTATTTTTTTTTGCATTTTAATTCATCCCAAAAAGTTAGCTCCCAATCTGTTCTAATTCAAACATTACTTATGTATTATTTCAAACGAAACACTTTCAATGAAGTCAGAATGCATACAATTAAGTAATTAAGGAAGCGTTTAATTTAATTTAACGTTTTTTTTTTCGTAAGTTATCTAGCGTCTAGAGCTTTTTCACCCGCAATCTCACTAAAATGTTTTCTTCTCACCTTATTTTCCCAACTACGATACTGCCGCTCTTTTCGACTGTAAAACTAATTTGCTGTTCTTACCCGTAAGAAATAATACTCAGCATGATACGAGAACGATACTAAACGCCCGAACCGTGAACAACAGCATTGTGACTGCGCATTAAACGCTAAACTATTTACAAGAAAACTACCTTCTAATGTTTGGAGATGTATACTGATTTGAATTACGTCTTGGTGATTGTACTACTAGGACTTGATGTGGTGTAAGCATGCAATGATCTGTTTTACAAGTCTTCAGATGACCATATTACGGATCTGTATGGCACTCAAATATCCATATCAGCGCTAAATTTGAGACGATAAGTATGATAATAATACGGCAATAGTATTCCTACGGTAATAATCAGTTTTCCATATTGCTTATGTTTCAGGCCGACGCTATTATACCGATATTAATCCCAAGGAATAATGCTAAGCAGTGCTATTTGTATTCCTTGTATATCATGTAAAACGGGAGAAATACTGATAAATGCTGCGACGTGGACGTGGGATAGGATTGAATAATGTATGGATGCTCATGAACTGGAATTAATACCAATGGTTTAAAACGAAGCACTGTTGCCGTTTACCTCGAAATAGGAAGCCAAGTATGAACTGCAAATGTGGATAAAATGAATTATCCACTATTAGGTGGATTTTTTTGCATATACAATTGATTACAGAAGTAGACTTTTCTAAGGGATACCAAGCTGCCAAACCCATGAATTTTTCAATATGAAAAAAATCGAATCCTTAGAAAAAATCAAATAGTGATGTATCCAAGTTTTTCCCTCTTGAAGGAACATATCTACGAGCCGTAAAGTAACCTCAGTTTATTTCCTTTAATTTTAAAAATTTCCTCTCACATACCAATGGAAATAAAAAGATTCCTTGAATGGGGAACACATTTTTTCTGATTATCCTTTGCGCAAAAATATTTAAATATTTAGTGACGTAATTATATTCATTTGAAAATATTGTAAGAACCGAAAATATTATTTTATAAAATAATCTTTTGGGAGCTTTTAGGCCAAATATTTATTCTTTATCTATTGGTAATTACTTTTATGATTTCTAGATCATCTTAAAGCTATAAATGCTCTCATTTAAAATGCCACTTATCCTAACAAAAGAAATTTCCCAATTCCTTATTTTGGGCACGTATGAAAGTGAGGAAATCATATAAGTGATTCTACAGGTCTTGATGCGATTCTATCCTTCCGAAATGAAATATTTTTCGGCCCTTTACGAGTCATCTGCAAGACACCGCCAGGGTAAGATATCTATCTTGGGAAAAAGAAATAAGGATCAAAACTCATATTAATTTTGGATTTCAGCAAGAAAAATATTTCTATACCGTTTAAATATTTCTATACATTTTTATAAATGCTTGATCGATTGGGAAGCGATAAGTGAGTCAGTTATGTAGAATGTTTAACATATGCAGCGCTAAAAAAGCAATTAAGCCCTATAAACTCTACTCCAGGCTAAATTAGATACTACACCGCCCTTACCGCTTCAATAAAATTTACTGCAAGCCATTGAAAGCAAAAGTTTTTAAATAAACCATGTTTTGTACAGAAATTCATAATTTTATAATAAAATAAGACTAAATAACGAAAAATAAAGTATGTATTATTTTATACATCACAATATAAAATCGGAAACATTAATAATAGTTACGATGATTAATAAAATGAAAATGACTACCTACTGCTATGATGCCGGAATCAAGAGACAATATACCATAATTAATGATCTCTGCATTTCTCCAGGGTTTTCTTCCGCGTCAGGTTGTTGGTTGATTGACAACAGTTTCGCTGACTGTCCTGCCAGCGTCTTCAGGTCGAAGGGGAAGTCAGCGAAACTTTGTCAATCAACCAACAACCTGACGCGGAAGAAAACCCTGGAGAAATGCAGAGATAGACCATCGCCGCGGAAACCTACGCTCTAACACCATAATTAATGTTGGATTCACGAAATCTCGACATGCTGAGCTAAAAAATAAAGGCTAGTCGGCCACCCTTATGTGCCGATTTTACGAAAATTATCCATTCCAAAGAAGCAAATAATTTCTTCACGAAACTCATTTTGATGTAAGCGCAAGGTTAGCCGGATATTAAAATGATACCAAAAACGCAAATTGGACGAAACTGCTGCGTCTCAGGAATTTTATCGATAAAATAAAAAATACAGCGGAGAATAAAGAGGTCACGTGAAATGAGATACGTAAAGGAGGAATTGCACCACCTGCTTCCTCGGGGAGCATCAGCTGGCCTGTGCGGCAGCGTACTTACACCGACGCATTTCACGTGAAACTAAGACCCCCCCCTATCCCATCCGAAACAAGAGGCCTAGATTCCGTCCGTGGAAGTCATTTTCCTTTGTGAACGCATTCCTTGGATACTGATCAAAGCAACGTCGCATGACGGGATGACGAAAACCCTCAGTCCTTTTGCGAGTCATCTACAAGACGCTGCCCTGACTAGACTTGCATCTCTCAGGACACAGAGAAGTAAGACTCAGCACTCCTTTTCACGTTGGCTTTCATCTACGATTGCTCCCTTTAAGTCAAGTGCCATCTCATATGAAGCCTAGAACAACGGAAAGGCTAGGGCATAAAAAAACAGATGAACGTCAAATATCTTGGGAGTTCAAAGTCGTAAACATCACATAAGACTAATGATACAAAAATAGAATTACTTCTCAGGAGACAGAAATAAATATAAATAAGTTCTCTCAAGACTTAATCTACTATAGCATCTGCTTGGTTTTTCAGGAGTTGATGTCTTGGTGAAATGGTTATATCTCGGCCTCTTATTCATGCAGATATCGTCAAATAATTTACTAGTAGTGAATTAAAAATCGTGACAAAATGGATGAGAATATTTCTAGCAAAGGGTATATAGTTGTTTATAGTTATTCCAACGATGTCTTAAGTCCTGACACATGAAGAGAAGTATATTGCGAAGAGGTTCATAAACCTGTGGAAATGATGAATGTTTCTCTCCGGAGACAGAGGAGTGAGGCTCCAGGCTCCTTTTCATGTTGACTTTTAACTACGTGTCTCTCTTTAAGTCAAGTTCCATCTCAAATGAAGGCTAGAGTAACGAAAAGCTAAGGCACAAGAAACAGATGAACGTCAAATATCTTGGACTTCAAAGTTTGAGTTCAAAGTCATAAACTTCACATAAGACTAATGATACGCAAACAGTAATACTTCTCAGGGGCCAAAATAAAATATAAAAATAAGATCGCTCAAGGATTAATATTCTATTGCATCTGCTTGGCTTTTCAGAACTTTATGCCTTGATAAAATGGTTACACCTCGACCTCTTATTTATTCTTCAAATAATTTACTTGTAGTTAATTGAAAGCCAAGACAAAATAAACATATTTCAATGCGAAGGATAAACAGTTTTTTTGCATCATTCCACCGAGACCTTAAGTCCCGATAAATAAAGAAAAGTGTTTTGTAAAGAGGTTATGTAACCAGTGGTAATTATAAATATTCGTAAAGAACACCTCCATTAAAGGAAAAATAAAGTTGGGAGGAATCTCATTAAAAATAGATAGTACCTAGCATTGATAGCACAAAAATATATAAGCCATTATAGCAAGAGATAATAAAAAGAAAATTTCCATCTGACTTGCGATGCTCAGGCCAATTCATGGCCAATGGCAATTCAATTCATGGCCAATAGTCCGGCAACAGTCAATAAATGGGATGTGGATTAAATAGCACAAGCAGATTACGTGTTTTTCTTAGCTAATGGTGAATTTGATTCCCATCACGTAGTCAAGTGACCAAATGTTAAATAAAATTGCCGGCCATCGGTGGCGGTGGGGTAAAGTCCTCGCCTGCCAAACCGTAGGTCGTGGGTTTGAATCCCGCCTGGGTTGGTGGTCCCTATTAAGGACATGGATGTGTTGTGTGGTGCTTTGTTAATCCTCCGCTGTAAAGTCCTTGAGCTGTTAACGGGGCAGTTGGAAATAAATAATGAAATAATAACTTTTGGGCTATGTCGCTAAGAAGTCTATCGAATTCCTGGTCAGACCTGTGAGAAGAACTACATCGGCGAAAAAGGCAGATCGGTCAAAAAATGCCTAAAGGAGCACGAGAGAACCATTCGACTGGGGCAGTCAACGAAGTCCGCGGTAGCGGAACTCATTACGCTGAGCCACATAATTGACCTTAAGGTAGCAAATATTTTTGTCAAGGTAAGATGTTATTGCCAAGATGAAACGGCGTGTTGCCTTACACATTCCTTAAAAAGTATCATCCCAGGTCCTCCGATTCATAGATACTTTTATGTCTTAATATTTAGTTGTAGCTTAATATTTAAATTGTATGTTTTAATTTATTTTTAAGTTAGGTATCCATAGAGTACTTCAGAAGTATTCCAGTAGACTCTCATCCCTTCATGGACTTTCTTGCCTCTATAAAAAGACCCACTCCCTTTCTTCCTATCGAAAAATATTATTCTATTTTTTCCTCTCCCTCGTTTACCCAACATTTTACCCTCCAGCACTGTTATCCACATCCCCTCCACACTAAGTACTTCGTCCAACCGTAACTTCTGTCAATTCCCTATCTCATCTAAAAGCTGCCTTTCCTCACTCACCATGACCAGCACTTAAGTCATTTCTCTTTCTTTTCGCCCATTTCCCTTTCTCCAGTCTTCTCTAATACTGAAAATAAGACCATGAAATTAATCTTTAAAGAAAATTCCCTGCGGATATTGGCGAGTCAATCATTCACGAGGAGAGTATGTAAAAATTCAATCGGCCACAATCAGGTTAAGGATAATAAACATGAATTCGATAGATTGAACAGTACTAAAAGGAAAAAAGATATACCGTAAACTTTGTTACACCATAATCAGTTCGAAAGAAAATCATTTTCTTCTCCAATGGCATATCATACTAAGGCGTCATCCGCTACCGAGGGAGGTAATTCACACACGCAGATTCGACTATCTAGCCCGTACAAATTAGCCCAAAAATAGGGGTACCCTTACATAAATTCCGAAAAAACCGATAATTTACAGGAACGTAAGGAATACCACTCTAATGAAATCCTGAATAGTTCCCATCGATCCCGTGAGTGCAAAAAATTTTATTCAGGTCAAAGGTCACAAAAATGGGTTTTTTGCATTTTTGCCAAACGGTTTGTTTTACGTTAAAAATATCTCAGAACGTAATTGTAGATCAGGAAATTGTCTACAAAATTATTTCTGTACTTTTTTCTTTTTGATTCACCATTTATAAGGAAAAGCCATTCGAAAGTAAGCTGGAGCTGTTTTCTTCGTAATGTGCATGATTATATTTTAGCGCTCTCCGAACATTATTGGACAGCTCCAGCTAAATTTTGAATGGCTTTTTCTCAGATATGGTAAATGTTAGAGAAAAAAAATACTGTACCAATTTTGTTGTTTACAAGGTTATAAATATTTTTACGATAGTATAATAAATAAATAAATAAATAAAAAGAGGGAAGGCACAATAATTTTGATATAGACACCCTCTTTTTATTCATTTTATTAAAGCCTGGCATTGGCTTTGGGGCCTTTTGGGCTTTAAATGAAAAAATGAATTTACAATATTGAAGCATAAATAAAAGGTTACAAGAAATATATTTTTTACAATAATAAAATAAAACAATAAATAAGTAAAAAGAGGGAAGACAAGAATTTTGACATACCCTCTCTTTATTTATTTTATTGTTATATTATTGTAAAAATATACTTCTCGTAACCTTTTATTTATGTTTCAATATTGTAAAATCACTTTTTCATTTACAGCTTAAAAGGCCCTAAAACCAATGCCAGGCTATGTCTCAAGTGAGAAAGGAAACCGATTTTCTCAAAGTCGGATATTAGCGGAAAAAACTTCAGGATTCATTTTTACCCACTGCCATTCCTCTAATTTAGAAACATATTTTACATCTACATCAATGAGGTACCGTGCCAATGAGCCACCACCCATGAAAGAGGGTGTGTGGCACGGGATGATTCCACACCAGGTATACAGCACTCATCCTAGCCTTAATCAGAAACGTGCTCGCTCGCTGGACACTAGCCAAGTATTCAGAGCAACGACACGCGGTCAAACTAGAAACTAGGAGAGTGCTAAGGACACGAGCACGCTACCATGCAAATAAAAGTATTACCAATAGAAAACGAAAATTTAGCGAAGTAAGTGATTTTATGGCGTGGCTATTGAAGAGAGATACGTAACAAAAGCGGGGAAATGAAACCACGCATAATATTAAACAACAACGATCAATCCAAGTCTGTCTAAAAGGTCAGAGCACCGCAAACATTTCCAAACTGCAATGCGGTCTCAGAAACCCAAGCACAAACCCTTTTTAACCATCACAGCCTAGAAATAGGCACGTTAGTACGTGTATGTTTACGGAATCTATAAACCGCACGTAGAGCTCTCCTCATGAAAGAGTCGAGCTTATCAGAGGGGAAGGGTTACGGGGAGAACGTGATTTTTACCGTGAGGCTGTGGTTGACAGAGGAAAGAGGACATGGCGAGAGGGAAAAAAAATAAAAAAGCACAAAACTAGGTTAGGAATCGATAGAGAGTGTCATGGCGCTTGCGAGGGAAGGAGGTTGCAGAATTGGGATGAGAAAGAGGAGGTTATCAAATCATAGATGTTTGCCAAGAACAAAACGAAAGGCGAAGCTGATTGACTGATTAGCTCGTAGCTAAAGGAGCACAAAGGGATTGGAGAAGAACGAAGATAAATAATGCATCATCTTCAAATCAGAAATGAGAAAAATAGACTTAGATTCCGATAAATTTATCGAATTAAAGAAAAATATACATGGTAGAGAAAAATAGCGCTAAATTTTAACCCAGGATAGCTGATGCCAACAGATAGAAATATTACTGATTATATTTAGGTCGAAAACGCACCATTATTAAACTGTAAACTGTGTACCTAATTCGCTTTCTGATAGTCCCTACGGCGCGGAGATAATATCGTAAAGCGAGAATATACTGTATTTTGAATGGCAGATATGGAATCACGTGACCATATAAAAGCTGCTTTGAGCCGCGGAGAAAAGCAAAGAAGAGTTTTCAGAGGAGTCAAGTGAAATTGACCGATGAGATCATTCTTTAGTCCCTTGGCACTGAATATTCCACATCCTTCGGAGTCTTTGAGTTCCGTCATTTCATTGGAAAGCCCGAGGCATCGTGCATATCCCATTTTCGTATGCACACCACTTCGTGCCTTTCATCAAAATCGTTACTGCTAACGGCCGTGCAATCAGTTAGGCTTGTCCGAGCAAAGAAAAATTATGCAAAATTTTAACCCTAGATAGCTGATGTCAACAGGAACCAAAATTAATGATTATATTAAGGTGGAAAACGCACCATTTTTAAACTGCTGAAACTTTGAGCCAAGCGCTCCAATTGGCAGCGATTTTGTCCTGTTAAACATTTCTACAAGAGAACTTTCTCCACAAGTTTTTCTTTCGGTTTTACGTGTTTCAACCACTAGGTCATCATCAGGCATATACGAATCGATTACATCATCAGGAATGTGCCTGATGATGCACTAACGAGTGAAACGTGTAGTACCAAAGTAAAACGTGTAGAAAAAGTGCTATCTTATCTTCTTCAACCATCACGATATCGATTTAAAATGACAAATTATTGAGAACCACTTGAAAGAAATGTAAGGGGCAAGGATGTTCAGATACTGAAGAAAAATCATTTATTAACTTTTGTAGTGTATATCCAGATGTATTGCAGAGGGCGAAAATGACTTTTCTTGACTTCTCTGGTTTTCCTACTTGAAATTATCCCGCCTCCGAATATTTTCACTTAAGCCGATTGGCAACTCACGTAAATGTTTATAGTTTCCTTACATCCTCGAATTTAAGGGATCCATCGTTTAATTCAGCCCTAATATGCAAAACATTATGCCCTTTAAACCTCGCTTAACGCAAGGATTATCACTCTACGCGCAATACAACACCTCGTTCGTAATCAAACAAGCATATTCCTCAAGTGCCCGCGGCCGTGACGAGCGGCATCTCGGGCTCCAATGTCGTCTCACACCTAGGAATGGCGACTCGCCCCTTTGGAGAGAAAATACACCACCTACCACTAGAGATTTTCCGCAACGGTGACGAAGAAGCCGCTGTAGGGAAGGGGCACTTAGCCACACGTGGCTGTTCCGCATCGCGACCAGAGGCAAAGGAGGAGGCGAACGGAAAAGAGGGAGATAGAATGGAGGAAGAGAGCGAAGAAAAAATAAGCAAATTGAAAAGTGCTGTCGCCGCGGGATCATCTCTCTGTCTCAAGGGGTTAAAGCTGTGGACGGAGGGGTAGTCCAATGGAGGGGGTGGGGGAAACGGGGAGGGAAGCAAGAGTGATGAAGGAGCCTTTATTTTTTATTCCCACCCTTTCATTTTCTTGTGAGGGAAGGATGATAAAGGGGGTGGGACGCCTTTCATCCAGGAAAGGGAGGAAAGAGTGGGAGTTGCCTTTGTTTGCCACGTTTCACGGAGGAGAGTGATATATATACGCAGTATATATAAATATATGCTTGTATGTGTGTGCTCCCATGCCTTTCTTTCCTATTCTATGAATTAAAAATGTATATAAATAAATTCACAGTTTCGGAAAGAAAGATTGGAACACAAAATAGAAAATGGACGAGGACAACGGTGCAGAAGTAGATGGAAAAAGCCAGCAATCAGTGGGTTTCTGTCTGGGAATCGTACCCAGAACCTCCCGATTGCTGACCGGGTGCTCTACCGATTGCGCTATCAAGATGCTTAGATATTCCATGATTTCGGCGGGGGTTTATACACAGAAAACCTCCTTTGCTATGGCCCACAAGAGTAACCAATGAATGGCACAGGGGCAGCTCACCACTCACCAACAGAAGAATTGGACAAGGACACGAGAATGAAAGGAAAGATACACATTAAGGGACGTAGTTGTGTCACATGTTGAAGAGTTGTGTCTTTAAGCGGTGATAATAGCGTTTGCAACCATTACGAAAATGAATATTTAAGCGTAGAAATGTATTTTTAAATAGAAAGTTTTACTTTCGCATTCGTCAAGTAAATTAAATTGGTAAAGATACATATTTGTGCCTCAAATGTTTCTGCAATTTGTCTACATGACGTTCAAATAGTCGTGAAGTAACTTACCACGTTGTTTAAAGGGCTGAAATTGCATCAAATACACTAACTCGAAGTTTACGATGGTGGAAATCGCGTCCACAGTCCTTTCGTAAGTAACGATAAAAGTATCGAAAGTTTAACGGAAACTTCTCAACCTCTAGGATATAACAAATTCAAGGATATAATGTATTTCCTTAGACGTTGAGAAAGAAACTATTGGCTTTGAAAGCTCCGGAGACCATATTTCATATGGCAATGTTTCTTTTTAAGTCTTCTAATTTAATTGCTAATGACTTGTTATATTATCATTATTATATATCATTTTTATAAATACAAATATATAGTTAAGGAGCGGGGAAGCAAGCGTTGTGAAGGAGCCTTTCTTTATCAATTCCACCCTTTCATTTTCTTGTGAGGGAAGTATGGTATAGGGAATGGGACGCCCACCAGACGGGAATATATATATGTAGGTTTTACCCGCACCCACCCCTTTTGCTGTCTCCTGGCCCGTGTTAGTGCGGGAACATGAGATATCGGGTGTGTTGTGTAAGGGTGGTTGGTGGCTCGGCAGAATCGAGTGGGTTGAGAATCGAGTGCTGGAGATAGAGTGGGTGGCCAAAAGGGAGGAAGCTTTTAATGCGTCAGGTCGGCGTGAAGACAGAGACGAGTAAAAGGAGATCATCTTTGGGTTCGGATTACGGCTGATAGGGGCTTTCTCCACGGGGCACGTTCTGTGCGAGAGATGAGTTCCAGCCAGACTGTCCGAACGCGCTGATGAAGACGTAATGATGAGCGTATAAGTACGATCAATAGAAATTTCTTTCTTTTATTGCTCCTTTTCTGGTGAATATATTTTATTGTTGTGAAAATGATACCTAGAATGAGTATTTTCCTTTTCGTCACCTCAATATTTAATATAGTGCTTTCGCTTATTTTTAAACCTTAATCAGGGCTTTAAACGAAAACAAGTACAGATCTTGCGTGAAACAGAAACAAATATTGATAAAGAAACAAAGAAAAGAATTAGAACAATGTTTTTTTACGATAACATAACAAAAAATTGAATTTTAAACTAACAAAAAAAAAACAGTCTCCTCTTTTTCGTTAATTTACAAATGAATATTTTTTTTTCTGATTATATTTTTGTCAAATATCGATGTCGTAATCCTTAATTTTGTTTTTTTATTAAAATTATGAACTCATTTTCATTTAAAGCCCCGATTAAGACTTGAAAAAAAACCGTCGGCAAATATTACATTAAAAATTTAAGACCAGTACTCCAAGATAAAATATTTAACATGAAAAGGATGCCGTCAAACAGCGTTTAAATTAAATTATTATATTTTGATGTTTTATTTCATCAAGATTAAGGCTAAGCAGCGACCATTTCAATATACTTTTACAATACTTATGAGGCAATTTATATGTAGGAGAACTCATGTCTCTTCCATAAATGTTGACTCGCATTTATTTTAATGTAGGTACTTTGAAATGATTGCTGTACATTTAAGTCTAACATCAAAATTAATTTTTACGCATGGAACATATAAATTTAATCTTTCGTCGTATTTTCCGCAACATTCCAAATAGAAAAATAATAAATTATAAATAGATGTAAAACAGGAGTAAGAGTAATCAACGTGATATTTTCACCAACGTGATATTTTCTTTCATATTTTCACCCGGAGGTGGGTAATAATTTAAAAAACATTTGTCGATGATTAATGCAATTATACTTAATAGCGACACCGGGCTCGAGGGAATATTAACGGCATACTGGGATAATTGTTTCGTAAATAAGAAAATGGGCTGATTTGTAAATGAGTAAAATGTCTAGCTTGTATCGCGATATCCATTAAGCACGGATAAAGCAAAACCATATTTTCCCAAAAACTAAAGTTAATTTTAGACCAGAACTCTATTTTTGATAAATAAAATCATTTTAAAGGAAAATTTCCCGCTGAAAGGAACTACAGAAAATATTGTTTGAAAAAAGTACTAGAAAAAAGAAATAATATTATAATAGCAAAATATTACCATTCAAAACCGCCGACAAATTACATTCGCAATGGCATTCGTCTCGAGTTGGCAGAATCGAAGAACACTATATTTGCTTATCACTGGTGATGATTAAGACCCTCTATAGGATGACTGTGGTGATAAGTTGGTCACACAGTATATATCACAGAACTGAGCCAAGATCTGGTGATTAGGGAGTTTTTGGCAACCAACAAGGAGATGAAGTGAGAAACTGATCCTTGAATATTTTCTGGTTGGAATGCTTTTGGAGAACAAACGAAAGAGTACATCGCGTCCAGAAAGATGAACGTTCTCCACGATTCCAACTTTCTAGAGAAATAAGCGGATATCATTGTCTTTTCTTGTGCGAAAAGTATACGATAAAACTAGGTGTTATGTTAGCAACGCTTTCAAATTTTCGTGCAACGTATGAGTCAGTAAACTCATGATCGATTCCCTTCACGCATTTAAGTTCAAACTTTTCTGTTGAATGCCGGTAAAAATTTGTTTTCTTCCAAAATTGGTGTGAAATAAGCTCAACATCAACAACTTAGCGTCAAAACGGAATGTATTAAATTTTGGGGGACCTCGGGAATGGCCGTAGTAGCATATACAAAACGAGAAAAAACATAAAACAGTCATAAAAATCGATGTTTGTCTTCGTCCTGTTTCTATCATCAACAGGCAACCTTTAAGTTGCGCATTTAGAGTCAATTCAATTTAAAAACCATTTAAAGCCAATGCAGCAAAACTTATACGTATTTTATTTTGGTTGTAAAGAAAGCGCACATGTAAGAATAGTGGCTGCCACAATTTAAGTAATATGCAGTGAAGTCCAACTGATTGCAATTTACGAATTGTCTCAGTGCTGGCAACGGTTCTGGAAAATATACGATTGAGGTCACCAGACCAAATTTGGCTCACGAATGGGATATATCTACATTGAATACTCTTGGGCCATCATTTGGCGATGGACATTTGGGTCCTCCACGGTCGCTTCGCTATGTAGACCACGTCTGTCTTTCCATCGGCACCCAGCCAAAAATTGCTTGGATTCAGTATGAGGAAACTGCACGCCATGTGTAGTGCTGAAGCGTAGGAGAATTTTAGAAAAAAAAATATTTATTTAGTTTTTATAGTAGTCCGCTAAAGTGTTATTGAATGGACGTTATACCAATCCATGCAGTAAATTTGGATTCGCCAGGTTCATAAAATGAAGGCACTATTAACGGTGCTTAGCTAAAATTATGTTACGCTAACGAGGGCAAAGGATGAATAACAGCTGTAACAAATATTTTTAAAATTTTTATATTTTGGAAAATATGCATATTGGAAAGGAACGTCTTTTATTTAACAATAAAATATTGTTTAATAAACCTAAATGAAACAAAGAGGAATACTATAACTGAAAAATAGCGCTTAAAATTATAACCAGCCTAAAAAAGTATCAAAAAGTACCGGTATTGTATATGTCGTGCATTTGCCAGAATCGAAGAACATTACATTGGCTGAAGCACCAATAATAAATAAGACTTTCTATTGAATGACCTAGGTGGTAAGTTGGCCGCAGAAAATATATCACAAAACTGAGCCAAGATGTGATTATTAAGAGAGTTTGACCGTTCTACACTCTCATGCTGTCAAGTAAAATTCACCAGGTTCATAAAAAGAACGTACGATTTACGGGAAAAAGATTTTGTTAGGATAACGAGAGGAGCGAATGAATATCAGTTGAGATAAAGTAACTGCAGGAGAACGTGCCTGACTTTTAGTGAGTCTTTTCTCTATCACTCATCGTCCTAAGGGATTCGGCAATCCATAGATTGGATTCCCACAATGTGTCTCTCATCGAAACGTTGGAAGGAGTCACGGAGAATCTTACCCGGTGTAAAACCCGGGAACTCTTCACTGCCATTGTTCGCTGGGAAAAAACCAAACGCATAAACTCTGGAAGCCTTAATTATTATTGCGTCAATTGGCTTCACATATATCTCACCAATACTTCCCCTCAAAACATTTAAGAAAATGATGTAGATTTCAAAAAATGTCATGTGGTCATAATATATCACTAGTGCTGTTAGCTTACATGCGATAACTTTACAGTGGTAATACACTGGTAATACAGTGGTAATTACACTCTACGACCCTTTCGAGGCTAAAAACGGTGTGTTTTTCATCATATTGATACTTCTTTGTTTTCGCATGCTAATGCAACTTTCATCAGCGATGTTAAACCACTCTATGGATGGGTCGGCAACCTGTGGCTCCAGCTACAATATCAGCGGACTGCATGATCAATGATTGATTATACGTTTATAGCCTTAATAAAACTTTCTGAGAGCGACTACCACTGAATTAAAGTACACTTAGCAATGTTTAATAAGTATGTCCCGTTAAAATAAACAACTCACGTTAGCATTATCGTGGAAAATGCGCGCCGTGGACGTCTCTTAATATAACTCATTTTTTATAGATCCACGAGTGTGACCCATGAATATCAGGAGATCCAAATTTTATTATTCAAGTAATAAATTGGTAGTAACAAAATTTCCGGGCCACATCACCACATCACATATTGGGTTACCCGAAAAGTTTTTAACCACCACGACGAGCACCCGCGAAAGTTTTACCAAAGAATAAAGTAAATAAAATTCGCTGAATCGACATTGCATAATCATATGACAAATATATCGAAATATATCTATGCCACGTTAATAGTTTTTACCATTGGAAGGTGAAATGCTGCTACTTTGGAGACCTTAAAGCACAAAAACAGACCATGGTTTCGACACTTTTATGTAATTTTCAAAGTTACAATAATGATTGATAGTGGAGTAAAGTATATGTTAAAATTTGGATTACTATTAGTTGTTTGCATCATATCAAGTCCTTTTTCCTGAGAGCCAATTTTTGAGCACGCAGCTAAATTATATAATTTCAATTATGATGGTATCAAATATTATACAGCTCATAATGCCAAATCCTAAACACTATAATTCAAAAGTAGTCCTTTAGTATAGGTTAAGTGCAATAAGAGATTTATATCAGTCCGTGAACTAGAATCCAATATTTTTACTCGAGATTTATTCCATTGGTAGATTTGCATGGACGCCTAAACTGCTTGGATTTATGACTGTCTTGGGAGCTCACGAAGTTTCAACGCGGAGAGCATGCAGGCAACATACCCTGGAGGAGACTTGGCACGCCACCAGGATGTAAAACGACCTTTACCCACTTTGCACCCGAAGTGATCCACAAATGTCCCACACTAACCAGTATGCACTTCTTTTTTTTACGCGTTACGGGTTGCGCGGCGTACTAGTAAGCCCAGCCACAAAATGGCACTGCATCCTAATGAAATTCCTAGCCTGCTTTGGACAAGTGGGTCCAAGAACACTACACTGAATTCGAAATGAGAATGTAAGGCGTAGCTGCCACAGTGTTGAAAAAATTCCTTTCCCGCTCACTGTGACTGACAGGGGAGGAAGAATTACGTGGCGGGTATTCTTACAAAGGCGCAATGCTTATGTAACAATAGATACCACTTGGGGATACTCTGACCTGGGACTCCTCAGTTTATTTATTTAAATTTAACAGAAACAAACTTTATTTATAAAAAAGTGAAATTAAGAAAAATCTAATAAATTTACCCTATTATTTGAAAAAAGTTTGATTATGCAGCAATTGGTAACACTTAACAATACTTTACTTTGGGACACTGTAGGTTTTTTATTTACATTTAAGAGAAACAAACTTTACTTGTAAAATATACGTGAACTTAAGAAAAATCTAATAAATTTACCGTATTATTTGAAGAAAGTATGGTTATGCAATAACAGACACCACTTAACTTTACTAATAATAAAAAACTTACTTTGGGACAATACTAACTCTACTTTGGGACACTGTAGGTCTTTAATTTATATTTAACATTAACAAACTTTACCAGCAAAAACGCATGAACTTGGGAAAAATCTAATATAGTTACACTACTATTTGAAGATGGAACAATAATACCACTTTGAGAGCTCACATTGTTTACATCACGGTAGTCAACCTAATTAAGTAAAGAGTTCCCGAATGGCCCAAGTTACATCCCTGTCCTAAGTATGGGCTACCGACTCTACCTACCCTCAAGGAGGTTGTAAATATCCGGAGGTGCTGTTTCCCAGTTTTTAGCGCAGTCAAAGTTCCGCCATCTTGGTTTGACAATTTTTGGACTTAGTCTCCGACTAATATTTTGAGGAGGCTGAGTATTGTTATGAAAATGAACTACATTCCGTTAAAAAATGCTACCATAAACATCAGTCCTTCTTCGGTGATTTTCATAGGATTTTTCCCATCTTTGGCGATACTTCTATTAATGTATAAACTCTGTGTCTGTTACCCACTTTACTGGTGGGGATATCCTCGAAAATATATCCTCGATAATTTATTACTGTAATTTTTAAATTTCTGTTGGCTATAACAAAATTAAATACCAGTATGAGTGCAGGTAAATGACAGGTTTACTCTAGTAAAATTTTATTTTCAGCGGAGCTGGTTGTAGAACTTAACCGTGATGATTGATAATAATTTTCCATGAGGAAAGATTTTTGAGACGTAACTTCGCGAAGCCTACCAATGAAGTAAGAAAAAAAATGTTTAAATTGTGCGTTCCATAGTTTATTTTGATGCATTAACGAGTTATGACAAAAAATTTCACCAAATAGTAAGTATTGACCCTTGAAGGATGGCCAATGTTTTGGTCAAAGTGGGCGTGGCTTGTCCTACCTAAGCACACCCATTTGGGCCACACTTCGCTTCACGCTCGAAACCAGTGGTGCCCCCTCCAGGTATTTACAACCTCCTTGACCTAACTTATTCCCAAGGAAACTTATGTACTGATATACTTATGGTTTTTAAACCGCACTGTTTAGGATTTGGTGTTAAAAGCTGTGTAATTTTTTAGTTTTTGATCCAATTATAATTGAATTTATACAATTTTAATGTGTATGTAAGAATTGGCTGACAGGGGAGGAAGAATTCCCTGGCATGGTGTCTTGCAAAGGCGCGAGGAGAGACGTGTATGGCTGAAAATGTTCCAGGCAGAGAGATTAGGGGAAGACCTAGAAGGACTTCTTCGAGGAATGTGTATTTTTAATAAAGGGCTGGTGAGCCCAACCAACGAGGGAACCCCATTGGATGGAACATAAAAATACGTCAGATTAGATGATCTTCCGAAGGGTTCACGAACGGGCAAGACTGAGCGCATTGCCCCGCAGATGGCTTCGAATATTTTTCTTGACAAAAAAAAATAATTTTGTGAGACACCAATGCAGTTTGACATCTGAAATTTTGAAGGCAAATTTTATTAAGGCTTGAAGGTCACTTTTTGAAATAAGACAATTGAAATCTTAATTAATTACATATTAAGTATCTTTCATTGCTTAGAAAAGAGAAAATATTCACTGGGCTCCAATCCTTCGGCGCTTTTTAGGAATGAAAAACCATTCTTTGTTAGCACTTTCGCGGCTGGTCGTAAAAAAGATAATAAAACCTTCGGGATCTTTCTGAAAGAAATGTGTCAGATCGGATGATCTTTGAAGAGTTATTGTATGGGCAAAGCAGATCGCAATTCATTAAGGATAGCTTCAAAAATTTTTCTAGACTTTATAGCAATTTTGTACTACACCAATACCGTTTTTTGAAATAAGTGAATTACCTCACTTAATAACAAATTCACTATGAAATCGTTTCAGGATTGATATGGTGGAAATGCGATATATCCATGATAACATAGGAAAATTATGGTTATTTCAATACTTCAATATTCAACTCCACTACCAACCATTTTTTTGACCAAGGAGACTGCATAGAGGAGGCCCAATTCCATTCCATAGAAGGCTGATTTCTGTTGCCACTTCGGTCGCATTTTAATCGGTTTTCAAAAATATCCGCGGCGCGGTGACGAATGAAATTCGATCCACTATTTTCCAATATTTAGAATTATATTGTTTATAATTGCGAGGAATAGCACTGAGCTTTTATAGTTTTGATAGATCACGACATCATGTACATACAATTTGGTTAAATCAGCTGATTATAACTTATTTCCCAGTGAAACTCGGATCAATTTGTCCTACAGCGACTCGAGTGGCTACTTTTGAAAATCCATTTAAATGCGCGGTGGTTGACAAAACATTGTAATGCTCGTGGTTTTGACACTCTTCGTCATTTTCAAGGTTTCATTTGTCATACACTCTATGTCATTGTCGCCTTGGAAAAGACATGGAGCGCAGAAACCACGGCTGATTGTGGAGTTATCAAATAACTACGGGATTGAAGCTATATAACTGCTTAGTAAAATGTGCTTTGACTCATTTATCACTTTAAAATGTATCTAATCGAAATATGTTCCCAACTTAAGTTTTTATAACTAATTGCTGAATAGAGCTAGTTAACTATTCGTGTTTCAAGAATATATATATATTTTGTGATATACCACACATTTTTGAGAACTATGCAATAAAACTTGAGAGGAGTACGTGTATAGTAGATTTTAATTATTTTAAAACATAAACCCATTGAAATTGGTAGACATTAAAGTGCGGAAATCGCCATTTATTGTTTATATTTTTCACACATAAATTCACTATCATCCACAACTTGATAGGCTAGAGAAGATAGAGAAGATAATCACTGGCCTCTAATCTATCGTACCATTTGGAAATAAAAAAATTCTTTGTTAAAACTTTCGCGGCAGGTCGTAAAAAAATGGTGACGAAAACTTTTGTGACTATTTCGCCGCGTCAATGTTTGTGTGGCCTCAACGTTTCCCAACCTCTGCTGGTTGCTTTCTCGAGGGAGTCCAGTGAAGCAAGGATTCATATTTGCATCTCTATAGGTGGCTTTCTCAAGGGAATCCAGCGGAGCAGGGATTTATACCCGTATCTATATAGGTCAAGCATCTGGCGGTAGGGGGATATGGTGGAATATTGGAGAAGGGGACGATTGATTGTTAGCATATTGTTGTTCACGAAGAACGACTGCCATGTTCGGCTAGCTTTGCAGCCTGTTACCGTATAAAAATGGCTATTGTTCTCGTATTGTAATATTAACATTGACGCGGCGGTATCCCTGGTCCAAATGCATGTGGCCATCATATGAAAATTTTATCCGGCCAATGTGGACACGACAATATGGAATTGATGGGAATATCCATACGGCGCTTTACACAGTTCATAAGGACTGATGAGGACAATGTGGAATGATTTTTCTGATCAAACTCCATGTGGCCAATGTGGACGGTTTTTCCGTATGGCATACCCACTTCAACGACCAATCGTAGATTATTCCCATTATTTCCATTCACAATACGTGAACATTTATCAGCATAATATTCAATGGATAGAAATAAAAAATAAATAATTAAAGATAATCCAATGCATGTAATTCTTCTGACACTAACCGGATAAAAGTGGTTGTGAAAGTTCCGAGAATTTGTACGATTGCATGAACCCTGCTCAAGAGCTAAGTACTCTAATCCTAAACACTAGATCGGTCCATAAGGGACTTCATGTGGAAAAATGTGAAACATAGGGGTATCCATATTGTTTTTCCATATTATCCATATTAAATTCCTTATTTTTCCTCACTAGCCACATCGTCCTCGTGGAATTTTGACATGGAAAGTTATGACCAGGGGTAGCATCACGGTTTTGTTAATACCATTTAAAAACGAGCGATTTTCATTATTTTTCTAAAACCTGGTCAATCTATGTTGTCAAACTATGACATCATGCGCATTTGGGTGGCCTCAACCTTATACCTTGATTTTGATGATGTAATACATTCCCTGCTTCTGGCATTCTTCCTTGGAATTTTTTCCACAGTTTATCTGAAATTCTTCTCATCTTATGATTTATTTTACGGCTGTTAAAAATTATTGTAAAATAAATGCAGATGTCCAGAGAGTGATTGTAAAAATGATTCAACAAAAGTTCACTGCAATATTGACTAGTTTTCATCAGCTTCAGTATAAGTAGTGAACTCTTTTTGTTTCAACATTTATTTCATTATTGATTACGCTCGGAAATATTGCGTTATCACGTCTTCATTTAATATTTATGTTTCGTACCGGAAACTGTACTTCTGCCAAATATTAGTACCTCATTATTTTAATACAAATAACGGTGCCATAAAAAACGTCATTCAGTTAGAACCTCCATTACATACTCTTTAAGAAAAGCTTTTTTCGACAGATTTTTTCAATTTAAATGCGGGTGGAAACAAAGAGAACGCACCAATCATTGCAAACAAGCACCACTGAATTTTTCACCCTCTTCCCATAATAATTAACACCAAGAATCATGGAAGGAAAGTTTACAATCGTGAAATGCGGGTCGTCGCGAAAGATAAAAAAAAGTTTTTTCGCTGCCTATCAACTAACTAATTTGTAGAGATACACCCCCGCATGCGGTGAGGGCGAAAAAGAAGATAAATATAGTATAAAGAGCGATGATAATCTCTCTCAAGCAAAGTGTAGTAGAAGATAAACTTCGACAATTTCATGGAATAAAATTTTAAACACCATATAGTGAGAGAGGTGCTCTAGCTGAAAAAATAGACCCTGAGCGAGTGCCATACCACACATGAAATTGACACGAAAGCAAAGTACAAAACATTCGAACGGAATTTACACATGACAGATATTGCCGATACATATATTGCCGACAGATATTGCTTAAGCCGAATTAACAGTCGAGGATAAAAATGACAAGGAGATAAAGATACCACTTTAACAATAAAAAAAAACTGAAATATTATGTTTAAATGCTTATAAGTTTATTTTGACCAAGATTTATCCCCTTAGTGCCACCAAAATTTGGTGGTTCTGTGAAAACGTGCCCAGTTAAATACACGAATTTCGTAGCACTTTATGAGCAAACAGAATCTGAAATAACTAGTTATATAAGATACCAATTAAATGATTTTTTTCTAATTTACTAAAAATGAGTTCTTTGTTGCTTGAAATATACTAATACATTGAATGAGGGATAAAAAAATATGTGTTCGTTTATTATAATTTTAAATCCGGTCTACGCTCGGGACGATGTATCAGCTTTTTGGACGAATTTTTTTTTTTAATTTGCTAGGCTTAAAGCTCAACGTGTCCTACTAAAAGGAAACATGTCTAATACTACCAAGCGGTCCTGTTTCTTTTCAGTAGGAAAAGTGGAGCTATGCACCTAACAACAACTTAGAGGAAAAAATAATAAAAATCGTCCAACTTGGACATGATGGCTTTCTGCAGTTAGCGATTCAAATAAACCTTGAGGTGCAAAAGTATCGAGGCCCAAATCGAAATCAATTTTAAATGAGGGCAATATTGATTTAACCCCTTGCGCTGAAAGGCGAGTCTAGATCGCCATGAATTTCCGATGACAAACTTCACCATGACGTGTGTAGATCGTCATCGGCTTTTCATAATTTTAGCTATATTTTGGGGAATAGTATAAATATTATGAAAGTTTAACAATTTTTAAACATCCTTAATGTACATTATGAACTCATAATAAATGGAATAATGAATAAAATGAATGAGGCATAGAGAGCAATAAATTATATTAGAATCCCAGTAGTGAAAGCTGTTTTCTCGATGCATAATAATCACTTTATATTTCAATGTTTTACGTTAATTAAATAATATCATTTCATCACTTATCATTTAAAATGGAATAAATAAACAGAGGTTAGATACAAGATATTTAGAAAATAAATTGATGTTCAAGAGGTGAATATTGCGACATATTTTCCGTAACATTCCGGTTGAAAATATAGTAAATTATCATTAAATGCTAAAAATTGAGTCTGAAGAGTCAAAGCTTTCGACGCCATATTTTCTCCAACCCTCACAAAAATGGAGATGAGTATTAATTAAAAAAATATTTTTATTCCTTTAAAAACCTCGACAATTTCACGGATTCAATTTTAAATACCGTTCAGAGAGAGCGGCGCCCTATCTAAAGAAATCGATCCTGATACCGCACGTGCAGTGTGCACGAAAGCAAAATGGAACAGATCCAATTTTCACGAGGCTAACATTTTCTGCGCGAAATTGGCTGAACTAACGGGTGAGGATAAAAATGAATTGGAGATGAGACCCCAGGGTTTTGCTCAGTTTCGTCGAAAATTTTAATTTCCGGATTTCTTCCTCCGTTGAGGTAGCAGGTGCCATCCGCGGTAGAGCGTATAATAGGAGAGAAAATTTTCTACGGATAGAGGATATCCTTTTAAAAAAATGTGAAAGTATTTCCAAAGTAAGTAAATTAAAATTGGCCTACTTAATTAAAATTGAATACCTGAGGTGAAAATCCGAAGAGCGTTAAGTATTCAATCTCGGCGTACATGTTAAGGCGCATAATTCTTGTTTCCTGATGAGGATTAGAATATCTGAGCATACTCAGAAGTTGTATCCCATTAAAGATATTGTGAGACAAAATAAAAGTCCAATATCACGCATAGTTTCCCATTTATAATCGGAAGTACTTTTCAAAAAACCATTAAAGTCAATCTCAACAGTCGATTTAATTACATGAATCAACAAAAAATTAAGATCTATCAATCACTCAATCAAAAATCATTATGTTTGCATCTACTGGCTATTTTTATTTACGTAACTATACGAGAGAAAATTTTCTATCTAAAAACAGGAAATTTCATTTATTTTTACTACTGTTTTTTTCATGTTCAATTCACATGCTAACTCTTCAGGTCCTCAGGGGCCAAGCAACATGAAATTATTCATCCCGATACAAGCCTCACAATGGAAACTACAATAAATACGCATTTTCATTCCACTCTGGTGAAATAGCGTTAACCAGAACGTGAAGATTCGTCGGCTTATTTTTTTGTTTCTGAGACTTCGCAAAACAAGTTTTGCTTTGAACCTTGACCTTTTTGGCTGTGGAAATTTGAATATTATCGCCGTCTTCCAGGTACTCTATGAAAATTATAAAAATATATGGGTAGCCCAGGTGATGTTATGTGTGCTGCCTTCCTGCCGTGGTCAAGCATCGTGCTCTAAAAAAAACTGGAGGCACTTCAAGCAAGAGAAAGGTAGATGCTGCCGTAGTCTCTGGATAATTCTCAAGTGTTTAAAGCGTGTGTCCCGTGTATGTGAGCACCTGCCGTTCCACTGTTACTTCAGTATGAATGTGAGTTTTAATTTAAATATGTCGGAGCATTGCTACTCTTTATATCAGAAGTGGGCTTATGTACGTATGAGAAGCAATGCTTTTGAGTGATTTCGTGCGATAAATACAAACGTACTTCAAATAGGCCATACCTCCAAAAGCATTTTATTTGTAGAATTGAGAACAAAAAGTAGCGATTGTGAATAAAATAATCCCCTTTGCGAATTCCCTTACAACTGCAACCAACATTACTTTCCATCTCGCTTTGGAAGTACGATAAATTGGATTCGGGTATCCTACCAATTATTTATTTATTGTATTACAAATGCATTTGTCCTACGAATACGGCCCAGTGTAGAATTTAAAATCCAATATCCTTAATTTTATATAATATATTGCGTACATTAATACCTTTTTTACGTCATATCAATTTTATTAACAAGATTACTTTACGGTAAAATATTAAATACTATTTCACAAATATTGATGCTAGATACCCATCAAAACGATTATTATAATACATATAATAAGCATAATATTATGCCGTATGTTTCAATAATAGCCGAAAGCAAGGAGACTTCATACCTTCTGATTGAAAAATGTACTAGTGTAAGAGACGGCTGTGGATTTCTCCCTTCATTTCCTTTCTCAACCAGAGTCAGCGATTTTACTTTCAATTGGTTTCTCACCCCATTACCTCCCCTACCCCAGTCCTTCGGCCTCAGGAAGTGCTGGCATGACCACGTAAGGTAAGACATGCTGCAAACGTGTTCTTGCCATCCACCCGAGTCAATAATTGAAGCGATGAAGAGAGGGAGACGACAGCAAGTTGGTCAGTCGGCGTAGGTATGTAAACGAAGAGAGAACAAAGTGTAATTGCTCCCAATATGAGTTTCTCCTTATTTTCTTCGCGACTTACACTAACAATGAAATACGTATGAAAATCAGGGTTAGTTAATTTGACATGATAGGTTGATTTCTTATGAAATGATAGTGAATTACTCGGTGTTACGGTAACAATGCGCTTAATGCTGTGCAAACGAAAACAGTATTTTCGCGTGCCTACATCGTTGTTAGTTTCAAGAAGATGCGGCCAGAATAATGGCTTTACAAGTGCCTAACAGCAATAATTTATGCTCCATCGTTTGTCAACAAGAGATCGCTATGCATCCTAATTCCGAGGCTGAGCACTTCCATCCTTGCTGCTCACGCAATTTTCCCCATGCATTCCAGCCATCGTGCGGTAAGGTAAATATGTCTTCGCTTAAGATCCCCATTTCCTTCCTCCAAAATTTAACTCAAAAACTCAGCTCGCGTCTTTATATGCGTATAATGAGGATTTTCATGTTTATGCTGTTTAGTGCGTACTCCTGCTGAATTAGGAAATGCTTTTTGTAATCTTTCGCCTTTACTTTTGCTCCGGGTCATCACCACTTTTTTCAGTTTTATTTTGGGGATGAAGTAGTCTCGATCAATACTTTCATTATCGTTAGTAACAAATCCTAAGATTGGTTTGACGCAGCTCTCCATTCTACTTTTCTATTCACTATCCATAGTGGATTTCATAGTGACGTATTTCTTCCCTTATTCATTCAATACCTGTCCTAGTTAACTCATTCGGGGCCGTCCCTTACCATTCTTCCCCTCCTGTTCTTCTAGAATTGTGTTTATTAGTCTATCATCATTAGTCACAAATTCTAACACTGGTTTGACGCAGCTCTCCAATCTCCTTTCTCATCCGCTAGCCTTTTCATAGTGACGAAAATTTTCATATTGGTGAATCCATTCACTGAATTATTGAGGTCGTAACCTTGTAGAATTCTATTTTGAGCTAGGAAAAATAACGAACTTTTCTTGCTACGACTAGGGTCGTGTCATATACAGTTTTACTCATTGTTTATTTGGCTATAGCAAGAAATCATTAAACACTGTTCAATGACGGGAATTTCGTCTTTTTGGTTTATTCTTTTTGGTTTCGTTATTTTGGTTTATTTAGAGAAACAATATAAACATTTTCTTAAAAGTAAACACTTGTTTACTTTTAAGAAAATTTTGTACTTGTAACACTCCTCAAAAATTGAAATCTACCTCTTGGCCAATTTAAAAAATCAAATAATGGGTAAAATTTAATTTTAAATAGCTATTTGTAATGCGAATATGTCGTTCTCTCCATAAAAATACAATGATATGCACCATTCAAATATTTTGCCCGTGACGAGATGAAGAAGACGACCGTTTTGCGGTTCTCATAGTTTTTAGCGTGTTCTCCTTCACTCTTTCAACTATAGAGGCAAAGTGTTTACTTTTAAGCATTTTCTAAAGATTTATTGTTGTAGCCGAATAAACAATGAGTAAAATAATATATGATACAACCCTAAGGAGCTTCGGCAAAATTTTATACAAATGCTTAAAGTTCAGCGTTTTACATTTTTTGCAACGATAATAGTCGACGAATTTTAATTTTTACATTTGACCAATCAAGTCGAATTTTAATCGCTAACTAGTTTGGACACTATGCATGATTTTCAGGACTAGCCATAGCCTAGCACTATTACTAGCGTTGAGAATTATATATTGTATCTAAATTAGTCGATGATAAAAATTTAAGTTGTGGAAGGCAGACTTTGCTATTTTTCCAAGCTCAATCGTAATTCCAGTATGGAGAATAGTGAGAGAGTAAATCGTCGGTATGATCGTTTATTGGCCCCGACTGGATGCATGATTCCGATTTTTCATCGATCTAATTGCCCTTCCGATTAGTCTTGTGATTACGCGTTTATTTTTTTTACTAAATCCGCAAAAGGGACCACTAGTTTGGATGATTGATGGCTGCGTCTAAAGCATCCGATTGAGTCATTGATGCACAGGTAATTTGCAGGCAGCTAATAGTGACGCGTGGGTCTCCCTTTCATTCTTATCTCACCCGGTGAAAGCATTCGGCACTGATTATTTCTCGTCATTCAAGCCTCGGTTTCCCGCCCATCAAGAGATTGGCTGCCTCCTCGAAAAAAAAATCAGGGGAAAAAATATTTTCGTTCCCTTTCAATCTCTTACATTTTTCGTTTCTCTTTTCATTCCATTCGTGTAGCGTGCGTTTTCTCTCCCTCTTTTCGCCTCGATTCTAATCTTTCACGCTCTCTCCATTTCTTTCCTCAGCACCATCCAATATACCATTCCATATGACTCTCTCAGCTGTCTTCTTTCTGCTTGACATATCCTTCCTGTTACGCTTATCCCCTCCTTATCTCAGCATTGCTTTTCATTCGCATCTTTTTGAGCGACTCAAAGTCAAACGTTATCCCTGGATTTATAAGTCGACGCGCCATGTCATATCGCGAATGAGGAAATGGTAGTTTATTTTGACGCCAACAGAGTGGTATCTTACTTTAATTGTTAAACTTAGATGTAAAATTTATGCAAAGCAAAGTATCGTGGAAAACGGCGCTGAGCATAAATGTTTAAAAACATCCACTTTTTGATTTCTAAAGTGAATTTCTTAGACCCTTTCTTACCCTTAATCAAAATGGGACTGTTTTAACCGTAATATGTCCCAATTCCAAACTCTAATGCTCTGTGCATTTCTTGTATGGTGTGGACGATTACTCAGTATCGCATCAATAACCATCATTCCACTAGAAGGGATACTTATTAATCGCAAACACCGACTAACACTAGCCGTAAAAAACCGTGGGGATCGGGTTGGTGTGGTGGCTAGAGTATTGGCTTCCCACCCGCCGGGCTCGGGTTCAAATCCCGACGGTGGCAGAGGATTTTCAGAGACTTTCCGATCCTTGCTTGGCTGTAGTGTGGAAAATGTTTCTAGTGCAACACTCCGTCCGTCGGATGGGACGTTAAGCCATGGTCCCCTTGGCGCCATTCCTTAAGAGCAGGCTAATGCCGACGCCGGGTTTCTCTCCATCCTTCTTTACCTACCAATTCCCTCATGGCGCAAATGACCTCAGCTGTCGGTCACCATCTCCAAATACCATACCAAAAAAAAACGTAATTTGACAGAGTAGTCACTCCTGCGGTCATCTCTCATGTTTACTTCTTTGTCTTACTCATCAGTCATTCATGGGTCCTTTTCCTTTCTCCTCCCTTCGCTCATTCCTTGCATCACATCTCTGCTTGACCTTGCCTTTTGACCTCTACCTGGAGTTCGGAGCTCAACTCTCTGGAGATCCACGGACGATTGCGACATTTGATCCCTGTGACAATACATCTTTCTTCCATCTGATCTATATAAACCTCCACAAAGGCCGTTCCATGAACGATGCACAGTCACTTTCAAATGGCAGGGCAAAGTTCGTTGTGTCACTTCATTTCCTCACGGAGTTATAGTTTCATTTATTCCTTTCGCTGTTATTGGCAACGCAGCACAATTATTTAGGATATGTAACGCCAACAACGTCGCCTGGTTTTTATCCACCATTTACCCTCATGTTACCCTATTCTGCAAAATCCCCAACCTTCAAAATGATAAACCTCGTAATGATAAAACTCATAAAAAGTATATCAACCTTTGTCCAATTCCTAACTCTCATACGGCTCATTTCCAAAAAAATTGCAAAAAAGCATTTACAGCAAACTCACTTTGATTAGAAAAATGAAAATAAATACTAAGTGAATGGACGAACTGAAATAAATTATGTAACTTGCAAGTAAATTATCCTGAAACGGGGACCCGAACCATCAACTTTACCGCTGCACATGTTCTCCACGAGTACACTGCTACGACTTCCTTTTTATTATTCCGAAAATGCGTAAAATGCAAACCAGAAATGAAAACAGGTGCAAATACACAGAAAACGCACACGCAAAAGTCCCATGTAAATTGGAACGGAATTATGAATACGCAATAACTAAGTAACTTCCCCGTTCGATAGCATATGTCTTCACGCAAAACGTAATATTTGCGGTGCGTTGCCAATGACAACGAAAGAAGTAGGGGAAACTAACATTCATTGAGAAGCAGATGTAACCCCACGAACTTTGTCCTAAAACTTTTTAAAGTTACAGTATATCATAAAGAGAATATGACCAGTTATATTTCATGAACCTCCACGAAACTCCAGTACTTGAGCTCAAAGGAGTTCATTAAAAAATTCTTTTAAACCAATAATATAACTTATGATCTCTAAGATTGTTAATCGATTTTTGCGGCCTTGACTATGATAACTAATAAATGTAATTTTCAATTATTTCCTAAAGTATTAACGCCACATGTGTGCGTTTATTCCAAAGTATTTCGAAAATCACGACTTCTATGGTGCAAAAAAACTTAATGTATGCTTTGATTTTCATTAAAAATGTGGATATTATTATACCATTTTCTTGGCCACCACAAAAATATACTTCCGTTTAACAGTGAAACAGAACTATGCAAGGGTAAAAATTTCATTTTAAATCAATAATCTAGTCTTATTTAAATTAATATGTGAAAGTCAGTAACTAATTAACGTGTTTCCAATTCTTTAGTTGCATTCAAAATTATGGTCTCACTTAACAAAAGTACTTTCCCATTTCTAGGCCATGATACATCTAAAGCACTCAATCCTTATGCAAAGTTTACAGGGATGAATTTAAACAAGTTTCCCAAGCAGCTGCTTCTGAGTACTCGCCAGGCTGCCTTCACCAAGAGTATGATGTTTAGCCTTTAGAAGACGTAAGTTAGAAATTTATGCTTTGAAACAGTTATGAGAGCCTTCACACGCTTAGAAAATTTTCAAATTCAGAGGTTTTCTCGGCCAAACGTCTCTAGAGGATAATGCAAGTCATTTAGGATGTAGGAATAAAGTAGGTGTAATTATCGTTTCTCGTTCAAGCCCATGCGCAACTCTACCGCATGATATTGCCCATAAAAATTGCTGAAACGCGTGACCCCGGATAAACGAACCTTTCATTGCCTTTACGCTCCTTAACTTGCATAAAAGAATCAAAAAAACTTTAAAAATAGGTACCAAACGTCCTGAAACCCAGTTATGATCACTAAATTATGCCTTATTCGATAGATGAATATAAGAGAAAAGTTGATAATTGCAAACATCTAGACTAGGTCCTCACAATGAGAATAGTAATTTAAATGTGTGTTTCCAGAACTTTATTGTGTTTAAGAACGATTATTTAACATTTATATCGGTTTTACACCTCTGACCCGTATTTAATATAATATTTACTATTACCTGTCTTATGTTTTATATATTCTGTTACATAACGAAATAACTGCAGATTAACCAAAGGCTAACCGGAGCCTAAGCAAGTATAAATAATGAGAGAAATAAGGTAGTACTGGAGGCAATATTACTACAACGAATCTTCTTTGAACAGTAACCCGGTCATTAATGGAGCAGACACGACGACGTTACCACATATGCCATACGACTTAATTACTTCGTTGGCCGATTCATGTACAGCTCTAAAAATTTGTTCCTTAGTACGTCGTGTCATTTCGGCTTGACCCCGGTATGACCTGTGCTGTAGTTGCGTTACATTTTTCGTAGTTGGACTCAGAATGCAACTCATCTCTGGGACCGTTCAATTTTTCTTCACGCACGTGTAAGTCTGACCTCGATATTTTTAGCCGTCGCAAATTTCGGACTCACTCCGCAAGGGATATTTTTATTTCAAGCAAGGGTTGATGACGCTACTGCTCACATCCACGTCACCAGCTTTGAAAGCCTGGGGATATTAATTTAAAATTTCAAACTTATTATTTTCGTAGAAATAACTATGCACATTTGTTGCATGGCACTACGGCTTTTTCATATCTCTACATTCAGAGTGGCTGTTTTACCGTCCCTTCCCACATTTAAAGGGGTAAGAGTCATATTTTAGTAAAATAAAAAGATGCGTTGTGCCCGAATTTAATGTCATTATTTCGACTCCATTGCGTATCGGTATCCTAGAGCAGACTACAAGTTTATATGTGGCGCGAAATTTTAACGAGCGAGAACATTGCAATGGCTGTGATTTTACCGAGATATCTCTCGTAAAATTGGGGTACTCGTTACGTTACCGGATTGTCGGGAAAACTTGGGATAATGATATCGGCTCGACGAAACTTAACATCGGGTGAATGGTAGCACTTTTATTTCTTATACAGTTCACATTTTAATCAAAGTCTCTAGATATTTCATTCAGAACCAACATTGTAAACTTATACCAAACCAAGATTAATATAGGAATAAAAAAATAACTGTTCTTTTTGGATGAATCAACTTAAAATGTCTTTTTCCACAGAAATTTTCACGACCGTAGTTCCGACAGTTTATGTCATCTTGTGGTAAAATTCATAACAATACGTCATCTTCTGCTATTTATTCATTCTTCAATTGTCAAGGCATTCTCATTTTCTATTACCTTCAGATATTAATTCTTGTGCCTTTTTTGATTATATTACTGTAAAAAATATGGTTCGTAACATTTAATTTTGTTTATGTATAATTACTGTACACTCGTTTTTCATTTAAAACCCTGAAGATGGTTTATAAATAAACCGAATCTTCGGAATAAAAGTTTTGCATCATTTCTACCTGCACTCCAAGATTCTTATGATCATTAAATCATCCGAAATTTTCACTGAATTCCAAAAAGTATTGCCGGAAATCACCAAATTTAATGAAACTGTCCATTTATAAATATTTAAATGTTTACATCAACAAGAAAGTAAGGACAGGACTCAGAAATTTTCAGTTGGAAACATGCTGACCAACCTCAGAAGGATTTCTTCAACAAAGTATTTCCAGTAATGAGAGGAAATGAATTATGCATGAGTTTCCCACGTTTACTTTTCACTAAAAAATATCAAATTTAAATGCTTACTCGCGCTACTAATTTTATATAGTGGACCGTAACAAGAACTCTGTAAAGTCGGATAGAAGGTATTTTCTTCTATTGAACTAACAATGATGATCGTGACATAAAATTGATGATAACCAATGGAGTATAACACGTGATCATCCTAAAATGACTGGATAAAGAGTGCCTTCACCAATTTCCTAGCCTTAAGATAGAGTAAGAATTACTGCACAATTCAAATATCAGTATTCAAAAACGATAAGATACAGTTAATTAGATATTCATAAATAATTTTAAACCAGCAAAGGAAAGCTTTAGTATGTAGTAAAAAGAAACAGGATCTATGGAGCTTTAGCGTGATTAGAAAAAAAAATGCACAACCTATCGAATAGCATCCAAAACGCTTACATGCAGTAAACTTAATATCAAAAAAATATTTTAAACGAGCAACGAAAATCTATTGTAATAAAAATACCGGACTGATGGAGTATGTGTGTCAATCAAAAAAAAAAAAGGACTTTGCACATTTATAAAACAGCGCATTTATCAATTTCTTTATCTGAATAATATCCCTATTACGGTAATTCAAACAGGCTTACGCATATCCAAGAAAATATATTTTTAAGCTTATCCACTACTACCAAGAAAGATGAAAGCTATGGCAATGGATTCCTGAACAGAACATTGGGGGTTAAAAGGATCGGAGGAACCCAACGGAGATGGGAAAAGATTGAAAAGGGGTCACTTAAGGGGAGGGCATGGATGGGTCTTTGGAGGAATGAGTTTCCCCAGACGGATGTTTGCACGAGAGTATTTCCCTGATCATCCCGAAACACTGCCTATGGTGAATGGATGCGATAACATTATCGTAAGGATCCTCTTCGGTTAGGGAAATGAAAATAATGGTTGACGTGGATGTTGAACCCCATATATGTCAGGATATAAAAGGATTTTATACGGAAGATTTACTCCTGACATGAAAAAGGAATATAATTTACCCTAAAACTATCATAATAAATATTGATTCAGGGACCATTTTTCTGGGTAAGCATTGGAAGTGACAATGATCAAGCGAATTTCAAACCTTTGTGATTACAAGTTTCCGCTTAAAAAGTTCAAATTTTAAACCATTCCCAACAGCAAAAGTTTATAGATGACGGAGGAGACAGAAGGTATGGGTGAAGCAAGTAACTAACGGGGATTTTGAAATCAGTGTTAGAGGGTATATTGGATGAACAAGGGAGGAAGGAAGAGAAAAGGATATATGAATAGAATGAAAGGGCCTTATTGCGTATTGAAGAGTGAAATGTATGAAGGAAGGGGAGGTTGCCTATTCATATGTACTCCTAGGAAAACTACCTTAATCGTTAGAATAGTCTAATTACAACAGCACTATTGAAAGATAGAGAAATAATTCTCTCGACGCGAATGGTCAAAACTGAAGAAGGGTGAATATTTCGAGTTTGAAAGTACGAAAAATCCAGACGTCATATTCCGTTTCTATTTCATAAATGGGATAGGCAAAGAAATAACTAGTTATTATAACAAAATACTGGGATAGCGGTGAGATGGGGACTGAAAGGCGATGGCATTGATGCCTAACGATATTCATATACCGAAAAGAAATATCAACACGAAAATACCGATAAGAAAAGATTGCTGAATGCAGAATGAATAAGAAAAGGATACACATTCGGCGCCAGTATTAGCGTTTGTAAACAGGGATGGAACGTGAACAAAATAGTTCCCCCGAATGCGTAGCTGTACCTGTAAATTTTTCTAAATTTGAAGTCCATTTTGACGATAGCTAATCTGAAATTACTTTCCTGGCAAAGACCCTTTCAAAACAAAAAAAAAAAATATTACATTCAGATAGGCATTTAGAGTAAGTTTTGTTCTTTCATAAAAATTATACCATACTATTATAGAAATACTAACAAAACTGATATAGGGAAGTCAAAGATTTTTTGTGGATAGAAAAAGGTTTAATCTGGGAAAAAGATACTATTGTCAAGGAGAGAACTTTTTATTTATGGTATACATCTTTTTTAAATTTCAGATGGGAAAGGTAGTTCCTATTTTTGTTTAAGACCCTGGGCCATTAATTATACTCTCTTTCAATCTATACACATTATTTATATTTCTCATCTATATTATAATACTTATTCAAACTATGCTAAACTTTGAATAGCATAGCGAGTAATATTTTCATGCCCTTTTCCAGTGATAAATTACGCTTTATTTCTGTAAAATACAAACTACCAAAACTTCAACCGTATACTGTATTTCATTGTATTTTTATCTTGATTATGTTTCTTTTTCTCTTTGTAAACGTACCTTTCTCAAGCAATACACTTACTAGGCACAATGTAAAAATTGAAGCTATGCCTGTTCCTTTTTTATGTTTAACTCCATTTTTCTTCCGTTTTTCATCAATTTCAGTTTATGCTAGTTGAACCCTACGCTTATTTCTTACCAATGCAATAATTATAATGTCGTCAAAATAGTAACTGCTGCTCCCTATTTCAATTGATCCACTTTAGGGATTCTCAAAGCTTTATGCCATAAAGGAAAGGCCTCGTGACGTCAATTTACCATTCAATCTAGCCATATAAAGCCTGCACCTTCAGTTAATTTATGCCCTCATCTCTTATTTCCATCGTAGATAAGACTAAAGTCACTGCTATGGTTCCTCTTCCATACATAAATGAAAAGAGATATCATAAGGCAGAGTAAGTTATCTCAAAATTGAAAAATCCAGGTAGGGCTGTTTAAGGCCTACGTTTCGGTTCCAAACTTCCTCATTGTATCCCAAATCAGGGATCAGACTGACTGGGAATTGTATTAAGTGTGGATCCTAGAGTTGTAGTCCAATATTTATGCGTGGATATCACATGAACTGTCATTCCTGTATGTTTTTCAGTGGTATATGGTGAATTTTAACTTCTCGCATTGGGTTTGGCATCATAAAACTAATGGGCATAATTATTTAATTGCCCCAGGTAAAAATTTTATAATACGACCAGAATTTCGTTGATGACAGTATGATGTCAGTCTTAGGTCTGATGACGATTAGGAAAATTTCTCATGGAAACGTTAGCCTTAGTCAGCCTTACCCGGTGTCAAAACCAAGAAGATTTTTACCTATTGTATTCGCCGAGAAAGCCTACGATCTTTTTTTATTACAAGATTTCCCTTCACCATGATGTGACGCACTTGAAACTTCTCCGAATCGGACCCATAAACTGTCGTAAAGAGAAGTGGAAATTGAAGGGAGTGGGGAGCGTGTCAATCGCCACACCTACTTATCTCGGAAAGACACGCAGCCAATTATAAGGCTACGGAACGAGAAAGCCGACAGGTTAAGAGATGAAGTCGTCCAAATTAAGGGGAAGACGAGGTGGAGTAATTAAAAGGAACAAAGTTTCAGCCCAGAGACAACGAGGGAGACGGAGAGAGAGAAATGCGTTCTAGTCCACGTAAGTTGAAGGAGCGCTGAAATAAAGTGAGAGGTTTTCTGAAAGGGATAATTTATATTAAGAGCCTAAATTTCAGCTCGTTCTCCACTCAACCCAACAACACCTAGTCATCTCCTATTACCTCCTCTCTTTTCACCAATTCTCAAGAAGAAATTTAGGTGGCTTCCCCAGCCACTTTGAAGCTGGCAGTTCTTGTGCCCCGAAAATACTTTGAGATACTCTTACAACACCTACTTTTTTAATTAATTAGTGCACAGACTTTCTTTCTAGATCCAAGCGAAACCAAGTAATTCCAAAACTGAGCATTAAAATCTCCATCAGGGAAAAATATAAGCAATCCCTTACTCTAAGTTCATTATCACCATATTATCTCCGGTCAGTGCTCAAGCGCCCGACCCACTAGATAAAGAAACTACTCCAAATATTGAGTATTTATTTAGGGATGGAAAATGATTTCGATTTTTCGAGCAATCGATTTCAAACCAAATGAGCTCGACTCTTCACCAAAAATCAAATTTTTAACCAAAAAATTGATTAATGAAAGATTAATCCGACCCGAGTTTCGATGTTACTACATCAAAACTCGGGTCGGATTATATTTATTTTTGTGGAAAATTGCAAATCATCTTTCATTATGAATCAATTCCACTCCATCTCGCTTGATTCCTCGAATTTTATAAAAAATTGATTATTCGTAATAATCAACGGCTTTATTTTTGAAAAAAAGTGTGAACATTTTTTTCGTTCGAAGAACAACCAAAATACACATTAGGATCTTAGAAAAAAATCTCAAAAATCTACATAGCATTATTCAAGCATAATAGATGCATGAATTATAATTAGTAAAAATTTACAACACACGCTCAAGTTCTGGATCACCGCTTGGAATTATTCGGCCATACTAAATTTTGTTAAAGAAAGTTTGACTGTAGGAGATGCTTTTTTGATGACAGAGGGGTTAAGTTTCCAATTTTACCGGTCTTAGAGAAAAGTCTTTCACATGGAACGGATAACGTTATCATAAGCCGGCATTGACATGACGCCGCTGAAATCAAGCGAAATTGTCAAGATCGACGCTGAAAAATTGAGCTTGGAACGAAACTCGAAGATCATGGCTCGATCTCGACTTTCTCAATCTGTGGCTATTAAAACTCAATTCAAGATTTTCGTTGAAATATCTTTTTATATCTGTATATTAATTCTACCTTCGAGGTAACGATGTTGAGAAAATCAGAGTAACATTGAGAAGGACGGCGTCAACGTAGCGGCTGGGAGTATTTTTCGCTGTTCGAGGCGCAACGTATTTTATAGGCATCCATGAACCGCAATACTCATGAATGACGAGCAAATAGCAAAAGCAATGATGAAGAATGCAGCAGGCAACCGTTGAGGGGAATACCAATTTAGTAGGTACTTCTATTTCCAGGCAGAGAATAGACAAGGGAAATTGAAATGCATTGAGGGATGCAGAATTGGGTCATACCATGTGGAAGAATGCCATGTCCGTTAACTAACAATCTATGAGAAGTAGAGATAAGATGAGATGACAAGAAAAAACAGTTGAATAGAGGACAGACGTAAGGGACGATTTACAGACATCAGATATTTCCACCAGCGTCTCAATGTCGAGAGAATGACAGCATATGACTTATGGACCTTATCATAGAAAGCGGATGCCTTGGGGGGTCGTTCTATGATGAAGAAAGACTGGGTGTTCTCTTAAGAAAGAGGCGATCGTATCCCTCAGGGATGAAATAGATGAGTTTCTATTATTAGAAAAATACCTCAGAAAAGCTAACGGAGAAATGTTGAAATGAGCTCAAGTTGAATTAAAATTTACATTACCAACGTGCATGAACGACCAACTATAATCTGAAAGCATAAGCACATATATAAGTATTGAAACAATCAAGACGTTTTCTTCAATAAATTTCTTTTGTATATTCTTCAAGTAATTAAACGCTTGAGTTAATACCCACTGATCACTAACGCTATTTTTATTAATTAATCACTTTCAGTATAATTCAGCCATTGTTTCTTCAATTTGATGGCTAAGTAAATAAATGATCACTAATACTCATAAACCATCAAGAAACACCATACATCACGCCACTCTTTTCTTTAAGTAAAAGTTTAGTACAATAAATCGTCCAATGAGGTAGACGATTGAAAATTTCCTTATTATCAACAGCGACCCCACCACATAGGAAAAGGGTATAGTGTAACGAGATGAATATCAAGAAAATATGGCGAAAGAAGACATTTTCCTCTTTCTAAAGAAGGTCGATTGCCCTGAGGGGAGAAAGAAATGCTTGGCAATACGCCAAACGACGATCTCTGTTGACGACATGAGGTGGGCTGGGAAGGGAAATGGGGAGAAGCTATTGGAGGCGAAGTTAATATTCCGTAAAAAAAATGTTAAGGGTTGGATCCAAAATACTATAAAATCATTCAAATGCGAAGAAACCCAACAATAGAAGCGCGTATTAACAATTTGACATTTCACTCGAAATATAGACCTCCCAGTCCTAAAGACTTTCGAAGTCTTTGAATTCAATACAAAACACCATGCATGCTTTTTCACGAGGCATTCAAGCGCAATGCCAATTATGAATAATAGATAACGAGGAAAACTTTCAGAGGCGCTCCAGTATCATTCCCATTCAAGGGATACTATGGAAATCTGATAAAGGCGTAGTGCTTCCCCTGAGTCTAAAATTCAGAATATGATGACTAATAAAAGTAACATGAGACCATTGACACCTCAGATATTTTTAACATTAAACATTGGTTTGAAAAAACACATGTTATTGGAGGAAAATGAATATATAAACAGTTTAAAAATTTAAACCAGTTGTTAGAAAAATAATATGGAGAATTTTTTTGAAAAAAAATCGTCGAAACCAACCTCTATGAGTACCCGTTGAGCAAGACAACCGTTTTATCAGTAATTTATGGGTATTCTTCCACATTTAAAAACAAAGGCGATTTCCTGAAGCTCCACTATGAGGAAAATACCCTAATTTAGAACCCAAAAGAAGAATAAATTTATCAAAGATCACCAATTGATCTGCGAGAAGAAATTTACCGCACAAATAGTGGTATAAATATAAAGCCTCATTCCAACTCACCTTTGACTAATTAAATGAAAAAACTCTGAGTTGTTAGGGTTGAGGAGGTATCTTACCTGAAAAGAAAAGAGAAATTTTAGAACACCAATTTTGAAGGCATATATTATATTATTATAGTGTACGGCTAATAAAAAATAGAAGTATTCAGTGACTTTATATTATGGATAGTTATTATCGATTGAATCATCGTTAAAAATCTCTTTTCATTCTCATTAATTCTCTCGGTTTAATTGAATTCCCAGTTCAGGTTTGAAGATTAAAAAGTAGTTTCCTTCCTGAGCAACGGAAGACATAGATGAATCGAAACGATTCCTTTATAATCCTATAGTAAATGTGCCGCTAGAAACGTTTTCTTAGGGCATAGGCTGATCAGAATTAATAAAATATTTGTAATAGGTAGGTAATAATCACCTAAAAGTCTGTAAAAAAATACAAAATATTTTATGTGTTAGCATTGTATCCTTAACTTGTTCACGGTAAAAATAACTTAACTGTTTATCAAAAAACACAAAGTGAACCATTTTGATTGAATTTTCGCAGGTTATAACTAGCACACCTCACCTAAAACCAATATTTTGAAAAAATACTATAATTTTGACCGAAAAATCTGTATAAATCATTATTTAACATTTCTAGTGCTGGTAAAATCTTACGAAATAATTAGAAAAAAAATTATTTTCTATAATTATATTATCGTAATTATATTCTTCTCGAGTTATCAACAAGGCTAGCTCAGTTGTATAGGCCGACGCTTCGGAAGACGACTTGTCACCGGCGTGTTCCACAATGAAAGTCCAGTTGCACACTCGTTTCACTTTCATTGAGTGACACGCCTTGAAAATAGGAGACGTGCTGTCTACCTAAACGTCGGCCAATACGACCGGGTAAAAAACCCTAGGAGAATTCACCAATATAATTAACCAGGAGAAATTAAAATCGTTTATATTAACATCATTATATCTCGCCCCTATAATAGCAACCGTGTAGCTAGTACTTCGAATAACCGAGGCTCACAACTTCTGCACAAAATTCAATGCTCCCATCACAAGAGAGAAAATATATCTTCCCCAATAACTGATATCTTTATTTTGATAAAAAATTTAGAATGGTACCTTCTAATATTTAAAGAAATTTCTAATTAGTATCTTTCGAATTCAATGAAGAACAAACTCTTCCTCCTTGCACATTAGCATGGTATCCTGGCAATTTATTTGCCATGATCTACATACTAATGTTGAGGGTCGGATTAGCAAAAAAATGCATTTGACACCTGTTAAGACTGTAAATAGTTATACGATGGTTGACTTTCATCGGCTTTGACAGCGGCCATTAGTCGATTGAGGTAAATGAGTAAGTTATGTCTCTGTAGACGATGCTAGTATTTGCTATTCCCAAATATTTATCTTATCAGTAAGCAAAAAAGTTGGCTTAAATTTCCATCCACCGACCAGAAAATATCATAAACGTAATTAAAATGAAATGATGAAGGAATAATAAAAACAGAGATGTTAAATCAAAGTTTCGTGGTCATACTGAATATTTTTCTCAGAATTTCTCATGGCTAGTGCACATTACGACTAAAATAGGAATGAATTTAACCCAAATGAAGGATAAAAATCATAATATTCTATGGAAACTGTTGAAATAAGATTATTTTGTTGTGTATGAAATGTTGAAATTAAGATATTATTCTACTATCGGAAGAAGATTTCGCATAAATATAACGATTAAGTCTATTTAAAACTCAAGCCATTGGGCTAATGCCAACATATGACTCGACGACTCCAGGAACAAAACTCCCGTCGAGAAGAAAGGCGATTAAAAATTAAGGCCGCGTCGCCCAAAGGCGCGTCTCATCAAAGAAAAGCGAAAACGAAAACGGAATGATGATTACTCACTCAAAAATAATTTTAAAACGGAAAGCCGATATTATATTTCATTTCCAGAGATGCTGAAAAATACCCATCTTCGTCAACACCACGCATTTTTCAAAATATATTTGTCCTATTTATATTTTCGTATACGCACATGATAAAAGATAAACGATAAAAAAATTGGTTTAGTCATTTCATGTTTAATGACAACACGTTATACTGGGATATTACGAAAAATTATACCACCCCTTCATAAGAAAAATGAAAAAGCCGTAATTTCCGCAAAAATAAAAATATACTACCTACCTTTCAAATTGCTTTACCCAGGAGAGACAGTTTTCAAAAGAAGAAATTAAATGGGACTATATTTCTCTTAATAATGTGATTAATCCATTAAAGAGGAAATAATTAAGTTTCAGCGAATGGGAAAAATATGACGAGCCTTATGGTTAGTTTTACACACTATTTTCATTGTTACCTACATTATTGTTAATCATTGCAATATTTTTTTTAAATGCAAGTAATACAACGAACTAATTGAATACGTGAAACGTGAATAAACACACGTCTGGTTACAATGAATAAAATAGAGCGATTCCATAATCACAAGGAGTAGCGAGTGAGATTTCTGCTATTTAGGAGGTCTAAAATAGTCATAATCTAAAATACTATGAAGAACACTTCGTTAAAGGCAAAAGAACTGTTGACGGGTATGAGTAGAAATGGTGACTACTGGTGAAATACTAGGTGACTAGAACTAGAAGAGTTTCAACGAAGAAGCTAAAAAAAGAAAATAACTCTCTGACGGACGATGGTTGACTTTCATCGGCTTTGACAGCGACCATTAGCAATATCGTAAAGCAAGCAAAACTATGGCAACCCTGGGAAGAACTCTACCGGTGCCAAACAGCAAAAAAAAAGACGGATACATCGCGTGCGTGGTAACTCAAACTAACGAAAAAAATCACTCCTTGGGGTTCTGAGGAGGTATGAGAAAAGGAAGGTGATGACAGGATGAGGGATTTGGAGGCAAAACGGAAAAGGAAGAAAATGAAAGAAGCGAGGAAGAAAGGAGATTTCTCAGAACGGAAGGAAAGGAGAGGGTCCCATTGCAAAGCGAGAGATTCGCGGAGGAGGCAAAACTGAAAGAACATGCAAAGGATGAGTCTTGAGAGGGAGGAGTTCAAACGTGGACGGAGGCAACCATAGGAGGGGGGGAATTGCTTTCCAACGATTCTGGAAGAATTTTCGCGGATTATGGTCCCTAATTCCCTACCATCGCCGTTAGATCAATCGAAGAATTCTTTGCGGATACAATCTGCTCCATTAAGAGTACGCAGGACTTCTTCTAGGCTGTTATTTACCGCCACCTATTATCTGTTTAAATAATAATCACCCTAATATCTACCTATTATTAGGAAGAATCGAGTAGACTCTTCTCATCATTCACCCGAATATCAAATATGAACATTTTGCATCAGCATTTTCAATGGGAAACATTTTTTCCTAATAACAGGCACAGGAAAATATTATTAAGAATATTCTATGCATACTGATGATGCATGGAGTCGATATATCGTTAAGATGTGGGCTATAAAGTTATATCATACATATCGCACTAGTTTCATGAAAATAAATCCGGTAGCTCTTAACCGGTGTTATCGAAGGCTCTGGACAAATCATTACCTCGAATGGTATAACTGCCGGAGTCTTCGATGTATCCAAGGCAGAGCGCTGGCTAAGTGCTAGCACAACAACAGGATGGACTCGCGGCCAATCGGAGCTCTTGGTGGAACGTTTTCATAGTTTAAAAATAGTGCGTTTTTGACCTCAACATCATCGACAATTTTGGTTCGTATTAAAATCAGCTATCCAGGTTTAAAATTTTCGTGAAACAATATTTCACCATCCTATGTTTCGATATTCATCCTAAGTTAGCGCAACTTTTTTGTGTGTGAAAATAAATATAGATATTAACAAATTAATTTTCATTTCATATATTTCATATAATATACATTACATATATATTTCCATTGTTTTCATGCGTTTAGCTTCCACAAAAGAAATACCTGTAAAAAATGTATGTGTGGCGCAGCGAGGGGGGGGGGGTTTGGGGGATAAAACCCCCCCCTAGAGCTCAGAGAAATTTTTAAGTTTAACCTATTTTACTTATTTTGATTGATTTTACTATCATAATATTTTAAGAATTAATAAAATATCCCTCAGAAAGCCGTAAAACTCACCATGTTGAACCATTTATCTATAAAATTCCGCAATTTACTAATCTCGTACTTACAGCTTATCCTGGTGGGTATACCACACCCCACACACCCCAGTGTTAGTTGCACCTAAACCCCCCCCCAGCCTAAATTCCTAGCTGCGCCCCTTTAAAGTATTATTTCTATCCATGGGTATAATTTATTTCCATCACCTAAACTTGAGAAAGGGAATCAAAGAAATATTAGATAGTGGCGGGAACTGATCGGGTGGTTTACAGAGGGGTGGGCAGGCAAAGGATGTGTGCGTGCGTGCCCTACGGCGCCGCATGAAATAAAAAACACGGCACGATGGGATTGACGCGCAGGAACCGAGATGAACCCGGCCATGTCGGCGGAAAATGATCGAGAGCGGAAGAAGAAGAAAAAGATGATAATAGTGAGCAGAAAAATAACGGCGCGTATTGGAAATAGGTCACCAACCGGTCGTGCAGAAAGAAATGTTTTTTGTCCATATTTTTCTATGTGCATCCATGAAAAAGGGAAATGGAGGGATTGAGTCAGACAAAAAAAATTAAAGGCATTACTTTTGAAGACCTTTGCGAAACGAAATATAAAAACTAATCTCGTAAGCTTGGTCTATATTCCCTAGGTTGGCCTAAGTTGTTTAAATCCACACTTAATTCCAAGTAGGTTCATGTTTTAACACATTTATACCATCATCAAGGTGTTACATTGCTTACGTTCCCGGCTATTGATATGGTTAAAGGTGGTAATGGCAGAATTGAGATACGTAGGGATTGGAGTAGAAACCTGAATCACACGATCATTTTCTTTCGTCGCGAAAAGTGATCACTAGAGCGATCGCTTTTCGCGACGGGAAAAGTGATCGCTCAAGTGGTCATTTTTCTGAATCACACTCCCTCCCATCGTCGGCTTTCGCATAACTTTCGATATCACAGCTCGTTGTCATACGACCCGGATAACGAAAATATTTAGTGTATTTGTTTATCTATGTCGTTCCCACGTTTGTCAAACGTTGCGCTGCAATCGCTCCATACGGGCATGCGTTCCAATATTGGCTTATATATGGGGTTTTAGTGACGGTTTTAGCGACGGAAAAAGCGACCGGACGAGTGATGAAAAATAGTGATGGGAATCCTCATTGCGATCGTGATCGTGAAAAAACAATTGCCGGCGACGATCATTTGCGAGTGATCTCTCTAGTGATCGCGATAGTGATCAATAGCAAATGACGGATAAAATGATCGTGTGATTCAGGCTTTATGAGGATTCCCATCACTTGTATTCATTATTTGGCTGGTCGCTTTTTCCGTCGCGGAAACCGTCGCTCGAAACCGCTGCGCGGTGTTCATCTTGTCAACTGCCACTACCTCGGAATTTTATGATCATATATAACCACTATGGAACTATTTTGAATATTTGGAAAAACATTAACCCAAGTGAGGGCTCAAATAATTAGCTTGAAATTAATTTCACAGAACGCAAATTGATACACACTCATTCTTCAGAGTGGGTCATTTGGAAAAACCATGCGGGATTTTTAATGAATGAAAACGTTGTTTTATCAATATTTTGTGTAATTTGCTATTATCAAACTGTATAATATGATTTGAACGCAAAATTTTTGTTTGAAAGTCCCAATTAATAATCTCTTTTTATTTTATGAACTTATTCAAACGAAAACGAGCCTTTTACATCATGTAGGCCCACCTATATTGCCATAATATTCTCTAACTTACATAATTCGCGGGGTAAACTTTTTCCACCATGTCACACAATACTTTTTTCCTCTGCATTGATATTTAAATAACAGTGAACCATCTGCGGTGACTAATTTAGATACTTACAAGCCTTTAGCTGTAATTACGAGTAATTTCCCGTAAAATATCTTGAAAGCATTCGTGACCTGCCAAATTTGAAATACATCGAATTCAGGCTCTCAGGACTCAGGCTATAGATTTTCGTGATGCAGGTCCTACGGAAACGTTTATTGATATCGGAAATGGAGCGAAAAGGGACAGCGGGAGGGACCGTATGATACAGAAAAATGATTGCTCGAGCGATTACTTTTCCGGTCCCGAAAAGGGATCGCTCGATTGATCACTAAGAGGGACGAAACAAATGATCGTGTGATTCCGGCTTTAGGTAAACAGGTGGTAGGTCAACGTCGCGTAAACAGGTGGTAGGTAAAAGTTTAGAGGCAATATCATTCGTTCCACCGCTTTACATTTTAATTAACGTCATATTATCGCAGCGCGACGTTTTTAAATTCGACGATTTTTTACCTTCTAAAATATATTCTGTTTTTTTTTTCAGTACCGCATTTGCTGAGTACTAACTCATTGATGCAAATTATTTCGAATTAGGTAAATAAAATTTCTCTTGTAGCCAAAACAGCTGATTTTGTGTTTGTTTATCTTGTACTTTGTATCCAAACTAAAAAAGTTACTCGTGAGTGGATACAATCGAAGATTGCAAAAAAAGGAGGGGAAAAGTAATTGCGGCTGCAAAATTTTCCACCGCGAAATAAATACTCACAATTTAGACAAATAAAGCACCTCGTTTGTTCATGAACCGAGAGCAAGAAAAGTAAAAAGAGATCGAGAGTATTATGGCGAGCATAAAAATATGGGAGCGCATCAGAAATAGGTCACCAAACCACCAGATAGAAAGGTTATTTTACCCATTTTTTTTAGTACCACCACAACAAGATTTTTCTTCCACAGCACAAAACTCTTCGGCTAATAATTGATAATGTAATTTCTATATAATATTCTCTAATCCCTCTTTCACTTCATTCCAACCTATTGGAATTCCAAATACACCACATATAACCGTTTCATCATTTTAGCAGTTTAAATTTTTAATAGTTCATCATCCACCACTATGAGGTGAATTTGGTCATTTTCAGAAAGGAATGAAAATTCAGAGGCATCAGGACAAAAATATTTCACATCAGACAGTTATTTATATCATTAAATACTTCGACATCCACCAAGTACAATATTTTTTCCAGCAATTACAGAAAATTGAAACCCCTAGAAGATGTGTAATTAAGTAAAGAGCTGAATCCTTAAACATGGACTCCACAACTTCCTCACCAAAATGCAAATGCAATAATTAGTTGTGTCTGATAATTAAGGTTTCTTAAATTTTGATTCACAATGATAACCAGTCAATGTTAAACGGTCTTTAAAGTCCTTAGTTCACTATTAAAATGTTTCAATGTGAGCAATATAAAGTGAAAATCATCCACATAAAAACGAGAAATTATAATACACCGGTTGAGAAAAATCATACCAAATTCTCTTCGTGAACGACGAATTGATATTGTTATCAAAATCACATTGATATAAATATATCTTTTGTAGTTCCTAGTTTTTTATGCACAAAATGAATTCCCTTTAGTTCTTTTGATGTCTACTGAACTGGATATTCATTAGTGCAGATGTTCAAAAACAACAATTTATGACCATTTCCAGAAATGAATAAAATGACAGTTTTTGATGACAGACCATTTCACAACTCAATGCGTAGGTTAATAAAAATAGAAGGTATTCTTTCACACAAATGGATGCTTTTTCAATAAATAAATGTCATTTTAATTCATAGAAGGACACCCCTTTGATTTACAAGCATGATCTTATAACTTCATTCCAACCGATTGGAAATCCAATTATACCCCTCATAGCCGTCATAATATGTTTGTAGTTGATTTAAAAAAATTAACAGTATGCCATTCACCACTAAGAGGTGGCTTTGATAATGAATGGTCATTTGCAGAATCAATTGAAGTTCAGAGGCAGTCGACCACAAAACTTTCACATCCCCATGTTGAAGGCCGTAAATAAGCAAATTCATTTGTAATTAGAGAATGCGATTAAGCATCAGAAAAACGTACCCAAGTGAATAAATTATAATCGAAATAGGAAACTAACCTAGAAAAGGATGCGTGGCAAAATGTCATATAATATACCAGATTAAATTGTCGAACACAATTACATATAGCACAAATATTTTGGTTCTTCGCTTTCTACAATCTAAATCACTCAATTGATAGGTAGCAGTTACGAGGAAAAAATATAAGTTATTTCTTCCACCACTACTATTGATGTTCTCATATCACAGGGTTCAATTGTAAAATTTTCTATAGAAATAATTGTACAATATTTGACAATTGATTGCTAAATTAACTTCGCAGAAAATGCATTAAAATTAATAAAATAAATGGAGAATAAAGGCATAATTTTAGCTCACATAAAATTATATATTATTTATAATAATATATAATTATTTTTATACAATACAGAGGTAACTATAAAGTGAAATAGCAATACCAGTGCAGTGCTTAATACACCGAAGGATAAAATTCGCCATAAAAAATATTAGACTGAGCCGGAATTCAAACCCAGATCTCCCGATTACCAGTCGGGTATGTTAGCCAGTAACACCATCAAGCCATTTTCTCAAATTTAACTGTGGGATGGGTTTTATTGAACGAGGTTTGATTACATAAGTCCACACTGTGTCACATATGGTGGAGGTGGCGCTTACTAAGCCACTGTCGGGGTGAAAACCCTACCTTGTCGCTCTATTCGTCGCTTTCGTCGCAATTGTCGCTTCCTTCATGCAGTGCTTTTGGACTAGTGCAGTGACTCAGTAGTAGAAAATATGAAAGTCAACTTTCTCAGGAGAGATATCGTGGAACAACATAACTAAAGTTATACAAAGATATCGTTTTGCCCACAGTGTATTGACAGAGAACTACACGTGTTTCAATTGTTATAAAATCATCCTCATGTACTAACAGGAACTAACCATTGTAGAAAATATTGCTTCATTCATCTTAGTAAACAATTTCTGTTCAAGGAGATCATCACGACTGCACTTTTTACACAAAAATGTAACGAAATTTTCACTAAAAAGGCTATTTATGGTCTAGTTAAAGACTTCCTATTACTGGATCATCAGCCATCTATCCGAGGGTTGATTGGCGTATTTATCCACTCCATTCACCGAACAGCTAATCTTATAACTCTGATACAGTTATTATGTTCTACATCCTTTGATACCTGCTCTATGCATCCATTACGAGGCCTTCCTCCACTGTTCTTCCCATCCACATGTCCTTCGACGATTGTTTTCACTAGACTATCGGGTTTCATTCTTATAAAAATTACTTCGACCACGGACACATAAAATCATAAATTAGGCACCTCATTCACAATGTTTACCACGCTAGGTAGCCAAATTGAATACTTGATAGGCAAGTTAAAAAATTGATATCAGTACCGAAATGCGACAAATATATGATGAATAATTTATCATCATTATATACCTTACTCGAGCAATTACACTCTAAATATTAGAAATTATTTCGCCTATCGCAAATTACTGATATCACTTCTGACAAAAGGACAATTGCATTCTAGTCCAGCAACTTTGCGTTTTTTCCCACAGAGCACATTTTTCATACGATTCTATACCGAAGATTTTTGCACCGTTAAATATTATTAGAGTATTCTACCGACTTAGTTCTTTACATGGAGTATTTATAAAGTATTTTGGCAGTTTCCCCTCCCAACATGAACTTAACATCTTCAATTCATATTAAGGCCTACTCTCTTTAATTGTATCTAAAACTTCCTGTTATCGTTTTTCTTCTCCCTCGTTTACCCAACAATCTGCCCTCTAACACCGTTATCAACAATCCATCCCCAACCATTTCTAGCTCCATCCATACCTTGTCTCCCCTGTATCGCACATAATATCGCTTAATATAGAAAAACGAAAAACGTCGTCTTATTTTCCTGATAATAGGTGATAAAATTCATGAGAATACATATGATATTCGAGCTCTCTTGTAACTGAAGGGAGGCTAAAAATGAGGTATTAGAAATGGGTTATTTTAATCGGGTAGATTGTTTTGTATTTTACCTTGTTTAGCAACAGTAAATAGCTTTTAATAATATTGTCAAGTTTGTAGTTAGCCTATAGGCGTCCTGAAAACTCGATGACTATAGAAATGCAAGGACACAATGGTGGAGCAGATCTCAGAAGGCCAAAGAAAAAGGCTTTCCATTTTCCCTACAGCTGGTCAGCAATCCTTACGATTAGTTAAGACAACAATTTCGTGTAAATTCATTAAAGAATTTATACGAAGATGATATTAATTTTCGTGTCACTTTCTCACTATTCCTTACGTTATGTTACTAAAAAATTACGAGTTATTTCACTTTGGGATATTGTTATTCATAAACCTCACTTTTTGTAACACATCCTCAACAATCCTTCTGAAAAGTTACGTTAAGTTACACATTTAGCGTAAATTTAGCTTTGCATTTACACGAAAAAGGTATTTATTAGCCTCAATTTCTCAACAATCCTTCCGTAAAGTTAAGTCATGTTATACATTTCGAGTAGACTCACTTAGGAATTAACGCGATGAAATGATATTCATTAGCCTCACTTTTCATAACACACCCTAATACCTCAGCGGATCGACTTAGCGTATTAGCTCATGCGTGAATTCAATTTACCTCGCCTTAGACACCGAATGAAAAAACCGGAGCGCACGTTGATTGGTTCGGCCGACCCGCACGATGACAATACGAGCGCCGGGTCACGAGGGAATTTTCGGACGGAGAAAATTTGCGGATGGAACAGAGCGGCGAGAGAGACATTGGGAAATCAGCCACTGGATTAAGGGCAAAACCGAGGGAAAGAAGGGTTCGGACGGTGAAGAAAAAAGGGGCTAGGGTCCCGTGTGATGGGCTTGTCAAAAACCCGAGGACGAAGTAATTGGGAAGCGAAGGCCGCGAAACGAGGCCTCGTATGTCTTCTCACTCCCCTGCTCGGCTTCCGCCAAGTTCTGGTCCGCCTTTTGGGAGAAGATAGGCAACAGCTGGTGTGATGTAGATGGGCTAAGATGAAGGCGAGAAAGGAGAGGGCGAGGAAGTGATGGAAGAGGGTCAGGAGAGGTACCCAGATGGTGACTCCGAGGGTGATTTGGAAGGCATGAGGGGAAATATATCCACCCAAAACAGGTGAATGGTAAGTATCAGTCAATCGGTAGGTTTAGATAGGATTCTTGGGGTTGTCCTCAACGTAGATTGATCTTCTTGACGAAAATTTCACCGGCGTTGCTACAGGCGTCTTCAGCTGTGAACTCTTGCAGCAGGCGTCTTCAGGTTTGAACTCTTGCGGCAGGCGGTCTTTGAAGTTCAAAACTGCAGCCTCCATCAATATCACTCGATCAGTGATTGAATCAAATTATTACTTAAATATGCCTAAGCTGTAAGATGAATGGCCGCTGAAATGAGTATTAGACCACATATGATACCACCTGCATATTATAAGAAAACATACTATTCAATCAATATCCTATAATCCCAGGTCCGTGCTTATGACCCCTTCTTAGGGCGGTGGATGGCCATGGCCAGAGGGTGTCAGCACTATGTAGGGGGAGGACTACCGTGGGGACTACTCGGGATGTGGAATATGATACATATATTTTGAAATTTTAATCCTTACCCTCTTGAGATTGCATCGAATCTTATCAGATTATTGTATGCATTTAATTTATTATTTTGTTTAATCAAGACGGTGTTCATTGTGCTGTTTAATGATACATCATTGAAATGCGTTGAGCGATGCAGACTGTAAAATTTGTCAGTTTCTGAACAGGAGGGCGCCAAAGATATGCAGGCTGGAGGGCGCACTGGGATAAGCCCCTGTGTTCCGGCGGCCCAGCAAGGGCCTGAATCAATCTCGTACTCGGCCACAGACGTGCTCACGTTATACAATCGGGGTAGGGGATCCAATTCCTTTCCCTGGACCATTTAAAACTTCGAGGACTTTATTTCGGCGGTGTTCGAAGGCATAACCCTTTGAAGCTTTGAAGCCAGGACCCTTCGATCTAGAGCAAATGCTCTAACCTCTAGACTCTCACGGCCCCCGAAATAATGAAATGAAAAGTAGATATACCGTAAAAACCTCTTATTTCGGTCAGCTCTGACATACGGACTGTTTTGAGTTCGCCGTATGTTGATATTCTTTCACAAAGGGGTTGAACAGAGATCCCAGACAAGTCTCTACGACACATCATTGGCTACATTATAACATACCATTGCCACTAGCTTATGGGAACTTTTTTTTGGCCATTTTTACACACACTACTGGAATGGGTATTCTGAAACATCTGTCAGAATTGTAAATTTTATTTACAAAAAATCGTCTAAGTTAGCTACAGGAATGGCTATATGTAATAATATGGCATTGAAAATGGCTAACTCAATGTATCAATTTATTTAAGTGATTGCTCACACACAGCATTTCTACCAATTCAAATTGGCGCAGTAACAAACATGAAGTATAAACGTAAAAAATTAAAACAATGATTAAAGACTAAAAATAGTACAAAACAAAAATACATGGCACGTGGAAAGGGAGACAGAGAAAGAGGTTCATTAATTCGTCGGGGAATGGGCCAAAGAGAAATCGAAAAATGATTTTAAGGGCAGAAAAAACGGATCAATATTATTAAGCAATGGATTCAGCAGGGAATAAAGGCGGTGCTGGAGTGAGCGCCTATCGAGGAATAGTCTAGGGATAGGCATATAGAGAGAGGTACGTGTGGATTTACTAGACTCTCTGAAATTAATAGAGGAAAGCAAATCAGGACAATCAATGTGTGAGTTTAGTATGTTGTAAATAAATTTTTTATCTCTTATGTCTGGTTCTTTCCCGGTGAGCAATAACAGTGAAGATTTCTCGGGTTATGCAGCGGTCAAGGCCTTCCCTGTCTCCCCCCAACGTTCCGATAAGCAACTAGCCCATCCTCTTCAGGGCTTCAGGAATCCTATGAATCAATGGTTGTTTTTCGAAACGTTGGAAGGAGATATGGAGGATATGCAATTCCAGAGAAATCTTCCCTGAAAAGTTTTATCTCTTTTTGATGACAAAGATAAGGGATTGTCAGAGAAGATTACATAGAGCTAATGGACATGTCACAAAAGTGGGGAACTATGTGTTTTACAATACTGGAGAAGAAGCTAGTTATAATTTTAAGACAAGCGAAATTAGTTTGAGCTGCGATGGACCATTTGTGAGAGAAATATCCTGCGACTGGAAGGGTAAATGCTGAAAAGTATGATTTTAAAGCTAAAGCATTGGTTACTTCTGTGTAGCGGTAGTGGAGACCTAATGAAGACATGGCTTTGCTCTTAATTGTATGACCGTGATCCAAGCCGTTGAGTTTACTGCCAGTTAAGACACCTAAATTCTTCGTAGTCGAAACACTTTGAAGTGGCTCAGAGTTAATAGAATAATGAAATACAATAGGGGATTTTTTTTAAGAGAAATATAAATGGAATATTCTGAGATTAAGCAAAGATAAAAGATTATTCCACAACAGCATCTCTCTTCTCGCCCCATCATCTTTAATTCGCAGGTCTTCGGAGGACCAAGATCCCCTAAGGGCCCTGTTAAATCTTCGCCATACGTGCCCATCGTTCTAGATGCTTTATTGGATGCCACCCAGCCCTTCCAAATAATCACCTTATTCGACCAATATCTACCCCGATCCCCCATTCTTTGCCTCGCTCCAAATGACCATCTCTTGTTCCCTCCAAAGACCCTTCTCCTGGAGCACATATATACATGCTCTCTGTCCCTTCACGGACACATGTTCGTCTAAAACCCATTTCCCATCAACCCAACACCATTCTTATAATGGATTTGTGGAAAAGTAATAACACGCCTCATAGGATGAGGAATTAGAATTTGCGGTGGTAGTCCGTCATTAAGACTATGGAATCTATATCAATAGCTCATCTTCTCATATATGGCCAAACAAAGGATAAGATAAAGATATTTATTTCACTGCCCCAAAATATTACAACATATGTCATACATTAACAGTGAAATTAGACACCCCTTAAGATGAGTCTTGATTAGGGGTTGCCATTACATACAAATAAGGCAAAAATAAATTAGCGATACAAAATTGAGCACTGAAAATGTCTAGGAAACGTTAGAAACTAAATAATTGTCTAAGTATCATTGATGGAATTTATTCTTCCATGCATCAAGTACCTACTACTCAAAATTGTAGGCTGGCAATATTACAGCTGTCACTTCTAATGGCTACCAAAATTATTTCTCATCGTTGTAATGTGAATTTCACCTAATGTTACTCTATTTTTCATTGCAACATATTTCATTTTCAACATTCTAAAGAGGAAATATTTTATGTACGGCCAAAAGAACTTCAAAATGGGGTACATATTGTAGTGTATGGGATTTGGTGTGATGCTGAAGTGAAACCATCTCACAGGCCCATGAGAAAAAATTAGATTGCACGATAATGATTTTAGAATGAGCTACAAAACCCTACAAGCGCATAACACATTTAATTCTGCAAGCGAAAATATTATGTCGTATAGTATCTGCATCAGTGGCGTAACTAGGTATATGCTTTGGGGGGATGGCCTGGGGTGGCGATGCCCCACCCAAGTAACGGGGGTCAAGGAAAGTTATTTAAAAAATCAATTGCCTGGATATACATTTTCCATCATTTTGGAACTAAAAAATTAGCTTTAAGCAGATGCAGTTATCAAATTTCAAATAGTTTCCAGTAACCTTTAGTAAGACAATAGTTTCCAGAAACCTTTTAAGTTCTCTGAGGCTTTGGGTGGGGGATCTATCCCCTCATCCTCCCCCATAGTTACGCCACTGCTCTACACTATGCTAAATACCCGTAATACACTAAAAAAATATCGTAAATCATGAAGCTAAATGTATAGTTGGAAATGAAATGTTCCTATGTTCAGGTTACTAATTCTATATAATATAGTATTTCTTGGAGTTTAGGTCATTTATAAAATAAGTTTCAGCCAACATTTCGATTCATTTTTTAAATCATCTTCAGGGCTCTTAACTTTTAACATATTTATTAAAAGTATAATTAATATCTCATAATTAGTATCTTTAATGTATTTATATGTTCAAAGTTAAGAGCCCTAAAGATGATTTAAAAAATAAATCGAAACGTTGGCTGAAACTTATTTTATAAATGACCTAAACTCCAAGAAATACTATATTATATATTAAACATGGTCAAGAAAAGGAAAAAAAATAATACTAATTCTATTTTCATATGTACCGCTTTCTAACATAGCAACTTGCCATTCAAGTTTAGTGTGCAAGCACTGCTAAGATATCAGATACAGTCACTTAGAATTGAAGCCAGGGATGGAATTAGGAATTTGTGCGCAGCTCACATGAGAATCGCAGCCGATTAGCATGCACGGGTGGAGCACAAAATTAGGACGAGGTAAATGAAAGGTATAATTGAGCTGAGCTCCGTTGCACCAGCGCGTATTGACATTTTTTGGCTCCAATCCGGAGCATCCAAAAGCAGGCTACCTCAAGTGCATATTAAAATGGTTTTACTTACGTAATCCACCAAAAAGGAAAAATGAAAGCCCTTCGAGGAATTGCATACCCTATTTAAAGTATCGGATATCCACCAATGCAACCTTTCAACATGAATACCCTTTATAACATACCGTCTGTTACTGATAAGTCAATTGACGAGGCTAAAAAGCTGTCCACATTCTAACTAAATAGTAAGCCTGCATCTTAAAAATTCATTGATACATAAATTGATTGAAGTAGGCGAACATTAGTAAAATTATCATAATATTTTGAGAAATATCGTAATAATTTGCTATTTCGCAGGATTTTTAAATTAATTTATCTGGAATACCAAATTTTTGCTATTAATTTTTTTAACTGATACCATGTTAATGCATAGAAAATATATATTTTATCAACTCCTGTGATAAATGTTTTTATCAAGAATGAATATTGGCTGTAGATCTCAATATTGACTTTTTTGTCAAACGATACTGGATAAATAATTAAAAAAAAACGCTGAATTGCACTGAAGCACATACTGAATGCCAGAAGCATATCCAGATTGGTACGATTCGTAACTTCCGACCGAGTATAAAGAAGACATGAAAGTCTAGTTGGAGGCCAGATTCGACCAATTTTCCTCCGCTGATCGGAAAAAGAAAGAAAAATCAGAATTGAAGGATCGTACTACGCAATATGAGCTGCACAAAAATGGTCAACAAAAAAGTTTAATACTCATTCAGCGGCGAGCAAATAGACTACACGGATCGCTCACTGAAATAAAAAATTATGAAGAAGAGAATATACATTCTTCTCATTTTGGATTTTCCGATTTTTAATGCGGGATCGTGGAGCAAAGAAAAGAAAACTTCAACGTGAGTCGATGAAAAAAGCTCACTTGAAAGGTACATTTGTGGAGATTTTGATATATTTTCGGCGAAAAACGTTTTACATGCACTCATAAGGTAAATGTGAAACTCCACAGAAATATTCAAATGTTAAAAAGATAAAAGGAAGTGAGTGTAAAAATAATCTTTCATTCGGTCCTTTCAGAAAAAGATAATGACTAGATTTTTTTTTACCTCCATGCCTGTTTACGTTATTTACGTACAAATAATTTGGAGCCTTAAGAAGCCTCAAAGGTAGGTACAAGCACCTGAAAATAGATTGCCTTCCGTAAATAAAATATATATGTACATAAATACTTCGAAATGTTCCTCGATGAGGTGAATAACATAAAAATATCCCAGGTTGGGCAGAAGCATAGGACACAAAAAGATTTAAAAAAACACCACATGAACTAAATTTTCGGTGGTATACATCCACCTTCCTCAGAGCTAGGTAGGAGACTCAATACAAACAAACATAAATAAGAAACATTTCATGTATTCCAGTTTTTGACAAAGACGGAATACACGCCTCCTTTTATTGCAGTACATCAAAGTACTATATAAACACTTAAGAGGGTTATTTAAATTTGGGAATATAATATGAGTTACAAATATAATGTAAAACTTAGATTTTAATTATGAATATTATCCATTTTTCACTTGCAGAAGATTTCCTTAGTAACTAACGAAACTCATTGACTTAACCTAACGCAGCTGAATAATGGCACGATATTAGGAGCATGGAAAACATATCAAGTAGGTAGATTTTCATCAGGCCTTAGAAATTTTCAATTTTCATCTCCGCGGAAAAAGCTAGATCAGCTTCAAAAGTTTTCAACTACACAACATGGTTGCGATAATTTCAATTTCCCGTTGCTCGGAAAAATAGACATGAAATAAATTTTTGTGGACCAGGCCATATTTTTCAAAATATCCTTTCAACGCGAATTCTAAAATTAGTAATTCCGCTCAACTAGACCACAAAAGAGTAAATCGATATGTGATCGTCAATTCAACTTTAGAAACGTACTTAATCCAACGTCAGGAAGCGTAAAGTCGGGGGAAGCAGTCAAGGAGAGGGTTCATGCAAGAAAAGGGCATGGCTTTCTGTTGAATGAGTGCATCGTCACGGAAAATGCTAAGCCGCCATACTGCCGCGGATATCAACTTGAAGTGAAACGGGACGAACGATAAAGTTGAGTCTGGGCTGCATCTTGAACTTTGAAAGCCAGCAGAGAAGAGCTAGTGCTATGAGCTGGAATCCTAAAGTGAGGATCAGAATGATATTATTTTCATGCTTTGAATTTTGAAAGCTAGAATGCAGAGTAGAGCATACTCAAGCTTAAAGTTTTGAAATATTTCTGCTTTCATCTTCTCCACTTTGTCAACACCAAGAACCTAGATGGACCTATCATTAGACCTATAATGGGCATGAAAACAGATAAAAAATTAACCAATGGGCTATAATCATAATATTAAACTCATACACTTAATAATTTTGATGAAAGATGCCTCGTTATACCTGCTAGGAGAAGAGCAAAAACATTAAATGCGATAAGAATATCATTTTTACTGCACTAAATTTACTGGTCCAGCGTATGTGATAAAATTATGAATAGTTATACATTATCCATTGGATATCTAAAAATGTTTTTCGGGTAATATGAAAACATACGGCGATATGACTAGAAACCAAAAAATTCTAATCCTATGGCTTAGAGTAGAATATAAAATATATTTAAGGATAGCGGTTGGAGTCAAACCAGTGCTTAATAATCACTAATTGAAACCGGGTGTAGTAAGGCAAAGTAAGCGAATGCAGACAATTAAAAATGAGTCCGTGAGAAGCCATGGGGTACACATTGTTTCTTTTTTTTGCAGTGCTGGGTACAGAAATTAGGTAGAGAAAACAAACAAGATCAATTAGATATTTAGTAGTGCATTTGATTTTTCACTCATTGTCAGCACAGAACAGAGACTCACTCGTATCCCTTGGCAACCAATTTTTGTGTATTTCCCTTAACAATTAACTTTAACATACTCTGTTGAGAAAAAAATTACTGTACCTCTTGGTTTCTCAACCCCTAAAATATCATGATCTAATTCGAATAATTACGGTATAAAATTTCCACTGCGATCCCAATGACGATGGTAAAGAAATATACGAATTTTACGAGAAAGTTATCAGAATTTTAAACATAAATAGTTTAGCATCTGACTAGCACTCCTATGGATTTTTTTCTCTTCCTGTGTGATACGTGCTCTGTATGGCAGGAGAAAAATTTAAAGGTATGAACAAAGTGAATGATTAATTTTTCAAATTGGCTTAAGAGAGTCAATTACCACCACTACCTCCTACAAAATAAAATCATCTTTACCGCTTCAACTTATCCTTAACTCGACGCAATGATAAGTGTGCGCTCTTCCGTTAAATTGCCCGAATTTGCGCGATCGATGCTAGACGAAGGTGAAAGAGGAAAGGGGACACGGCAGCCCGGATTCATCGGTTAGGCAAAATTCTCTCCTTCGGCTCCGTTGATTCGGCACATACATATTCCCTAGCACAGCCGTCGCAGCAAATTAGAGCTGGATGCACTGGAGATACTGTGGAAGGAGGAGAGGGGGGTATTCCCTGCTAAGGAGGAAATCTCCATTCACGGGAACGCATCTGCCTCCAAATAAACTTGAGGGTTGGGAGTGAGTGCACTAAGCCCTCATACCCTTCCCCTCCATGACGTCCAACCCGCAATCATCCTCGCCCGCTTCCGAGGAAAACTCCACATCCAAGCCGGTATCTTCATCTTTAACTGGGTAGTCACGGAAATGCGCGAGATCCGTCCGGTCTGATTCGAAGCGATGGAGCCCGCATTGTTTTCCCTCGCGTGGAGTAGAGATCTTGCGCACCACGAGTTTAATTGCAAATATTATGTCGAATATCGAAAACTGTATCTAAAACTGCGAGAAAAGTGTCCCTTGAATTTACTTGGCCAACTGCTTCATAATCATTTGCACATCCATAAGCACGATAAGGATTACTCGAATGGAAACTAAAAATGTAACGGATAGGTATAGAGCAAAATAGATAATCTCAGAGGGTTTTTTCAGAAGAGGATAGCCATACTTTATTTATAAAATATTATTAAGTATGATACCCCTACAACTAGTTTATTTTTGCCTATTCCTACATCTCGCTTGCCTCAATAAATTTCATACCAGTCTATTTGCATGGAATCCTCGGTCCAAATTCCCTCAGAATGGAGCGTAGTAGCCTATTGGGTGCAAAGCTAAAATACCTACCTGTAAGTCCCGGCTTCACACCCCGGAAGAAGCCTTTGTACACCTAAATATAATATTAGAAAAGTGAGGTCTCCAAGCGAAGTGACTGGTCCTCGTACTCCAAACAAGTGGCATTCCCACAAATGCAGCTTAGTCTGGGGAGAGATTACCAGTATAAACCTAGCTACCCAACCTAAGAATGAATATTATGAATTATTTGGATAAAAGATACACTTTCCGGCGTAATTCGGTGAAAATATTTAATCTAATGAAAGCATTCCGAATACGTTCTAAATACTGCAACTTCACGTATTGATATAAAAGGACTTCAGATCAGACGATGGCTCTGTGAGCCGAAATGCGAGGTACTTGTGGATAAGTGCAACCACCTTTTACTTCAATAAAGGAAGCGCTTTTCTGTTTCCATACTTCTTTATTATTTATAGACAAGTGCATGCATTATGCTGCAATATGTATACTTTATACGGTTTTTTCTCGTTATTTCTGAAAAAAATATCTATATATTCAGATATTTTCAAAAACAGGCGTAATAGTTGGAGTATTTGTTCAACTGATTGTGACGGACCCTCCTTAAAGGTAAAAAAAAATTCTCACTGGATCCCTTTTTACAGCTCAATCAACAGGACTTTCAGACGGTGAGTCCCGACATCAAATCTGCCCAGGTCATCCATCACCTTCGATCTTCATCAAACGGATGAGCGGTGGGTCAGATACCTCCACAACCCAACGCCTCTCCCCGCGTGAATTGTTGCCAGCAAAGGGATGGAAAGCATCGAGGCGCGGCTCCCTCCAAGGGAAGGGAGGTGGGTGGGGCCTTTTATAGCCTCGCCACCGCCCCCATGCCTTCACACAATAGGGTGACGCCCCCTTTTAACCTCCTTTTCGGCCCCCTGTTTATCCCTTTCCCGACAAGTCCCATACACCCCCAGGAAGCACCCTGAGTAGCCCCATCCCGGAGCAGAACTTCTACCAGCCTCGAACACCTCCCTTCCTAAAACTCTCGTCCTATCCTTCCTTCTCGCCCTTCCCTTTCCAAAGATGAAGAAGGGTTGAACTTCTTAACTTTCCCACCTAACACTTGCTCCTCTGTGTATAAGGAAGCGTGAACCTGCAACGAATCCACTGCAATACACTCGAAATGGCGCAATTAGACATGATTATTCGACGCTAAAACCATTCATCATTCATTCTCAGTTTATTCTCGTAAGTTTTTCACGCCCCCCCTTGTTGTGTGGGCGTTATTGGCATAATTCACTGCGTGTAATTTCAAGAGCTACTTGACAATGTATCTAACTACAAAACTTTACGGTATGACGAGGGGTTAGATGGAAGATGGGACTTTCTAGTCCCAATCTCGCGAAGTAAAGTTACTTTATTATATTATTATTATTATTATCATTATTACAATCATGGTAAAAACTTAATTAAGGCTATTTTCAATTTTTATTTTTTTACTACGACGTATCGCACAAGTCAAGCTTGAAACGGTTTTATAAGAGAGATTCATCATAATTTGGGATAGTGGATAGTTTTATTTAACATGCCTTACTACTGCTTTACATGTCCTATTTTATCTTTTCTCTTTAAGTATGATAAGAGAGTACCCGTACACCTCCCCCATTTCCAGTACCCGTCGAGGAAGATGAAGAAGCGTTGAACTTCCTAACTTTCCCACCTAACACTTGTTCGTCTGCGCGTAGTGAAGCTTGAACCTGAAATGCACTGACTGCAATACCCTCAAGATGACGCAATTTGACATCAATTATGCGACGACCAAGCGATTAATCGTAATTTAGATTGCAAAAAGTTGTATTTAAAGTGGTTCAGTACTACTCTACCGGCCCTATTTTACCTTATGTCTTACGTATTACCACAGAGTACCAGTTCATTACACCCTATGGTATTAAATCTTAAAACCTACGCGTGTACCTAGAAATTTTCAGGTAACTTACAATATCCCTTCGTCTATGCATATCTGTGTTTCGAAAATACATATATACTTGTTGTCTCACTTAATGTTGAATTGGGATGGAAATTGTTCATTTATGGTATAAGTTAATACTGTCACAATATAAATAACTTGCGAAACTTTATTTACTCCATGTATCCACTAAATGTCGGTATTATCGCGAACATTTTAAATAAATAAACTTGGAATATCGTTCCCTCTTCATATGATACTTTCGACAACATTGATATTCTAAATGAAATTCAGAAAACATACTCTCAACCAAATTACGGGCTAAAATATAATTCTTCACCTAAGAACCTATTTCTACATGATACTAATTCTAAAGAGCAGGGACGTAAGATAGCATTTTTTTAATTAGATCGTTAAAAAACTCAAGGCCCAACCCAAACCCTCAGCCTCTCGATCATCAGTCAACCGCACTACTCAATAGACTACCTTGATCTCCCATTCCACTGCCACGATTTGTGAGCGAAATTTGTCCACGTTGAAATAATTATGTGCAATATTCTAGGCAGTAAACTTTAATTTCAACCCAAGTTTCAATAAAATATGATGAAGTCGCTAAATTGAAATCGAGATTAAATTTTATTGAGGCGAAAGATAACCAAAATGTTTTCAATCTAATGAGCAATATCAAAGCACGATATAATGTTACCAATAAAATTACCAGTGTGATGGTGAGATTAGAGGATTTTTTAAATTTTCCATTTGTAGCATACATATTCCAGAGGCATTACCGGTATCATACCGCAACACTCGATTTTCCTACTTAACTGTGATGAATTACTAACAGAAAAAATGTAAGAAAGCTAAAAAAATTACCTTTTTCCGATTTACCGACTTTAATTTTTTATTATATTTGATCATTTCCAATAATGCCATTTCTAAAGAAATCGGGGACTTTAATAACTAATAAATTGATTTTAGTTTTATCATAAAATTTGTTAAGGTATTTGTATAATAAAATTTAGAAACGCTAAAAGCAAATTCAAAAATTGTAAAACCCAATGAACACAATTCTGCTCTCAATATCATCCAGGCAGACAGATAAAGATGAAGTGAAAGATTGGCAAAATGCAAAGATGATAGAGGTAAAATATCCTGCCAATTCGGCTTAAAAGTTGCATTCAAAGTGCTTCTGTTGGCCTAGTATGAACTTGTTGAAACGAAAAAGATGTGGTTCATAATACTAAGTATTAATAAAACAGATGGTAGCGGTAGATGTTTTGTGGAACTTCTCCATCTTATGAAAGCTATTTAACTTTACAAAATTCCGCTCAATATTAAAGTTTAATTACCTTCCTATTTTTTTATTAATCCATCTTGTTTAAGGAAGCTAATAAATATGAAAGTGGCCAGTCAATGATCCGAGTCCAGACATAAATTAAGTGCGTGACAAATTTCGATGTAGCTAGGACAAAATTGCACGGCTTTTAAGTTTTAATTAATGCAGTTTACTTCTTCCTACGAGTGAAAGGTGGAGTTCAGGTAGTGTCTCTTTATAAGAATGCCAAAATTTAATAAGCTGCTTTAATAAGCTGCAGGGAAACAAAAGAAGGGACCCTTTGCTGCGTTAGTTCAATGGTACTGGTGGCATGATGAGTGAGTAGGGGAGGCCCAGGCAAGAAGCATAGCGCGGGTAAGAAGAATTACCGGTTTTCCACAAACTCACAAATAGATGGCGTCACGATACGCGTAGGCCGGGTCAGATGATCTGCTTAGCGACGCCATTAAAATTAAACAAAGCAATACAGACGTGAGTTTGTCGTTAAAGTGAATATGAACGGTTTCTGCTGTTTTCTTACGATTTTCGCCAAGGTTTGTACGTATTTTTTTACATTAATTGTCAATAGATCAATCATACTTTCTATTTGTTCGATGCCACGTTTCTTTAAGTTTGATTTGTGACAGCAGTCTTCCACTGACCACCAAAGATATATGAAAGTTTTACGTAACTTTCTAATATCGTGGCTTCAGGCAAGACGGGTAGGTACTCGTTTCGTAGGAGAAACACAATTTTTATTTGACTACCATATTTAACATGGACAAACAGGTGTGAAGAGCAGCACAACTATCACCATCAATAGATTTATCTATCAAAAGCAAAACGCGATTGTATATTTATTTTTAGAATGATTTTATTCTTCTTCAGGGGATTAAGCAAATATTTCGGAAAATTTTTGTCCGAATATATCGAAAATTTTCATATTTCCGGTTGTGCATCTGTACGCTGGATGTTATGGAGGATGCTCAGAGGTGTATTCACAATTTTTCTAAATGTTCCGTACTACTTGATACAACATCCCTGGTTGTAAACTAAGATTGTTGGTATTGGAAAATCAAAATTCAATCTAAATTATAAACAAAATATTAAGCGCTGATGATAATCAACTACAAAATCATCCCTTATAGTGTCTCTAACGCTTAATGCATGAATACTGTCGTGGAAATTTTGGCCTCTGTTATCGGATGTGAGAGAGTCTGCTTAGGTCACTCTAGGCAATTAGCGGGGCTGGGAGTCGGGGCTGAGTTGGGGATTAGGGTAAGTGGGTGGAGAATAGAGAGGACGACCCAAAGTCCCAATTACGCTGATACAGTCTTAAGACGTCAGGGATTTCAAGCCCCAACGTCCAGCCAGACATGTGGAAAAATATTTATCCCCTCAATTATGCAGAATACTAAGAAGTAGACTTAACAATGGGCTTAGAGCGTCCCACATATTAAGCATTCATTAATGAAGAAGTGTGCGTACAAAGCGTACAAAGTATTAATAATATCAACTTATCCTCAGGTTTACCTTGGTCGAAGATTTCAACATATGCTTCACCATGACAATGCCCCGTGTCACACGGCCATTTCCATTGGTGAATTTGGACCTATAAATGCACTGCCCTTGTTCCTATACCCCCCTATTCACCTAATTTAAGTCCTTATGATTCTTTCTTTCCCCGAAATTGAAATATGTCCTCAAAGTACTTCATTTTAGAACTCTGGAGAGCATTCAAAAGACTGTGACCTACCATTTGAAAGCCATGCCTTCCTTTCATTTCAAGACTTCCAGCGCTGTTACAAGAGTGGAAACAACGTCTCCGCCGGTATGTACCTGCCTAAGAGAATTAGTTTGAGGGGATTAAAAATATTTTTTGAAAAAAAATCTTTATTTATTACAAAATCAGCCTCATTACTTTTCTAATTCTAGAAATTCCCGCAGTTTATTTTCAACACCGTCGATATAATTAAACAATTTGAAGCAAAATTCAACTTATTATAAGGATCAAAACATATATTTAATTAAAGGAGAAAATATTATTATATAAAGGTTTTAATATTACTGAACACACAAATTTACAAGAAAATATGCCTAAAGCGTAAAAATTGACGTAAAATTCTGACGATTTGCACTCCGTGCAAAAAGTTATGAACCCGTTATGCTTTTTATAATTTTAAAATCATTTATAAGAATTGGTACGAACAGAAATTTCATTTATGAAAATTGTTCTAGCGTAGAACTTCGGGAAATTACGAGGAATAATGCATTTAGCGTGTATTTTAAAATTGTGATGTTAAATTAGATTCAATGTATAAGAGCATACAATAATATTGCATTAAAAATCGAAATTGAAAGAAAATGCGAGCTAGTATTCTAATTATGCCCAACTCGAAACTATTCGTACTATGAACTATAAAACTATTAATCAGTTATACTACCACGTCAATTAAGTATTGGATTTGTACTCATTAATAACCATTTTTTTAAGAGAAAAAATGTGTCTATACTTCTGAACAATGGTAGTTGGAGAAGAAATCCAGTGCTACTCGAGAAGCACTCCTTCTAGTTTTTTGGTGAAGTTTTAATTTTTTGGGTCAATTAGCATCAACGGGTAGTTAAATGTTCTCCTAATTCATAATTAATAAGAAAAGTAAACAGTATATCTCGATTTACGTGGCCCACAATAATATAATCACATACACCAGACGGAAGTATTTTTTTCAGTTAGGCTACAGAAGAGCAATTCAATTTGTGTAATCACAGCAGTTATATAAAACAGATCAGTCTCAAAAATATTATGAATGATCGTCGTATCAAAAAGCGGACGATTTGTACTCCGTACGGAAATATATTAAAAATTTATGCTATGTATCATTATCCTATCAATTATAAGAATTTATACGAACAGAAATTCCACTTATGCATATTGCTCTTGCTTAGTACTAAGGGAAATTACGAGAAATAATGTATTAAGCGAGTACTTTAAAAATTAATGAAAAATAAGGTTCAGTGTTTAAGATTATATAATAAATATTTCATTTAAACTTGAAATCGAAAGAAAATGCGAGAGATTATTCTAATTATGTACATTTATCTGCTTTGCATCATTAATTAACCTCTTGGCAGCACATTTTCCGTCAAATACTCTACTGGGTGCGACTAAAATGATCTTAAATCTTTAATATTGAATAAAGTCATACATCATTTAAACAGGTATTGGAATTCCGGATGTTCATACGCACAATTAAAGGAAATTGCACAAAGATGATGTTTTTCAGTTACGCCATTAAAAAAGACAAGTATCAATCTGTTTTAAAGCAAGGCTACATCAACGCTAAAAAATGAACAGTAGAATAATTTAAGAAACTGATGGGCCAGCTATATTTAAAGGAAAAGATATGGGATACAAGGCCAACCCTAATTATGGATGCACTTGGCGGCTCCATGGAAATTAAGGGAGAATCTATCACTATCAAGAGTTTGGAAGACCTTTTGGGAGATTTGAATAATTTAAATGGGAAGCCAGGAAGTACGATTCCATGATATTCAAGCATGACTTGACTCAAAGTCTTACATGGAAGAAGGACAAAAGAAAAAGGACAAGGGTCTGAAAGGAAAACTGAAAGTTAGTGATGGCGTGGACGTGAGGGTCTGGGGTTGAAGGGGATGTATAAGTTTCATGAGAGGAAGAATAAAACATTTAGGGGCTGAGAGCCCATTTAGAAGGTCACCGCATGAATCTATCATAGCACCCATCATTATTATTTAACCTTCCATCACTCTCCTGTCAAAAACTGCCGCAAAACTTTGTCTCCCATCCTTTCGGAAGTTACCTTGCTAAGTTTCTATTACCTAGTCAGGATCCCACCAATCAGTCTCAACTCCGAAACCATTTTCAAAGCTATTTTAATTTTTTTTCAAACTGGCTTATATATATTAAGCCTGTAGCAGTAACGGGTACAGAAAAAAATCAAGGGGGGCACAAAAGATATCTTGAGCTACCGACTTTTTTATCGTAATAAAAAGTAATCAAGTTACATGCAAAGGCTAAGAAATTTTTATTTAACAGATTGTAATTAAAACAGTGCCATTTAATGATATATAAAGCTACAGTTGTTATTCTGCGACGAGTTGTGTTAGAAAGGTGATGAGACTGATTTTGTGCTAAATTAAGTTTTTATTTTATTTTATTCAAAAAATATTGTTAACCCCCTCAAAAAAAATCCTTTAGGCAGTTACATGCCGGCGGAGTCGTTGTTCCCACTCTTGTAACAGCGCTGGAAGCCTTGAAATGAAAGGAAGGCATGGATTTCAACTGGTAGGTCACAGTCTTTTGAATGCTCTCCAGAGTTCCAAAATGATATACTTTGAGGACATATTTCAATTTTGGGAAAAGAAAAAGTCATAAGGACTTAAATTAGGTGAATAGAGGGGTTTAGGAAAAACGGCAATGCATTTATAGGCCAAAATTCACCAATGGAAATGGCCGTGTGACACGGGGCATTTCCATGGTGAAGCATCCACTTGTCTGCAATGTCTAGTTTCACATGAAATACTCACAGGCAGAAATCTTTTGAATGTTCAAATCGCTTGTCAAAATTTGATGCAAAAGTTTGATGGTGAAAGCGTTTAAATTTAACTGTTCACTCATCATTCTTAATGTTAAACGACGGTCTGAGCTCACAAGAGTCCTCACACTTCCAACGTTTTCGTTATTTTTTGAAATTTTAGGCCTTCCAAAGCGAGGTTCATCTTCAACGTGTTGTTGGCCTTCTAAAAATGATTTGTGCTAGCGGAAAAGTTGTGCTATTGACAAGCTATGTTCCCCATCGGCCAGTTTCAACTTTTCAAAAGGCACCTTCACGGATTCACCAAGTATTGTATTTGTATGTTATGCAAATTTTCATACAGCATCATCGGTGCGTCAATTAATTTTACAAAAAAACCCAAAGTCTGTATAATTAGTATTTTTACGCTACTCAGACGTAGACATTGAGTTATTCATGAAATCATGAATAATTTCTTTGAGCACTAGCCAACTTTAGGAGCAGTCTAAGAGTGGGAAACATCTGAATAATATGTGCACATATGAGATGAAAATAAACATGCAGCGATGAGTCTAACAAGATTAATGATGGACTTTTCATTGACAATATTTTATCAGAATTTCACGAAGATAAACTTTGATGAAAAATGTGGGTCAAGTTTTTACATTTTTACATTCATAATATAAATTATAAGTGAGATAAGATTTTATTTGAAACAAATGTAATTAAAAATCTTAAATGGTTATCATAACAACTAAAGATTAAAATAAGTAACCTCTCGTACCTTTTGAAATTTTTCGTCATTTAAATGTGCTAAATAATATCGTATCAACGTTAAAACCGAGAGTAACTTTCGTAAATGTAATACTCACCCGGGGACCTGGGTCGAAAAAGTGAGTGGGTATGTTCAATATATTTATTGGAGTAAAGGTGAATCAATGCATCTCCAATAAATCGATAAAATATAAAATAATTACCAAAACACCACATCGTATATCATGGCACTTAGGTATATCATGAGATCTTAAGCCGCCAATACCGTGGAGGGGCAAAATGTATGCCAAATAAGATAAATCCTCCGAAAAGGGGCAACGGGGTTGGTTTCCTGCTTCTTGGCTACCTCAAATCCAAATAGTTTTCTTCGAACGGCTAAAGAAACAACCTCGGGGCTTACCCAGGCCACTTATGAAGCAAACTCCTACTGCAATGGATATAGCTCATACTCTACCCAGCCCTTGGGCGCGCTAAACTCAGTCTACAAGGGAACCGTCTGCTAGTGCCACCTGTGGTTTCCCACGAGGTCCCTCTGTCCAGTAAATTTCTCCGGCAAGATTTATGCTCTGAAGATCCTCCGACATCCATCGGACTTGAATCAAATCCCATCCGATTAGCTGACAACAATAATAAGAGCCTTTTCCATCAGCCAGCTTGAGAATGCATTCGATAAATTTTTTTCCCGGAAAGAGTTACCATGAAAATATTTAATTCCAAGTGAGAAAAGAGGACAAATTGCAGCTAAGAACAAGAAGGAAAATTATTTAGCGTAAATTCATTCTACAAAGAAATATTTTAACTTATTAAAAAGACCTTATCCGGAATCCGAAAAACTGTAAAATGTGCTACACATTGTTTATACTGTAAATTATTTCCTCCAACCTCCCGAAAGCTAAAGAGGTGTTCCAAGTTAGCTGTTGGTTGACATAAACATATATCAAGCAAAAAGTGGCTTGAAAAGTGAGACTTTTCGTCCAATATTCAAGTAATCTAGATTTTTAGGATATCAATTAATGAACAAAAATTATTGTGCATTTTTTGATCTGTCATGATTTAAGTTTTATTTAACGCATGACTAGTAGATACATGAATGCAAATGATTGAATAATATCTACGGGTTCAGTACCTATTGCTGGTTACCCACATAGTAGTGGGTCGCAAATTGTTATAAAATTGTTTTCGATTATTGCATGTAACACCATTAATTATGCTAACCAGCCACCCGGATTGCAATATTGGGAAATGCCATGCTATCCAACGTTTCGACGTGACTGTAAAAGTTAATCACTCAAAGACCAAAGATCAGCTTTAAAAGACTTCATATACTATCTTACAATCATATGGCCTAAGTTAGACAACTGTAAATATAAGATAATGGTCTAATGTGTACCTGGCTAGACAATATGTACCTATTGATACAAAATAAATCTAGATAATCAAGAATGTTTCCCTTATATATTTTTTCTCGAGCTTTCAGGTGAAAATTACTCTACTGCGGATTTTCAATGAGATATGCTTTCATCAAACCGTTAAACCTCTGCTGTGGGTAATTCTACTGCCTACCAGCCAAAACTCATATTTTGTCCAAAACTAACAAAGGGCGTAATTTTATCTCCACAGGTTATTCAACCTCTGTCATCCATTGCCGGAAAACAGCCTTTGGGTCCATTAAAAAATCACATAATTAAAGCTTACTCATATTTCACCAACCAAATATCATATTTAGAGAGAAGAAAGGTCCCCAGTTGCAAAAGAAATTTTTGAAAATGAGAAAAGAAACGATAAAATATCTCGTTAGTATGTGTGAGACACTCCAAAGAAGTTAAAACAAATGCCAGTAAGGATTTAAATCCAGTCAAAAAGTAGAAAATGCTCCAAGCAAATACGTATAAGTCAGGTGCACTGGAAATGGAAGTAAATGTGAAAGAGAGTTGTGAAAGGCGAAAAAAAGTCCTGACAAACTCTTCCATACTACTCTCGATGACAAGTATGGTAAGAGGTAAAGGACAGTGACACAATATTTCTCGATCGTCCATGTCGTTTCCGTTAACTTCACAAAATTGGCCCCTTTCAGTTTCCATTCAACCGAACCAATAGCATTTCATGGGGTTTTGAACGATTTCTGCATCAAAACTTTCCGAAGGCATCTATATCTTTTCTGAGCCAGAATCAGTTAAATTGAGGAAATCATACCTGTAGAATCCCGTGTATCACATTTAAACAGAAAAAGAAGAGCTTTGCACTGAAATGGAGCATGTTGGGTGGATTAGAAGCAGCTAGGGATTAAAATTCGACTACACTATATAAAACTGATAAAGACCCAGCTGCTTTCTATAGCTAAATTTTCCCTAATCTTAAAATGGAGTCTTATTAATTTATGAGTGCATTCAACTACATTCCAATGCAAAAAGGAGCAGAAAATTTAAATTAATTCATCGCATGATGACAAAACAAAAATGTCTATTGAGGGATGCCAAAAATGTAAAAAAAGGAAATCCTGCTGTTATTTTTACAAAAATTAAAAGGGTTTGGAGAGAATAAATTACAACCAAGTTTTATTTTAACATAGGTGTTCTTATTTCTTTCAAACTCAATACTCGAAAGTTGGAGCAGGGAAATTCAGGCGAAGGCGGGGCTGGAGAGGGAAGGAATACAACATTTTAAAATCAGTAACTTAATAACCACACAAAAGTAAATTACTAGAGTCTAAAAGTCCTTTTTTTGCGTGATAGAAATAAAATTGCCTGCCTACAAACCGGTGTAGTAGTAAGTAGCATTTATAAGCAGTTAGTGAACAAAATTAGGATTCGTCAAGCGTATTGTGGGAAGATTTTCGGATGAGAAAGTAAAATAAAGGTGCTATTTCGCTCTCGTCCGACCGCACCTTGAATATGCAGCGAGCGTATGGGATCCGGTGCAGAAAGACTTAATCCGCGAACTGAATAAAATAAAAAGGAAGGCTGCGCGTTTCGTCAAAAACTGCTGCAGGCGTACAGACAGAGTTACCCAGATGTTAAGCGAATTAGGCTGGGAGCCGCTGGCGACTGGCGACTGTGCGCTAGGCATAGATTGCTTGAAGAATTGAGATTAGATATCTTTAAGAGCGACACAGAGAACATAATATTAGAGCCACTTTATATTTCCTGGTCCGATAGAAGTGATAAATTAAGAGAGATGTTTTGCCGAACGGATAGATATGGGAATTCGTTTTTCCCCCGAACCATAAAGGACTTTAACAAACGCTTGTCCTAGCTTCGTTAGAGCACTTCATTTTTTCTAGCTGTAAACGGCTGGTGCCTTAAAACCCCCTGCCGCACGCCTTTTAGGCGGCTTGCGGGGTATTGTGTAGATGTAGATGAAAATTGATTATTCTGCGTTACACTAATGTTTAAGTTGAATGTTTATCTCAAATTTGTGGCTAGAAAACTCATCTTTCCTTTAAATTTTGCATTGAATGCGCTAACATCCATTACCTGAAAATATGAAATGTTGAGATTACTTACACAGGAAGACAGGAAATCACCATCGGAAAATTATTTATCTTCAAGATCCAAATCACATCTCCTAATAAGCCATTAATTTGGTACTTTCATAGTTACAAGAAATCAAAATATTTATTTCATATTTTCTAAATACGTTTTCTACCATAATCTCTAAACGTCAAAGGGAGCCCAATGACATTGCAAACAGTGAAAATAGAATTTAAATGGCGTAGAAAATTAGAAAAATAGACGATAGTTTCGAGCAAAAGTTTCCAAAAAGAAATTCCATATTTTACGTGAACTTAGGTTTTCGTGAATTTCTTACGCGCTTAATCTTCATATACTACCTGAGGCTATTAAGATATCAAAACTAATACTACCTTATAGCGGTAATAATAATCGGTTAGCCTACATAATTGTCTTACAATGACATATGTATTTTTATTAATTAGGGACAGTAGGGCGAAGTGCTCGGCTAAAGTGGAAAAGGGAAATATTTATTTTAATACATGAAAATCACTAACTTAGTAACTACGTAAAAGTAAACTACTACTCTCAACAAGTCCTTCATTTACGTGAAAAAAAAATAATTTAGGTTTTTCTGAGTTTTTTACACCCTTAATCCTCATAACATTATGTTAATATATTAGGATATTAAAACCATTACTAACGGTTAACGCATCCAATTAACACCGGGAGCCAACGCCACGCCAAAACCTTAAATTTTAAATTTTCGCAAGTTTCCGCAGACACCACCCTAGCCCGGTTTCAGGTCACTCCATAAATTATTTCCCACCTCGTCGTAACGTTTCCCAGCCCACAACCATGCTGGGCCGGTCCACTTCACCCCTTAAAACCACAAGGTCCAAAGCCCATGAACCTTTTCCTTCCCACACCACCCACACTACGACCACACCCCTCAAAACCGCACACTGTGTGGCTCCAATCTATTTTCCTTTTTACCCCGCTTCTTCCTCATCCTTCTTGGTTCTCGGCATCCACTCCACGCATCGCACGCCCAACGTCCTTGAAGGGACCGGACGAAGATTTACCGTCTCCGCCCAACGCCTCCCCTCTTTTCCCCTAACTTCGATGAACGGATCCCTCTAGAAGCCCTCCTCTGGAGGCCGGAGGGGATGCGACCGGACTTCCTCCCCTGGGTTCTCCCCTGACGACGACAATTTCGCCGCATCTCCCTCCCGCTCTCTTATCCGCGGGCGACATCCAAGGACCCCGCTAGGCACTCTCTCCTTCGCCGAACTCCCGTATGCATTGACCCCATCCCTGTATAATGGTGACGAGAAACCCACAAACGGGACTACGTGATTTAGAGCGTTGAAACTAATTAGAATAAAGCATTGTACAACATAAAATGATGTCGCACACTATGGGCGAAAATACTAGTTAAAACGAAACATAGCTGTATTTCCACAGTCTTTAATCCAACACGACGCAATTTATTGTTACAACAACAGTGTCATTATCGTAGTCATTGTCATTATCAACATTGTGGTAACAGCAATAAGCGTCGTGGTGGAATAAAAAACAATTTTGATAATGACGACTATGACGATGTTGTTGTAACGACGAAACGCTAATGCGAGCATGCATGTGGCAGCATAATAAGTTAGTATGGGTAACGGTTTTTGTACCATGCTTTGTGCATATGGGAATCCTCTGACATTCTGCATGCTGGTGTTTTAATCACCCCATGCCAAACACCCTAGAGATGGCTCGCAAGGTATTAGGTAGATGAAGATGAAACGCGCCGTGTTCGAATAAATTCTGTGGAAATATTACAATGTCTCGTTTAACTGATATTAAGAACTTCCACCACAAATAGCCATATATCAACACAAGATATGGACGACAATATTCAATGGTTCCTGCTTCTTTCACTGTCTTTATCCGCGGTCGACATTCAGGAACTGCGAAAAATATATTCCCTAGCCTAATTCACAGTGTCCGGCGATATCTGGTGGAAATATTTTATATCCATGAGAATAAAATAAAATGGTAACCTTCCACATAATTTTATTTATTCACTAAAGTACCGACCCGGTTTCGACCCGTAGTGTCATTATAACCGGGTCGTTACTTTAGTAATATCGAAACCGGGTATATATAATATATAAACCGGGTATAAATATCGAGACCGGGTCGGTAATTTAGCAAATAAATAAAATTGTTTGTAAGGTTACCATTTTATTTTATTTTAATTTAGTATTTTATTTTTACTTCAGTAATATCGAAACCGGGTATATAAAATATATAATACCGAGTATAAATATCGAAACCGGGTCGGTACTTTAGTAAATAAATAAAATTGTGTGGAAGGTTACCATTTTATTTCTATTCTCATGGATATTCCCTAGCCACTTGCATTGTCCTACAGCCCTGGAAAGAGAACCTTTAACGTTTAAATAAAAATACATTATAAAATACCAAAATAAACAGAGCACCTTAAATACCCATATGAAAGCTACAGCGTGATGGATAGCGTAACAGCGATTACACAAAATGAAGCATCTCACACACTATATACGCCAGTGTTGAAACCTCTTCCGCTTCCCCTTACTCGCGTTCGACATTTCCTTGTGGTCCTTAAGGCCCGATCTCATGGTTCTCCACCGCTAAAAAGACCCCCTAAAATACCATCCATACCATAAAATATAAAAACCATTTAAAGCACCATATTAAAAAGAGAAATTTTACTGCCCACGCAGAAGAAGATACGTGATGCAGGGAATTGCACCCACTATAGGCGTAGTCTAAGATATAAGAATGGCATGCACTGTGTACGTTATTATCGCAGCCTCTTCTTCTCTCTTAACCGCGGGCGACAATCAGGGACCCCGAAATGTTCTCGGAAAGCCTCCTCTTACCAAAAGTCCTCGAGAAAGTGAAAGCGAGAATTTGAAATACCTAAATGAAAGAGGCCTATCTCACTGAAGGCCAAAAATATAACAATGAATAACGTCATGGACACCATTATCGAAGCTTCTTCCTCTCTCTCTTATCCGTGATTGGCATCCATAGATTCAGAAACGCCCTTCCACTAGCATATAGAGAAATCGATTTACTATCTAGTATAATGGCGGCGACCAACAGCTGAGGTGATTTGCGCCCCGAGGGAATGGTTGGTAAGGAAGGGTGGAGAGAAACCTGGTATCGACATTAGCCTGCTCTTAACGAAAGGCGCCAAGGGGACCACGGCGTGAAGTGTTGGATCAAGATGGACGGAGTGTTGCGCTTGAATTGTCTTCCACACAACATTCGAGCAGGGATTATCTGAAAATTATCTGCCACCACCGGGATTTGAACCCGCGTCCATGCGTTGGGACGCCAACACTCAAGCCTTCAATCAATCCAATTATCCTATCTTCTAAGAGACTATATAAACTATCAAAAGAAGCTCCACTACGCACACAGAAACGATTACGTGTTGTCCCCCAATCCTGTAAATGTAAACCGTCAAACTAAAGCGAATGCGTGACTGACAGCATTTCTAATGATCCAAGGAATATACTACAAAATATGGACCGATGTAAAGTACACTGGAGAGGCTGTGGTTCGTTCAGTGCTGAGAATATTCCCGTTCCAGCATAACAACATAGTGTTTTGTTTTTACCTGCGACGAGGTCCCCAATGGAGTTGTTTCCTATCCCATTAAAATACTCCACTTCCGATATCCGACACGGCGGCTAATACAATTATGAGCCGAGTCTTATCCTTCACGCTTCCAAAATATTTACGAATCATGTATAAGAAAGGTGCAGTAGGTATTGAGAGGAATTGGGACGGGTAAAATACACTATCTATATCTACATTACTATTTTGAAGATCAATGAAAGGTCACCATATTTGACACTATAGAAAATCGAGAAATTAAGAAATGTTTTACGGAAGTATCTACAAGGACTTTCAAAGAATTTTAGTCCAGAAAAATGACATATTAAGATTACAATATCCCGGATTCGACAATAACATAAACAATTTTAACGTATATAATATTGTGTAACGTAAATAATAATAAACGTGGAAAATATCAGTATCATTTTTCAAAGAAAAGAGCATCACTTCTGCGTTACAACGTTTTTATCAAAAAATGCTGACAATAAGAAATGACGGAATAAAGTACACATTTACTATCCAAATATTTAATTAATATCGTCAAGCACGAGGCAAAAAGAACGAGGACCTAAGAAAAATCTAGATACAAATTAAATTTTTTTAAATGAGAAAAAATCTTCGCAATGGTGTGATGGAATATCTATGGTATCCTTAACTACGATATTGCAACGAAGGATGCCGCTGTGTATTCAGTGATTTGAATAAATCAGGTTACAATGCACGGTGTTGTTTCAACCCTATATTTTAAGATGTTGCATCACACAACTCACTCCTGCAATGACTGCGATATGATGTCTCTCGAGTGTCGCAGCCGATGCTCCGCATTATTGAACGACCCGAGGCTTGGACCACACCTGGCAGCTCCGGAACCCTTTCTCCCACCCACATTCCAAAAATAAAAACAAGGGGGAATAAAGAAAAATTGCGGGAGACGAAAAATGAACCCTTTTCCCGAAACCTTCATCGCCGTCTCGGCAGAGCACTCCCTCTCATCTCAAACTCTTCTCCCAGCTTATTCTCTCGGACCGTCACAACTGCACGTCAGCATATTGGATCGTTTACCAAAATAAATAGGGATTTTTGTTTCCAAAAATCGGTAAAATTCTTAAATAAATTAACAATGAATTGCATAAAATTCTAAACCAAGAAATTATTCATTTTCGGTTACTACCACGTCGGTTGCTGTAGCCATGGCTACGGTATCGCAGGGACTTTTGCCAGCGTTTTTAGCGCCAGCTTTACGCGGAAGAGGGTGATTCACAATTCTCGCCCTCAATATGCAGGGCTCCATAGCCACCAGTTCTTGCAACTGTTTTTCCATTTGCCTGCTTCAGTAATTTCATCCAATGGGCGTCTAGATGGAATTCATTGTCGCGATTTTAATTGTATGTCCCGCAATTTCAATGAATTTTGATTTTATTCTGGGGTAATATCTGATCACTTATGAATTATCTTCGCTTCGTTAAATTTCACTTCGTTCCCCGGGGTCCAGGAATGCTACGACATGGCGTACAGTTGAAATTGACTGTTCCGAATGGCCCTCAGCTGCTTCTGCATTCGTAATTTCAATGAACAGCAAGTCTTGCCAATGAATGCCTTACCATATGTACAAGGCACCCTATAGACTTATTTTTCTCCATCCTGGTGGGTTTTGCCTTTGACCGAAGTTAAAATATCACCAATTTTATGACATAGTTGATTCTAGTGGTGACACTATTTCTCCTCAAGGCTCTGGTAATCCCTCAGGTGGTTCCAACGATGCACGGGATGATGGCCCAGGCTTTTCTGTCATCGTTTCCATCTGAGACACTGGTGTTTTGCTTAGCCTCTTTTAGAACTGCGGCTTTCGCATTTGCCTTTGGAACTTTCGCATTTTATAAGCTTTTTCTCCAAGCTTAAAAATTGGAAAGAATTACATACTTGACAAAGTATCTTCTAGCATGATTACAAGGTGTTTCACATAAAGTGCGATTACTTAAACTTCCGAAAGGACAATATTCAATTCTGTAATCCCTGCATTTTACCATTAATTGTAAATACTTCACAACCAAACATTAGTTTCCGGTTGAATTCCGATTATAATACCAGATACAATACGCTTGCTTACGATATTTTTTATCAATTTGTATATTTGCATATTAATCATATACTAATGCCTATGTAAAACATTTTTATTTTTCAAGACGGTGTCGCGTCTGAGGTCGCGTATTGCATGACACTTGTACTGCGTTTCCATTCTTGAAAAACATATCTAGATTGGGTTTTGGAGTGGATTCAAATCCAAATTTAAATTTGCATTAAAATTTCCATATTCATACTCAGGCTTCAGAATTAACATTAAATGGCGTAACTAAAGATTAGCTTTTCGAAACTAAGCGACACTACATCCGGTATTTGACAACTAAGTTATACAAAGGGTTAATTATTCAAACTAAAAAAGGTTTTATTCCCTCGATATTGCAATAAATAAAGAGAAAATGATCAAAGTAAAGTTTTGGTCGATAAATATGGCCCAATAAATGTCATCTCAACTTTGCAACAATAAAAACGAAGCAAGGTATGAAGAATATCTAGAAGCTTCAAATTTTAAAGGAGGGATGTTTCGCATTCCAAGCCAAAACGAATCTCCAGATCTGGGGCAATATCTACAGGCAAGGAAACACCTGGAATATGGATGCCTTTTAGAGTGTTTCGATGAGGGCGCTTTTAGTGCAGAAACAAGTGCGCCTTATGAATGGAAAGAAAAGGTCACACAAAATTAAAACCGATATTTTAGTCTGGAGCCTGCCAACCTTTCTCAAGGCAAAAAATACATTTAAAAATTCAAATTTTCCCTTTTTTTCTCAAAAACATTTTCTCTACAAGCACGGACGACACTCATAAGAAATATCGGTTTTAATTCAGTGAGAACCCTTTTCTTAAGTGCTTCCAATTTTATTCCAGACAACTGCCTCCTGGAATTGTTCGCCGATTAAAACTTTATGTGAGAATTTTTCAAAGATATGAACGGATTCTACGTTAATCAATTATTCAGTATCAGATAGGGCGTCTTAAAAAAAGAGTGTAGAAGTCTAAAAATATTAACATTAGAGTCATATTCAATGTGTTTGATAATAAAATGTGATTCCCGATGTGATGAACCCTTAATAACATTTTTTTACTCGAAACTCATTCTCGTTCTCGTCAAAAGCATTGATTAAAAAATCATTTCTTACCTCTATAATCCCGAGGACAATACAAAGATATCGTAAGTAGCGATACGGTGTGAAGTATAGAATATGAATTTACTAGCTGACCCGGCGAACTTCGTATCGCCTAACAATTAATGAACTTACAGTTTACTTACACCATTTATAAATCAAGAGCGGCTGTATCGTTTTTAATCATTTTTAATTTATTATAATGAAATAAGGATACAAATTCAATAAAACTACGTAAATGAGTACCAAAATTGCTTGTCAGAAAGACATTTTCTTTATTGAATCTACATAGGGTGGATCGGAGCACGTTTACGCGGATTTTTTTCAACAAATTTTCTTACGTTTTAGCTTAAGAAATTTTGGGCATTGTGGTTTAATAAAGCAGTTCATGAAATAAAAATTATACGAATTCAGTGGTTGGCTATTTGCGTTATTAGCTGTAACAAAAATGTTTTTAGGTCCAAGTCCGTTGCATACACTTGGCCCATTCAGGGGGGAGGTTGACACAACCCCAGACCGACGCTTGACTGATGCTCAAAATCGTGCAAGAAAAGCCCATATGAGGCAGCATTTGCATTAAATGACTTAAGGCGCGCCAGTTTTAGTATCTCTGTTTGGTAAAAATGAACTGCGTAAACGTACTGCATGCGTAAACGCACCACGGTGAGCTCTACACATTCGGGTTTAATGTCTTGTGTCAAGCACCTTCTGATAAACAACAGTTTTTGTTTTGTTATCAGGCGCAAGATGAAGCAGATGAAGCTAAATAAATATAGCGAAGCAAAGCAGTGACGCAGCGAGGGGAGGTTTTGGGGAATAACCCCCACCCCCCCCAAGAGCTTAGAGAATTTTTTTATGAAAGATTTTGTTATTAATATTAGGGGGACGGATGACTAACAAACAAAACATATTTAACTATTCACACAGCCGCAAAACCCACTATTTTGAACTGTTTATCTATTTTGTAAAATGTCTGAGGGAAGTGCCCCCACACTTCCCGCTTACCTTAGCGAGTTTTCTATACCCTACAGACCCGTGGTATTAGCTACGCCCAAAACCCCCTATCCTAGCTACGCAATTGAAGGGAAGGAAGAAATACAGAGGATGGTTTATCGACTCGTGAACATAGCACGTTAAATTGACCATGAGAAAATCATGGGTTTTCATTAGCACATGAGCACAAACAACACAAAAACTGAAAGACTGACCATGCGATTTTTTTAATCGTTATCACGAATGCAACACGAATTGGAAATTGAATAAGTTTAAGCTCAAAAGGGCATATGAGTTGAGATAATGGAATCTACGGAATAAGGACTTCCTCACCTTTGAATTTTCCTTTGAGTGAAGTTGCGTGAATCACATTCATTACCAATTATTTTAATCACCAAACACGTTCCGTTGGATAGTTATGGTTGGTTTAGGCTTCGAAAGATCATGAACACAGAAGCTACATTTTTCTGTAAATCGTGCCTTGGTAAGCCAGGTATGTCCAAGGACTTAAAATATTCAGATAGATAGTTGGTGATTTCTTCTTCGTTTGTTACACATTTAAAAGATTCGAATTCATGCAGAGTACGAACTATTTGAATTTACCTCGTTTTAGTCATCCGCATCTTCGTTCTTGCTCGCTAAATCAACCATCTTTGATTCTTTTGGAGATCAATCATATTCTGGAACTCTTTGTTGATGAGCTCACTGAAACTAATTTGAAATCATTCCAAGGAAATGAGTTAAAACTACTCGATTCCTCGACAGGAACACGGACATTACCGTTTGTCAACAATTGCTTGGAGATTAGTTTACAAACACGGTAGTGAAGTGTCAACTCGAGCTGGGCCACGGCTGGGCTTACAATTACCTCGAATTAAATTTTTTAAATGTAATTTCAATTTAATTAATATTTTGAATATATTTAGTAATTAAAATGTTATATTGTTACTAAATTCAGTTATTAAAGTGGTAAAAACAAAACAAATTATTTAATTTGTAGTTTTAACCGACTTATCAATTGTTGTGTTACTATAACTCCTAAAAGCATGTCCATAGGAAAGAGATGAATTTTTTTTGTTAAATTATCCTTTTTTTAATGGCCTATATGTTAACCCCGCCTGAGACGAATCCAAAGAACCAAATCTCATTGAAATCGGTGCAGCCGTTCTCGAGTTATAAGTGTTCTAACTAACACGATTTTCGACTTTCTTTTATATATATAGATTGCAACAATAGAGGTTGGAAGTCGTGATAACGTCTTTGAAAATATTTATTAATTACAGAAGCGGTATATTACAAAACTACAACGTATCGTAAGTTATGAGACAAACCACTTGTTGTGCATCCTAAAAGACAGCAACGTCATCACTTCCAATTTTGCCCTAAACTATACATGTTATGGCACCCCATCTTTTTCCATTTATGGAAAAAAATCAAAGTAATAGGTCTAACAAAACCAAACATGCATAAAAAACTGTTATTCCTAAATTCTACTCGTGTTAATACGTGCCGTTACAGAAAACGGAGGACCTATTGAAGATACGGAAACCTGAACTGAAGGTGTGGGTACGGCAGTATTCTCAAAATGCAAATATGCAACCATAAAGATGATGAATAAAATCAATTTTGTGATGAAAAGGCATACAAATGAAAATTTTTGCATTAAACTAAAAGAAAGTTGACTACATGTAATGAGATCGTTTTTTATTTAACATTTGAAGCACAATTAATTAAACCGGACTGCTAAGTTGGGAAAATCGTCGGTGAGAGTGATAAAGAAAAACGTAACAGAGGACGATAAAGAGGAAGGTCGAAATGGAGGAGAATTCGAGGAGAAAGGGAGAGATTTTATTGGTAATTAAATTTGGTTTCTCCATTACGACGTACTTCACCGTAGAAAAGCCCGTCACAGGAATTTAAAGTGAGATCCGTGAAAAGCCATTCCCATCAACACAATTTAGATGAATTCCAGTCAGGGATGAGTTTAAATTCATTTCATGAGAGTGGTGATAATGGGGTCGTATACTTCTGCGAAAACTTTCATAGAACAAGGGTAGACGAAAGAGAAATTCAACCCCAATCAATAGCATCAACTGCTATTCATACTGAAACTTAATTAAAACTAATGCATTATAAATTAATATTGATTCAATGAATCTACGAAGGTTGACCATATAATCATTTCATTCTTCATTAAGGAATAAAAGTACAAATTAAAGAACCATGTCACAATAGCGAAGGTAATAAACTGGCTTAAATTCATTCCACCAAAGGAATATCTTGAGTGGGAAGATAAAGGACTTTATCCTCTCCCCAGGGCAGTCAAATAACACCCAACGTATTATAAGGCGATATCTTCGGTAATTTAGAAAATTATTACATATTGCCCACCAGCCTAACCCAAGAAATGGTTCCGCTAATGTACGCGAAAAAAAATTCAGAGCAGATTTTAGCTCTCATAACTTGCATAACTTACGAAAATACTTTTTGGCTTCCATTCATGAAGAATTTTTTCCAATGAGCGCTCGAAAAATGAACAAATTGCATGGATAAATTCCATAAGAACGACCATAACTACAGTAAAAGTATTTCTGAATCATGTTTAATATTTCGTTAAGTTATTGGCCAATAACAAGAATTGCTACATATATTTCACTGTTTCTGTACAAATTCAAAGCTATCAAAGCCGTCAAGTCAACTTTTACCAATAGCTATGTTCATATGTTACTCATTTATGAAAAAAAATCAAGGCAACAGCCACAGTACCTCCGAAGATATAAAAAGCAATCAATATATATAATTGAGAAAAGTATTGCTATGATATGGAAATTTTAAATGCTGTTAACCATAGTTAAATTAAAGAAAATTCTATCTTAGCTACCCCAAGCAACTGATTGAATGAAAGGAATGTATCAAAATTCAAATCAACTCTTTTCTGTTAATGATTGTAAATTGGTGTTTATTTTACTATACACGCTGAACTATTGTGAGACATGCATTCTATGCATGCGTTGGAGTATAATTACAGAAGGAGCATTGCATTCTAACTACACTAGGTTTTCTCACATTTTCATCAAAGCCCTTTAAATGGAATAATAAATTAACGACATGTTGGCCTTACCTGCATTGTTAATAAATAAAAAAATGAAACCATTAGATAAGCTTATACATACATATAAGAGAAGAAAAAATAACTCGTTTAAAAGAAAAACAATTATTTTCACCTAAATGTTTGTGAAATGAAATAAGACCAAAATATCTAACACCTGACAGAGGCTTTGTTCAAGCCTCTCTTTTTCGGTCAACTTACGAGGTAATACCGAGAAAGAAATATAAAATAGTAAGGATAGATGTTAGCACTGGGAATATATTCTGCTCCGCATCGCAACGACGGCTAGTTCAACGGATCAAAATGTAATTACGCGTATCCATTAGTCATCATCGTTAATCATGGCTTTCCGTATATCCTACGCAACTGTGGTGATGCGGCTAGGGCCGTAGTACATGGGAATGCTGTGTTCCCTTCCCTATAAAATGATGACGATGGGATGGATATACGAGGTCAACAGTTTACACTCTATTCTCAACTCTTCAACGTTTTGAAGCAGTTTTAAAGAAAATATTTAGACAGAAAAGTCTCCTAGAAATTCTAATGAAGGGATTGCTAACTATCTAGCATTATATTCCATCCTTTTCGCACGATAGGTATCCTTGCACAGAATTTCAGCCAAGCGTGAAGAACCGAGAAACTTATATGAACTCAAAATTCTCCTTTGTCTTTCCACCTGCTTGTTAATTACATCGTCTAATGCGCCTGGCCGAAGCAAAGGTGTTCGCACAAGTTTTCAAGGGCTCTGAAGGAACAGTTTTAATTTATAACGCAAGCGAGGTGCCATATGACGTGCCATTATGAATGCATGTTCCATTCTCATGATTTATTCCACTGGAGAAGAGCTACCGGTATACTATCTAGCAGAAAAGGAGTTTCAAGGCACTTTTCCAAATTTTATACAAAAAAACCTCATCCACTTATGCATACTGCCGGAATAGATTTACCAACTCCTTTTCCGCACATTTTATGGAGCTATACTAAGAATATTTACTTGGTGAGGAAAGCTTTACAGAAGTCAAAGATACATAATTAGCATGCTTCATTATAATGGAATCTGGAAGCATGAGTACGTTGCATGTTGATATCAAAGTTATTTTCATCTTCATTTAAATTATTATGAAAAACTCCAAGCTATTGCAAGGAGGAAAAATTTCCTATCCAACTGTTGAAGCCTCAAATTTTATTTTTTTAATTTGCAATAGATTTATTGGCAACGACACTAAGCATTAAGACGACGATTTTTGGATCAATTATGGCAGTGACCGACGATGAGTTCCAGATTTTAATGCTTGAGATACAATACTTAATGTAACTCTTTCGGATCTGACTTGATTATTTAAGAGGATAACATGAGGTTTTTGGTTTTCTCTACAGGCAGATGGCAAAATTTAAAGGTATATCTGCGATAAATGCCAATATTTTTAAATTTATCACTTTTTACAAGTATAAAATATTTTGATAATAGGATCTTTGGAGGAACCAGAAATAATCATTAAGATCAATAAGTTTTTTTCAAAATACGTGTCAAATAATTGTTATTGGGTGGAATGGAAGCCAAGGGTTACAAGTGATTTCTTTTTTCTATACACAGGAACAGAAATTAGGCATTGAAAACAAACGAGATTGACTACATATTTAGGAGTGCATTTTATTTTTCACTCGACGTCAGTAGACAACTGACAATCACTCGTGTCCCTTGGCAACCAGTTTTTGTGTATTTCTTCTAACAATTAACTTTAACTAACTCTGTTGAGACAAACCTTGGCTTCTCACCCCATAAATTGAAATTTAATTTGTTGAATGGATGCTGAAAGTTTTAAAAGGGCTTATTTTACCTCTCGTAAAAAAATTTATATGCTATTTTACGTTTTAAACGACAAAGACGTTAGGAAATGAAGACAAGGCACGACCGGTTTAACGGGAGTCACTTGTTCTCTTCACATCAAGACGCGCTAATGATTCATGTGCGTCTCGTTAAACGGAAGTAAAAGCTAGAGTCGTCCAGGAGTCTCGTAAGTAGAGAGGGAAAGACAGAGATAGAAAATTGAATTTTGAACGAGGCTTAACGATCAGAGACTGGTAACAGGACCGTGAGCATGGGGCGGCGGGTAACTTAGAGACGAGGTGAGGACGGTGCGAGGCGTTTTCGGAACCACACTTGGGTAAATTCGATTCACGTTTACAAGAAAAACTCTTGCTCCTTGAGCAGCAGCAGGGAGCAAGTTGGCTTGGGAAGGAGACAAGTGTGGGTGTTGAGTTAGGGCGATGTAATGGAAAGTGGTCGTGGAAGAAGTTGGATGGAAGGGTCTTGGCACGGTGAAGGGTTTTGACTCTCTTTCACGGGGTGCAGGAAACGCCGGGGAGAGCGAGTTTTGGGATAGGATGGTGGCGGGGGATCTCCGTTAAGTTGGCGAGGTGGATGGAATGAGGCATCATGGGAAGGCGACGGAAGCAAACTTACAAAGAGGGGGCTTAGTCCACAGCATGGGGGGTTAATGGAACGGGTTCCAACTGAACGGAAAAGCTGCGAGGTGAAATTGGAACTCTCTTCACAAACAAGTCGGCTGATCATTCGAAAATACTAAGCATGTAGCAAGCAAAAAGGACTCGCGGCCTTTTTAAAACATGACATTTGAGAATTCAACATTTGTATTGGAGAGTTTTTTCTTATGATTATTTTTGAAAATATTCTCATCCACTTAAAATAAAATATTTTTAATACATGTAACAAATCTCTGGCAGCCATCTTGAATTCAACGATCACCAAATGAGTAACTAAGGTGTTTGAGCAAATCCAATACTGATTTCATAAAATTCGATCATTTAACTGTTGATTTATCAAGATAAAATATTTCCAGCCTAAATTTTAATTTTTGGGGAAAAAGTTGACATTTTCGTGGAAATGCCCACATGCATTATAATGTATTAAATATTATATTATGCTAAATACACTTTGTTATTGTGGAATTTGGAAGAAAGAGTACATTACATGTTGATATAGCAATGATTTTATTGTTTGTCTCTCTTTTCATTTAAGTTTTGTAAATATGTATATTTGACTTCCATTAAACTTTCCTCACCCCATTAAATATTCTCAGAATGATCCATACAATGTGCAAATAGGGAGTTAGTAATTCTACTCCGGCAGTGTAAATTGGTGGATGAGAATTTTTTTATAAAATTTGGATAAGTGGCTTGAAACTCCCATTTCACTAGATAGTTATTTTGTGAATTCTACACATTAACATAAATGCACATTAATTTAAAAAATTGTAGGTAGTGATTCCAGGAATTCCGAGCAAAAGTCTTTCACGTATTCTGCGTATTATTCAAGACGTTAAACTATCGAATTTTGAATTGAGTTTGTTAACGTGATTGAAAGAGAAGATATGAAAGTGTTATAATTTCAATATAATTGTAATTGTCCAAATAGAGGGTCTTAAGGATGTATTAAATATATGAGATGAAATTGGGAATCTCTTCATAAAGAAGTCAATTGATCATTCAAGAATACTAAGCACGAAAAAGCAAAAGGACTCGGAGAAGTGGCATTAAGAAACTATACGATGATACACACTATTATAAAACAATGTAAGCACGATTCCAAGAAATATATCCCGCGCAGCAAGCTTTTACGTCATCTGGTACCAGGATTCAATGTCATCATAAAGATGTAGCACTGTCGCATTTTAAATTCACTTTATGAACTCGATTTAAAGTAAATATTTAAGTGTTTTAAGCTGATTAAATGAGTAAGAAGGTTTAAGAAATTGTCCAAAAAAGGGATTTTGAGGGTGTTTTATATCTAAGAATTAGGAGAACTTCTTTGTGATTTAATTGAACAGAGACAAACACGATTACCGAATATAGGCGCAGAAACGTGGACACTTAGTAAGGAGGACGAGAGAAGACTCGAGACATTCGAGAAGTGGATGTGGCAAAAATGGAGAAGGTGAAGTGGATGGAGTGAAGGAGGAACGACGAAGTGCTGGACATGGTGGGTGAGGAGAGGCAGCTTTTAGATGAGATACATGGGAGACAGAAGGTATGGATGAAGCGAGTACTTAGCGGCAAGGGGATGTTGAAAACAGTGTTAGAGGGAAGAATGTTAGCTAAACGAAGGAGAGGAAGGAAAAGAATAGCATTATTAGATAGAATGAAATGGAGTAGGTCTTATTGTGCATTGAAGAGGGAAGTGCATGATGGAAGAGGAGGCCCCCGGAATTCTTCCTAAGCACTCCACGGAAACCTACCTTAATCGGTAAAAATTTTAATAATAATAACATATTTTTATGACTACATTTTGAATTTCAAACACATGCACTATGGCCGCCTCTTTTCCATAATTATTTTATTATATTTTAACATTTTCTTCGTCCTTTCAAGAAAACAGAATGAGATAAAAAAAGGGATGGTCTTAACCAGCGGCTTGCGCTATGTTTCATCTAGGTAGCAAAAAATGTGTTAAATCTACATCAAAACGGATAAAAAATTGGAGTGAGGTTGAGATAAAACCACCTGCACCCTCAATGCAAATACTTCGTCCCGAAAAAATGTAAATACGGAAAAGATGAAAAATATCAAGATATTTTTACCAATGTAAAAAACCGCATATAGGACCTGAACGTGAGACTTTATTTCGGTAACATTTTGGACCAATTAGTTTTCCTTATTTTAGGTTAGCAACAAATGGCTCCAAATTCCATGAGCATTCTTCGGCATTGAATCGTCGCCTGAATATTCACCTTTAACGCAAATCACAGATAATTACCAGAACGACATATTTAATATATGGGATTGATAACCGGCACTGAGGCTCTGATGTCCAAAAGACACTGATGTAAATCAGCGCTGTCTTCTTAAAAATTGATTCTAATATTTTAGCAAAAACTCATGCCTGTTAAAAGCGTATTTTGATCAAATTTCTGGTATTAACCAAAATCTTAATTACTTTTCCATGAAAAGAAATGATGTTATAGCTGGGAAACTCATTTGAAACTTAAAACTACCAATGTTATATTGCTATTGGTAATATAATACTTTCTCAAACCCAATAATGACTACGAGCATGTTTAACGACTGATTACCACATAATAAAAACGATATATTTCACGAGAAACTAAAAATAGATGTAAATTTTAATGCTCAATTAAGGCACATGGAGGCACCACAAGAAACCTTTCAGTGCACTTAATCGTAAAAGGTTCTCACTAATCCGCTCAGGTTCCACTCCAAAAGAGGACCAGAGCAGGGAGATACATACAAGCAGTAAACGACTCAACCAAATCCCTCCGAAGAGGTGACTTCGCGATTCAATTGCCAGCAGAGACCCAGTTTATTGCGGCAAGAGGATATGAGGGAAGAGAGACAAAATATGCAAAATAGGTGCTTTTACTCGCGTAGTGATGGGAACTGACTTGCAATTCGAGAAGGATAGGGAGGGTGGGAGGGAGGAATGGTTGCGCTGGGGGACTAGCAAGCGACGAAGGTACCCCCCAACGGGGTAAAGGGGGAGCGTGAGTTGTCCTTTGTGCTCCAATCGCAAACCTCGAAACACATCCTCTCACGCCGGCACGGGAAGAGAAGCTTAGAGCACTTGAAATTCATTCCCTTCGTGGAACGCTGAGACTTGGTAAACGACAGGGTTCCCATTCACCGTAATTTTCCCAAACTTGAGAGAGAGAGAGAGAGGATGACATACATTTTCCTCACGTATAAGCCTAGCCAGCTTTCCCGTATCTGTTTACTGCTCTTCACGCGAGAATCTTTTATTTCATCATTTTCTTTTCGATTGGATGGAGTATTAATGTGATTTCGTGCGTTGATTAGATTAACCCACTTTCCCAAATTTTGCGACGCATATATTCTCGGAAATCATGAGTGTGTCTCCGAGAGAGACTCCATAAATCGTAAGAATTCAAGAGCGCTACCTAATCAAAATTAACCTTCTCTTCCGAGTCTTTCTTGTGCTTCAAATTTTTGGAGACGACAAAAAGAGGAGTTTTGGAGCGTTGAGTAAACACCATTACCTGTGCGAGATTAGCAAAGCTATATCCAAGCGGAAACACTCGTTCTCCAAAAGGCATTTTTATTGAGACGCTTATTTTTTTACTTATTTTCATGGATCCCGACGCAGTTGTATGAGAATATTCTCCGACTCTATATTTAAAATAGATGATTTTGCGATGGATAGCAGAAAACGTAGACAAATAAGGAGAAGATTAAATAGACATTCATTAAATCTATACTTAATCATCTATCGTGAAACATAATTAGCACAATGGCATAACTATTAATATTAAATGACAGATTTATATTCAAATTGGATCCAAATACGTTAGGAACCATTACACTACCTCAACAACCCCTACTGCGCGTTTTCTCCAAAATGGCCCATGTACATTTTTATTGACTTCTATACCCTCATTTTTATCCATTAAAGTAAACGTAAATCTATTTTCGATGATAATCTACGCAAAGGTTTACCAAAAAAACGTTGCTGCCCTTTTTTAAGTAAAACTTAAAAAGCATGAATTGCACAAAATGTCTCTGGAAAAACCGTGAGGCTGAAAAATTAGCTCAGAAAAAAAAACCCATGAAGTAAAATCAGAGTGAATACCTATGGGAAAGAAAACATTGACTTTAATTGAAATGCCACTTAAGAGAAAATTACTACTCAAAGCTTCGACACGCACCTAAACAATAACAACCCAGCTACCTATAATGTCTTCTTCATCGTTACCGAAATGGCGCCAAATTTCTTATCTAATTCTTTGCATTGAACAATCACATTTCCATTGACAAGAAATCTATTTCCTGAAATGAGCGACGAAAATTTTAGCCGAGTAAACATTTTTATTTCCTCTAGCATAAAATCCGAGGATGATAACTGCAAGTCACCACTGCTGAAATATTGTAGGTATTTCATATTTTATTGGTAAACTTGACAAAGAAAAATCCGAAAACTTCTGAGGGGAAAATAAATGAATTCAAAAAAAAAATCTGTCAACATTCATTGAAGACTTCTCAGGAGAGAGTGAATTAATTTTTATAAAAGGCCAGAAAAAAAGACACAGCCTTGAAGTAGTAGGAGGGCAAGAGGACTTGAAACAAAGTGGATTGCGATTCTTTCAGCTCGAACACGCACCTTGGTTAGAACCAATGCGTGTATTTCACCGGGTGGGAGCAAAATAAAAAGAGAAACATAATACAAAAAAGGACCTCTTCGGACACTCTTTTTCACCTCTCGTGAACAAGCGTACCTTTATTTTCATTCAAGCTCTTCAAAAGGAGAAGGTTAAAGAGCAAGTGAGAGATGGACTCTTCTTTGGTCGACCACTGCGAAAGAACTCGCTCCGAGAAAACCGGCGAAAGGTCTAAAAGGACAGTGCAAAAAATACAGAGAGACCTGTGCTGAACTTTTCCAACGGTGGTGGTGGTTGGTTTCCAAAAACGAAGGTGACTGTTTGCAGAGGAAATTAAGAGTAGGTTACGAAAAAAGTAAAAGAAATCGCTTTAGATGCTGTGAGGTATAGTAAATACTTACAAGGGAAGATTATTCTGCACAGCAATATTTATAATACCCGTCATTCTAAAATATAGTTGTTTTATCATGCATAAAAACATGTGTTTAAGTGTTTATATCTTTTCCGGCTAAAACAGTAGTATTATATACACTCTTCAATGTATTCTTCAGTAAAATGGTAATAATTTTACGGAATAATTCCGCAAATTTAAAGAACAAAATTAATTAATTAATCATCAATTATTCTAAATACTGTAGTAGTACCATAATCATTATCAACGGGTTCCATGTGTTCAGGATGAGACTGGTAAATAGAGTATGAGACAGAAAATGTATTTATAAAAAGGTTTTAAAATCCAGATTGAAGAATATTCAACCAGAATTTCATCATGCTGAAATATTCATGCCAAAGAGTTAGCGGTGGGTAATTGAGATATGTCTAGTTTCACCTCTAAATATATTCTAGGCCCGAGAACACCCGGAAATCAATGGTGTGCGAGTTTTATTTCGTGTAGTGGTGACATGATAGATTGAAAAGTAAACTTTGGTTTAGCTGTTAGGAAGAGGTGAACAAATAGATAGAGAGACAGGGCGGTACATACATTTGAATGGGATCTCGAGGTCATCTTGTGTATACAATTTGCTGTATCCAAACGATTTTGTCCCTATGGTGGGCACCTTAATCGGTAGAATACTATAATAAAAAAACAGGTGTTATGTATGGCCAAAATAGCATATTTTTAATCGCATTTTTTTGCAATGATCCACCACCTAAAAATTATTTTTTCAATACGCCAGCCGAAAGGTATTAAAAAACACCTCCAGAAAACGTTTTTTCTTTTTGGCCCTCTCAAACATATTTTATGAAAACATGCGTTAGAAATTTTCAAATCGACGGCATATCTTCTTGTCTCGCTCAAAATTCTTGAAAACAATAGGAAATCTGCTCCATTAAATAAGGTTTCAAATGACGCAAATCGCATTAAAAAATATACCTTCTTGACCGAGATATTTAAAAAAGAGTGAAAATCGTATTTTCGATCTAGCCGGCCCTGGTGGGCCTCTGGCGGGCTGGAAATGTGGGGAGGATTGTCCTATTCGATCTCAAATCGCATACCCCAAGTACGGGAAAAATCCCGGAGGGGGACTTTTCACCCTCTTATTCGGCTATGCCCTTTATGGGTAAGTGGGCAAAGTGAAATTCGTGAAAATATAATAAGTGGGTGTAATAATGAGTGATTAAAGTGAAACTTGAGATTAAGATAGTATATTTCGTCATAAGCCGGCGATTCAATGATTGAAATGATACCTCTTTTACTACAGTAGGTGCAGTATAAACGGAGCATATACGGAGTAACACAAAAGGCTTTTCTGTAATAATGTATTGGAGGAATATTGCTATTCTAAGAGCAGTATATTTACTAGAGGACAAATTAAGGTTGCAAACGTGGATAGAAGGGTTGGGAGGAAGAAATATTATGGAATAAACGGCGGCTAGCTGAACTGATCGGGAGGTGAGGGGAATGGATTTCGTGAGAATGCGAAGGTCCACAATGGCGGGATGGGATAGTATGCCGGGGCAAGGGAAGACTTTGAAGTGGAGATGAGAGAGGTAGGGCAGAGGGAGTGGAGGGGTAAATAGGGGGAAAATGCTATTTGGAAGGGAAAGGAACGACGCGACGGGGGAAAATGCAAGGAGAGGCACCTGGTGACACCACAGGCGATCGAAAGCAAAAGGTGATGATTGCATGAATTGCGGATGGCATAATCTCAAGGACGTTCACTTGTGAAGTGCCGTTGCTTTTCATTATTTAGCTGACGAGAATTATTTTTTTATTTATTTATCTCAAATACCTCCGAAAACAGCACAGTGTGGCCTTTTACATGGGGAGTTTAAACAGTCAATAACAAACGATCGTACACACCCATGTCCTGAAAGGGGAAACCCATCCAGGTGGGACTCGAACCCGCGACCTCCGGTATAATAGGTGAGGACTTATCCCCGCCGCCACCGTGGCCAACGATTTTAGGAATAAGCGTCGAGTAGGTACCTACTGCTTGCTCGAAACCAGATGTTTATAACTAATATTGCACCCCCAAAAACGTAACGTGCTCATTTTATTACATAATGTCAGTGAAGGTAGGTGACAGTTTTAGTTATAAAGAATTGCAAAAATTGACACTTTGCTTTGAATACCCCATATAATATGAAAACATACTTTCTGGTTAAAACTTACGGCTCGACACTGTTACCAGGCTGCTATTAGGGTACGTAGCGTCCGCCATTACCGATTATTTTCGGCGAACCCCCGACTGATTCGTCGCGCACCTCCAAGGAGTACGCCTACGACCGGTTAGGAAACACTGCTCTAAAAATTGACAGTAACTTTGAACTTTTTGGTCGTTCATAAGAGTTCTAGGTCTAGTTTTCAAATTATTGTACACGCAAAATCAAGATATGAAATTTGTCTACAATACCACAAGTTACTCTAAAAAATCACCATGAAAATTGAGTTAACTCATAAATAATAATTCACAATTTAAAGCATAGTAATGGAGTTTACCTATGGTGAAGTGCCGCGGCTTTTCATTATTTAGCTGACGAGATTTTTTTCAGAATAGGCGTCGAGTTCCTACTGCTTGCTCTAACTGCGAACTTTTTGAACGATCACTAGAGTTCTAGATGTAAGTTCTAGATGTTCTAGAGTGTTAGGCACACCAGAAGTCAATCTATCTCCATCACATCAGGCTAATTTGAAAAATTGCCATAAATATTGAATTAACTCACAAATTATGGTATAGTAACGAGCGTGCTACGCCCGCTCCCAGCGGGTTTCCCCCGCTCTTTTCAATGCAGGTCCACAGAGGGATAGGCGGGTTTCTAATTTTAAAATGTAAAAAAAAGGCAGGGTCTTAGGTACAAATGTAATTGGAATGTTCATGTACAAACTGAGGTCAGAGGACCTCTTTAATCACAGCATTGGAAGTAATTACACTATCCCCTGTTAAACGCACATGATGACTCATACTTCCGTATCAACAGGAGACTTGAATGTGGAATCAGCCGCATTTGGATAAAAGTTATTTAAAGAATGCGAGATATTGTTGCAAATGAACAAATGTATCAGTTTGGGCGCCGTTAACGTCAGGAATATTTACCGCTTTTTGTTTTTGATTTTTTGTTTTTTTTAAATAATTTAAAAACCAATTTTAAGTAACAATTGCAATATTTAGGTAGTAAGATATGCCGTTGCATGTTCTCTAATAAATTCTGTGCATTTTGGTACCTCATTTGTAGAGTTTGGTTGCGTATAAGTTAAGAAAAAGGTATTTTTACAGTAGAAATAATATAGAAGATGGACGTTCACTTGTTGTGAAGTGCCATGGATTATAATTATTTTGCTGAGAATAAATTTCAGAACAAGCATCGAGTACCTACTGCTCGCTGTAAACAATGCCAGCAGTGTTTCACTTTTTGATCCTTTATAAGAGTTCTAAAACTAATTTTGAACACTTCACTAATATTTAATATGACTTTGCATAGTTTTCTATTTTAAATGTATATTTTTCTATTATAAATAATTATTTACCTCTATATATGTGTATTATAATGATGCTAACGAAAGGATTAGGTGGAAGATAGGACTTTTAGTCTCAAGTTTGCCAGAATAAAGACATATATCCACTTTACTAGAACGTATTAGAAACGCCTAACCACGATCTTAAGTTAGTGGAGGGCTTTTTATGGATATATTCTATAATGTAATTATCATTTTTCTACAAGATTACGTTAGGATTTATTTTGTAACTGCTTTCGCCGAAAAAGATACTTATGTGTAAAAACATCTTTTACTATACATAATAAAGAGCTAAAATCTAGAATTACGGTTGGTGCAATGTGGGATAATCCTCCCTTGGAACTAATATCTTTACCTCACTCCATTCTTATCGATTTCTTGATTATATTAGGTCACTTCGAGAAATAATAATAAATATAAAAATTAATCACAAAAATAATTAAGAAAAAAAAGCATGAGTAATCGTATCATAATGAAACTTACATGCATAAGAAGTATATGCCGTATTAACCCTCAGGGAAGTTGCTGAGTTTTAGGAATTTTGACGATAAAAACTTGAATCATTTATTACCATAACCGTGAAAATTTTGATAAAAATCGTAAACCATTCAGCAAGCTGCTAAAAATATTATAAAACACTCAAGGAAAGGGAAGAAAATGCCAGAGTTAATGCACATCGAAAATTTTATGTCCTACATTATTCCCTTTCCTAGCACATACCTTAAACACGCTTCCTCTTCAGCGCGAGAATAATTACGCCAATTCTACACTGTGGTGACCTTGCCACGGACAAGGACGACGACAAAGTTGGAACTCCGTTACTTAAGAGGCGTCTCAACATTTGCTTAATTGCTATGCCGTGCACCTGACTTCGTCGCAAGGGTGTATGCACACGGTCATTAAAAAAAATACATCTTGACACCACAGTACGTCGATACGAGGGATGCCATTTAATCCTCTCAGACACAAAATAAAGGATTAACCAGACTTAATGGAGGAAGATAGCTCGTGAATTAATTTACAACTACAAGAGTTATGCGATATTTGATCGAATAAAAATGAGGATTGAAGAGAAGGGAAACAATGCGTCGGAACATTAAAGCCACGATTATAAAAAAATACGGAAAGAGAAAAACGGGTCCCGCTGCTACGGATATTGAGTTGAAAGCTTTGTATTTTGAATAGGATTTACGAGTCGTTGAGAGCTAGTTCCTCATTGGAAGGGACATCTCCGATCCGACTCAACTTTAATCCGACGTAAGTAAGATTTCAAGGGATTTACAGAAAAGGGAAGGAGATGAACTTATCATTGTTCCACGGGATCTGCTTAAGGGATTTGGGACATATTTTTACCATAGCCCAGCTACTCAAACAATCTCTCAGGATATTCTAATTTTGGAACCCCTTCAAGAAAATATTTGGTGGATGGATGAAAATTTAATTATTATAATTAGGTTTAGGGACATGTAAAATCGAGTGAATTAAAATTTTTTAATCATTAAATTTCACCAAAATTAGAAGAAAATAAACTAGGAGAGAAAATGCACGCACACAACGAGCTGACGTGGTATTGCTAGAAAAATGGTTGTCTTTAGATAAAGTTTATTCTACCCGTTTTAGCTCCACTGTTAATAAATCGCATACCGAAAATTATAGAGAGCTATTTAAAGACCGATCATAATGGTGACCTAGCCAGCTATTTTCTTCCTCCTTCGTTTTAGTTGATACGTCGAACAAAACCCAAAACAAAGTACCGATTAAGGGATTCGATATTTTCCTCATTGTATTCAACTGTTTACAAGGAAAATTCATATTTTTTATTTTGACATTGATTGGTTTAATTTTATGGCTTACTTTGTAATGACAAAGTCATGAATCATTTCGCACAGATGCTTCACAATCCTTAGCACTTAATGCTGATTTTCCAAATGGTATGGTAGGCAAACAAATCTCTGTAAAACATGAATTATTAACACAAAGAAGAAAAACATAGAACGATAAATTTATAACAGAAATTTAACAAGGATATCAAAACTATTTTCGGTTTATTTAATGCTCGGCGTGCCAAAGCAAAGTTGCCAAGGTAATGGTTAAGAATGATGATATTTTGAAAAAGTATAAACAAAGATTTATTTCAGATTAATTTTTAAAACGCTCTATTCAGTCCATAATGATTTTCAAAGTCGATCTCTATGCTCATACGAATCGTTAAATGGGAAAAGCATTACGGCCGATGTACAATCTGCGCTTAAATTAACATAAAATTGATGGGGGAAAATAGAATTTAAGAAATAGAATAAAAATAGAATAGCAATTTATCATCCATTTTATTTTTAGACCAATATATACTTTGTATATTTACTTACCCTTTACGTCCACCGGCTGAATTGAGGAGCAGAAAGTTAAGGGAAATATATTAGTGGCCGAGGAGCCACATTAATATTAAAATTCTGGTAGTGAAGAAGTCTTCGGGTAAATGAGATATGTATTGCAGCCAGCTGACTGACTATTTTAATGCCTCCTATTTTAGTTATAGATTTGTGAGGAACCAAAAAATAGGCACTGCTATGAAAACTTCATTCAAATCCAGCAATATTATTGATGTTGAACACCGCTATTTATTCTTAGCTCAGGAAAACAATCGCCATATTATGAAAAGTTCAGTATAAATCATGATAAAGTTTGCAATGAAAAACGATTTCATCCTAATGGAACGGCACAATACAAAAATGTTCCATTCTTAGCTCCTGGAAATAATCATGTTAATTTTATATAACGCGGTCATTTCGATTACTGAAAGTCAAGTTTTAAAAAAAGTAAACTATATAGGTTAAAAATTTAATCTAATTCACAATATTGCCTGCAATAAGTATTCAATTTATAAAAATTTAAAATAATTAATCCTAAATCTCAAAATACAATGCTACTACATTTTTCCATCGAAAATATGTAATTAGTAGAAGATATTAGATTAAAATGCGAATATAATTGCATGTTTTTAGGCAAATGAAAAATAATTTTGACCTGTTGTGTTATAAAGATAACGCGAGAATTTCCTCCGCAGCATATACGCGGAATGAGCGAAGGCAAGGTAGGGACGGGCAGTGATCAATGGACTGACTGTGACCTCATATGTAAGAGGCTTCGAAGGAATGGGAAGCCGGAAAAGATTCCAAGCGGCAAATTTGGCGCATATTTAGCGATTAGGTTGGGCTAGGGGAAGGTGGCCAGACGGATATATAAAGGAAACGATCGTGAGAGGCGTGGGCTAGGAAGGGCGGACCGAGAAGCAGAACGCAAACTGCGTGGAATGCGGTGTTTCCACAAACTAGAAACAAATATTAGGACATCAAATTGGACCACAATGTTGAAGCAGTCATACTTCACTCAAATATTGTGCCTGATTGCTCATTTTTACTGAGTTCATTAACCTTTCGTCGGGCATAATATTGGAATTGCTTAGTTCAGGCGCAATGTGCCTCATAGGCACTGATGTGAAAAAACCTTATCAGCTCTTAGTATGACTCAGTGGTACATATTTAACGTTTAAAGCACCATCATTAATGCAGCCGAACACTTACATGATGTCTTTCGTGTTATGCATAGACTCCTTTACACATCGTCATACGGCCCCGGACCGATTCAGCAAGGGGCGATTTAACGTGCTCTTTAGGCTATTACGAATTATTAGTGAAAAAACGTTATTAACGCTTAGCGTGACTCGGTGGTACACCTTTAACGTTTAAAGCACCATTATTAGTGTAGTCCAACACTAGCATGATGTATTTCGTGTTATGCATAGACTCCTTTACACACCGTCATACGGTCCCGGACAGATTCAGCAAGGTGCGATTTAACGTACTCTTTAGGCTGTTAAGGATTATTATACGTAACCTATTTTAGCATGTAAATTCTATAAGGTCAGTGGTTTTTCTACTGCTATCTTATTTATGCTATAATGTTTTTATTTTACTTTATTTCGCCTATATTTCGCTTAATTTTGCTGAATAATCCGCCACTGATCTGTCCACATAAATGCGGAAAGTGAAATGCTGCATAGAGCCTGTCAATACAAATAGCTACTAAAAACGCCAAGGGCCTATGCCGCCTAATGGCACGGAAAAATGAAAAAAAAAACGCTCGCGCCGTGCCTGTCAGATCCATTGCGCCCGACAGAAGGTTAAGAAACTAGCAGGGCAACCGGAGCTGCTCGGGAAAGATAGTGCCCTGAGAAATAGGAAGCATGCACCATGGACTTCATGGGCACATAGCAGGATTTTTAGGCACACATGCTGAACAACAAACAATAATAAAAAACGATTTCTATATACCGAACACGGGATCAGATTACTTTCCGCTCCACAACATTGCTCACTATGCGTGTCTTTATGTATGTAGACCAAAATCGTCATCTGAAAACATACCCCAGCAAAAAGGTTTGGATTTATAGGTAAGTGTACCCTTAGAGTTATGTTTTCCATTTTAGCGAGTAAAGAGGTGTACATACAGGATGTCCAATCTCAGAAGTTGTGTGACTGTAATGGTGAAACGTCGCAAAGGACACATAGGACGCAACCGAAAGTAGCAGTAAGGGATTTGGGAGCATGAACTGCACATGGTACTAACTTTGGATGCAATCCTTTCTGCAGTATGGAAATGCATAGCGAACAGAAAAAAGGGCATTATATTTTTTTAACGAATGGATTGTAGCTTAAAATTAATAAAATTGTCTACTTTTCTTCAAATCGGTTTACATGCATTGTGAAACATGCACTACTTTCAGAGTAACCCTCTTACCAACGTCCATTAAAGATAATTTGATTGGAACACATAAAGTCAATAAGTTGAAATTGTACAACGTTATTTGAATGGGTAGAAACGTCAAATGATTCATTGGAGATGTAAATATTACACGGAAATGTAAAATCTATTAAGTACTGCACCAATTTTGAATTCTTTTAATACACGATATGCTATTAAGGTGCTGATTCTGGCAGGTAGCAAACACTGACAGATTTATTTGCGGAATTTTTCTTCTATGCATCGATCAATAATAAATGCTTTTGAACAAAGTGCTTCCATAAGTTGAAAGTGATAAAAAGATAACGGTGTATCAAAAACCCATTGTGAATATTTTCTTCCATCAAAATAATTATTATTAATTATCTCACTCATAATACTTCTGATGAAAAAGTAACAATGACATGCAATTAAATTACATTGCTGTTACTTCATATATAAATGGACCTACGCACTCTTAAAATTATAGATTTTTCTAAATTACATATCTCCAACCAATGACGGGCCTCCAATTTGGACTCGGATGAATAAAATATAATCTACAAATATGAAATAAAAAAACACGAACAATGGATCAATGGCTAGCGCTGTCATTAAAAATAAAATGTCAATATCCAATGGTGACATAATGAGACATTTATAATTGTATCGACAAAGTCCTCAAGAGGCAGACGGGATTTCACCAAATGAAATTTCAAAATTGAAAGGACAGTGTTGAATATTTAAGAATTTTAAAGTTAAAATCAATCAAAATGCGCATCGCTTAACACGACCAGGCAGCTAATGGCTCATCCTTAATTATTGACCCACTTGTAATGATGACCTTCTTTTTTTTTTAATTTTAACCACAGAAAATGATACCCTCCGTATAACATGGAAAACAGCACTCATGATTCTCTTGAGCATACGGCAAACATTAATTAAATTCAGTATGTAAATTCTATAAAACTTCCAATCCCCTGGGTAATCATTTCAGCTGGTAAATTCGAGATCAATAATCATCACTTTTTTAAATCAGGAGCAAATAGAAATCAATGTCCATAAAAGGCCTTGCTCCAAATGATTAAGGGAAATGAATCATATCAAACGCAATAAAGCGAATTACAGCAATACTCTTAGGTACAAAATCCATTGCATAAAGCTCGTAAAAATATTTAACATTTAACAATGGATATTAAACTATCATTAAAAGTAAAAAAACGAGAATTTTCTTTTAAAATGAAACAAATTTTCAGATGAAAGTCAAAAATTTAGGCTAAAATCCGCGACGCATCCTTGAAAATCGTAAATAAAAAAGCTTAATTATTAGCAAACAATTGGTTCTCATTCATCTAAGCAAAGGAAAATTAAAATTTTGATGTTATCAAGGATAAAATATTTTAATCCCACAAGTAATTTTTAGTCTAGAAAATTAAAATAATTTATCCCTTTGAATATATAACATAAATAGGGTTTAATTGGGGTATGGCCATTCCATGTGAATTCAAAACACCATTCAACCCGACCATATTAAATTTATTTCAAATTTGGTGTATTAAATGATCCTGATAAGAGATGGAAAAATGCCAGTTGCAGCGGTAAATGAAAATTTTGACAAAATTTATACACATAATGATGTGATCTATGAAATTCATTACTTTTCAACGCTATTCTTCGCATTACAACGCTATTCTTCGCATTACAAATTTTAGCGTGCCTCCTGACAGATAAATGACGATAATTCTGGTTCCATTCAACATATATAAAAATACCTACTTAGACAAAATTTATACACATAATGATGTGATCTATGAAATTCATTACTTTTCAACGCTAATCTTCGCATTACAAACGTTTTTTTACAAAATATTGGAAAAAACTGGATCGCCATGTACTCATCACCGCGCCGCATTAATTTTTGAAAATTTTTTTCAAATGCGACCGAAGTGGCAAAAGAAATCAGCATTCTATGGGATGGAATTGGACCCCTCTATACATTCCCATTGATCTTAGTCAAGGGGACTTCATAGAGAAAGTTTTTCTGTTGCCATTTCGGTCGCATTTTAATTGGTTTTCAAAAATGTCCACGGAGCTGTGATGAGCGCAATGCGATCCACTTTTTTTCCAATATTTTTTCAGCATAATTTTTTTAATTGCGAGGAATTGCTGAAAATTTTATTAATTTGACAGATCACATCATCATGTATATAAATTTCGGTTTACACCCCTTACCTTTACCTTATTTCCCCGTGATAATAGGATCACTTTGTCCGTCAGCGACGCAAGTGGCTACTCCTGTAAACCCATTTAAATTTACGGTGGGTGACAGCTCCTTTAAAAGCCGAATTAAGGATCCTCATTCGTAACATTCGTGACTGACATCGTGAAAATTGTGAAGACATTAAGTCCAGTGCGTTTTGATGGTTCTGTTTCCGTCATTTCAAACTTTCCGCGGGCAACGAAAATAACCCATTAAACCAATTCCTCGACCTTTCATATCGCAGAAGCCTGCGAAAGTAGGACAATCAAGAATTGATGACGGTATAAAGGGGAGGGATACGCTTTGAAAGGATTCGCTCCCTTCTCCCACTCCAGTGATCACCTCGTCCGCAAGGAGAGAAAAAGGCGGGGGTGGGCCCTATCGCAGTCTCTGCACACCCGCATTATACCGCTTCGGAATTGCAGCTTTCTCTCATTTTGCTCATTCCCGCATGAACGCTCCCGATTTTTATCCGCACAACCATAAACGTAAGGAATGGGAGGCCTTTTTGAAAAGTTTTTATAAACTCTCATTGTTGTTTGTCGTCTTTTCCGGGGCAAATCCTGCTTCTCAATTTTAACCCACTTTACGATTACCTATCAAGCTGATATCTTCAGGATAACTCGGAACTAGATTGCGATGTAATACTCAAACACTTTTATGGAGTTTAATTGTATATCGATTGTTATTCAGAGTTCAACATTAAATATGGAGATTAGTTCAAAAAATGGCCACCAAAAACCGATGGCGTAGCTGCTATCAATTGAGTGGGTTGGAAGTCAAGGGGTACAAGTGATTTATCTTTTTAGACAGAGTTAGGAACAGAAATTAGACATAGTAAACAAACGGGATCAATTAGTTACTTATTAGTGAATTTGATTTTCCACTCGATGTCAGCACAAAACAGAGACACTTGTTTACCTTGGTAACCAAGTTTTAGTGATATTTATTCTAACAATTAATTTTACCTAGCTCTGTCGAGAAAAAAATCACTTGTACCCCTTGGCTTCCAACCCACTCAATTAAGGAATGAAAATAATAGTCACAACAATAAATTTGTTAACACCAATGTTCATTTATGAGCAAAAATTGACTTAAATTTTTTTAGTTCGCGATAAAATAAAATTCATTTTAATTTTGCTTTACTCTCCCACCAATTACTACCGAAAACAGTGCCTCGAAAATGGAGGTCCTTTCACCTCCCTTCGTTCTCCAACGATAAAAAAACCAATGAGATTGCATAGATGAGGTCCAATTCCATCCCAGAGCAGGCTGATTTCCGTTGCCACTTCGGTCAAATTTAAATGGGCTTTCAAAAACGTCCACGGTGCGGTATGAGTGAAACATGATCCAATTTTCTAATATTTTGCACTACAATTTTTGCAATAGCGAGGAACTGTATTGAGCTTTTATGAATTTCATAGATCATCTTATCATATACATTAATTTCGGTAAAACCGCTGATGGTGCCTTATTTCCCCTTGAAACTTGGATCAATTTGTCCGTCAGTGACGCGAGTGGTGAGTTTTGTAAACCCATTAAAAGGGTCGGGGGTTGACAACACATTTAGAAGCCGACTTGAGGTTCCCCTTTTGAATTAGTCGTGGATACCATGTTCCGCCACAGCCACTTCTTTATCTTCTTCTCACTGCTGACTCCTGAAAAGTGCCTCGCAGATGGAGCTCCTTTCAACTCCCTCCACGTTCGTATCTTCCACGTTCCCATTTAAATATAAGTATGGTCCCGAATTCGGCGAAAACGTCACACACAAAACCTTCGAGTGATAAGAGGTTTTCGGAAGGAGGCCAATAAGGACTGTGTGAAAATGGTGAGTGCTCAAAATGGTAATCCTTTGCAGCCACGGGTTAGGGGGAGGAATTCGGAAGGGTAAAGTAGACAGCGAAGCTCGTTGTTCCCACCCGAGAGCTGATTATCGATTCGTACATACGTGTATTGGATCCATGCCATGTCCCCACAGACACATACACTCGCATACGAAAGCAGGAGGAGATATACGTCATGCAATTTTTTTCCCCAGCCAAGGTTGAGTAGCAAGGTCTGTACTTCCTCCCATGACCTTATTTTTTTTATCAAGATCCCTTTATCTACTTTCCGTGTCGATTGAACCGCTGCCGAGGCTGTGTGGATAAGCCAACATTCAGCATCCTTTCACCACGTTTTGTATAGTGATTTAATTATCCTCAGGGCTCGTAAGTGCATATTTTGCAGAACTAAAATACTTTATATTAAATACAATATTCAATGTTAAAGCTATCTAAGGCATTGAAATAAGTCAGTATTTAGCTTCCTCAGATGAGAATTGAGATTAATTTATGTATCGTCAGTGCTTATAAACGCATATTTTGACTAAAACAAACAGACAAAAATAAACTTATTAAATACATTATTCAATGATAATATTAGCATATCATGCCCCGAATACCATTGCCCCCACGTATTTTATGCTTTGCAGAAACTCAAAATATACATTCCTGACCCCTTCTGATTGTAGTCGCAGTCCAAAACAACGACAAAGAGCATTAAATGCTAATTTTCAGCCAGTGACGTTTAAAAAAATGCACTATACATCAACCAGTTACTTCATCCTACTATTAGTTACAGCTAGCTTAACGTAGGAGATGGAGCTTGAGCATTGTTTTACCAGGAAAAAGTACAACATTTTCAATTTCAATGAGTTAAATGATAAATTATGAAGACCAAATGAAAGGAGAGAACTAAATACAGGTAAGATAAATTAAATTTGACAGAACTACAGCACTGAAGACATTTATTTTCGAGTACTAGTTGAGACTTAAGCTTCTAGCAACATTCTGAGAGAGACACACAGGAAAAGTCCTAGTCGAAAAAATAGCTAGGTATATTAAAGGGTCATACACGGCTACAGGGAGCAGACTAATTGTATTTGCCAAATTCGATAATCTCAATCATAATTCGTTTACAAGACTGCGTTTGATAAAACTGGGAGTTAGGACCGTAACTTCAATCATTAGTGCTCCCATGTAGGTAATAATATTTTAAAATTTATATTCTTTAGTTTATAGGAGGCTGAACACCTTCATGCAAAGTTTAATATTCCTGAACAGTCTTTATTGAGCAATTTACTAATTAAGGATCAGTCAGCTTCATGATTTTGTACAGAACAACTAAAACACAGGAATAAAACCCAAAAACCTGAAAGCTATCGAAGCTATGCAATTATTGGGCCGTCTATTTTTTCAGGAATAAATAGCCATAACCTTCTGGTTAAACACTAAAAATTCACGTCTATATATCAAACCATTTTGCATTTAAAAATAAAAATATCATTAGCCATTCTATTTCATATTAAAAAAGCAATATATATTAATTCAAAAGTGCAAAATATTGACCTCCAAAATTGCAAAGTCACTTCTGGTGGGAACATGATATTAGACTACTCCAAAAGGAATGATATATATTTTTCACAGCCCTGTATGAATCTACTGCGCTACTTACTTTATAACAGGAATATAGTACCGCAGGACACTTTCATCTATAAAACGATCATCTCCAAATATCCACAAATATATTTTCCTCATTTGTTCATTCATTCTTCCAAATGATTTTCATCAAAGATTATAGGTCAGTTTATAGGATACATTTATTAATAGATGATGGTATTTTCAATATGCGAAAAATTGGAGTACAGAAAGAAAGTCCAAGAGCTATCCATATGAAACTTTAATTGGCCTGAGCGAAGCTTTTAGGCACCCAGCTAAATTTTACATGCAAAAAGGACTCCATTCAACTCCTTGGAAATTCTGCAAGGAAAACTTTAAGCCACCATAAGCGGGCGAATTATGAATTTTTAAACTTATTTTTCCACCAAAAGTCTCCCAAAGCAAAATTCTTCCATCTCGCATAAAACGAACGCTTTATCAGAGATCAGCCTCACCGCGAATCCCAGAGAAAATGGGAAGGGACGCCGAGTTTCATGAAGTTGCTCCGAGAACCGAAAAAAAGGACGCCATTCAGAACTTTTTCCATCTTAGATTACGCGAATCAAATGCATGACATTAGACTTAAGGAAGTAATTTCGAAAGATCATTTATTCAACCGTTATCCCTCAAAGAAATAGAGTGGGATCTTCGTACTTATGAACTGATTTCAAGTGAATATTGATATGCATTTGAAAAACCAATTTTTCACCCCAAGTTCGTCTATAAACTTTTATGAGATTGGCAGACGTACATAATTTCTTACCACATAATTGAAACTAGACTCCCCAACATACTAACCACATTAAACTGGAGATATATTTCCATACAAAACTCCGCACTTGTCTGCTAACGCCATTAAACGGTGTCATAGTGTAGCTGCACTAACCAGTGCTCCAGTTGCAAGAGTGGTATGGCTTGTAATTTTCACTTAACTTCGTAACTTCACAAATTTAGTTAATGCGAATTGAAAATACTTTTTATAAGTTAATCCCGGGAAAAAATTGGAAGCGAAGACGCGTACGCCAACACGCCACAATTTTCATAACAATACTCCCGTATTTTTTGTTCCGCGTCTTCAAAAATTATTATCACCATTATTTTGACTGAATTTTTTTACTCCCATTCTCACAGAGAGTTTTTTACAAGCTAAAATACCAATTTGACTACTATGCATAGCGAGCTACTATGCATACTGTAACAAAATGCAGTGACGTCATGATAAGAATTAATCCTACGCATGTACTTAGATATATTTTCCCTCCCATGATATTGATATATCTTGTTACTTTGTATCTCGCTATTAAAATTTTACTTGAGGTAGAATGCTACGTTTTGCATGGAATGTGACGCACATCACTGTGTTTTTTTTTTATGACTGCTTGTTGTGTCGTGCGCGGTTTCCTGCAGTTCCGAAGGTTCGAGGTCCTTGGTGTGCTTTATAAGACAGAAGACTGTAAAACCGACATTGAGAGAAGTACAAGAAAACAAAATTTTAATAGCGTAAATAATAATGTTGTCCTTGTTTAAAAATTTTAAACAAGGACAACATTATTCCTGACACGACCTCAACCTCTCCTCACTGCTATACATTTTGCTTTTCAAGTATTTCAATAATTCCATTGCCAGTTAATTATCTAGATGCAATTTATACCCATGAATCGATATTTGAATTTGTTACTGATTTACGGCTTTCACGTTGAAACGTGTTGATGAAACTCTTTAGGACTCCCTGCTGAGTTATAATTTTGAGAACCTAATGCACTTGATGTTTCAACAGTAGAGTTAAGCTGTTGTAAACTGCGTACAGAGAGCAGAGTACGCTGTCGAAATGTTAGCGTGATGTCAAGCCTAACACGGCTGGAAGCCCGAGAGAGTTTCATCGACATTTGTATTTGGTTTTCTCCGCAACACATTTTTTCCTGATATTTGTAAAAATATAAACATTTCAAAACATAAAATGAAAATTTAATCATTCATTAATGCCACGCAAATAACATGAGTACCGCAGAAAAACTCGTTCAAAAGATTTATAAATCCAGAAATACCCCCAAATCTGGACTAAGCGCTTGAAAAAGCAGCGCAATTGTACCGAAAATAATACGCACTACGCAAAAATCGTAAGCCTATTGAATTGAACCATGAAATACCTTTCCAATCAATCAGCTATTCTAGTCACTCATTCGATCGCTCTTCGAATTTCTTCTTTTGTTTCGCGATGGAAACAAATCATGCATATAGACGTTTTTATGCATCGTCGGGTCTGGCTCTGAAATAGTAGTTCACATTGAAAATCTGTCATGATTAAAATCTTACTCGAGTTAATGCAACAAAATATAGGTTGAGCTAAGCGGCCACCACCCATTTCTGGTAAAAATCGCAAAAAGTTAGAAACGAAATAATATATTTTACTTTCAATTATATCTATGGAATTGGCCACTAAAAAAATACTACGCAATAAAACAACTCTTGGTCACGTATCATACTTAATCTCCCCACTTGCACGTGTAAAGGAATGTTTAATTTTCAGCGGAATCAATGATATTTCCCTGCATGGATACACAAAAAACATTCTGGTAACACACAGCTAATCTCTAAAATGAATGAATCACTATTTTTTCATTTCAATAATATCTATGAAATTGGCCACTATAAAAAATACGATGCGATGAAACATATCCTGGTCACGTGTCATATTTAAACTCCTCACTTGCACATCTAAAGGGATATTAATTATTTAGCCGAACCAATGACATTTCTCTGAAAATATACAAACAAACCATACTGGCAATACACGGCTAATCTCCAAAATGAATGCATCAATATTTTTTCGTGGCAATGACTCTATAGAATTGGCCACTGAAAAAGAAGTACTACACAATAAAACAACTACTGGTCACGTATCATATTTAATCTTCTCACTTGCACGTGTAAAGGAATATTAATTCTTTAGCGGAATAAATGACACTTCTCTGCACAGATACAATAATACCAATATCATTCACTAATACTTAGCAAATGATGATTGAGGAAATGACATTTTTTACCCTAATACTGAAATGATATCGCTTTAAATCCTGAAATATTTTCAACGTACAGAGTGGAAGGCTTCTTTGCCAAATATAATTCGTATAAACGGCATTGAAAATAAAACGTGTCTTGAAAATAAAAATGCATAAAAGGGAAAAAAAACTAAATAGACTTTGGGTTATTTGATCTAATTCAGTGATTGCACATTGCTCCTAGGGACGTTTTAACGCATCTTTCCAATTCTATATCATCATTGATTATTAACACTGGGGTACATATTACACCCAAAATGTGAATTTCTCACAAAAACAACACCCGCTTGAAGTCTTTAGCTATTTAAACACAAGTAGTTTCCTGCAAAAAATGCTACCATGTCTAGGAATTTGCACTATACGGCGCAACCATCCCTTCCAAAGAACGCCTTGCATTTTCAAATTTACCTTTGTTTGTAAAGTTAAATCAATATGAATGCACATTCTTTACCTTTTATTATATTATGCATTTCTAAATATATTTCAGAGCATAAACATGGGTCACATTTTAATTAAAAAAAGAATCACAAAAACGTACATTTCAATCGGTATACTCCTGTCACACTGTTAGGAGTCCCGTGATATCAATATTGTATCACCTGGCGCAAGGCTCCGTTTCAGGTGAAATAATTTTCTATAGCTTAAAAAGTATTTATTTCCAACCCAAATCCTAACTATAAGACTTTAATTGAGGGTGTTATTATATATGCGAATCTTAAACTTTGGTTAAATTAATTTTGGAAGATAATTAAAGTAGTACTTAATCGTTACAATTACCAGAAAAAAACGCTTCATAGAACGATTTTAATAGATGAATAAGTGTATAGGTAGATAGGTAGTGTATACATTAGGAGTTACTCTAAGGCTAAGTCTTTCACCAAAATATTATCATAGATATAGAGAGAAAGTAGTTTAGAGGATTATCTCACTTTTTTGTCATTCCTTCTCCATAGAAGGAATCTTCTGTATGGTATTTGGAGGAGGGAGGCAGGCCAGGTACAGCTGAGGTCATTCGCACCAAGAGTGAATGATAGAGGGAAGGGCGGATAAAAGCCAGGCGACGGCATTAGCTTCCTCTTGACAATAGCTGCCAAGAGGACCAGGGCTTAACATCCCATCCGATAGACGAAGTGTTGCAATTGAAATGTCATCCACACAACACTGAAGCAGGAATCGGGCACTTTCTTTAAATCATCTGCTACCGCTGGAATTTGAACACGATCCCCAGGTATGCCAATCTCTAGCCACCTCACCAACCTGATCCCCAGAAGGTATCTTTTTAATGAAAATGACATACCACGAGCAAGAGGCTAGAGATACGAGTCATTATTGAAAAAAATATTACTACTTAGAAATTAGCATAAAATATTGGCACAATATTCATCTTTGCATACCATAATATTTTTTTGGATGATAGGATATAATTTGGGATTCATCAGATTCGATTTCATCCATTTATGTCTCTGAAGCATGGTAAGTTTCTAATGGAAAATTCGGCCACCAAAATTTAAAGTAAAATAATAACTTAAAACGGGGAATTTTACGCCGAACTACCTCTTCATGCGACAATTAGTGAAACATTTGAGGTCTACTAAATCCTGCAGCAAATGTAAAATCTCTGTGATGTCTCGGATGAAAGGAAACCACTCCCACTTGAGGGATGAAGCAACGGATGTGAATGGAAATGCCAGAATCTGAAGGAAGATGCCGCAGAGGCACCGGAGGAGAAAGGATTATAGGTGAGAAAGCCAAAAGAGAACGTTGGAATTTGGATCGGGAGAAGACAGGTGGCGCGTGAATGGCTGTCGAAATGCGTCAATAGCGACGGTGTAGCGTTTCTATAGGGATGAGTTTAAGAGTAAGGTTTCCGAATTCTCGACATTCTCGTAAGCATTGGAAAGCGATAAAGGGAGAGGGAATCGCGGCTGCGGAGTTAGAGACGGAAAAATGGCATATATATTCAGAAAGGCGGAAAAAAAATATTCGTAGGAAAGAAGAAACAAATATCCACTTAAACTTGTCATTGGTAACATAACAATATGATCTATTTTAAGTTAATTATAAATACCCATTAATAAGAAACTTTTTTGATTATGCAAAATAGAAAATTTCATATGTCCATCATATGTTTATCCCATAATATTTTATTGAATGAAAGGATATAATATGAGATTCATCAGCGTAAATTTCTGAAAATGAGGATTTTTGTACTTGAATTATGTTGAAAACAAAAAGTGCCACAGTTCCCTTAAAAGCCACGTATCAGTCTTGGAATGTAAATTCATTGTATGATACAATGGTTTTAAATGAAGATACTGTCACTTCACAGCCATATGATTCAAATTCATCAAATAGATTAAATTATTAAAATATTAACCTTTCGTCAGGCGCAGTATTGGAACCCAAATAGATTTTAAATTATAGAAATAAAAATGGGAAATTATTAGACTGGGAGCACTTATAAATGTATACTTGTTTAAATAAACTCTCATGTTTTTATGACATAACATTCTATCTTACTAAACCATTATTGCATGAGTAAACTTAAGTTAAACTAGCTGTTTGTCTAATCCAAGTCTTCAACACAGATCTCACATAAGGTTCGTCGAAACCATATTGCCAATAACATAAATTAAAAATATTGGCTGCGTTGATAGTTTATCATTAAAGTTACAGGTCAAATGGGATTGGATGGGAGATATGAATTAGAGACGCTATGTCGTCAAATACCTGTATTATAAACTTAAAGTATGAATTTATTATGGAGGAGTCGGAACGCCGCGCGAGACAAATGTAACTGTTTAAATAATTTTTGAAAAACTATTTTTAATGCAATAAAATTTCATTTCTGCTATATCAACAAAAATGCCTAAATTCTAAGAGAAAAGTTACGGCAAAATCGGATGCATTGTGTTTGAGGCAAGTAAAATAACAATTTTAAAATTAAATATAATGTATTAATAGGAAAGGTTATTTCATTAATTTTACACATGCGCAAAGATTTAACTTTAAAATAAGCCATAAATTCATGGCTAAACAGCAATTTTGTGAAAAAATAGGAGGAATAACATGATACAAGATGCAATTTTTTCCTCGTTTGTTTTGCGATTTAATTGGAAAATATTAAGTATGCATACAATACAACAACTACTCCGAATATCGGCCTCAAAGTGTTTAATTTAAGGAGAGTATGGGCCCAAACAGATAATTTCAGAAAAATATGAGACCCTTCGGGAGATACAGCTGTTGAATAGAGAAGCATTGACCAGTAAATTTGAAATATATTTATTGTTTATTTATTTATTCAACACCAAAAATATCTCTAAGGTTTTTGCCTTCAGTTATATAAAAAATTAGGTAAATATGATAAAAAACGAGTATAAAAATATCTCACAAATAACAAAGTTCGGGGGGTATTAGAATGAAAGATTTAGCAGTTGGCTGTTGAAAATTGAGAGCTAACCTGAAATTGACACTCATGGCTGTGTCATAGGTAAAATAAAAGTTTTAGTATTTGAAAACCTTGCAATTTTAAATAAAAGAGTCAAAATCTTCCCCCGAAGATCCTTGGTCGCAAGCTGTATTGCAAATTCTTCCAATGGAAAGACAGTTTTTATGTGGACAATATAACGACGGACGAGAAATTACATAATATTTTCCCCTCACTGTGAACACATCTGAGACAACCGCTACGGAACCCGTCATTCCTGCTGGCTACAAGAAGCGGAAACACTTCCACCGACTCACTCGGAAACACTTTGCCGGCTGCGACCAAGTGCTCTCCAAGACTGCAAACACGATGGCACTCGGGTTGCTGTACGTAGGCGCATTTCCTCGGGTGCTGTAGCTATTGATGGGATCCGAATGACAGAGGCAGGAATTGGGTCGAGGGAACGAAAACTGGGACGAGTTGGAAGAGGATTTGGTCAATAGGAACTGGAAATCATACCGACCGATTCTCTATGGTACGAGGGCCGTTTTTTAAACCTCCAATGTGTCATGAATAGAGGACGAAGTGGTTGATTATAACTTATTTTATGGTAAATGTTTTATGTTGTGTTTAAACACTTGTGGTATTCTTTCAACATGATTGCCTCGGCGATTGAGGAAATGGTCGTGCTTGTGGACAAACTTGAGTATACCTTATTCATAGGATGTTGCCACCAATGACTTTCTACGAATTTCGCGTTTCCCCTGAAGCTCATGACCGGTTTGAAAACACTTCCCTCCAAGCCACTTCTTCATTTCAGCGTAAAGATGGAAGTCACACGGCACTATGTCAACATTGCACGGCGGGTGATCGAAAATGTGCCACTGAAATTGCTCAAGGAGCAGTTGGGCTACATCAGCGCTGATATGACGGGTGTTGTCATGGATTAGAGCACTTCCAGAAGTCAGCATGTCTCTTCTTTTGTTTTGGATGGGAATGGTCGTAATGTTTCACACTATTTCACACTCTAGCCACAGTTAATTTTTTTTAATCTCTTTTATCGGCGTTAAGGTCAGCATCGGCATCAAAGACATGTCAATGCTGAAGCCACTCAGTGAGTTCTCTGGCTGTCTCTCAGCATTGTATACTTGGCGGGAGAATCATTTGAGGCATTGTAATTAAATAGATTGCTGCTAACCTTAAACTAACAAGCTACGGTCAGAAATGACTTTTAGGTCTAGTACGGAGGACATGCAATTGCCCTACATGCGCAGTACCCGCCTGTTGCTTGTATGGTGTTTTAGATGAGCGAAAGAAGCTAGAAATAAAAAAAAACCACTCTCGTATTTTAGCCAAAATATCCTTGAGGTATCAATGATAAAATATAAACCACAAATGGTAATTTCGTTTTCACCTAGTTGGAGCAGCTCTAGAGAGAAACGCCAAACGTATTAAAATAAACTGCAACATCTTCCAGAAAAATTGAGACATTTTTTGATACTTAACATGCTGTTTTTTTACTCTCAATATATAGAGCAATTTGTATAATGAAGCCTGATTTTTCATTCAACAGTTAAGTTTCTGCATAGTTATTAATAATTAATAAACAACTTCAAATTTTCTTTCATTGCATTCAATATAATTCTAAAATATATATTTGTACTGTTTTTTCTTTATTTTCATCATACAATATGAGTAGAAATAAGGCCTTTAACAGAATAATAACCTATTAAGGAAATGCTAGTAATTTAAACTGAATGGTAACTAAACTCATTATCATTATTTGGAGCATTTCCATAATTAGTAATAAAATGCATTGAAAATCGAGTTCATTTTTCCTTGTCAGATATAAATGAAATAACAATTTTCATTGAAGCCAAAGGACTGACTGGTAAATAACTCAATTAAATCAGAGTAAACACAAATTTTATCACAGGCCTTTAAAGTCCCTATAATAGTTCTATCAAGGCAAATGAAAACGGACGTTTAAGTGCACCTCTGTCGTTCAATCTGCTCTATCATTCAGGCATGATTCCCTCGCTGTCGCTCTTAACTCACCTAAGATCAAACAATCCGTCAGTAAGTCTGCCATTTCAAAATTCTATTTCTGCCTGCAAAAATCATGTCACGAAAGGGAAAAAAACAATGGCATGTTGCTATGACAATGCCAAATATTAACAAAAAGTTGGTTCAGTCATCTAGGGATCTGTCGGTACAAACTGTCATTCCGAAATTCTATTTCTGCCTGCAAAAATCATTTCACGAAAGGAATTACTGGAAAAAAACAATGGCGAGATGCTATTACTACGCCAAATATTAACAAACACTCGATTCAGTCATCTAGGGATGACTACCTAGCTGTCGTTGAAAACTCACCTATATTCAAGCGAGAGTAAGTATTAAGTAAGTCATTCTGTAATCCTTTTTCTTCCTGCAAAAATCATTTCACGAAAATAATTATGATAAAGCGCAAACAATGGCGTGATGATATAACTAAGGCAAATATAAACAACAAATCGGTTTATTTATATACTCAATACTGCCTAGCTGCCACTGCAAACTTACCTATGATCAAGCAACCCATAAGTAAGTCTGCCATTCTACAATTCTGCTTGTAAAAAATTCATTTAACGAAAAGAATTACGGTAAAAGCAAAACAATGACGTGGTAATATTAAAACACCAAATATTACTGCCTATGTGTCGCTAAAAACTGTCATTCCGAAATTCCATTTCCGCCTGAAACAATAATTTCAAGTAAAAAATTATGGGAAAACGAAAAAATTGCATGATGCTATTTCCACGCCAAGTATTAACCAGAAATCAGTTCAGTCATCTGGTGACAACTGTCTAGCTGTCGCTGTACACTCATCTATAATCAAGCGATCCATTAGTAAGTCTGTCATCCCGTAATCTTATTTCTGCATGCAAAAATTATTTCACGAAAAGACTTACGAGAAAGCAAAACAATGGTGTGATGCTATTACGACCCCCATCAATTTTGCACGAGCGCTTCAAGTTACCGCTGGCCTCTTAGCAGGCGGAAGTAGCGCGCGCTCACCCGTCGGAAGATACGAGAGCAAACCGCGGGCAACTGTCTTCGAATTATTCATCCTTCCCTCCTCCTCCACGCCTCTCCGCTAACGCCCTCCCACCTCAGAAACCCGAGAGAGAAGTTGGCTGACACAAGGGGACGGTCGGTAGCATCCGCCATTCACAGGACGACTACGACGCATGAAGGGGGCTCAAAAGGTCGCCGATGCGATGGTAAACAACAATGAGTATCTCCAAGCTAGCTCTACGGCGGAATCCACGATAATGTTGGCGTTTGGGAGTCTGCGCGAATTACGGAGGGGTATATTTTGATAATAGCAGGCTGCAACGTTTGATAATAGATCGTAAGCTTTCCCAGCAAATACTTTTGATGAAATCTTCTTGGGTTTGGCACCGGGTAAGGATGCATAAGGCCAACATTTTGATGAGAAACTACCTCATCACCCTTCCGATACTGTGCGGGGTAACTCAATATAGACAAAGTGGTTGAGCCCAAATACAAAAAATATTAAAGGAATAAAATAAAAAATAAAATAAAATTATACAACATTAACATAATTGGGGTAATTTAGTTACCCCGCACGGTATCGGAAGGGCTAAATAGCAGTACTTAAATATCAAACGTTACATTGATGAAATCCTCAAAGGTTTGGCGCTGGGTAAGGCTGTTTCAGGCCAACGCTTCGATGAGAAACTCCATCATCTACGTCAGAGCTATGACTGACCGTCGAGTTTGTTCCACGCCGGGTTTTCATACAAAGATAGCCAAAGGACGATTGGTAAAGCGGCTAGCCAAGAATGAGTCTCAACCGTCTTTTGGCTGTCTCAACATAAAAACCCGGTGTGGACAAAAGTCGGCAGTCAGTAATGACCCTGATAGAGGAGCGGTAGTTTCTCATTGAAAAGTTGGCCTTAAACAGCCATACCCGGTGCCAAATCCGAGAAGATTTTATCATTGCAACGTTTGATATTGAAATACTGATATTTAACTCTTTCGTGACTGTGCGAGGTAACTCAGTTACCAGAAATTATGTTAATGTAGCATATTTTTTAAAATTTGTTATTTTATCCCTTTGAAATATTTTTGTATTTATGCTCAACCACTTTGTCTATATTAAGGCGACGAAATATTTTTTTACATTTAAATTGCTTTTGAAAAATTCAATTTTTATTGGTGGGGTAGCTGAGTGGAGTAGCCGCACAGTTGTCGGGGGAAGAGAGAAAAAAAAACTCGCTTGTTGTTTAAGTGCAGGGATAAAAGTTGAATGCAATAAATTTTATTATATTATAACTTCAATAACGCCAATATTCTTCATGATGGCACTTTAGGCGGTCAAAAAATCAAAAATACGGATCCATGAACTACAAAACTGACTTGGGCAGCCTTTGAAACCTATGGTTCCACACGTTGGTTGTCATGATGGCCCGACATTTAACTCTATGCCGTTTGACCTCCGTATTAACCTTGGAGGTCTATTAGTGGATAAGACGGATATTTGGACATTACCGATGACTTGGGAATCCTTTAAAACCTATGTATGGACACCTTTGTTGGCATGCCATTCTTTTTACCACCCCTATTACCTTTGTTGTGACCTTGCTGGGTCAACGGTTGAATTTTCGTAAATAAAAGTGTTGTTTTCGGTTTTATTGTGTCCGAAAGCCTAAGTTATGACATCTTGTCATATTTTTACTGGCCAATGAAATTCATAATTTTTCTATCTCTATTTTTTTAACATTGAAACCCCAGAAGGTAAATTCAAAATTTTGGGTTGGGCCCACATTGTGAGGCCAAAAGGTCGAAATTGTAGACTTTTGCTTACACTCAGCAAAACTTAGGACTTTTCCCCATATGTATGCCAATTTCTATGAATATTGCTTGACGAAAAGTTACCAAAATAAGAGGTCAAAAATTACACACGACCTGTGGGACAGGCTGTGCAGCTACAATAGCAAAATATGAAATATTCCTGCCATTTCTCACAAAAACAATGTTAAAACCTAAATTGAGCCCACAATGTACTTATAAATTATACAAAACAAGATATTATATTATTAAAAAATAGCCTTGGTATTGATTCAGAGGAAAGATAAGATACAAATAGGATACCTGAGATACCACACACAGTCGTTCGCGTAAGTTTTCTAGACATAGTCACGGAAGGGTTAATGTTGTCAGGGAGTTGTTGATCGGAGGAGAGGGGAATTGTTGAGAAGAAAAAGGAATATGGAAAGTTGCTTGAAAGAGTGAGGCAAAAAAACTGTAATTTGAAGAAAAAGGAGGTTTTTGGAAGAAAACAATCGTTTAACGTAATAATAAATTTGCTTGTGGTTATCATTTTTCCCACGCTGAAATTTATTTCCATAGTTCGCAACGCGATACTTGATTGTTTATTAATAACATTCCCTCTGATAAGCATGCTCCTTTATTTCCTTGGATAAATTGTAGAATTTCGTTACTATCCTAATGTTGAGCGATAAACACACTATCAGGAGTGATTTGAGATTCAGGTATGATAATATAATCTACATCGGCGCAAATCGGAAAAAAAGTTAAATAAACAGTTTCAAGTCAAATTTGTAGGGAACCGGGTATATTCAATTATTCACCGGGTCAATTACTAACATAGCATACACAAGTATTTCAAAATTTTAAGAAAAAAAATAGATTGGGAAAGAAGATACAAGTTTGAATGAATTAGATATTAAACACTATTACCACTAAAAAAATTTTTCGCATGACGCGTCTCAATATAAATTACTTCACGTTTAAATTTCAAACACGAAAAATTATTTGGAATTGAATTCTTATGAACGACAATGTTAATGATCAGCATTATTTAAGCAAAGTTAATTATACGTGGTACAATCTTGAAAATTATTATTTGAAACAACTTATCTTATTAAATGAATCTAATTTCTTAACCTCAGTGAGAATTTTACTTTCCTGTATAACTTGCGGGATGTTATAATATATTTTTTAGTAAAAATGCAGGAGGTTTTATTCATATCTGGCAACGACAGGTTTAGGAAATCCAAAGATTGGCTCATAATTATTCTTGCACTCCAATCAACTGTCAACCAGGCAATTGATTCCAAAACATGTCATATATACCATGAAATCAATGGTTGATTGTGGTGGCAACAGAGGAGTCACCCTAATTAATTAAGTTTTGCATTACTGGGCTCAATGAGAATTCTGGTAAAACGGCCCTGATATTTGCAACACGACCGAAACTCTACTCCGAAAATACATGATTTTTATGTAGTGGAGATTATATAGGAGCATTAAAAATGTACGCTGGAGCGAACGAATGCTGCCTTGCCACGTCTTGCGCGCCAAACTTTGCTTCCTGGTAACCATCTCCATTTGGCAATACGACATTAATAGAAGTTATTAACATTCACAAATATAAAATTTTTATTGATTATGGATCATAGATAAATCCAAATAAATTAGGAATTGTTTCTATCAATTTTATTATTTCTTTTGGGGTAAACTGTAGGACTAGATAGTGTTTAAACAAATGTTTTTCAAACAAAACAAAACAAAATTTTCGTTATTTTGCAACAAAATATACGTTCTAAAAATACGTAAAAGCCATATTATTAACCTACATTAATGTTTGCAACTTATTGAGGAATATGAATGTTGTAGACCAAGTAGTTTTCCCTGGGTTGAGTTGAAAAGTTCATAAAAGTGAGAAAACGGCTAATTTTATGGTGCGCGGAGTCATTTATTGGACTCGCGTGTCTTTATTTTTTAATTTTTCACTAAACAAAAAATAAAATAGAATTGAGAATAAAATTTCCTTTAACATGACGTAGTATTTATTATTATGACAAACAATGAAGTTTAGTTATAAATTTGCAAAGTTCAGCGGCATATCATTTTGACGCCGACAGTAGTCCGCAACCAATTCGTAGTAATTGTTACGTGACCTTAATCGTAAAATCAAGTCACGCCAATGCAAAGCTGATTTCATTTCCGTCCTAATTTTGAGCTGTAGCCACACAATCAGGAGTTATTTGTAGATTCGTGAGCGATACAATGATCTAAATCAACGTATTTCGGAAAAAAAACTCAATACACAGGATTTCAGACATAACTATTGGAAGCCCAGTTAATTTTGATCCTTCAGACAAGGTATATAAACACTAAAAACGAGAATGAATCGCAAAAATTCTTAAACGCGAAAATCAAACGCCTCTATTTTAGGCTTATTGCTGCATTGCCTGAGCTATTGAGAATTCTTTAAGAGCGACACGGAGAAGATCATATTAGAACCCCTCCACATATTTACGTCCGATAGAAACGATAAATTAATAGAGATATTTTGCCGAACGGATAGGTATGGGAATTTATTTTTCCCCGAACAATAAAGGAATTATATAAATACTTAAATAATAAATAATAATATTATTATTTGAACTTATTAGGTACTTGTCTTGATTTAGCTATAGCATATCCATTTTATTAAATAACGGATGGCATCCTAACATCCCCCGCCACACGCCTATTGAGGCGGCTTACGGGGTAATATGTAGAGGTAGATTGGTAATGGAGTTGATTCAGTGAGTTGTAGTTTTAATTAAATTAAAAACTCAATGTATTGGTAACAGTGGCGAGGTGGCTGATTTTTTCACCAACTACCAGCGGAGTCAACTTTGAAATGTAAACAACGCTTCGCGACAAAAGAAAACATATTTCTCTCTCCTATCTTACCTCACGACTGCCCCCTCCACCAAACTCGACCTCCCCTTCTTTCCCTTATCTCAGCTCGGCCCACTCAGTCAAACACACGTCATACCTCACACTGCCCGACCTATTGGCCCATTTCGCACTGACATTTGGCCGAGGAACACGTGTTTCTAACCCAATCCGACCACAAAAACTCACGCACTCAAAACGCCGGAGCTCAAGCGTATTTTCACGTGTACACGAAATAAGAGACGAATAGAACACCATACTGTAGAGATTCATATGAGCCTTAGAGCGCTGTTATTCAGAACGAAGGGTCTTATACTCAATTCTGGTCGAACCTTTTAATAACCGCACTCTCCGATCCAATCATTGATCCTTGTAATTGATTTCAAAAGTTAATATGCGTATACAACACCAACTGTACTAAATAAATTCACCTGTAAATAAAATTCAATGTTTCGTAATGGGAATGCTAAAAAAATGTTCCCGTTAGTAAGCAACGATCAGTTTAGCAAAAAGTAATGAACGAGTATTCATATCTGAAGCCAGCTACGTAAGTGGATCATATGTACAATGAACGTATTTGTTGCCTGATTCCATTAAAATTTCCAACAAGTGTTGCCTTGGCATTGTCATTTACTGCTCCCTGATGTTATCTCCGAAGCAAAAATATGGAAAATAATAATATCAACACATCAAATCAAGACGAGTAAAACAAACGATATAAAAGTTTTCGGAAGATCCAAGTTAGGTTCTCCTTGCTTTCGTGGAAAACTCGAGGAAAACCCTCAGGCGTACAGTAATATATTGCAAATTAAACTATGGCAGCATCAGCATTTTAACAAGAAAGTATACGAACAAGTTAAAATTTATATACGATGCATTTATTGTAGGACAATGACCGGATTTTCTTCTAGCTTCAACATTATTGAAAAATCGGCAGAGTTTAATGAAATTCGAATTAAATTAGATAAGCATGAAACATGTGTAACTGTGAAAAATTACTGAAAATAAGATGCAAGATACATCGATGAAGAATGTGAGACAAATTTTATTGAAAAAGTAAATAAATACGCAGGATAAGTGGCAATTATAAGAAAAAATTCACCTTGCGTAACATTTATATATATTTGATTACAGTTGTTTTAATTAGTAATTTTATATTTTAATGGTAATTTTGAAAAATAGGCCATTAAGTATAACAATTTACCAGTATCTCCTGATAGAGTGAATGTAAGTCCTCAAAAAATAATGAATTAACGTTGATATCCGACGCGACATAATCGTATATTATTCAATATTGTACCTCAGAAATTATTCAACAAATTATTACTGAATTCATATCTTATCGTCGTATTCTTTACTTCTTTAGGTACTACCTTAGTGGCATGAACACCCGCAGATACAGTGCTGAGCACTCTCTATTATGAGAATCTCTCTGCCCTGAATCCAAATACAGCGAAACCCATTTCCGACCACTGACTGACTACCTGATCCATACAAATGTTTGAGGTGAACGAGACAAGATACGACAAAAAGTCATAGAGTCGACCTCCTTTAACACTTTGAGTGCCGTCTGCTAATTTGGAACCCCTACTGAAAAACCAGCCTTTTTTACTAAATTCGTACATTTTTTAAAACATTAGCATCAAAAATATATTTATATCGATGTGTATTTCAATAAAAAATGGACTTTGCACTTCTTTATGAATGAGTTGAATAATATTTATTGCTGATTTTTTTATGTATGATTTAACTATGAAAACCTACTGTTTTTGAAAAATAAAAAAAGTTGCAACATATGATGTACCGCCGTAACATGGAATATCATTTTTTGTACCAAGCAATACATTATAAATCCAGGATGACAAAAAGGGTCACTGCACCCTCAACGAACGGTTCATTGGCCCAAAGAATTTCCACACAAAGTGGCCTAAGACAAGGATGCCGGCAGCTACAGAGGACTTTCCGTCCTCAAGACAAAAAGTGAACTCTTTACTTTTTCCATTGAGCAGTGATTTTTGAAATAACAGAACCACTAAGCAGTAAACTGGAAAAGTACCACGGGCGAAATATTACGGCTTCACGTATACAAAGCCGATTAAATAGAAAGACGTAATATTACGTCCATGGCAATCTTCAGAGAGATTAACAGGACGTAATATTACGTCCATGGCACGCAAAGTGTTAAAATCATCTGAAACCCTACGAAAAATAATCGAAACACTAAATTTTTGCCAACTTGAAAACTGCCTCCATTACTCTAGTTTTTGCGGTCATTTGGGGTCTGACAATCAATGGCAATGAGGAATTAGATAATCAAGAAGAATGTTGCCACCAAAGTCACTGCGACGTTCCATAGACCATGCATTGTAAGAGTGAGAATAAAAGACTGGAATTCGAGAACTCTTTGGCATTTCTAGAGTTCATTTACGTAGGTTAGTTATTATCGAAAGAAACGATCCTTGACCCCTGCCACTTCAATGTACTTCCTGAATATCGAGCTCCTATCCTCCATTTATTTTTTCTGTGGTTCTTTTTAAATGGAATGGTAGGTAATGACATGTGGCTTTTGGCATGTTGTCAGTAACCTTAGTAGAACAGTAAGATAAAAAGCGATTTTTTATTTAATATTGTAAGGTATCTAGTTAGTTACACAGAGAACACATCTATCGCTACTCGTATAAAATCATTAAACTAATTCCAAAGAATCATAATTCATTTTGTAAAACCGACCACTGACTGACTGACTTGATTCAAAGAAATGTTTGGATTGAACGAGACCGGATACGATAAAAACCCCTATAATAACATCAGAAACTAAAGTAAAAATTGGGAAAACGTTTAACTGTGTGACTATTACAGTATACCTCAACTTTTTGGAGGCAAATGCGGGCAGATATGTCCATTTCATAATTACGATTATTATTATAATGCACATTGCGGATATTTTAGCATTGATAAACTTTCAAAATATTTATTTTGTTCCCATAAACAGTGCTTAAGTTATGAAAATCTGATGACGAGCTACAATCGTGACTGGTATCGGAAGCTAGACTGGTCATTTCAGCGTAAAGACTAAGGAACAAACGTCAGACCAAAATTGTAAGAATTGGCAGAGCGACAAGCGATGGGGGAGCGAGTTCCTTTTAGACTCACGCGGAAATAACGGCGTGCTTGAAGCGTGGCTTCTCCCACATTCCTCTCCCCCCAAAAGCATGCCTCGGGCGAAAACAAATGCGTAGGGTTAGGCGTACGCGTGGAAGGAGGAAGCAATCGCATTAGAAAATTAAGAAGATTTCGACACCGGAAGGGGAAGTGGCTCTTCTCACACCGGCACCGCCTGTCGCTCGATTTCCTAACGAAAATAACGCTTCCGTAGGAATTCCTTGCCTAAAATTAAACTAAGTTAAGCGGACGTCGAAAGAGGAGACCGGAAGCATAGGTACGGAAAGGATGAAACCAAAATTTGGTCTTGTCGAATGTAATAAAGAGTATACCAAAATTATAAGAAAATCCAAGATACAATAAAGCGAAGCGTGCTTTTGACCAGGTGATGACTTTGATGAACGTCGTTGGTGCTACTCTTTACATAATTGCAATAACATTTGCGCCACGGGATAAAATCAAAAACCCTCGGTAATTCCCGCAAGAGTTTGAAAAGATTGTATGATCACTTATGAGTATGCGAAAAATAAAACATAGACATAACCTAATAGGATATTCGTATCAGAATTGTCCTCATTTTTAATCATGTGGCGTTGAAAACTTCAAATAAATCTTTCTATGCCTTGTGACAGCTGTGAGTCCACACTTTGCAACTGTTAGGAAGCCTGAAAGCCAAAAATTCTTTGGCATTTCTATATTTCAACTTAAGTACGTTAGACATCACAAAAATGGTGGTTTATACTATTATGAGATATCGTCATGTGCAGGACAAAGTATATTTACAAAAACCATAGCTGTCATTGTCCAAACTAATCAATCCAATGTGCGAAACGCGAATTCGAAAATTTCAAGTTAAAACTTACGCTCATAATAGTTTCACTCACGTAATACTATACATCGTTTACTTTCTCTCCTTTGGACTCACCGTGGGCGCTTTGAATGTGGCTATCGCATCGCTGAGGTGCCGCAAACTAAGGGCATCGTCGGCACGGCATCCGGCGCCGGACGCGGCCGAGGGAGTGCTGGCGGTCGGTGCCGCGTGAGTCCCGGCCGACGCAGGCGAGAAGCCACCGCTGAACGGACAAGCCATCGCCCGCAGAATCAACTTCTCCGGTGAAGAGATATCAGAAAGGCTTCCCCGAGTCACGGCGTGTCACGTGGACAGGCCACCCGGAGCACACACAAAACTTCACGAGGAAGAGTCACGGGTAAAGATATCGAGCGTTGTCAAATGTCCACGCCTCGAAGAGAGAGGTAAAATTTTCCACGGCAAATTTTGCCACGCCGTCTTCGTGGTCTATCTATCGCCTCTCTTTTTAACTTCTCAAAAATAGGTCGCACACAAAACTTCAACAAGGAAGAGTACAACGTGCAGAGGTATCGAGCGATGTCAAATGTCCACGCTAAGAGCAGAAACTAAAAGGTTTCCCACGCCGTCTTCGGAGATGTGATCAATGTCACGCGTCTCTCTTTACAACCCGAACAACGGGCACAGGTATCGAGCGATGTCAAATGTCCACGCCTCGAAGAGAAACGTGAAGACGTCCACGGCAAAATTTGCCACGCCGTCTACGGAGACGTGGTCGATCTCTCACGTCTCTCCTTACAACTCGATAATAAAAAAAACACGCGAAATACGCTTGGCGAAAGAGCGCAGCAAAGTCTCTGGGACGAATGAGGGGCCTGTAGGAAGGTTACGCAGGTATCGGGGAAAACACCAACTGCGCTCCTCCTCCTAGCTCACACTCGCCCACCAACACAGAGAAATTAGACCACACGCAGAGGGAGATAGTCGTTCACGAGGCTGCCTCAACTCTCCCCGCCGCCGAGAGAACACCACGACGTCGGTCCTCTGTTGAGAGCGAGAGAGAGAGGCAGTGTGATGGGAGAATGAGGGGAAGGGAGGTGAGAGAATTGGCGGAAGGGGAGGCAGGGGTCTCCGAGTGGGACCAAGTGCGCTGGCGCTGTGGGGAGTGGGGGGAGGACACTTCAAGGGTATAGGGGAAGGGGTACGGGGAGGCATTCCTCTCTTCAAGGGCGGGTAAAGAGAAACTAGTGTAGCTTCCTTCTTCGCACGACGTTGTGGTATAACCGGGTATGTTTTCGTACTGATACGACACAGATGACAACAGTTTGAAATCTTTTTCAAAATCATAATAAAAAAATCTTCTTCACGCGACGATATGGTATGCTTTCTTACTGATGCGATTATTATATTATTATACCAACTAAGATAAGTTTTCATTCAATGCTATCAGGCTCAACTATGTGGAAGTTGATATTCGAAAATGAAATAATATAGAAAATTAGAATAGAATATTCAAATACATAGAAATTTCTAATTTCTAAAAAAAATATGTATAGAATATTCAAATTTGTTGCACTTGATAATGCTCTATGGATCGAAACATGTCGTAACGATGAAACAAAACAGTGGAAGTCAACGAAGTCTTTTTTTCATTTTCGAATAAGATTTCATGGAGTACTTAAGAAGCCTCCCATTCATTAATCAACTTACCTCATCAATTCACAAAAAGGCCCATTCCATTTTATTCTATTTAAAAAAATCCTAATTTCCTCCTTCCTTTCCCTCGTTTACCCAGCATTATACCCTCAAACACTGTATTCAACATCCCCTTCCCGCTAAGTACTGCCTCCATTCATACCTTTTACCTCATCTAGAGGCTGTCTCTCCTCACCCACCATGTCCAGCGCTTCGTCGATCCTCTTCTCCGTCCTCTTTACTTTCTCCATTCCTCCCCACATCCTCATCTACATTGTTTATCGCATGATTCCATCTTTAATCAATGTTTCAAAGTTTCAATCATTGCCTCCCTGTTACCCACTGACTCGCCATTCAATCTCCACACCCTCGAATTGGCGTGCATCTGGCATTTGCAAGCCAATAAGATACCCTAGGATGGGCAGTATCAGAACACACAAGATAAAGATTAGAAACTCACACTCACTAAATTTTCGGTGGCATTACCACCATATATATATATATGCATTCCTCTCGTTAAGTACGGGGAACGAGGACCTAGTGTAGCTTCCTTTTTCGCACGACTTATAGTCTTACGGAGTATGTTTTCGTAACCAATTGAACTAATGTAACCAATTGATTATTTGTCAAAATTGCGTTAAAAATTTAAATATGCAATCAAAACGGAAAAAAATATAGTATAAAAAATAGGAACTATATCATTATATACAAGTAAAAGTATATTAATCTATAGAAAATAGTAAAAAAAACTATTCTTCTATCTATGTTTACACCAACAATATTTCAATTAATATTCTCAATATTAGAGCATAAGTTTCCTCTTACATAAACAACACACTACTCACACAACAAAAGCATTAGAGCTACAAAATTACTATACAAAATAGTAAAACAAAATATTCTGCTATCTACGTTTATACTAAAAGTGTTTTAATCAATGTTCAATGTTCATCAATGAGTATAAGTTTCTTCTTACACAAAAAACACATTACTCCCACAACACAAAAATATGAGGCATAAAATTTTTATATGGTTAACTGAATGGTTATGGTATTCTTGGCTTACCGGAACAGCTTTGACATGCCTGCGGCGTGCCATAACGTAATAGTAAATTCCACACCGCTTAATACGTTACAAGCTCTACCGGTTTCAACACAACCGCGCCCATATAAAGAGGAACTGCAACCTTTTTCTTGTGTTGAGTCGTTCATATAACTATACAGTGTTTCAGGAGGAATATTCAATGCACGAGAAGATGTTAAGGAAGAAATTTTCAAGCATTTTTCGTCCACAAACACACCTCCCTAGTTACTGAGCTATGGTAACGCATACATTTTTATGCAATTTTCAGTTACGATGAAAACGGATATTCTTGGATATCCAGAGTTTTCGACATTTCATTTAAAACTCAGGAGTTTTAAGGGCATTAAATAATAAAGTTTGTACCAAAATTTGCGATTATAATTGAAACAATTAACTTCAATATGGATGAGGTTGCGAAATAATATTGTTGATACTCCCTAAAGGCTATCTTTTTATGAAGTTTTATGATTTAATGCTTGTGTTGCCATTCCTCGTTAATTAAGTTGTTGCGATCCACTTTTTATTGATGCACTGAATAGTAGAGGCCTTCACGTTGTAGAAATCCATCTTACTGATTTGTGAATGAAAAACTTTGCTGTTTCTACAATTTGGAACTTTATTTTCCTGACTAGTTTCGATACACTGTGACATTTTCATAGGACTATGAATATGATACAGTATATCGAAACTAGTCAGGAAAATAAAGTTCCAAATTGTAGAAACAGCAAAGTTTTTCATTCACAAATCAGCACTTTTTATTGGACTTAAAATGCTTAAAATTGTCTCCCCTATCACCTCCATAAGTATTACAGATTCCTCCAGTAACGATCTCTATATTAAATGGCACTGGATTCTGCAAATTTATTTTAATGAGCACTGGACCAAAATTGCCCAGAATTAAGGTCATAGCGGGAAGGCTGGTCGATTCCCGCGAAATATTTGCGAGTTAAAGCCTTTAGCTTAGCCGCAACCCCAAAAATGTACCCAACGCTTAACAGAATTCTTCTTCCACAAAGTATCACTTTCATCAATCACTTACTCCGTAATGACTAAATGATGACTAGATAACGATGATATCCTAAAATTTACCGGCATTAATACCATTGTGGTACTGGACAGGTTTTATACTCGTAACTGCGGTGCTATACTGACGAACATACTGCCTAGTGCCAATCGATTTACGACAACATATACCACCCAGTTCTAAAAAGCCATCAAATATTCCCCTGGGGAAAAGCAACGGTAGTAGAAGAAAAATTTAATAGGGCATTGTATAAGTTTTGGGGCATCTTGGCCCCAGCTTATGCCACGGAAAACTATATATTTATATGATTACCAGGCATATACCATCACGACGACCTAGCAGTTGAAACGGGTGGTACCAAAATAAAACTAGTAAACAAAGTCCTATCTTGTTTTCTTTAACCAATATGAATTATTTCCACTACATCTCGCCTGTCTCAGTCATTTTATTCGTTAACCCTGGATCACTAAACCTTCCGAATTTTTACGACACGCCAAATTAAAATCCAAAAGTATTGGAAAGTAGAGGAAGACCTGACCCCACTCCAGTTAGAAAGAACTCTCAAACTAGCATTTTTACTGGATGGAAAAGGTAGTTTTTGGTCGCCTGGCAAAAATTATCATCATTAAAGAAAGAACTCTATAACGTCGGTAAAGAGATTAGAACGTTGCTCTAGGCGTTAACTTCCCTGTTTCCGAACCTCGGGGTTGAGGGTAGTTTTCGCTCTCATGCGACGCTAATGGATGGTTTAACGTGCGTAGGAGTGTTTGTATGAAGTGTTGACTGTGCAAACAAAGCGGAAGAAGATGGTGGTAAAACTCTCAAGAGATATAATGAATCAATAAAACGGGTGCTGGAGAGGTGCCATCATCACAATTCATCGCCATAATTTACAAACGGTAAGTCGGATTGCACTATACGGGATTAACGACAAAAGACGAGCCTTGATAACCACCACAAGCTTGTATTGGGATATTGAAAGGTCAAATTCTCTTAGCAATCAAAATTCTACATTTGATGTTTGCTGATCATCTTCAAGGTAGGCCATTGCTTATTTATAGCACTGTCAAAATTTGTAGGCTAAAATAGTTTTTATCACATCTAAACTCCAAGTATTAATCAGAATGAAACATGATAAACTTTGTCACCAACCACAATCCTTGAAAGCGATATTTAAAATCTGCCAACGGAAAAAACTTCCAACGGAATAACTTGTATTTGACCGCAACTAATAGTCGAAAATGCACGCGATTGCTTAATTTAAGCCGACAATTGGCGTAGCAATAGGAAATAAAATTCATCAGATGCTACCAATGAAACGTGTTTCTGGCTCTATGGGAGCGAGACTTGGACGTTCACAGCAACGGAGAAGCAGAGAAAGGAAGAGAGTGGAGTATCCGAAACAAGGTGCTACAGAAGAATGATGAAGATGAAACGGATCGACCGAGTAAGTACTGAGGAAGTGCTAAGAAGAGTGAGAGAAAAGAGAAGTTTTCTTAAAACCTTGATGAGAAGAAGGCACAACTTAATTAGCCACATTATGAGGCATCATTGCCTAATGAAAACGATCGTAGGACAGAAGGTAGGGAAGAAGGGTGAGGGACGGCCCCGAATCATTTACACAGGATAAGTATCTTTAGGATATGAAAGAGAAAAAATAAGTTACTATGAAAAGGCTAGCGAAATGGAGGGCTTCGTGACACCTTTCTTAGGATTTTTGACAAATGATGATGATGAGAACGGGTGGGCTGAAAATATACTTCAAACCATCCAGATCCACAGTTATATGTATTATACGAAAACCTTTCAGTAATGTAGTGCATGCTCATCATTCTTCAACAGTCACCAGAAGGGATGAGAGAAAAATATAGGGTTTTTTGGCAGGAGAAGACCGGAGAGTAGGGTGGATCGGATAAGCTAAGGAGGCGGATTTAATAGCTTCTACGAGGGGTGAAGAGTTGGACAGCCTTTTGGGTGGTTTGGTGCTGGGAGTAGGGGTTAAAAGGGATGGGAGAAGGGGTTTTGGAGCGAAAGGGATGGACAGGATGCAGAGGAAGGGAAATAGATGAGATCGTCCCACTCTATAGGGGAAGCGTCCGACGCTCTAGAGGAGTATGAGAGTGGCTATTGATTTCTTTGAGGCGGGTGACAATGAAAAAACGGATGAGGGAAATTCATCTATCCTCATGTAGGTTATGTAGACAATGAATGGTTAAAATTATGTTGCATAATTCAATATACTATGCGTGTTGAAACATTATTCTGGATCATTCTAGTCAAATCCAAAATGAGACCCAAATTTCTCTTATAAGCTGAAATGTTAATGACCTATTATAACCCAATGATGCTTCTAAGCAACATCCAAAATGTATAAATTATATGTCCTGTATATGAAATATCTAAAATACTCATTATTTTGTGGTGTTAATTGTAGTGACGAAATATTCAGTTGCCACGATAATTATGATTGATTGCAAAATTTTCAAGTTTTCATAATGAAAAATACTGAAATTTGAATTCTCCCAAAAGTAGCTCTGGGTTGGAAACGGTTAAATGAACTAGCAGGCCACCCGGCGTTGCTCGGTAAGTAGAGTACCCTAAGAGGTGGGAAACTTGGAACGTGGAATTCATGGTCACATGGCAGGCAAAGTCACAATTTTAGTTAAAGAAACAAAGCAGGAGTGATGATGGCATACATATGTAACAGCATATCATGGAAAAAACAATTTCCGTATGCCACGCACGGGATCAGCTTTTACCACACTCCACAACATTGATTGTTATGTTTGTCCGTACGTTCTCAGACCAAAAACGTCGTGTGAACGAATACCCTAGCGAAAAGGTTTGCACCAAGAAGATTAATAGTTAAGTGTAGAATCCTTTGAGTTATGTTCTATCTTCTTTCTCGTACTTCTTCTACTTGTTCTACCTTCTTCCTCACTTATACTCATCTTCTTTTTACTCATATATGTTTCGACGCTGTTTACGTGACAGGCTTTGAAATATTGCTATAATTTAAGCTTACTTTGATGATATAACCAGTGGTGTCATGATGCCGTTCCGGCACTGGTCAACAAAAGACATGATAGTCAAATAACACTTTTATCAATTTTGTAGCTTCGATATTTCTAATATGTAGTCATTCATAACCAAAACAAAAAAAAGTAAATATTAACTTGCAATGGAAAAACACACGGTAATATTTCACTTGAAAAAAATTTAAGGGAAGTGCGTTCCGGCACTGCTAATTTTGCCATGACGTCACTGGATATACTATATGTCCATTCATAATAAGTGAGGAAAAACAACTAAAACGTGTTATCTAACTTTTATAGTTTTATTTAAAGTTTACGCGCATAAATGATGAGACTGTTCGTCATCTGTTCAGAACGTTCGTAAAAATACCGATAAAACTGCACAGGGACTCATGGGTCTGAAGAGGATAAAAATTCATTACTTTACCCCCTCGGAATACATATGCAGTTTCTATTATGTATTATATACCAAGTATCCCTTTCCCTGATCGATAAAATAGTGCATGGTTTTACGAGTGAATATTGATCTATTCTTTGCATGCCTTTTCTTAAGTTACCACTTCGTCTGTTTCATCAATGACATCTTGTAATTGATTTTTCATTAAACTTTGAAGGTGGTTTTATTTTAACTAAGTACTAATTGGACGTCTCGTTATTTATCCAACCATTAAATATGCATGATGCAAAAATATGCATGATGTCTTCATAAATATTAAAAGTCCATTCATTACAAGTAACGAACAACTACAAAAAACGTGCTACCTAACTCCTATAGTTTGATTTAAAGTTGACGAGCATAAATAATGAGACTGTTCGTTATCTGTTCAAAAAAATATCGACGATTTCCGCCATTCCTACGCAACGTGTTGAGCACGAAAATCATCGACCACCGTCCTTATGAACATGGATGGCGTCTTGTAGGAAAATAAAGACCGGAAAAGAAGGAGAAGGAGGGAAAGATAAGAAAGAGGAGAAGAAACTGAGGGAAAGTAGGAGAGGAGGGTAGGAAATTGAGTAAAGGAGGTCTGACGGCTATTCATCAAGCGGAATGAAGAGGGCTGGTGGGGAAGATGGAAAGGTTCCCTCTCCGGAATAACTGGCACCAACACCGTCGTCTCTCCACTATCCCCCTTTTTCTTGCGGTCGAGAAAAAAGAAAGGGGTTTTAACTTTGAGAGATGGTCGGGTGAGAGTTACGAGGAAATGGGTCCTAGATTGTGGGATCCATGCGCCGAGATCACCACTCCCGAGAAAGAAAATGCGGTTGACGGAAAATAGCATCTGGACCAGCCCGTCGATTTTTTTATCGAAGTGCATGCAAAAAATCTCCAAAAAAATAGAGGGATCACACGGTCTTCTTTCGTCTCCGTGCAATACGATCATTTTATGATTGTTTTGCCCATATTTTTATAGTTTGAGGAAAAAATATGATAGGCAGCGTATGAATCCCGACGAATTTTTTAAAACATGTTTCATGGGAAAGTTTGAGGGAAAATACAGCAAAAAGATAATCATAAACCGAGGAAAAAAATGATAGTGTATGCATCCCAATGTCTTTTTTATATGTTTCAAGGGCAAAGGAAAATACAACAAAAAGGTAATCAAAATCATACACCGAGGATAAATGAAACACTATAAATGAATCAAAATAAATGGGGGAGAATTTCAAGTAATGAACGAAAAAGAGATTTTTATAAGGTCGAGTGGAGAGCTGTGAGTAAACTGAAGAGATAACGTGGGCAACAAGGAGTGGGAAACACTTTATGATCAAAGATTTGTCGGACATCGAGTATAAATACTTTTTAAAGTACAGTTTTTTTTAAACGAGTCAAAAATTTTCACTGCACTGTAGCATCATCAGGACTCAAGAAAGGAAAAAAAATCAATGCATAAACTTCGTATCCAATAATGGACTTCCTTAAAGCATCAGCCTCAACCATTCATTTCATCAATTACACTGGACGGCATGAAAATCGGCCCTGACACCATTCCTGCTGATTCTTACGTAAAATTACCTCTTAAATCCGAATATTAACTCCGTTTTTCCCCATCACCCACCATTTTCGGGGGAGCTCCCCCCTCCAATTTTTATCACTTTCCGGTCATTCAGAGGAATAAAAAGCATTTTTTTAGCATTTAAATTTTTTTCTAGGAATTTTGAGGGGAGTTAAATCCTAAAAAATTAATATTTATGGTAAAGAGGTAGATTTGGGGGGAATTAGTCTCCGTAAATTGAGTAAAAACGCATTAAAAATGATCAGTTTTGCATTTTTTTCGCAAATTTTCACGTATTTTAAAAAAATTCCCAGCTTCCAATTCACATCATCCTCCCCCGAATGATAAAAATATGTAACAACAAGAAACATCAGTAATAATAAAAATATTTTGCTGCATAGCAAAGCAAAATAATTAAAATATGTTGCAAGAACTCGGAAGATTCACTTTACTACGCTGGCCTCTCCCGCCTGTCCCGCTCAGGATTGGACGGCAATTCTCTAACTTTCGCTGCTAAAAAAGTAAAAGTAATGCATTCTAATTATTCGAATAATATAAGATTGAGATTTTGAAGATTGAGAAGTGAATGTCTGTATTAGTAGTATGCAGACAACCAATTATTTGTCTACGTACTACTAAAATTGAAGGCTTAGGGGAATGTATAAGAGAGATGTTTATAACGGAGCTCAATTCAAGGAAATATGAATATATGATCTATAATAGATAAAATCGAAGACCATTGGAATTTATAAATGTAAGGGAGAAAGAAACGTAGCCAGATGATAGGAGAAATTGCTGTTAAGGGAAAGACTGGGTATGAACGAATAGCATTTTACATAAAAGTACATGGTAAAATAGATTATACGGCTAGCGAATTATACGGCAGGAAGCGATAATACTGAAAATATTATCCCAATTGTTGTCGTAAAAAATAAGATAAAAATAAATTTAGCTATCCTAATGAGCACGAACTGTAATCCTTACAATAGGAACGAAACCCTTGGGTCGGGTTCGCAGGATACACTCCTGGAGCAGGGACTATAAGCGATCAGCTTTTCTCCTCTGCCACCAGAAGGGGAAGGACGGGAAGGATCAAGGAAAGGAGGCGCCGCCGCGATGAGAGTCCGACGACGCCTCCAGGGAAAGGACGGGGAAGGAAGGAAGGGACGAGGAATCCTGCACCGTCACAAAGGCGGGCAGGTCCTACTACTAACGAAACCAAGCTTACGCAATTAATATGCTACCAATTTTAGTAGATTTTCCTATGAGGAAGAAAAATCTATCGATCAAATCGGTAGAACTGTAATCCTTACAGCAATCAGAGACTGCAAAACTAATGCTAGTTTCAATATTGTAACATATAGTATGACTGAAAAAAAATTCATGCATATTTTTGCGCCAGTAAACACATAAAAGATAAATAACGAGACGTCCATGAAGTACTTAGTTAAAATAAAACCACTTTCAAATTTATAATGAAAAATCAATTATAAGATTTCTTCGATTAATCAGACAGAGAGACGAAAAAAGTTAAGAAAAAAGTTAAAAAAATGGATCTATATTCTCTCGTAAACCATTCAGAACTTTTTCGAACTGGGATACAGGGTATGTAAAGTATACTGAGAAACTAAACTGGATATCTAAGTCCAAGAAAGATGAGGTATTGAAAAAGATGAAAATATTTCAAACAACTGATCAAGTCACCAAGATATCAAGCTTTTGGAATGAAATCCGGTAAGGTTCTCTGACTCTTCCTGGATAAACGGAAACGACCCTTTACGGACGACGCTCCAAATCGGCAGAGACGAATAGAAAATGGACGCAGAAAAAACGGCCGGCGTCAGAAAGTTTGAACGTGAAATGTGATGTCTCCTTCTCCAGTAGGGAATGATTTATATCTCGAACTAAACAAACCCCGTAAGGGTGAAGGATCGAGTAAGCAGTGATTCTTTGCTTTGCATACTCCTGATTGCTCAAGAAAAGTTGCAGCAAAGGGTGGATTCCTTCTTCACATATGCGGTTTACCTTTTGACCCTTATGGGGATTTTTATATCTATTCGGGCCATATATATCCCGTTATGTGCTTATGTACACCAGATTATGTGTCTACGCATACCAGATTCGGAGAGCTTCTTTTCCAGATAGAGTGAAAATTTATGTTATAAAAGCGCAATCTCTAGAGCTGCGTGCCCATACACTGACATAGATTAAAAAATAGATTACTTTTACGTGAAATGTTCTCGGGATGCCACCGGGTTAGGAACTTAATAATTGCCGACGTTTCGATGGCCGAGTCGGACATGGAAACGTCGGCATGTATGCAGTTCCTGAAAAGGTGGCGATCCCGGGAAAATTTCACGGAATCTATTCGCCGGGAGACCACTAAATCTAGATTGCTTTTTTATCATAGAGATGTAAGATATTCTTCGAATAAAAGAATCATCCTTGCACAACGATTTATGTGTTTAAGCTCTGTCATGACCAACGTTTACGCTTAAACTTTAACAAATAGGTTATAAATCAGCAAATGGGACAATTGGGAAGAATTTATTGAGGTGAAGATAATGCCTCGGATTTAAGGGAAAATATTCGATTTCCAACTCATTTAACATATTTGGCGCTGTCATAAGGGTACTACTAATGATTCGAATCAGTTAGTAATGTTAGCCCTGTAGTCTTATCTTGCTCCCGAATTTTTCGTAGCTCGCTCACATGTTAATTTGCCAATTTGGGTATGCTTATCATCAGTTCAGCATCTCAGCTTCCATTTCCTTTTATTGAATGTGACAATTTCTACAAATTATAAAAAAATATGCATAGAGATGCACATGATGAATTAAATTAGTCATTTTTATAATACAGTCTTTGAAAACCCTCCAAATATGTCATGAAATATTTAAAAATAGGATAAAAGGTTAACAAACCGCTAATAAAAACGAAAAATAGTTTGATTAAAAATAGGCTAATTCAATTGTATGCAAACGATTTGGGGTGGGCTTGATGTGTTCTTTATCCCTGTTGGTTTACAATGGTAGCATTCTTGAATTCATCCTATTGGTAGTCGCTTTCATCCGAATTCCGAGGTGTCAAAAATGGTCATGCCCGATTTTCAAATAACAACTAGGCAAAAGCAGTAAAAGTCACTAATGGCTCACATTAATAATATCAGTTAACTTTAGCATTTATTGAATTAAAGGAAGCGTATAGATCGTAGAGACAGCGAAATAACGGTGATGAAGTGGCAAGGGGAAAGCACTCAAACTACATGCTTTAAAAGGTGCATCATTTTATTTAAGATAAGATACTGCCTCCTTCCACCCATCGACGAAATCTGTAAGCTGTAGAATATCGCATTCCCGGAGGAGGGGGAAGTGGAAAGTAGGAATAATGAATGTAGCGGATGAGCAATTTCAAATGAGTATTTCCTTCCTTGCCAGATTGTTAGAAATTATTTCACTTTTCATAAACACAACCCTTGATCGAGGTCCAGCCTAGGTACGCAGAACATCGAACAACCGAAGGAGAGAGAAGTGTAGATTAGGAATAACGAATGTAGTAGATCTACACATTCACAGGAGTCTTTCCTTCTTTGCCAGTTTAGTAGGTAATTTTCCACTTTTCATAAACACAACCCAGTAATGGAGGACCAAGCCTAACTGCGCCATTAAATCAAAATATTATTGCTGCCGGCAATCGAGATCTCCGTAAGCGCACGGATTTCATTTGGAAACCAAATCGACTGCTCCGAAACAGGGCGCGGCCATATTATTTGAGCGCCCACGGGAGTTCTCCCCTGCATAACATTTCGGGCATTCGGCCGATGATTACATCACCGAGAGGAAGCTGAGGCAAGCAGGAAGTTCAGGACCAACGAACCAGTCCCTGGATCGTTCGAGCGGACTCGGTCAGGGGCGCTTGATCGCGCGGAATGTTCCTCTGTGTTCCTTGTTCATTCGTCAGCGGGCACATCGAGCACATCCAAGGTCTAACGAGTCCCCGTGGTTCCCTCGTCGTGCGTGATAGCAATCGGCTGACCATGCAAGCTTAAGGAAGATTGTAAGTAAGTAGTTGCTTCAGCCGCAACTAGGTGGAATTTTCTAATCACTGTGAAAGAAAAGCAAGGAGTTCGTAACTCCATATTACTCAATGAACCGACGGACCATCGTTTCGACGAGGTAAATGAAAAGAGAAGAAAATTTCGCTGAAAAGCTTTTATTTAATTATATTACTTGATATTACGCTCAAATTGAGTTGGACTCTGAGCGTTTTTATGATTCTATACCCGCTCAATTTGCTCAATCCATTTTTCGATGCCCTTCAACGTAAACATATTATTGTTTTTATCCCTGATATATTTCGTATTGATATGATATACTTCCTCCCCTAATATACTTCGTAAATCATTTCATGAAAGCTTTTCCCGAAAAAAAAAAACATTTTTTTTAATTAAAGAAATATTGTAGACGCGATTAACAACGAAGTAAAGAAAATTGCTTGCTTATGCATTATAAGATATTTAAGATGAGAATGAACAAAGACATTAAACAAGACCACAAAAATGGTCAACTATATATGAGGAAATACGGATACCATCTTTTCTATGTGAAATAAAAATTATACAGCAAAAAGGCTTTAAATTCTTTTTCCCAGAAATGTAGGTAAAAGTGTCACTTCAAAGTTTTAGGGAAAATTTTGTTTCGTCCTGATCTGCACCAATTTTGAAAGCTTATGCATCTTATGCATTATCATATAATAGGTGACCCACATCCTGATCAAAAAGATATGAGTTTACTCTTCGAGAAGCACTTGGTGTATTTTCCGTTCACGTTCGGTTGAGTCGACAAGAAGTTCCTTTAAGCGCAGTGATCCGTCCGAGCAGCATGCTACCACCTCCAGCATCGACACGACTTGGAGGCCAGGAGCAAGCTGCAGCCATATGAAATGAATGGAGCAGCTCTCATCAAATAGAGGTTACTTTGATATAATCATTATTTTCAAAATTCTATGGCATACAATTACTTCCAAAATCGCGTTATAAAATATTTATCTAGTAGGAAGACAATTATTCGTTGACAAAAACTTTGCTGCACTTTTTCCACAAGTTTTACTTCGGTACAACTGTTCTTGGTTGCAAAGAAAAGCACGATGCATTTTGGCAAACGGTAAAAACATATATAAAGAGTTCGATACCTTCGGCATGGGAAGAATTAACGATGAGGATCTATTAAAATTGAATTTTCAACTCTTCCCATGCACGAAGAAAAAGATTTTAACTGGACTTGTAGCTGCTTATGTTTTTAGTAAACACTATAGCGGAGACATCAGGTATAGTTTAATTGAAAAAGTGAGATTTCTAAAAAAAATGTAAATATTACAAAGGAACAGAGGTAGTGGTTGTAAAATGTTTTTAAATTAAAAAAAGTAAGTGATCTCTGCTTTCGCTCATTTCTCTCTTTCTTTTTTATTACATTGTGCTGCCTATGTATACCTTCACTCTTTTTACTATACATAAATATTTATAAAAAATGCATGTACAAAGGTGTGCAATATAACTAATTCCAAATATTTGTATAGCTGTAAGTGATTTTAAAGGATACTTAAAAATATGTAAACATGTAAATGTTATACATTGTACTGTACCAAAGAAAGCAATAAATGCTTTTTAAACATACTAAGCGATTCAACCCCTAGGTCATCTTCAGGTATTTGCCTGCTCCAAGAAATCCAAACAACATTCTTCTTACAGTGGCAATAAATATTTTGTGGTAGATAAAAGCGATGAAAATTATAAATAGGATATTTCAGAGCCGCAAAAGGTGAAACAAGAACTTTAGGGGATCAGCAACAAGCCTACACCTACATTTTTCATCAGATGCATAGGGATTAATGAAAAAATGTACTTTATACCTCTAACTATGCACACTTATGCACCTTTTAAAATTCATCACAAAAATTCCTCTTCATGATTTCACTCAACATATCGAAAACTAAACAAAACGCAGATATCACTAAATAGAGCCTATCCATGTTCATTTGGCTGACCTACGTGAGCCATCAAAATCGGCTTAATTTAAATAAATAAATAAATCACCTTATCAACACAAAAAAGACAATTAACTAAAATAAAAGTAACGTAGAGAAAATCTCGGAGAATTACTCAAATAAATCAATTTTCGAAGAGATAAACTGATTAAGTTGCACGAATGCTTGCATTTAAGAACGATGATGACGATAAATAATAGCATTGATTTCCGATAGGGATGAAAGCTCATTTTGAGCAAGGAAATCACGCCTTTAATTGTAATAAAAATAATCTGGTGGCTCAAACGGAAGGAGAAAGCAATTTGCAGACTAATTTGAACACCTTTTAAGCCCCATGTGGTGTTATTTCCCTAACCCATGGAATTAAGTTGGCAAATCGAGTGTTGATAGTTTCGACCGGAAAAATGTTTGCGAGAAAATTTTAAGAGGAAAAAGAAACAGGAAAGCCGGTATCTCAGCTAAAAAAAGGCAAAATTCGAGCCAATTAAGGGCGGCGAGGGGACCTGACTTAATTTTCTCAGCTCGTAAGGTTTTATCCATCGATTTTCAAATAAGCGCGACCTGATTAAAGCAGAGAAAAGGCCGACCAAAGGAATTTCTTCGGGACACTACTGCTTGCCTAAGCGAACCCTGTTTGTAGCATGAGATACGACATGCATTAATTCTTTTTTCTTCGATCGGCTAAAAGAAAAGTATCTGTGGCAACTCTATCGGCAGCCGAAAATCTAGGAAACGAGGCACCTAGCCCTCCTGTCCTGTGAAACGAAAGAAATGGGCCGATTTCACTTAGATAAAAATTGATGAAAAAATGAAGATTAATAATAAACTTGCCGGCCTCGGTGGCGACAGGATAAAGCCATCTCAAAGAGGCCACGGGTTCGAGTGCCGTCAGTGGCTATTAGTGCACGTGTAATTTTTAAAATTGTTGATCACCCAGATGTAAAATGATCTTTATTCGGTGCTATGGAAATAAATCAAAACATATTGAATAGAATAAGGCAACGCATGCGTGTTTTTATAATAAAAAGTTTTCACGGAAAATAAGGACGGGGATATCAGCAAAAGTACCCATGTATGGAATGAAAAATGTACCTTTGTTTGTATGTTATCTTGTAATAGTTTTGAAAATCAATTAAAGTATTGTCAATTAATTTTGACAAAGTTGACGAATTTTGGAACTCCCGCGGGGAAGCGGTGATACTTAATGTTATTTGTGGTTCACCCTCAACTAAACGTAAGTCATTACGACAAGATTCTTACAAAGTAACGATTGAAGTCTTATAACAATTCATCTCAGTATTTTCATTAATATCCATCGCTTAACATAGCCTTAAATGTATTAGCCGCCCCTAAATAGATAATTCACTACCCTACTACTCTAAACTTTCAAGTTTATATTGTATATTGATCAGATCTGAGCTTTCTGGAAAATATTTTTTGAACACTCTCAGAAATGTAAGCAGATTTTATAAAAAGGGAAAAAATATTTGATAATTGAAGACAAACGGTCATGTAGATATTGCAACGACGATATCTAATTATTCACCATTTACAAATATTCAGATTACCTACGTATAAATGTGAAAATCTCTCAAAAATCCAATAAAAAATATTAAAGAAGAGAAACGAAGATCCGGAAGACTTATTAATCTTACCGCTATTGAATGGTACACTATATTGCCTTAAGAACGTAGCCCATATTTTTCCAACCGCATATGCGCTTATCTTAGACCTTAGTATTCAATGCCAGAATTATCCACCATCTTGTTAACTTTGCTCCATCTCTCTCCGCTGCAATGGGAATACAAATCCAACGAATTCACAAATTAACAAGAATATATCATAAACACACATATAAACACATATAATCTCCAAATTGAAATCATGGAAATAGATGATCAGAAGTCAGATAAATAGAAATATTTCAAGCGTAGAAAGAAATCTAGGCCTTCTTTGCTACTAATCATAACAGAGAAATAACAGAATGTCGGCAAGTAAAATGGCTATGGTATTTTTCGGCGATGCGCTATTCAGCATTCCGTTTCAAAAACGATTTCGAAAATTATGGTATAGGTAAGCAGCTGAAGGAAAAGTCTTCCAAAACCAACAAAATCTTTCTAACTTCTAGGGTATCGAGATAATTAAAGAAAAAACATTTTAAATTATTGAAACATATTAAAGAATACAAATACTGTATCCTAATTTCTTTACTTGAATGACTTGTAATACAAATATTTAATCCACGCAAAGCATCATCGTGAAAAAAATTAAAATGAACTGAAATTAGGTCGCTTCTAATAATGAATGACGACATCTATATCAACCCTTGTAATTTAACTTACTTTCTGTTTGAACTCAGCAAATATCAAGATTTCTGGAAAACTGTGCATATCAATTTATCTGCATTGGGAGAATGGTGTTATAGGCGTAGGCAAAAACCAACAAAATTTCGGATAGCATAGTAAGTACTGTTTGAAAATATGGTTAAAGTATCATTGTAAAATAAAACCAAGACAAATAAATGAGAATCAGTCAATATTTTGTTGAAAAAAAGGGAAATTGATGAAATAATCACTCGACCAAGCTCTCATAAATATTTTAGTAAACTTTCTTGACTGACAATAAAAGATTGAGGCCAAAATAAAACAGAACGGATAGTGTAATCTGCACTATTAGGTTATCGGCCGGCCTCACTAAACGCATGACGAGACTCAAATTATTTTACGGAGATTTTTCGCTCAGTCTTTCTTAGGAAACAACCGCGCTCCCCCGGATAAGGTAGCGGGATCTATTCTCGAAGTAATGGTTATCCCTGTGGCCCTCTAACTTCGAGCAGTGCTCAGCGCTTTACACCTGACGGAACATCAAATTCTTTGAAGCCCTAAGAGCCTTGCTAACAACAAGTTTGGGTCTAGGGTTTTACTAAGTTTCCTGAGGCAACAATTTAAAAGTAAAGAAGGGCAGCTTGGCGAGTATACTATGAAAGCAGAATGTTTCTCTTAAAAGTATCAACGCCGAAACGCTACAACGCTAGCACAGCAACGGGTGAGTGAACTAACCCCATTAAGCCTTCTGCGCCTGTGCGGGGAAACTCAGTCACCCCAAATTATGTTAATGCTGCATAATAATTTTTATTTTTTTATTATTTCTTTCATATTTTTACATTCGATTTTAACCACGTTGGCATTATTTAGGTGAAGAACGATTTTTTTTACACTTAAATTGTTTTTGAAATTTTCAATTTTTATTAGTGTGGTAACTTGGAGTCACCCCATACAGATTTTGAGAAAGGAAACATGTTTATTATATTAGTGCAGGGATAAAAGATGAATGGTATAAATTTTATTATATTATAACTTCAATACCGCCAATACTCTAAATTATAGTACCTTTAGTACTTGTTCTTTTATATCATGTAAGTCAATATACAGTTACAATAGTAAAATATGAAAGATTCCTGCCATTTTGCACAAAATCTAAGTAAAAACCTAAATGAACCTACCAATGTTTGTATAAATTATACAATACAAGATATTATATCATTAAAAAAAGAGCCATGGTGTTGAATTATAGAATAGACTAAAATACAACAGGTAAAGTATGAAGTATAAATGGGGCTCCTGAGATATCCCACACAGTCGTTCGCGTAAGTTTTCTAGGCAGAGTCACGGAAGGATTAAAGACCAAAAGTTAGGACTGCCTCTCCCAAGCCTAACATAACACCGTAAGAGAAAATGAACGAGATATTATTCTTACAGGACAATACTCAACGGATACAAACTCTAGGAGCCCGATGCATAATATGGTTATTGAATTCCTCTAAACTCAAACCAAGGTATAACAAGTACTAAAAAAACTCATCCATTTTTTAGTTAAGAAAGGTAAATTGATAACATGATCGATCGATTATTCCATCGAATATATTATCGAATCTCTATCGAATCGAGTGCTGAAAAAATTGTAATAAACTGAATTCTCTGGTAATAAAAATTTGAGGGCAAAATTATTCAAGATGGACAGTGTAATCTGCGCCACAATAATCCAGATATTAAGGCTCAAAAAGCGTGAGCTTAAAGAAATCGAACCCAGTTAACTTCCAAAGACATCAACCAAGAATAAAAAATAACCTAAGTTCAAAATTACAACAGGAAGAAGGGAATACGTAAAATGCAGAAATATGAGACGTATGCCATTTCACCAAGGGGCGCGGCAGTAAACTTCTGTTTAGTCCAGAGGAGAAAAAAATAATAGTAAATTAATGCATATTTAGCTGAACTGTATTTAAAAATAATATTACTTAATCATACATCTAATTAAAGGAACTCGGTGATCATCAATCGTGAATATGTGAAATTCAAATACCCCAAGCTAAGTCAAGCATAAGCTCAATCATGGCTTAGCCTAATCAAGCTTCGTCTTAATTGTTGATTGACTGATGTAGTTCATCATGGAAATCCAGACCTGGGTAATGAACATTACTTTATTCAAGCAATTCGATAATTATAATCCCTTCGAACTCAAATAAATGAGAATACTTTAATTTATAATGCTTATTTGAAAATTATGTTTATTCCTAGGAATTAAAAGAAATGGTAACTAGTGATGTACGAATATTACACCCATAAAACATACAGGGATTAAGTACAACGCATTTTTCGCACCCATTTCAGCATGAAAATTTCTTTCAACAATACAAAATATTAAATTCTTAATTCGTACAAAGGAGAACTAATAACCTTCACTGAACAATAAGATGTTTTCTGTGAAAAACAAATTCCGTTTTACTTTTATCAAAGACTTAAGACCTTATAGTCAAGAGTAAACCACAAGTGCTATGTGAATACAGCTCGCTCTTTGAATGCTAGCCTTGTTCCCACCAATTCAAAGATAAAATAATACGAATTCATCCAACTATTCATTATGAATTCCTTTTCCGATGAATGAGATGATTCAACTCATACTTTTTGCTAAAAAAATATCCATCCGAAGGTAATCTTAATGAAAATTTATTCACAGGCATGTAAATACAGAAAATAAATAAATTATGTCTGACAGCGTAACTTTTAATCGAGGAGTCTTGTGTTCAAATCCCAAGTGAAACTCCTGACCTTAACCCATCAGTGGGTGCGTTAAATTTAGTTCCGCGGTTGGGCGCATAAGCCACACTTGTGGTCCAAATTGAACATTTTGGTCCAAAGTCATTTGTAAAACAATAAATTTGGACTTCGTTTATTGTTTAATGAACATTTTGTCACTGGTGAACACAATTAATTGCGGAACTAAATGCACCTCTGCCCCGAAGGTGACAACAAAGTAGGCCTCTTGCCGAGGAACTCATAAACGTAACATAAACGTGCCAAATATTTCCAAGTAGGCTTCCGCGGAGATTATGATGAATTCTGCTGGTTTTTCCGGGTATTCTTCCACGTTTATCCATTTGTAGGACGATATTTCGCCAACGTTCCAGTTGGCTTCCTCAGGTCCACTGAAGTGTTGATGCAGAAATTTGTTCATCTTATATACACCCCGTTTGCCGCCTTTTTTCTCGAGGTGTGCCCTGATTGGTCAGGATCTTTGAAGACCCTTTTCCACGCGCTGGCGAGATTGTAGCCGTCTTCACGGTTGAAGTTCTTTGTCGTTTTGGCGATTTCAATTGCCTCCCTGATTATTCTCGGGTAGTAGCGGCCTTCTTTGTTCAGAAGAGAGGCGTTGTCAAAATCAATATTGTGTGTCGGTCCACTCCATTGGTGTTCCGCCACCGCTGACTGGGTGAATATTGATTGAAATATCGTCCTAAAAATGGATAAACGCGGAAGAATACCCGGAAAAACCAGCAGAATTCGTGCCAAATATTTTTTACACGTTAAAGCAGACAAATATGATACAAAATATGCTGCACAGCTATAGATGATGCTGACAGAAATATGTTACACAGTAGGGGGTGTGGGCCATATACGTGTTCCAGTCAAGCCCGCTTGCATTCCAGTGCTATTGCTGATCTTGTGTCTATTACTAACAAACAACTACGCGAGGCTTTTGATTACTGAATAATGTGCAGCTACTGAAAATCACATGTATATTATGCCATCCTAATAAAAAAGGCACACAAATGAAACAAACAAACCTTTGTGACCCACAGTGTTTCATTTGTTTGTTCATTATTGTTCTTTGGTTCAGTTAGTCTGATAACATTGAATTCTTTCCGCAGATGTCAGTAATTTTAAAAAAGCAGTAGACAAATTGGAAAAAATAGTTTTAGCCAAGTTTTATTTGCACTTTTAAAATGGCGTCCCATATGATATTGGTATCCTCAGTGGAAAAGTTCTCCGTAGCCTGTGGTTAGTTTCGTTGCCTAATTCAACATCAGCTATCTATTCCCTTACCTATCCATACAATTCTATGAGTTGTTTCATTTTGTGGGTGAAATAACTAGGTTAAAACCAATGAAATATTAAAAATCCATTATTAGGATTTAAGAGTAATTCCGACCACTTCAAAGAATCCTTCATTAACCCTTAACCAGTGACGTCCAATTCTTGTTATACTACCAGTGACATGCGATCTGTGAGACGGCAATAAAATAAAAATTCATAAAACGTTGCAAAGTCATTTTTATTGCTTCTTTTAATGTTTCTTTGACTTCTCAACTATTATAAAACTTATATTTAATATTATGCATTCCCAATACGATCCTATTTTTTCAGAAAAAATTGTTATTTGAAACATGATCAAAAAACTGATAAAAAACACTGGGGTTATTATTATTATTATGGTACCTTTTTAATTAAGTACTTAATTATCCACGTTATGCAACTGAAAACGCTTCTTTAAAAATCAAGGATTTGAAAAATATTCTGGTTAATATGGGTAGGGTAATGAGTAGATATCAACAGAAAATAAGCACGAAGAAAACCAAGATCTTAGTATGCAGCAGAAGAGAAGAAGTCAAGACCAACATTAAAATAGGGAGGCAATTATTAATTATCATTGTTATTCTAGAAAAATCACTAGTATTTTTTTTAACAACTTTTTGGATGATTTCCACAAGCATCACGTTTATTGGATTTCCAATTTAGATGACACGAGGTCTCACACACCGCTACTAAATTTCGTTTGCAAATTTTCATAAATAAATAATAAGAACGTTAAGTTTTAAGAGTGCTTTGTCCTTATTATACAAAATTATTACACTCACGAGGATTAGAGATATTTTGAAATAGCAATTTTGAAAGTATTCATAATTTTATAAACGCAGCGGTCTCTCAGACCGCACGTCACCGGTTAAGGGTTAAAAATGAGATTTGAACATTAAATTTCACTTTAGCTAAAGTCTAAAATCAATGCCTGTTCCTCGCAAGTCGCGGCTGGCAAGGTAGACCCCGAGGGATGATATTTCAGGTCGCAACAGATGAGGAATCCCAACCTATCCATCCGTCGTCATAACACGGTCTCGTAACATCGCCTTCATTAAAACAAACTTCTCCAACACGCCCGGTCCGAAACTTAGTTGTTCCGCGGGACAGTTTTGAGAGACGCACGTATTGTCCCTCTCCCCGTCTTAAATTATTCGCAACCCGTCCGGGGATTCTGATGAATGTCGACGTCAGGAAGGAGAGAACCTTTGCCCCTCGTTTAGTCCTCTGGGAAATGTTAGGCGAAGTCGAGAGCCCGGAGCATCGCATGACAAGAGGGGAGGGATGGAGAATCCGTGGGTGCAGCGGTCGAGTAAACGAGAGCGAACTGTTGCGGAACACGGCTGTGGCTGGATACCCCGAAAACTTTTCCTCCCGCGGATTCGACAAGCTCTCTCCGGGATTGCGAGAAAGAGTTCCTTCGAACGGGGAAATAATAAGGGAGCTGTATATTTTTTTCTGATTTTTCTTTGATGCTGACTGACAGGGGCAGATCAAGGGGGTTGGTCACAGGGGTCATGGTGGCCGCCCAAATTTTATCAAAAAAAAGGTTTCTTGGTTAAATAACATTTACTATTATTTATTGGTTTACTAAATAGTTAACAAACCCAAAACCTTATAATTGAATACCACAGTTAAGAGTAACTTATAATGTGAGAATTAATTTTATAAAAAAAATAATTTTCGTTAGTTTTATACTGGTAGTTAGCAAAGAGTAAATGGATTTTACAGACAAAAACATGGCTATTTTCACATATTCTGTTGAATTATATACTCATATTTTATAATTATTTCATACTTATAGTTGGCTATGTAATTCTTCCCCATTTTGTAACTTTTTAAATGCCTAAAATTTCTCAATTTAATCTGCTGTTAAAAATAGAAATGAAAAATTTCGTTCTAAAAGATGTGAAATATGGGTATTTAAAAAAACGCCCCTCTCTCCCGGGGTATTCCATAGACCATGTACCGAGGTCATTACCTCTCCCTCAAATTTGATGCTGAATCCGCACTTGGTGACAAGACGGGAATATTTTTCATCGACGGTGGCGGACAGTAGTAGATTTCAAAGGGGGGGGGGTCACAAAGGCCATGATCCCCCCTCCAAATTTTATAAAAACATAATTTTCATTCGTCCAATATATTTTTCTATCCCTTCAAAGGAGAAAAGGATTATACAGGCATGTGCATTGACGTTTTCACATATTCTGTTGTATGAAACAAATATTTTATCAATATTTTAAACATAAGTTTTGAGGTTTCTATCGGATTGCGAGAAAGAGTTCCTTCTTCGATTAGGGAAAGAATGAAGAGAGTGTAAAAGCCGGTATGATTTTTCCTCCATTGTGAAAGACAGATGAATATTTAAGGGGGAGGTCACAGGGGTCCGGACCCCAGCCCAATTTTTAATCAAAAAGTTTTAATTTTCATTAGTTTAATAATTATAACCTTAAAATTAATTGAAACTGTACAATTTTGGGAATTTAAAAACTGAGCTGAAATAAAAAGCTAACTTGAAATTTACAGATAATTATAAATTTTTTAACCTTCGTAACATAAAATTATAAAAATCCTAATTAATGCTCATAAATTAGCTCTTTATGTCCACTCCAAGTCAACCAATCCAAAAACATTCGTTGGGAATCCCAAAAATAACATACAAATAGGTCTGAGATTTCAGTATTGGCATTTAAAGTAGAGAATTGTTTTTAAAACCTTTCATCAAAGATATTATCCTGTAATAATAATGGCAAAATACACTCCTAAGGAAGAATGCTATCTGTCAAATTCTCTGTCATGAAATCAATTTTTAACGATTGCTGGCATAGTGACATAGATTCATAATTTATATATTAAAGAGCAAAACAATAAAAATAATTACAATAATAATTTTATGAAGTCCGTCTCCGTCTCATAAAATATTGATGTGCCATGCAACAGAAAATGTGAAAATAACCATACATTTGCAGGTAAGTGCAATCCATTTACTCCTTTACAAGGACACAAAAAATATTAAACTAACGAAAATTAAAATATTTTGATTAGATTTGAGGCGGAATTCATGACCCCTTCACCTTCCCTCTCAATCTGCGATTGTCAGTCACCTTTTAAATAACTATTCTAATCTTCAAGTTGGTTTTCAATTTCTTATTCACCGTTAAACCTCATACATACTAAACATTGTTCAATTTAAATTGTTATTTAAAATAAAATGAAATTTTAAACTCCTAAATGCAAAAAAGGGGATTTTAAAGGATTTAAACAGAAGAACGCCCCGTGATATCCCGGGGGTATTACATCCTTGGGAAGATTTTCGGATGAGAAAGTGAAATTGAAATTTATTCCTTGTATAATATTCAGAGCTTGAGTAATACAAAATTTTACATAAAACAAGGAACATTAGGTCCCCCTTAGGATAATTCTTGTTTGGGAATAACCGACTCATCAAAAGCCACTCTTTTAAGATATTAGCTACATAACGCAAAGTACATAACACACTGCAGTTTTGCTGAATCACAAAATCAACACAAAAACATAATTTTCTTGATTTCAAATGACCAATCTATTACATTATAAGGAAACATCTCTTTTTGTTTAACAAGATGTGTGATGAGGCAAGAAAGTGAAAGAAAGGTGCTATTTCGCACTCGTCCGACCGCACCTTGAATATGCAATGATCGCATGGGATCCGGTGTAGAAAGACTTAATCCGCGAACTGAATGAAGTACAAATGAAGGCTGCGTGGTTCGTCAAAAACTCCTACGGACGTACAGACAGCTTTACCCAGATGATAAGCAAATTAGGCTGGGAGCCGCTGGAGACTCGGAGGCTGCGCGCTAGGCTTAGATTGCTTGAAAAATTGATAACAGATATTTTTCAGAGCAACGCGGAGAACATGATATTAGATGCCCACTATATCTCCAGATCCAACGTAAGTGATAAATTAAGATATTTTGCCAAACGGATAAATATGGGAATTCGTTTCTCCCCCGAACCATAAAAGATTTTAATAAATGCTAGTCGTAACTTTGTTCGTGCATTTCTCTTGATGTAAAAATGGCTTGCGTCCTAACACCACCTCCCACACGCCTTTTATCCGGCTTGCGGGGTAGTATGTTGATGTACCCAGGTCATGACCTCCCCACCTTGATGTTGGATCCTCCCTTGGGGTCAAAAGAACATTTCAAATGCTTCGCGAATTCATTCGATTTTTTTTCTGACCCCATGAATATCCTTCTGGCAACAGCCTAGTTCGGGGAGAACGTATAGAAATATAAAAGAATGATTAGATCTCTTTCTGCTTTGTATGCTGGGTGATTCGGATTTATTTCATTTGCATATTTATTCGATGGAACAAAGGGTGATTTTTGAAGGTAAAAGCTGATATACTTCAGAGGAAATTCAATCTTTAGAAAGATGTCTTTGGTAACAACTGGCAAAAGAGTGCCAAATTTATTTCGATAGATACTCTTCCCAAAAAGAAAGGGATAGTACGTATGTCTGTAAAAATTTCGTCATTAAATTGAATTTGTAAGGGTTGCTTACAAATCAAAATCCAAGCATAACTTTAATTTTAAATAAGTATTTAAGAACTGTAATGAGTGCAGACGTTGATAATGTAAAATAATTTCATTTAGGTTTGAAAGGTATTTCAATTGAGTATAGTATAAAATTATCTTATTTCTAAGCACTTATTTTCATATTTTATTTGAATCATTCGAAACATTATTTGTTTCTCGCTTACCACTTTTATGAAGAGATATATTGTGATGCATTCCAACGCTTTAAATAAAGGGTAGCACTTCTTTATTGTTAACTTTTAGACTTCACATTATAGAAACAATATTAAAAGACAAGACATCATTTTTTTTAAATGAAGAATTTCTTTTACCCTTACCTATTTTAAATATCAATACTGAACTCTTGACATTTTTGCATATTATTTAAGCTATTTCTTTGAAGGGGCTGGACTTGGAATAGGTTTAAATTGCTGCACATTATTGGTAAATGACCATTACAGTAATTCTATTTCCTATTAATTCAAATGAAATTTTTATTGGGTTAAATTGAAAACGAAGAAAGAGATTTGTATTTTTGATACTCCTTGTCTAAAAAATAGAGAGGCATACAATTCCTTTGTCTACATATTCAATTATGGAAGAAAAAAGCCTTTCACCCTCAGGAATAACAATGGCTTTTCAAGAGAAAATGATGACCGCCTCAAACAAAATTTATAATTTACAAAAGGAATTCAGGGTACTTAAACTTGCTGAACACAATCAAAGCATTTCCATTTCATTGAGCTAGAATGTATTTACTTTCCATGTAAGGTAATTTTAAGCGATACAAGGCACCAACTAAACGAAATATTCCACATACACAAAGGAATTTTATCTAGAGTGGAATCTCTTCGTCTTGGCCTTAACCTCTTCAGACCTGAAAGTGTATTTTTGGAAGAGAGTATTCATTTACCTCATTTTTCTACAGAAATAAAACTGAAAATTATTAATCCGCTTGAAAAATTGTAATAGTAGTGATTTTAATCCCTTATATCACCCATGATACGTAAAAATGGTAAGAAAAGGGTTTTATGCAAAAATTAAAAAAAAATTGCATAGTACATGCAGAGTATTGATGTAATAGAAGGTCACGCTATTGAAATAATATCGATAATTAATAGTAAAATAGTACCAATAAAGGGTAATCCCCTTTCTTAATGACAGTCATTATAGAATAACACCAAAAGTGGAATCTTTAGTCATAAACCACGCCTGAGATTCAAGAGAGACATGGAAAACAGCTGAGTATGTTTAAGCGCAGAATGCATAGAATACGATACAAGCAGCGCTCAGCACTTGGAGACACTCTTAGAATTCATTAAAAAAACATATTTATCATGTATGTTACACTGGTACTGAAGAGGTTAAAAAATTCCCTCAGTAGGAATCTCTTCTATTCATTCCTTCATATGCGAACGTTGATTGACACTTGCGATTTCCCAGTGTCCTACGTGTACACTTGAGATGCAGTGCGGAAAAGGTAAATAAAATTCCCTTTTATCATAAAATAAGTGAACTTATCACTAGCTTGATGTAATCCTACCTTCTAAATTAGTAGCAGGTGTAAGCCTATTCATTCATTTTATTACAAAATATGGATGAAATGTAGAACAAAAATTTGGCCAATGTCACTCGATACAGGTTTAAATCTAGGCTTCTCTCTTAGAAATAAATATTATTATCCATAATTTTTCTCAAAATGGAAATAATGTCTATAAATTCATTGAGCCATTCTTTAATTAAATATCTCTATTTTTTGTATTCATCCAGAATCAGCTTGAATGATTACAGTTAAACAATGAAATCTTGAAACAATTAAGGCCTGCATATATTTCACACTCGGGTGCTAATATCATATCATATTTTTACGCAAAATATTCAGAACAGCTAAAATAAATAAGTACGCATTCAAATTTACCTAACAAAAATCATATTTTTTGTGGTTTAAACAAATTTTCCTTATTGACATGATAATTTCCTATAAAAATAACCCAATAATATTCGAAACTTCAGAACTCTGCAAAGCAGTTACCGTATATTAAGAGCGTAACTAATCAAAGAGAAATTTTCTTCTCATCAATGCGCATGAAGGCACCGAGAAGCATAAAGGTATTTGTTGCGATTCGAACAGATATGATATTAAGCTGCAACTACCAAAAGGCGGCAGTTGAGATAGCTAAGATTATGCGTCGTTCCTGTAGGTTTCCAGTGATTTAAAAAAATCCCACATCGTATGTTATTCTGTATCGATCTCTGAAGGGTATATGATGATCAAACAAAAGCTGCCACTGTTAACGATTGTAAAGCAACTTTGAAGTCTAGTCGTTTGCATTTATCTAGTAGGGATTAAAGTTTTACGATTCCGAGTGTATCTATCTTAGCTCCAAAGCATCATCCTCCCATTTAAACTGCATGTGGATTGATCGTAAAACGTTTTGTATAAAAATACCAAAAGCATAAAAAATGACGGCCGTCAGTCTGTCTGGTGCACGCATCCAAGGAGATATCATTCCGCTATGTCATGAGGCATGCAGTTATGTAATCCCTGAGCGTAAAGCCAAAGAACAAGCAATTATGGGAAGAATTTCAGTGGAATAATTCATACTTGCTATTATGCCAACTAAACTCGAATATAGTAAACATGCGTTTGTTCGAACAAAGAGAGAAAATAATCATTTTTGAAAATCCACTATCTCTTAATGGAAATGAAACACTTGGGCACAAGCAGGAGCTCAATTTGATAATGATGAATGAATAAAAACTTGCTGTGATCCCAGTACGTGAAAAGGTTTGCATGAATTAAAGCTTTTATTATTCATTGATACATTGTTTTAATTATAAAAAATCATAATATTTGTCTTATCAATGAGACGAAATAAATATAGACGAACAAATAATTTCAGCCACGCCAAGATCCAAAAATATTTAAATTCCATTTATTACATTATTTTACGCAATAAGACAGTATTTTCACTCAAAATAATTAATCATGCACTTTATCCAGGACCTTAATTGGTAATAAAAAAATAATTCAGACTATATCACAGAAATAAGCGTAAAACGCTTTTCCACTGAGGTAGCCGATACTGTATGGAAGTTCGTTTTACAAGGGCTAATAAAACTTGGCCAAAAATATTTTTTCAGGAACTCTAGTTTCCAAGTTTAACACTAGTGTCATCTGTGAGCAGAGTATACAATTTAGGCAAGAAGCAAGAGGAGGCAAGGTATGGTAAAAAATAGATGAATATTCATCGAAAGAATTTAATGTTAACGGACTAACTGCACCCAAAATTATAAATGCACCCTATTGATTCACCCAATTTTTCATGCGTCACTAATTTGATAAATAACCTTTTTCCTAGGCAATTATACCCTACATAAGTTTTGCACTCGCATAACTTCCGAAAAATTGAAAAAGAATCATCGTTCCAGACTTTGACATAAAATATCCGCAACAGTTCATTGAGAAATTAAACATTGCGAGAGAGATTCGTTGATAAATTATCGAAAAATCAGTTTCAATAAGTATATTTAAAATATTTTTTAATCCAGTGATACCTTTTGTGACAGAGCTAGTATCAACTAGTAGTAGTAGTAAGGTAACTGCGTAGCCCAAGTTTTATGCCGATACCCGTAAATCACCCACGTATCGACCGATATAGATAATAGTTGAATGGGCTTCCTGCCTAAACTGAGGTGAACCCTGGACTTACATGCAAGCAAACGTTGAGTTGAAAAAGTAAATTTAGATTTGCATAATCTCCAGGGCATCCGACGAAGTCCCCCCCTAACTCGTTAATATTAAGTTCCATCAGTTTCAACTTTTAGGCGTCGTATAAAGTTTAAAATTTCAGGGCATTCAAAAGTTAATTTTCATAACTTACTTCAATCGAATTTGCGTATATTGAGCTGAAAAAACATTCCGCAGCGTCAAATATAATTGCATCTTCTCACTACACTAAAAAACCCACCTTCGACCATTGACAGATTCATGTAAGTGTATGGGGTTAATAAGACGAGATACGACAAAAAGTCGTGGAATCGACTCCCTCTAAAATCGTCCGAAACTACAGGAAACATCGTGAAAGCATTAAATTTTATTTCTATGATAGTGTTGCCAGCTGCCTCTATGCGTCTACTTTTTGGTGGTCTCTAGGAGTCAAAAATCGATGATAAGGAGTAATTTGAACATCGCAGAGAAGCTTTTGAATAACACGGAGGTCATTGTGATAGCCATTTGTCCACACCTTGCAACAGTCATTGAGCCTGGAAGCCGAGAACTGTTCAGTATTCCAAGATTTCAACTTAACCCTTAACCGGTGACGTGCGGTCTGAGAGACCGCTGCGTTTCTAAAATTATGAATATTTTCAAAATTAAGATTTCAAATTATCTATAATTCTCGTTAGCCTCATATTTTTGCATAACAAGGACATCCCGCTCTTAAAATGTAACGTTCCTTTTATTAATTTCTGTAAATTTGCAATTGAATTCGATTAGCGGTCTATGAGACCGCACGTCACTTACTAAGAATGCATCAAGACAAGGAATAAGCGGGATAAATTTCATGGCTACTTACTACTTAGCCTTCCAACGTTAACATTTAAGGCCTTTTTTTTACGAATCTGGCGAAATATTGATACATAAATATAATAATTATAAATCAAGTGTTTTTGGCATCAGTTTTTTGATCCTGCTTCAAGTCACAATTTTTTATGACGAATTGGTTCGTATTGGGAGTGTAAAAATTTTAATAAAAGTTTTAGAATAGTTAAGCATTCAAGGAAAAATTAAACAAAACAATAAAAATGGCTTAGCAATATTTTATGAATTTTTGATTTCTTGCGGTCTCCCAGACCGCACGTCACTGGTAGTGTAACAAGAATTGCACGTCACTGGTTAAGGGTTAAATAGGTTAGATATTACCTGAAAAAAGATGCTCTGGGAACAAAGGGCAACAAAAATTTTAACAACTTGCAGAGCAACCAGAAAAGGCCACAGGCCAAAACACGCTTTCGAGCGCTAGCGAGTACGATAATATTGATGAAAATATGAGAGTCCTCAAATACGCCTGCGTATGGATGTCACCAAGAATGCAACATGGAGGAGATACCAGTCCCACCAACTGAAGCTAGATCTATGCCACCTCTTTCATCGCATTTTAAACTGTTTCCAAAACTGACCGCAGCGCGGAAATGCGGAAGAGTGATCCGTTCATTCACAATATTTATAAAATAATATTTCAAATTGCGAAGAATAATAATGAAATTTTATTCTTCTGATAGATCACGCCATAACCAATAAAAATAAAGTAACTTTGAGTAGTAAAATTAAAAGAGTAAAATAAAGTAACTTTGTTTTATTCCACGCTTTATTTAAATAGCACGACCCGGGTTTCTGCAGCATGTGTCTGATGATAGCATTAGATGCTGAAACCCGGGTCGTGCTGGTCGACGGTCAGATGTCTGATGTCTGACCCGGGTCGTCGGTCAGGTGTCTGATGATAGCATTAGATGCTGAAACCCGGGTCGTGCCATTTAAAATAAAGTGTGGAATAGAACAAAGTTATTTTATTTTATTCTATAATGAAGCAATTCCACAAAGTAACGCCTGAGCCCTATACGTACCGAGTCTTACAATAATAAAAATTTTAGTTAGTTGTCATAGTTATAGCTTATCGCTCTAGTTGAATTTGGATCGCCCTGCAGATCGATGACGCGAGAGGCAACTTTTATTTTAAAGCCCACATCAATGTGGTGTGAGTGCAAACACATCTAGAGGCCTCTGGGGAATGGAGAATCCGCTATTGTAAATTCGTGGGTGCGACATAGTCATTGCCACTACACAATAATTTATCGGTTATGCGATGATTCACATTGGGAATCACCCTACCACCTGCAGTAGATATCCATACTCCCAAGAGTGGCCGGAGAGTAACCAACGAGGTCACCGCATCGCCAGAGCAACCAGTGAATGAGCATCAGGGTAATTGCCGAAGAGAGAGAGAACACTCCAAGGCTGAGAAGGGAGGTAGAATACCACCGTTCACGGACCGGTGGTGCGAGAACTCTATCCTCTCAACCAGATATTAACGCGTCTGAAGTCGAGCCTAATAGATTCCTGAGCACAGACATCTCCCTGTCGCACATTTACGACCACGTGGACCATTGATGCATATGAGATAACTTAGTCGACCGTCAAATAATCAGCTGCCGAGGATCAAGGCCAGCTATGGTGGTTTAAGTCAACGATCTAATAAATGGAGTCCAAATTTTATAATTCAATTCCTTTGCCTGGAAATTGACAACAGAGTGTTGAGAATGTATGAGTATTAAAAATAGAAACTGTTTATCTATGCCATTATATAACTGTGTATCTTATATCATCATTACTGGTTAACGATTCTAATATTAGTTCGACAAAGCTCTCCACCCAATTCATTTATCAGCTAATCTTTTCACACCCACGTATTCCTTTTCTTTCACATCTTTTTTTACTGCTCCATTCGAGTCCTATTTCGATTTTGGACCCAGAATCAGTTTGGCGTGAAATTTAGCATGAAATGAGCCCTTTTCATACCAGAGCCACCTCTGTGACATATGAAGATTATAAATTACCAATTGATAGAAATCAAATATTGTACTTACCATAAATGAGATCTGCAGAAGAGCGAAATCCATCCGTAAAAGCAGATCATGCCAACTGCTCTTCCCCTGCTTGTTTATATCCGGAAGTCAAATGTTGCCACAGAACCACCTAAAATTGCAGCAATAATTGGAGATAAATTATTTATGAAGATTCAAGGAATTAGGATGCATCCTCAAAAACAGCATTTGAAGTACTACTAAAATAAATCAAAAAGATTATTCTTGAAAAAATATAAAAAGACATAGCAGATTTAAGCTGGTGAAGAAATGGTTTCAATATCTTCGATAATACCTATTTAGCAATATGCAATAAGTTGAAAGATAAAAAATTTACCCATAAACTTATCAATTGTGCTACGACACCAAAGAAGGAAGCAAAAAAATAATAAAATACGTAGATAAAAAGCTAACAGTAACTTACTACCACCGCTTTTACCTAAGGGATAAAAAAAACATTTACCCGTTCCTCATCCATATCTTTTTCGGGAGATATTGGGCTTCAGTCACACGCTTCCATTGAAAAAGAAATTGTCGCTATCTCCAAAGCATTTTCCACAGTTTTTCCAAAATCCAATTACAGAGTAGGTAGTTATTAAAAAAAATTACAGGTAAGGTAGTCATATGGCAAACTTGTAAAACCAAAAATAACAAGAGTTTATAAATTTTAAAATATCCGCACCATTTATGCAAAACGTTGCTATGGAAGACCAGTATAACCACACGCTTCAAATGTTCGTCGGTCACGTCCTCTGATGCGAGACCGAGCAATAATGACGGTCGATATTCCAGTAAAATTCAACAATGTTTTCACGCGAAGTTTGAATTTAAAAAATTAATGATCATCTGCGACTCAACACCTTTAAAATGATGCATAGTTACAAGGACACTTTTTCTTTGTCAATCCAGAATTGAAAATAGCACCTTCCACCATTTATGGACAATTATCTGCCCTAATATTCATTTATTCCAGCAACGTTTTGCTTGCTGAAAGAAATGGCATTAACGCATTTCAACGGTAGACTTGACAGCAACTACACAAAATTTAAAAACAAATTCCCCTACAGAAATATAAAATCATTTCAGGCTTCACTTGATGGAAATGCGATATATCCATGACAAAAACTACAAATGGTAATATCCTCACTTCATTGAAAAACTTAACTACTCAAGTTTAGTCTTCAGTGACTGCAATAAAAAATTTAAATACTTTACGACTTTAATACAATTACTTTACAATAATTCAATAAAATTTTATACAAAACTCAACTAGCAAAATCCATTTTTGAGTTAAAGCGTGAAAATTACCATTTGTAGTTCAATCATTGTTTTAATATGGATATCCTCTTAGAAAATTTATTTCGTGAAATTTCACAAATTACTGCTTACATGAATTGTTAATTGCAGAAAGGCAATCCGAGAATGAAGAAATTCCAAAAGAAAGGAGTCCAAGTTAAACAAATTTTCTTATTTTCTATTTAAGTTGTAGCTACGTGCAAGAGCTGTTAGTGTATACAATTTCTAAATGACCTTTAATATAAAACAAACATATTTTTAAAAACTAAATGTGTGGTGTATATAGGTTAACTAGTTTTTTCCTCTCCTGTATAGTCAGCCAAATTGGATATGTGGCCTTTCTGCAGTTAGCAGTCCATATGCGTTTTCGCACGTTTTCCACAGAAAAAAGAATCAATTCTGCGGCGTAAGGAAACAGTTTTCCGGCAAAATGGACAGTAAACGGCTATGGTTCATGAAAAAAGCATAAAATATGAATATGGAAACTTGGAGACACATTTCAACCGACTCTTTGCTAAAGGATCACACGATATGAACCTGACAGATATGTTTGGCAGCCCAAGGCAGTCGGTGGCTGTTATTGAAGGGGAGTTATGGACTATTTGAGAGAGAGAGAGAGCAAACCATGAAAGAGTGGAGCAAAAGGAATGCGAAGTGATTTGTCAAGCAACGGCAGTAAGTGGTGAGCAATTGAGCGAAGTGTTTGGCCTTTTCACCTCCAGAGCTATAAATTTTAAGCGTTCAGGAAGGCACCGCGTCACGCCAACCTGAGAATTTCTCTCGCCACAGAGAGAGAGGGAATGATCCACATGTGGTTGCGTGGAAACGGTTTGACGGATGAGGTAGACGTTTTCCAAGTGTAAAATGCGAGGCCGAAATCCATGATGAAGTGAGAAGAAAACTGCAACTTTACAAATCACGTTGCATGGTAAAAGCGTAGTATTACGACACACGAAACACTTCTAGTTATGCTACGGGCATAATATTACGCCATCCGTCTTCTCCAAGAAATCTCCAAATTTAAATAGCACTCAAGACCGGTTTTATAATAACCAGTTAGCGTTAACCAGAACATGACGTAGCCGTAACCGTAGCTTGAAAATATTATAAAGTTATGTTGAAGCAAAGAAGTTCAGAATAACGTTCAGTTGGACTCTTAAACTTGAATGGTTTAATTATTTGTCTTTGACATTTAGGCTGCACACAATTTTAACCAGACGCTGTAAATCAAGCCCTTAGAATGCTTTGAGAAATATTAAGACAAGTGTAATCTTTGGATATTTGCTACGGGAGTAATACTACGCCATCCGTTTTTTGATACATCGTGGTTTGCTATTTTTTGACCATGTGGTTCTAAATTTACCTCTAAATGTACTAAATAAAGATACCTCTAAATAACCAAATAAAGATAGGCGTTCTCCAAGTATAGAATGCGGGGCCAAAATCCATGATGAAGTGAGAAGAAAACTGCAACTTGACAAATCACGTTGCGTGGTAAGGGTGTAGTATTATGGCACAAGAAATCCTTCGAATTATGCTACGGGCATAATATTACGCCATTCGTCTTTTGAAAAATCGTATCCTGCCATTTTTGTACTACTAGATGAACCTATATATACCTCTTAAGGTACTACATAAAGGTACCTCGAAGCAAACAAATGAAAAAATAAAAGCCAAATTCATTCTTCAAAATGATAGCAAGAACCTTTTCCAAAGGTCAATAAAGAAATAACTCGAGTTCAATAATGAATTTGAGATTGGAGAATGGTATGAATATCTTTTCCGATATTGGCCCTATATTAGTTGCAGAGCATAAAATTCTATCATTTTGCATCAATGATCAAGGCATTTGTTAAGAAATAACAGAGAAGTAATGAAAATGGGCAGCACTAGGGTACAGAGCTACAGCACTTAGATCAGCACAGTAAGTGCTCAAGTTTTTCATGCAATAGTCGTATTCCTGAGGACTAAGATCAGGCCACATAATTTAATAAACCACAGCTCACATAATTTTACAACAAACTCACTGGTTCAGACTGAGGAGGAATTCAAATGCTATTGAAATTTCATCATGTGACGTTTTTATGCTGACTAAGGGGGATGCATAGAGAAGGTCCAATTCAATCCTACAGAAGGCTGATTTCTGCTGTCACTTCGGTCGCATTTTATTCTGTTTTCAAACATTTTCGCGGCGCGGTGATGACTACAATGCATTTCAATTTTTTCTGTTTTGCAGTACCATGTTTGTCATTGTGAGGAATAGCATTGAAAAGTAATGGATTTATTAGATCACATCATCACATTTATGAATTTTGGTTAGTTCCCTCACTATACCATATTTCCCAGTGAAACTCGGGTCTATTTGTTCGTCAGTGACACGAGTGGCGACTTTTGTAAACATATTTAAACGCGCGGTGGGTGACATTTTCATTTAGTGGGGGTGCGTGGGGGTACGGTATACCCACCAGGATAAGAAGTAAGCGCGAAATTAATTAATTACGGAATTTTAAGATAAATGGTTCAAAACGGTGAGTTTTACGGCTTTCTGAGGGATATTTTATTAATCCTTACACTATTCTATTAGCAATATCAATACAATTAAGTAAAATGGATTAAACTTTTTAAAAATTCTGAGCTCTTGGGGGGGGGGCCCAAACCCCCCCCCCCCTCGCTGCGCCACTGCTTCCATAGACTGCTACGAAGGCTCCTGCCGGTGGAGAAGGGGGGAAGTAGCAACCATCTCCAGCCCCTCAGATGGAAAGGGAGGAGGGCAGTTGGTCGGTGACTGCGGTTTTGTGCGTTACGCTGGAGATTCTCCTGGCTTCCGGTCAGGTCAGTTATGACTTGGTCGGTTTGGATTTTGACACTCAAGATCGGCTGTAGCCTGCGTATTTTCCGTTTCCTTCATTTTTTTCCTTTTCATTACCCTTTTTTTCGTAACCTCTCCTGATTCTCGGTGATGTACTGGTATTCGAGCCAATAAGTAGTTGTCCGATGCCACCTACTCTGAGAGAATGACTTCTTAGAAGTTGTATTACTTATGCCCTCAAATTTACATCCCTGCCGAGTGTGGGTGTAATTTACCCACACTGGCCCCCAGCATATCACCGATAGCCATTGAGCACTCTCAGGAAAGACCTTACAATGAGGACCAGCAAGATTATCACGGAACCAAATCTTGAATAATACCATATCTAGCGCAAGACAGAATGATTCTCTACAGGTAACATAGTAAAATGAAACAAAACGTGCGCCATGCTCAAACTTCAAGTATAGCATTATAAAACTCGTAACAAATGCAAGGAATGGCTAAGAAGGCCATTTCATGAAAAGTCAATTTTTATAAAATTGATAGTGTTAGGCGTAACTTGGTGAAATTGCTTCGTTGTTGAATAAAATATATTGTAAATTTCACATAAATGATTTTAATAACTACCATTTTCTTCGCTGTGTAACATCGTCATGTACGAAAACAGGATAAAGAGATATATGCTGGTATAAACTGGTTTTTATTAACCCTTCCGTGACTGTACCTAGAAAGCTCACGCGAACGACTGTGCAGGTTATCTCACGCCCCCCATACATAATTCACACACTATGTGTTGCATTTTAGTTTTTCCTGCAATTCAACACTATGGGTTTTTTAATGATGTAATATCTTGTGTTGTATTATTTTATTAATACAGTGTAGGTTTTTATATTGGTTTTCTACGAAATGGCAGGAATCTTTCATATTTTGCTACTTTAACTGTAAATTGACTGACATGCTATGAAAAGAAAACAGTACAAAAGGTGCCAACATGTAGAATATTGCCTTTATTGAAGTTATAATATAATATAGCTCATTGCATTCAACTTTTATATCTGCACTCATATAACAAAGAAGTTTTTTTCTTCCCGCCAACAGCTCTGCAGGGTAACTCATTACCCCACCAATAAAAGTTGAATATTATAAAAAATTTAGTGTAAAAAAATAATCATTCATCGCCAAAATATCGAAAAATTAGTTGAGCTCAAATACAAAAAATGTCAAAGGAAAAAATAGTAAAAGGCTGTAAAATTAACATAATTTTGGTTAAATGAGTTACCCCGCACAGTCACGAAGGGGTTAAAATTATTTATGTGAAATTTACATGGTTTTTATTCAGCGTCAATGTTTATGTTTCATCAGATTAGAACAATTAGCAATTGTGTGTATTACTTAGGTGGAATAAGACGACGTATAATAGGAGAATTTATTTACCCGTTACCCAAGTTTTCTGGAGGAGAAAGTAGAGCTAGAGGCGACTGAACTAGAGTTGTTTGAATAAATCAGGAGAGATATTAGGCTTTGGAGGAAGTAAACATAATTAAATTTTTTGATAATTCTTTTTGGCAGAAATGATGAGCTTCCCCAACTTATCATGCATTCATATTGAGCCAAAAATCACCAGCATGCAAAGCATGCTGGTGATTTTTGCATAGCAAGCATAGCATGCAAATTAATTTCGGAAAAAGCGAAACAAAAGCTACTAGATAGTAAATAAAAAAATTTAAGTCTGTGTCACAAAAGCTTTCGTGAGATTGAAACGTCGAGAACTATCAAATTTATCCTTTAGATCAAGTTATTAAGTTACCATAAGTTTTACAATAAATATTTTACCTAGAGATGATTTTTACACTCTACCTAGAGATATATGCCTATAGGCTTGATCTTCAAACCTTGATTTTTCATAGGATCATCAACGAAACTGAATTACAACAACCTTAGATTATTTGAAAAATTGAGAATATTTATCTTTAAGAGCGACACGGAGAATATAATATTAGAGCCCCACTATAGTTCCGGGCCCGACAGAATATTTGGCTTGGACGGATAGATATGGGAATTCGTTTTTTTCCCGAACCTTAAAGGAATTTAATAAATGCTAATCGTCATTTCGTTCGGTCATTTTCGTTTTATGTGTAAACGGCTGGTGTCCTAACACCCCCTGCTACACGCCTTTTTAGGCGGCTTGCGTGGTACTATGTATATGTAGATGAACCATGTAGTTGATTTTTAATTTTCCTATGGAACTTATCGTGTAAACAGATTGTCCTCACATTTCGCAACTATTACAGGTTTTTCCTGCCAGGAACTGGTTACCACCATTTTCCCAAGTCTTTACCAAATTAAGGACCTTCTGAAAATATACCTATAACCATAAACGTTTTTGCGATTCGCGGTAAATACAACTTCCAACTAATCTAATTTCATCCATTCGTACTTTTCCAGGAGGAAAAGGGAAGCCAAGCAGTTCGCTTAATCAAGGGTTGGCTACTCAAATGTCGAGCTATTTCCCTTCCGCCGCGGGGCGAAGCACCTCAAACACCCCATCCCATCCTCCGTGCTGTAGCAACTTGTCCTCAGCAGAAATGCGACTAATCCCACAGCCAAGAGACAAGGATGCCGGATACATTTGAGAGGGAATGGGGCGAGTCAACGTTTTGGCTCCAAATGAGAACAATAATGGCCCGCATGATAGCATCGACGCAGGAAGAGGGGTTTAATCCATGATATTGCAACGAGAGATAGACAGATAGCTGGATAGCATTCATTCCTCTAATTCTAACATGATTTTTCCGTTGGGATTACATGAATACTCAAATTTTATGCATAGAATCGTTTCAGGATCGTCGTGGTTGAAATGCGATAAGTTCATAATAAAATATGAACAAAAAATGATAATTTCCACACTTTGATGAAAGTATCCACTACAAACCATGTCACAAAGACACTTAACAAGGTATTATACCATTATCACTCTTACTGGGTGTATTCCCAGGTCCACGGTTAATATTCATCCGTTGGTCCAATTCAGGGGCCTTCAACCTTTTTCATATGTCAGCAGGCCGCATGCGGTCCCTAGAGGCTAAATAAAATATTGTATCGCGCCACACAATATAAAATTTATCGTAACACACCTCAAAAATAAACATTGAGAAAAATCGCATTGATCGATTGAACTTTTTAACCAATAAACGTATTTATTTTAATTATTATTGCACTTTGAAATCATGTGCTATATTTTATTTTATTTATGTGGCTATAAAGTGACGTGGAGCGTTGCGGCCCTCCGGTGAATGTGAAATCTATTATTTGCCCTTGTATTAAAGAAAAGCTAAAAGATCTCTGGTCTAGATAGTACTTGACAGGCAGTCTCTAGCCATTGTCTAATGACAGTAAGGTGACAGACACTCATTATTCGCTAAGTACCAAAAACGTGCTCGGTCAGGCCTGAATCGCGCAAATATTTTTTCCATTCTTTCGGAGGGAGAGCTCCAGGGATCGCTTCGATGATGGCGGAATAAACGACTGTATTAAGCGGACATTTTCCACGATAGATCGAGGGATAGGAATCTGATCCCTTTTTTCATCAATCGCTACGTCCCTTTTTCCGTTGCTGTTACCATAAATCTCAAAATGGTTGATACTCGCACTCATCTCTCATTACATCAATCTCATTCCTTATACATGTTGTTTCAGTAGGAATCTGCAATACTTCATGAGGTGGGAGGGGAAACAATTTTAAGAATTTTCTGTCTGTAAACATTGGGTCGCAACTCCATAGTTTTTTGGATACCCTTTTCCAGTTACATTTGAAAACGGTTTTTCTTGGGTAACCAGTTTTTTCGACATTTTATTTAATGCTCTGGATATTTGAGGTATTTAAATAAATATGGTTGGACGAAAGTGTGTGAACATAAGTGTCTGAAAAAAATTATCTTTCTGCTTAACTAAACGATATCTTTGAACTAGCACCAGCAATACTACGATATTATGCAATCTCACCCATTTTGCGATAAATTGTTTCAGGCAATTATAATCTCACATTTTCATCCACCTTTGATTATTTAGTGCCCATAAAAATTCAGAGCATTCAATAAAATTTTCGGATAAAAAATACTTAAAATTGTCTCCTCCAGAAGTATTGCAGATATTTCCTGAAATAATCCACCATTCATCTTCGATCATAAAAATAGGAAAAAATTCAGGAAAAGCCGTGAAAGTTATTTAGCCGTTACATCTTGCGCATTGATCTAATAATACTGGACCGACAAGTGCGACAAATGCTGTGCAAAAATTGAGACAAGGGGAGACATATAAAGGAGGCCCATCCCATAGAAGGCTGATATTTGTCGCATTTTAATCGGCCTTCAAAAATACCCGCGGCACGGTCATGAGTGAAATGCTATTCACTTTTTTTCGAATATTTTGCAGTCAAACGTTTACAATTGCGAAGAATAACATTTAAAAGTTATGAAGCTGATAGAAAACATCATCACTGGTTTAAACTCTGGTTGACACCCCTAATTATTCGTAATTTTCTCGTGAAACTCAGATATTTTTTTCCGTCGGCGACGGAAACTTTTTTATAATCCTTAAAAATGCGCGGGTGGTGACAACACATTTAGAGGCAGACTTGAAGATCCTCCATTGTAATATTCGTGAATTGAGATATCTATCAACAAGAGCACTCACAGTAGGTGCTACACGTCGGAATCGCCACGGGAAACGAAAGGACTCCATCACAGCGGTGCGCGTACTCGTCAAGCCATCGTCGGGCACATTCGGGAGGCGTGGGGTGGGGCGCATGAGTTATATAGTACGTGTTCCCACGCTTGTGTGTGACGCTAGCGTCTGCGAGCGTGGGCGTGGGTATGTGTATACATGGCTGATTGATGTCGCGGGTGGCCGGAGCACGGGAGCATTCCGACGAAAGGGTACCTCAACTCCTCACACTCCTACTCTCCCTCTCAACTACGGCCTCACTCCTAACCTGCCAATCCATTTCATCATGTCCCCAGCTTAAGAAGATGCATCGCTCTCCACCGTCTAGTTTTTTTCCGTAACATAACTTTTGATACGATTTATCTGAACATATTCCTATCATTTATTATCTACGAGGGTCGTTCAGCAATTCCTTAGAATCTGCAAGAACACATTCATATTTTAGATACGCGCAAATATTTAATGCGTTTTCGTGAAAATTTAAGAAATATATTATTACAATGAAAGGGTAATAGGTAACAAAAAAGGGTAATAGGTAACAAAACACTCAGAGTGACCCTCTTAAATATAGCACTCTTGCTTACTATTAAGTGGTATTACCTGGAGTATAATTGGATAGAGAGGGAGAGGAACACGATTGACGCGCCTTAAAGGTTTTCTATGATTATCACACAAGTATGGAGATCATCGGTAGATGGGCATCCGAAGATCAGGACATATTTCGGAGTACTTAATCAAACTTATTAGATAATATTCAACTTTCGGAGTTTACGGTTTATAACTAATACCAGGCGACAGTAAGATTTACTCAATAGTTACAGCCCATTATTGCCTTGCATTGGCTGATGATCTAATGAAACAGTGAGAAACAGGGAAAGCAATGCGATAGTAAATAAAAGCTTCAGCAAACGGCAATATAAATAAATCCCTTGAAAATATTAATAAATGTTTAACTTCAACCGCATAAAGATGAATTTTTATGTTCTATTTGATAATTTTGCAATGAAATAATGATTCGATTATTTACCCAGGTACGATTTTCGATATTTAATAGAATAATAAGAAAATAATAAAAAAGTAAAGCCCATTTATAAAAACCACTCACGAAATTCCAACCCGCTATAAATCATTGCACTACCTTTCTCTTCCAGAGCGACACCTATCAGCCATTCCAGCATAGTAGGGTTAATAAGTAAATTTGAGGCAGTGATATGGGTTCTCACCCCTCCTCCTTTTGCGAGCCTTCTCTCCTCCAATCAACGATCGGCCCCTGCTGTCGTCCCACATCACCTGCAAAGGGAGAGTGCAGAGAAGAGAAGAGGTCGAAGTGGCCGGAGATTGTGGAGTGGAACAAGGTTGATAGCGTGGCGGAGATGAAAGGGGAATTAGCCACGAGCTCCCGAGTAATTTGTCGATGCCCGTGCAAGTTTTGATGCCAGGCCGAACGGGCGAGTACGTGACTCGGGAGAAATACGTGGATGAATGTACAAGGTGCGCGGTTTCGGACGATAGAGGAAAAAAAAGAAGTCTATGTGGCACTGAGAGCATGCATAGTGTGCTGGCAGGTCTGATTGGCGTTACCCATCGTCCGATGGAAAAGATACGTACGTACTCTCGTTTCGAGAGAGGTCAAAAGGATTCCGATGCCGATCGAAAAATAAAATAGGGTCAAACGAGAAGGTATTTTTTCATTTGACCGTACAACACCATTAGCTAGAGGAATCAAACAGTAGGGCAATGTGTACCAAAGGAGTTGATGAGGTGACTAAATTGCACCGAAAAAGAGGACTTTTATTCATCTGTCTCAAAGGAAGATGCATCAATATTCCATTAAATGACGGATAGGTATATTATGCGACCTAATAGGTAATTAACCTGGTTCAAAGCGGGAGCATAGAAATTTTCAGCTACAAGTGTTTACTTTCGATTTGAAGTTATATAAGGGAGGCTGATCATGACAGCTTTGACTTTTATGATTAAAAAAGAGATCAAAATGAAATATCATGGGCTTAAACAAAATTCATTGATGATCGACTGCTTTTGATTATAGATATATTGTCGAGAACGTTCATCAAGCATAAAGCTAAATTGCTACCTGTACGCCAAATACGTTCAAATTCCGAGATTACACACGCTACAATCGTTAATTAATAATAAAATCCGAAGATTCATGCGTGATGGAGTGAAATCGTTCCAAAATTGAAATAAATACATACTTGCAATATTCCACGGTAAAATATCTATTACTGCCTAGTTTTCAATGCTGCTACATCATATTCCAGTTACAAATGTAGTAAAATTGAAACCCGGGTCGCAATAATTATTATAATCGTAGAAAATTGCAAATATTTATACTCATATGTTAAATAAGTCAACAAAGGTTCTTAATAAGCCCAGAGAATTTCAGGAAATTATCAATAGGCCCATATGTTCTTTTTTTAATGAATGGAAAAGCAAAATGCAGTGGAAAAACTAATGAAAGGTTCGATATATTATGACAAATTTGCATTTGTTTATATTTTTGCATTTATCATTTTGAATGTATTAAAACCCTTAAATTAAATATATTTCTGTTTGGAAACTGTGGAATAATTCAATCGAAACTTAGCTCATTGCATCATTTTATTTTTGCAAAACACGCCAAATATAACACGAAAAGATAACATTATAATTTCATTTCATTGAATGGAATTACAACTGGCATAATGAAGAGCAATGAAATTTGATGGAAATTGGCTCCAAAACATATATATGCATTGAATTTTAAAATGTAAATAATAAATAAAGAAAAAATCGGATGCCATTGTATGCTCAGTTAAAAAATTACATTAAATAGATCATTTTGGCTATTCATCGGCGTAATTCAAAACAACCTGATTTTTAAACATTTTTTTAACAACTGGAGTCTATAGATGGGAAGGCTTTTTTTCATCGACCTCGGTAATAAAATGAAAGAAAATGACAATTCAAATTGCAAAATTCACAATGGCACTTCATTACCATAGTTTCAGTCAATCAGTGTCACTCTGAAAAGTGCGAAGTAGACATACCATTCCTAAATTGTGGTTCAACGAAGAATATCCGCCAGCCTTTAACTTTATACAAATGAAAATTAAATTTTCTTTAATTCCTCTTCAATATATGTTAATTAATAAACCAGTGTTTCGACACGATAGTAAAATAATCTAATATGCTGATATGTATTTCATAAGCGGCCTGATAAATTGAGATATTTTCCAAGCAAGGTACCCAATACCATATTATTTTGCAGCCCTAAGACTGGTGATTCGTCCCATTATGTTTTTTTTTGTTTCTTACTCTCATGTGAACGGTCTTACCTTTCCGGGGAAATGTTCTTTTCCATTAACCCTTAAAGGACCAACCTTTTTCCGGTTACTCCGTGGACCAAGGGAGGGTCAAAAATTGTCCATTTATATTTTTCGTTTTAACTAATCATGAAACAGAATATATCTTCGGCAATTGTGCTTTTGTATTGATAAAACATTTTAAAAGTTATTTATTCAACTGAAAGTCATAAAATCGCGATAAAAATATTGAAGTTTTCAAATCTTTATAAACTGTTCAAAAACGAAATTATGATAAAATTTCTTCACAGAGGTTGGACAAAGGGAGGGTTACTTTGTGTCCACCGCGTATTTACGCTCACATAACATTGTATGAACAAAATTTTCCATATACATCAAGATATACTTATCTTTTTAAACCTATATTTGACGATATATCGAAGTTATAAATCTTTATTGGATGATCAGTACGTAAAATATTGAGATAATAAAAAGGTGGACATTTTTTAGTCCTCCCTTGGTCCTTTAAGGGTCAAGTAAATGATCCAAGGCACAAATGAAGTCACGAACTCGGGAAAAGTGTTGGAACTATCGCATTTACCTAATATTTAATGGCCAGAGGACGACAGATTCAGGACAAATTTTTCCCCACAATTTCACCGTAATATATCACTAGCATAAAACTACTATGACTACAAGATCAGACGCAAACCTCAACTACTATCCCGCTCATCGCACAACTTCTTTCTATAAATCATTCCAGGTTGTAGGATCAAATATCTGGAATAATGTACCAGATTAAGTTAAAAATATTCGGTTCGGTAAAAATCTAATATATTTCCATTCCAATCGACCGAATACTTTTATCAGTTGTGAAATTGGAATTGACTGAGCGACCCCACAGCTCAAGGAAACAAAGTTTTTTCATAATATTGGGCCTAGAAAACTTGCAGTGTGAATTCGAAACTGAGCTCTGCTAGTTAAGGGTTAGCATATAAAATGTCATGAAATATATGTTATATTTCGATTTTCATTCCAAAATAAATTTATACAGTGGGTAAAAGTCGAATATGGGGTGGTATATTTTATATGTTGCCTTCGGAATTGTGATAGATTTCCAAACAGCGCCCTCGATATCATACTAGTTGGCTACCCTGTGAACGGTCCTATTGTTTTTCGTTGTTGCTTACTCTCTAGTGAAAGTAAATTGAATCGAAAAGGCAAATGCTTTGTGGAGATTCATTATGAGAGTTGAATTGATACTATTTTGAAGGTTGAATTGATACTATTGAATTGAATTGATACTATTTTGTGGAGATTCATTATAGGAATTGAATTGATATTTCCACACAAAACTTTATTTCACACGAGTCAACATGTTTCACTGCACTGCGGCATTACCAAGACTCCCTCTGACCCCCTGCTGTCTCAGGTGAGTCTTGATAATGCTGAATCGCAGTGAAATATGTTGACTCTGGTCAGTGGCGTAGCCAGAAATTTTGTTCGGGAGGGGGGGCTCAAAACCAGGGGAGGAAATTTAAAAAAAAAACAGGGTACTAATCAGTGGGTTTTATACTAATGTTAACACTTTTCATAATCGAAAAACTTAATTTTATTACGAAATATTTTGTAAATTCATAATTTTCATATGTTTTGGTTTCTTTTATGAAAAAAAATAATTGTGTTTTTATATTTCGGGGGTGGAGGGGGGGCGGACCCCCTGTACCCCCCTGGCTACGCCACTGACTCTGGTGAAATAAAGTTCTATGAGGAAAACTGCAAAGTAGCTTCACTTCATATCTCTAATGAAAGTTTCTTACCTCCGGGAAAGATTCACGGTATGTTTATTATTAAAGGATAAATTTAGTACAGTGAATTTGTGTAGAGTACATAGAGCAATCAATGTAAAACCGGCTTAACTTTCCAAAACCAGCCGTCACCAAGCAAATCCCATCCATTGAGTCCGGAAAAAATTTAACACCACATGGTAAAGCAATAAACTATCTTCTTGTATACATACATTGATGAGGCAAGTTGGGCAGTTTTACGCCGACAATCACCGTTAATGACCAAAATTTGGGCTCGGGGCCAAGCGATGAAACAGACCCACTCTACCCATTCCTGTGTCTATGAGGAAAACGGGAGACAGCGTAAGTGTTACATAGATGCCACCGAATAGCCCGTCTACCGCAAAAATTGTTGCTCCCAACACTGCACTCCGAAGCGACCTGGTTTACGACGAAATCTTGCATATGCAGTTGGATTATGGAATAAATCCACGCCCGACAGTATATCGCTCCCTCTTTATGATCCGCCATCTCGAGGCCACTTGCAATAAAAGCGCCTTCATGGGCATGGCTCACACAAACTTTCTCAAACAGTATCTCAGGTGCTGAGTCATGGGCTCCCTGTGGCTATCAAACCCTGGCCCAGGATGCTTTCGGGTGGTTTACGACCTTTCACAATGACAAGGGACTTTCTCGCACCTCAAGCTCTCCACTCTGGCCAAATTTTAAGATAAAGGCTACTTCCGAGTTCGCTTCTGCAATCTTGCACATTGTTCACTAAAACTTCAAATCGTAGAATTGTGCAGAGTTAGTATGAAAACCGAATAGCTGTGATAAAATTTGGACTCGACTGAGCAAAAGTAGGCATAGGAAGAAGTGAGACAAGGTTGTGGACTGTCCCCCGTAATTTTTAATGCTTACAACGAGAAATACGTGCATTAAATATAATAAATTAATGCTATGGGTGTCAATATCAACGCATAAACAATTAGTATGCTGTGATTTGATGACGACAGAGTAGTTATAGCCAAGACAGAGAATGCTTTGAAGAACACTTTGACAAATATGGAACCGAAAATGACCAGATATCAACTGATAGCACCAAAAAGGAAACTAATGTACTAGTGTGCAGCAGAAGAGAGGATGAAAATTAATTTAGGAAAACAAAAGCTCGGAGAGGTGAAGAGTTTAGCCAACTAGGAAGACGAATTATCAACGACAGATGAGGAAAGAAGGAAATATTCAATAGAGCAGCGCAGGCGACGCGGATTTTTGCAGAAAAAGAAAAATCTTACAGGTGAGAATACGAGTATAAAAGTAAAGATCCAATTCATCCCATGCTACATATGGAGCATGTTTCTCCGTTGAAGCGAGGTTTGCACGTTGACAGCAGCTGAGAATTCAAGAGTGGAAGCATTCTAAATGTGATATTTCCGAAAAATGATGAAGATAAAATGTATTGTTCCGCGATGGATACTTGATTAATATACCGAAAGACCAGGCGGACCACGACCATTGAAAATGCAAAACTTCAGGTTGCTCATTTTATGACAAAAAGGAGAACTCTCCAGTTCAACCGTTCTACATGGCGACCAAAAGCTGACTGCCTGCATGCGGCACCGGAACACGTGGGGTAATCACACAATTTGACTTACTTGTTCAACGTAAATTAGACTCACTCACTACAAAAGAATAACGCATCACCTATGGTAGGAATTCAAAATGGATTACAAAGACTTCAAACATGGACATAAGTAATAAGGAAGTGCTAATAGGAGTGGGAAAAAAGACTAGTATTCTATAAACCTTAAACTAATTGAATAATTAATTAGTTTATATTTTAGTTTATAATAATAATAATATTATCCGCACTTTTGAATCCTAATAATATGATAATTGACGCCTCTATATTTATATGTATAAGATTGCTCTTTTCACCTACTCTTCTCAGTACTTCCTCTTGTATCGATCGAATAAGTAATGAGGAAAAGCTGAAAAGAGTGGGAATAAAGAGAAGTCTTCTAAATACCTTAAGGAGAAGACGGAAAAACTTAGTTGGCCACATTATGAGGTATGATGGCCTGATGAAAACAACCCTAGAATGGACACGTAAAGGGAAAGAAGAGGAAAGAGACTGCCCCGAATGAGTTACATGGGACAGTTTATTAAGGATTTAAAGGAGAAGAAATTCGTCACTATGATAATACTAGGATAGGAGAGAGAAATGGAGGGCGGCACCAAACTAATCTTATTATTGTTGACTTATTATGATGATGATGGTGATGATTAGATACAAAGAGCAATATTATAATAGCAAAAGAAAACCATTGGAACCAGCTGGAAAAAATTATTGGTATTTTATACCGGGTCGAATTTGCAGAATCAAAGAACAGAAAATGGGTTGAAGCACCGGTGACAATGGGGAATGTGCATGAAATGTGTTCATCATGCTAGTGAGTCTCATTGAATGGACAATTTTCGCACTAATCCTAATATATAAGCCAAAACTCTCCTAGTACTCCACAAACTTCAATAAATGCTGATTAAAAAGAGCTCGAATATCAATTGATGTCAAGGGACCTGAAACGCTTTCCGACGTCATTGCACGGTACACCATTCACTTCGCTAAGAGAATAGAGCGGTAGAGCCTTGATTGAAAGATATCGAAGTAAAAATCATCAACTAGCTTTGAGGCTTCCTCAAAGGACAAATTGACTTAAGAGAGATTTAAGAAAGCTCAATACGACAACATAAAATTGGTCGACTCCCTTATGGCGGCTAATTTTCTGAAAAACATTAATTGCTTCTTCACTAGCGCGATGCGTGGAGTGGAAGCAAGCAGCTAAATAATTATGCGATTAATAAAAATTATATAAGGAACGTTTTTTAAATATTTACTTATTGCCCATTAAGGTAAATTCAACGAAAGATGGATGGATGAAGTTGTTTAAAAGTACCAATTATATCGAAAGTATAAAGGTATGTTCGGAAAGAAAGTTCCGTTTTGAAATACAAAATAATAGCAACAGGGGTACAACAGCGATGAACAGCTGAAACAATATGTTACCTCATGGAGGACTACATACGTGGCAGCATTCTACGAGGAGATTATACAAAAACTTATTCCTTATGACAAATGCCTGGAATATCACGGGATTTAATCCGAAAATAGTATACGATAGGTAGAGTTTTCTACAATAAATTTCTTTGGGGTAGCTGTACTTGTTCTTTTTTATTACAAAACGGGACATACCTCCCGAACGTACCTTATAGTTATCAAAGTAGTTGACAATGTAATTGGCACAATATACTGAAAATGCAAGTACGCCAAAATACATTTGGTCAAATTTGTACCTGAACAATTTCATGACTATTTTATGGTTTCTTTAACCGAAAAAAATTATCAAACTTCCCAATAAATATTATTTTTAAACAAATAAATAATCAAATGGACTACTGCCTAAACAAAATTGTTTTCTACGACTTAAGTGACCTTTAATGAATGGTATTATCTTGTTTCACTAGCCTACACGAGTAAAAGTTGTTTGACTTAAATTGGATTACAGTTAATGGTTTAACTAACGTCAAATGAATGAAAATGAACAACAATCGTACATTCTCTGATAACTTTTACGCGTTGTGTATCTCCGATTATTCGTAGAATAAATAAATATCCTCGAATTAATTACTATAAACTGAATAAAGCAGAGTAATAACAATTGTGAGTATTACAGAAGATAAATAATTTTTTCGTAATACAACAATAGATTTTCTCGGAAGCATTACATTTTTTGCCATATTTTTTAAATATATTTTAGACACGATACAAATGAAGAGTTAGCTTTGATCAAAAGCTGAATCGGTTTTTCAACCTTTATGAAGATAATACCAAATATTTTCGTAGAAAGTATATCTCAAAGCGTAAAAATCAATTTGACAGATAAATATATTATGCATGGAAATAGCAATGTGAATGCAAATAGAGTGCTGCTTTAAATTTTCCCATCGTCTGGTGAAACGAAGTAGCTTTCCAAAAAGCGTGGGCATGGTTTCCGTGATGCAGAAGCTCTTCAAGATATTAAATTTGAGTCGAGAAGACCAAAGGGAAAGATGGGAAGGGGGTATTGAAATGAACAAAGGTTTAGAATAGAGAAAGGGAATACACTTTGGAGCATAAATAAGGGAAAAGATAAGACGATCGTGTACAGAGCTAAGAATACCGATGGAGGGGCAAAGATCGTCCAGGGCCGTATTAAGAACTTCGAATCGAAGCATCTCCGGGGAGGATGTGCATTAAAGAATCAAAACTTGATATATCTAAATTTTAGTGAAATGAATGGAGTAAGAATTTTAGCCCCGTTTTCTGTAGAAATGTACTCACAGAAATTCAAAAATAGGTGTAGAAAAGATTTCTTTTGTGGATTGATGCATGCCATGACCTTTAAGTAACTTTATTTTAGAAAACAGTGTTTAATCTACATGAAATAAAACCGATACATTACATGACATTGGGGACTTTGGTAGACAATGATCAATATGCAAGTGTCGGAGTAATAAAATCATAACTCCTCAAGAGGACATTTTAGTGTTTCTCACACAACGCTATAAATAACTAGAAAAATATCAAAGATGGGATTTTACTTCACACATTTAACTTAATAAGATGAAAAGGAAAGGATTATTAGAAGTATTAACGAAGGTTAGATTTTGTTTCACTCAGCTCCAGCATTTCTTAGTCCTGGATCGGGAAATTAGAATATATAGCCTTGCTCCAAGCTATTGAATTTAAATATAAACTCAATTAGATATAAATTAAATTTAGACGGAGCATTCAGGCATGAAACGGTTCAATGAGTAAAAGGATGCTTCATAAATTTCGAAGAGATCCTAATCCGCCATAATCCGTAATAATAATTACCAATAATCTAAGCTATGTGGGTATTATAAAAAGGCATTTCAAATTATGTTTAAAAACGACATTATTATTAGTAAATTATTGACAAATATTTTAGCTGGATATAATAGGATAGTCAATGGAATTAAATAAAAAAAGACTGTCTGTCAAAAGGTGAAATAATAGTGACTTACCTACCTCTCTTAAAAATTCTTTTCAAATACGCCGCTTATTTCCGCTGAATCGCATCATAAGATGCTCATTACGCCGCTGCCTAAAATTGACCTCCTTTAAAGCACAATCACAGTGTATGGAACTCTGTAATGACAGCATAATTATTAAACAAACAAATACGGTTATCAAATATGGTTTGCAGCTATTTATGGCGGAAATTCTTAGTTCTGTTCAAAAGATATATCACACTATTTTGTAATAATTTTTCGCTGAAATGAATTATCAAGTAATCCTCAATTAACGAAAACACTCAAGCTACAATTTAACATGCACTAGATCAAACGCCTAACTTTGCTCTAAGATGTTAATTTTAACGTTCACTCCTCCTTTTCTAGACTTGCGCCACTAGATTATATCATAAAACGTTAAATGCAGCCGAACCCGAACCAATAAAATTTAACGCAAACCGCATCGTATATTTCTCGAAAATAACTTCTTACCCAAAAATTTTATAATAATAGAACATGGAACCGCATGGCCAGTAAATTTAGTCTCTTGAAAAGCAGTAAACCACCAAGTTTCGTGAGAGTAGGGTACGTACTCTAATATTCATAAATACTGGTAATTTTCCACCAGCACTTAATTTCACGAGCGGTGTTAATATATTTTTAACTATCTTCAAGTCCAACCTCCAAACAATTGCTATTGAAATAAATATTTAAGGACACAATACAACACTTGATAGCTCATTCAATAAAAAAATTCTGCCTTGATTGGCATTAAACTATCAATACATTAGCATTCATGAGATTAAAATAGAAACAACTCATTTTACACATACTCTAAAGTATAAAGCTTATTAATCAACGCAAAGTGCATCGCGTAGTTTCCAATTTTTTTCTTGCAAAAAAATCATATGATAATTGAGGGGGTGAGAAACCCAGATGGAAAAATGATTTTTTTTAAGAGTTAGTTAAAGAAATTGATAAAAGATATAAACGACAACATGGTAAGGTACGAGTGAGTTTCTGTTGTGTGCTGATATCGAGTGAAAAATCAATTGTACCACTAATTATCTTGTGGATCCCGTTTGTTTTCTTTGCCTAATGTCTGTTCCTTACTAAGAATGTAAAAAAATAACTTGCATAACTTGGCTTCCTCAATTTAAGTTTTTTTCCAGTGGATTTTACCTATTAAAAGGACTAACTTACTGAAAGCATAGTGCCTTGGGGAGAGCGGATGCCGAACCCAAGAATATAAAATACATACACTAGCACTAATCATCGAAAACATTTATCTTCAACCTAATCATAAGATAATGCAGCTGCCTACCCGGTAAAATCGACCTCTTTATGAAGCGCTGAACCCACTGGAGGTATGTATAGGTTTGGAGAGAGCGGAAACTCATGCATAAGTTCGTGTTGAATGAGCAGCCAGTAAGCGATAAGGGAATGGGAGGCGACGGAAGTAGAGATGGTGGGTGAGCCGATGCACGCAGTTAGATATTGGTTTGGAGTGTAGAGCGAGCTCGTCGGGTTTGCGGTTTCGGATGGTTCCACGGAGGGCATAATTAATCAATGTGCACGGTCGTTCCACTGGGAATTATATCGTTAAGGTCCACCCACTCAGGGGGAAAGACCACCGTCGCCCCCTCCCTGTGGACACATTCCCGTATTTGCACCTCCTTGGGCCACCGAGGGCCGGGGATGTGCGGTCCACCGGTGTGTCCGGTGTATTTTTCTCGAAATATCGATGCGCACTGTAGTGTTTTTCGAATCGATAAACCAGTACATTCGTTAGTATTTTCTTGAGAGGAACTACACTCCTTTCCAGCCGTTTGTATCTCATTTCGGGTCGAATTACTCGCTTGAAATTTTAGTTATTATCTTCAAAACCTCATTATATGAAGGCAAAGATTTGTCGACATCTGGCTTAACCTCAAGTAGAAAATTAACAGATAAATACTGAGGTGAAGTTCTAATACCAGTACATTCGTCGTTTATTTCTTTAGAATACGCTGAAATCCTTTCTGGCCTTAGGTATTTTCTTTTGTAACTTAATTTCTCGCTTACAACTCAAGTTATCATCATCAAAAGTAGAGAGTATTAAGGCGTAGGTTGGTTGACATCTGGCTATGTCTCATATAGAATGTTAGGAGTAAATTTCTTGAGAAGAGGCTACACTCATTTTCTGTGAATGTACCTTCTTCTGTGACTAATTTCTCGTATGAAACTTAAGTAATTATCTTCAAATTTCAACGTATTAAGACGGTTTGTTGACATCTAGATTTATCTCAAACAGAAAATTTACGCCAGAAAGAATACTGAGACGAATTGCGAATGCTAGAGATACAGCTGGATATTGAAAAAAAGCCTACTCTACATGTCCTAGAAATCGCAAGATAATGGCGCAAGACTTTTAATGAGCAATATGCCCGGAAAAAAATAGACCGGTCTATCGTGAGACATGGATCCTCCAAATATTAGTACCTAATATATTGTTCAAATGAAAAATTTATATCGCTGAGGTCATGTATTTAGGGTGGGATTTATTTATATTATGTTTTACTTGTAATTACTCGCTTTCTATTATTTACGAAGTGGATTAGATTCAAGAAGATGAAGAGTCGGAATTAGGCACTAATATATCCAAATACCATAAAAAAGAACGGAGTAATTAAAACAATGAATCATAAAACTTGTAATGCCCGCTTGCTCTGAATTTGTGATAGGAAGTTTATATGGCAACTAGAAACTGTTTCTTTGACTCACTACGAGTGTACATTGACTATATTTTCATATCTATTCATAAGGTGAAATTGACAAGATGTATGTTAAGTGGTTTAGAATAGGAAAAGGAAAAGTTTACCGCCTTTAAACTTGCCAACTGGACTTGTGATATTTTGGAATTCACGGCTTCAGTCAAATTAAATATAAATAGCAGCAATTCACCACTAGACTGGTTTACCTTTCAACGGTCGGCCGAACGATTTGTTTTTAAAATATCGTATTGCCTCTCATCGCTGCATAAAATGCAGCACCTCACTACACCAACGTGAACACAGCCCCTACAAAGGGCAGGCAAATGTAAAAACACCAAAAATGTCCAAATTGACTGCTTCACAAACTGAATTGAGATACGAGCACTAGGAAGCTGGGCAAAGATATCAAAAATAACATCCACAAGAGAAAGATACACAAAATTACGTAGTATTTAATATCATTATTATTCTTCCGTACATATGCTCACACATTTTCATTCAGGGAAGTACGGTAGCCTGTAAGGCAACAAACCTGTAGCTAGGCACACTACAAAATTCTTGAATGGAGAAATGAAAAAAGAAACATTAAACCAAAAATACTCATTCACTAAAGAAAAACATAGAAAGTAATTTTGTGCATAAAAATAAACTCAAAACTGCAGTGACTATAAAATGAATTACAATATCGAATTCACAACACATACGAAGTTAAGATAATATACATAATGTATCCAGAAAAGGTGCAACACTCCCCATACCTATTCAATGCACATGACTGCCGTGTCATTTTCTGGACTATTCGCGAGAATGGGGCAAATCGCACGGGCAGGACTGATAATCCAACGGCGTCTGTGGCTTGAAAAAATGAACAAACGCTTCACTACCATTAGGAGTACGCTTCCACTAATTCCGCTTAAATCGGACCGCAATGAGGACATAGCGGTGAGAGAGGTTAAACGGCGAGTAGCCGAATATACACTCAAGGATACCTGCGCACACAAACGCATAAGTCTCACCTGAACCGCTAACGTTATCATGGTTACGGTTACCAAGGCAAACCCTACTCAAGCAATTTGCTAGGGCACTATCGTAAATGTCAGTCCTTACGTTACACAGAGCCCTCTATTTCAGGAGAAGTAGACAAATACAGACCCCAGTCTGCATTAGGAAGAAATAAATCGTGGAGGCAAACACTTTGTGGAAGTCCATTTTAGGATGTGGAATATAGATAATTTGCACTTTGCCACATTAATATTTATTAATAAATGTGTCAATATGTTGCAGTGTACTGTAACATCATCAGATATTGATATTTCCTCTAGCATGGTTAACCTTCCAGCTATTCCTAATAATGTTGCAAAGCAGTGAAACATGTTGAGTCATTATTTAATAAATATATATTTGTTATTATTTTCCACAAATATACATTTTCCTATAACAGTGAGATATTATAATTTGATGAATAATTCGATATCATTTAATCAAATTACATTGAAGCTCAAACCACTGACCTCTCATTGAATTTTTTTGGCATAAAAACAAATTTCGAAATATATCCGATTTCAACTGATTTATAGTAAAAAATGTAGAGATATTTTTTAGGGTTTAAACCGCTTAAAATGAAAGATACAATGGTATTTTTTGTGCCCCCTCCCATCGCTAGTATAATCAAGTAATTAATATCCCTCTTTGATCGGATCAGCTTACATTATCATAATACGAGTTAGCATAGCTAAAGAACATAAACAGCAATGAATGCAAATTAACTCTAATTGGTATAAGAGGCAAATATTCAGGTATTTCCAAAAGAGCTCCGATCGAATAAGAAAGGAAAATTTGAGTTCATAGACGCAATGACAGCCTACTAAGGGCAGGCAAATTTTAGAATTCTGAGTCCCCCTTCCACTTATATAAAATGTCCAAATTGATTGATTCTTCAACTAAAATAAGATACGACCACTAGGAACCAAGCCAAAGATATTCAGATCTTCCAACTTGCCTATATAATATCCACAAAGAAGGATTTTTCATTTTTCCAAAACAAGCTTTTCCCAACTTTTTATCCTGCACTTTTGCACCTGATAGACACGTTTCACCTGTAGTGCGCTGTATTCACATTTTTTCTTTGCGTAATATATTTCATAATCCAGCTGCTAATTTACAAACTTAAGACCAAATTAATATCCAAAGTATATTTATTGATAATACCAACCTAACAAATGTTATACTCAATAAAATCATAATGAAAAACGTTTGAATAAATCATACAAGAAATATGAAATCGTTTCATATCTGCTATTTCTAACCATTAGTAGGTGTGCAACTTCAAAACAAATTTACTTATAACTTATATACGAAGAATGAATAGGAAATGAACAACATTTATTGCTTATTTAACTATAAATACATTAACGCTAACGAGCACCAAAAGCATGTATATTTCTCCCATTAAAGGGCGATTCATGCTTATTCAATTACCACCTCTATGATTTACAAGGATCTAAGATGAGAACTGAAACCACTTACACGACAATTTTACCGACAATATATCATCAGTCACCCTAGATGCCTTTGATAATTCAACTTGGTGTTCCACACTCACCAGAGCAATTTATTGGGTGCATGCGATAACGGATAGCCGTGCTTCTCATCCCATGATATCGCTCATCGTCTGGTGATCCTCATATGTGCCCTCAGAAAACTGAGGAAACTTCCAGCTCTGCCTCTTTCAATCCAATTATACACTTCTGAAAGATTCAAGAAGCGTTCACGAAATATTTATTCCAATGAGTGCTTTTAAATATCTCCTTCAGAAGAATTTGAGCCCTTTTTCTGGTTAATATTTACGCTAACGGGAAGACAGTAATCTTTTACAGCCGCAAACTAATTTTCGTAACAGCGTCATCTTCCAGAGTAGAGCCTACCTCTCTCCCTATCAACCATAACAATATACTTTTTCTTTCTCATACCCTTCACCCACCGATCAAATATTCTCTACTCTATCACAGCCTTGGGAATTTTCTCACTTCCATGAGGCTCTCATCACCTATTCTACTGCTCAAGAGATTTCTCAAGTTATGCGTACAGGACTATATTGGGACGACGCAGATGGGGTTTCAGTGTATTCATTAATTTTTGTACATGAAAGATATGGATGCTCACCTTACGGAATACGTTCCTCGCCGTAATGGAATATGTAGCGGAATTTAAGTGAAATTTGCAAGAGGTAAGTACGCGCTCATCAAATAGCACTATCACTACGTAAGCATTCACGTTCACTGGCAACTAGAAAAGAAACCTTAGACTATTCGTGACTAAGCTGCGTGAATGAACAGTATTGGGAGGTACAGACTATCTATATTCTCAATTACCTTCCATAACTACTGTCGGCGTCAAAATGATGTGCAGCTGTACTTTGCAAATTTTATCTAGGCTTTAGTGCATGCTACAATCATAAATAACACGTCATTGTTAAGACAAATTTATTTTCAATCCTGATTCGTTTTTTTTAATGAAAAATTCAAAAACGCAGGCACGCCAGTGCAATAAATGACTCCGCGCACCGTAAAATTAGCCGTTTTGTTAACTTCATGAACTTGCAACTTAACCTAGGGAAACTACTATGTCTACAGCATTCATCTTCTACAATGAAGTTTAAACATTAGTTATAATCAATAACATGGCTTTTATGTATTTTAGAGTGGACATTTTGCTGTTAATCAACACATTGAAAATTAACACACAAAAAAAATTGAAGATGTTTAAACATTATCTAGTCTTATATTTTACCTCGAATGAAAAATTAAAACTGATAGAAACGCTTTTTAATTTATTTGAAATTTTTAAATGATCAGATAATGCATAGTTTAAATTAATTTATTTCAAATGACGCATTACTAATTATCATAGAATGCACTGAAGCAAAGATATAAATTTTCAAATTAGAGCGCCACATCATTTTAACGCCGACAGTAGGAGAATATGTTGAATTATGAATTGTTTGTGAAGTAATATGATTCATAAAATGACACTTACTATCACGCAGTTTACTTGCTGGCTCTGGTACCTGAAAAAAGCCGCAATAAAATATTAACACACTTCAAGGATTTCATGAGACTTTATGCCACTGATCGCCAAATTTGCGGAAAAGACAAATTTATCGAAGATAAGGTATATGTATTGAGGTCATAATATATATTAAGAGGGCTGGCATGGATTATTCGTTTAACTTACTCGGTTACCTAACACAACACGTTAAGGCATTGGTTGTCACTGTCTCATATCAGCAAAATCCCGGCCTGAAAGTGACATTTATTTATTAAAGTTTATTACCGGTTAAGAAAGTTTTCAATGGAGTAGGTACTTACGAGGCATTCTGGGAGCTTACCCTTCCTTTATGTATTTCCCTCTTCAATTCACAAAAAGGCCTATTTTCATTCATTATATTGAGCAAAATTAGCATTTAAAAGCGGAACAGCAATAAATCTATCATGCTGTTGCTAGATTTTGATGAGCTTTAAGTTGGCTGGGCCAATAAAGAACTCATTCACGAAATAAATAAAGTATTCATTTCAAGTATGAGCTTTTTTTTAATCGAATATAGGAGAGGAGCCTGTCTTCCAGGACAGAGCTCACTACTATATGTCGCCTCTGAATGGGTACAGTCAGTCACCATAGCGCATTCTCGTGACTTTCATCCCAAGCGTCAAACTGTTCTGCGTAGATCAAGTTAGCACGAATGTAAACTGTTTACATCTCGCCACCAGCATTACAATAATGCACGTCACCTACAGTTAGCCTCCAGCGAGCTGTGCCTAGAAGCACATCTAAAGACCATCAACCGGTACATTGAAACATAAAGGTTTTTTAAGCGCAAATAGAATGACCACATAAAAGCTATGGGCCTTAAAATGCATGATATGAAAGCATGGAAAATATACGTAGATTGCGATTACACGCCTAATCGTAGCATTTCAATATTATATTGAATCACAATATTTTATTTAGAGATTATATCACTAAATAAGATTTTCTTGTCAGCCCATTGTCTAATTTCTCAAATTATATTTTTGTTCGTACGCGAAAATTGTTTGCTTTGGATCGCAAAGTCGCGAGCATTCTTCCTTAAGTGAAGAATCAAGTCGCAGTAGCTAAGAGAGAAAGATATGTTGGTACAGAGTGAGAGAGGGTGAGAGAGTCAGAGTGGTATAATTGCCTCGATCCCGTCTCCTCGCTAAATCCTCTTAAAATTTAGGAAGAGACGCTTTGTATTCCATCGTTGAGAATATCCTGAAGAAGATTGGGAGATCAGCTGTAGAACCGGTCGGAGTAAACGAGAATACACGAAAATCAACCTGAATTCTCAGAAGTGCCATATCGCACACCCATGTATGAAGCTATCATTTCACTCCTCTCCGTTCACCTAAATTGTTTGCACTGCAACCTTGGTGAGGTCCAATGTACTATTGTGGTGACCCGTAACTGAGTGTTTTGTGGTGGCTAAGATGTCCGTGGGAATTGAGAATTCTCAGCTTAAGGAGTCGGGGTGAAAAGGGAAAGGTTTCAAATAGATCGGAGCGAGAAGAGATTTGTCATTACGTCATATCAAAGTAGATGTCATTTTCATGAAAATTTCAAAATATACTGTTAAAACCATATTGGTTGACGGACCCAAAAAGGCTATCCATGCAAAAATTTCTGGAAATTACATTTGAAAATGAGCAATTTCATACAAACTTATATACTGTAAAATGGCAAAATACAAAAAAAAATATTTACAGCTACTAGAATATAATATGATTTTCACAATTAAATTGTTAAAATATTCGTCATAACATAAGGATAGAGAGAAATATTATATGCGGGGACCATACCACACTACCTGCTGAGTTATAAGCACATGATTGCCGTATTTGAAGCCAAACTACGTTTTTTTACTCATAAATGGCGCCACGATCGGATCACTTAGCAGAAAAACCTATTGAATTAAAAACAGTACTTAACAACAGAGCATTAAATTACTGTGGACAATTACAACTACCTTTTATTTCAATGCGCGAATTATCCACATTATTCGTATTCTCATGGCACTCTCTAGTCCATTTTCATGTCGTCAAATATGTAAAACCTATTCCTAATAACATACACAAAAAGTTCAACTGATTCAAGTGTGACACAATGAAAGTCCGACGTATTCAAATAAAGGTAGTCACACTTTTCCTCCATGTTTTAATACGTGCGACCCGTTTCGGCCCACAGAACCTCGTACAAGCCATTGAATAATGTTATCGCGTTATAATTATATTTAATAATTAGTGCAACTACCTTTTATTTTCGTACGCGAAAATTGTTTGCTTTGGATCGCAAAGTCGCGAGCATTCTCCCTTAAGTGAAGAATCAAGTCGCAGTAGCTAAGAGAGAGAGATATATTGGTACAGAGTGAGAGAGTCAGAGTGGTATAATTGCCTCGATCTCGTCTCGTCGCTAAATCCTCTTAAAATGTAGGAAGAGAAAGCACTGTTGGAGGAGGGAGGGTGTTAGATAGAAAGCCGGAGGTGACGCTCTGCCTTTTGCGACACGAAGCGACGGAGCTACCTTTGGGATGTTCTCGGGCGCGACAATTTATTCATGGAGATGTAATAGCGTCTCGCGAGGAAGGCGGCTGGAGTCGCTCCACCCCGTGGCAGGAAGACATGCTGGGAGGAAGCGAGTGTGGAGGAATCCGCCGTCTTTATACACCGTGCGCGTGTGAAACAAACGAGGGAGAGGCATCGCTTCCTGACATTCATCCCTTTCGCACGCAGGAGACCTTCCCCGCTGGCTTCCTTGTGCGTATCCCGGCAACCATTGTACCCACTGACTATCCAGTGAAATCGGCTTCTTTAACCTTTCCGTAACTGTGCCCTGAAAACCTGATAAAAACTCCCGTGTGGAGTACTCCACTATAGTGAAAAATGAAAAGTGGAGAAATGTAGGTCAAAATCGATTTTTAGAGCAACCGATTTTCAATTGAAATGAAAAGCTCGAATTTTCGACAAAAATCGAAATTTTCCATCGCTATCGCTAGTACGAAAAATTGACGGATCATTTTTGAAAAAAAAACAGTCCGCACTTTTTCATTCTATTTTATTTTTAATCAAAAAAGACACATATAAGTAGTAGAAAAACATTTCAAAAAATCTACTTCATCTATACCATCTATTAATCATCTACTCATCATCTATTCATCCTTGTCGCAAGAAGGAGATTTTCGCCTCGGACTTCTTGGTGCATCTCTCGGCAACCATAACACCCGCAGGCTATCCAGTAAACTACTCTTATCTAGCCCTTCCGTAATCAGCAAATCCAAATAGCTCCCCGGTTCACTTCGTGGAAAGGTGATATGATAGAATCAAAAAAATGTTATATTCCACTTAGTATTAAAAAAAACTATAATGTTTTCGACCTTGTCAGGTAATTACCAAGAGGTAAAAAAAAGAGTTTTGTTTCCACCTTTCTGTCTAACACAAGTTCTGTTACCTCTTGATAAATTCCATGTAGAATTCATTAAAAACCTTACCGGTTTTGACCTTATACAACATTAGGTAATTGTCAAGAGGTAACAGAAGAGTTTCACGTCCAGCTTTCTGACTATCAGAGGTTGTGTTACCTCTTGATAATGACCTGAAAAGATTGAAGGGATTTTGTTAACAAACACTATGCGGAATACAGTTTATTGTTCATTCTATCAGCCTTACGTAACTGTTTCCTGAAAAATAGCTGTGTAGGCTAATCCGGTATAGAGATGGAAAAATCGATAATTTTAACATCTAAAATCGATTTTTAATGTTCAAATATAGAGGAAATCGAGATCGAGCAATTATATAGATTTCGAGAGGTAAGAATTCCTACTAGCTTATGATAACGTTATCCGTTGCATGTAAAAGACTTTTCTCTAAGGAAGATACAATTGGAACGGCATGCTCTCAATCGTCTAGAAAGAATCTCAATCAGTTGATTTTTCTTAAAGATTATGAGAACCACAGTGATTCCAAGCGGTGATCTCAAAACTTTAATTTGCGCAGATTATTATGTGTAAAAGCCCTAAAATAACTAAAAACCCATAACATAATTATGGAAGATGAAAGAACACAAATGGTAATTTCCACACTTTTTAATAACTAAAACCTCCACCATGGTTTCAACACAGTGTCATTTTCAATGAATTTTGACAATGATTTGAAACAATGGTCGTGTGTTGAGTTTTGGAATAAAAAATTGTGGAAATTAACATTTGTGTCCTTTCATCATGGATATATCGAACTTATACCAAAACAAGCCAGAAACGATTCCATATTATTATTGAAAACATTTACCACCAAAATAATTCGGAAACACACCTGTACAGAACTTAACATTGGCGTAATTGGAATCACTCTCCTACTCGAGGTATAATTCCAAGATGGCGTTTCGAGAGAGAGCAAGCGCAAAGGAATCTGGCGAGCAGTTTTAAACTGCTTAACAAAAACAAACGAAGGAGATGCCTTCCTGACATTATCCCTCTCGCGCGCAAGAATCTTTCGCCTACGGCGTCCTTGCGTTTCCCGGCTACTATAATACCCCATAAAAGTAAATATACAGGGTGTTTTACAAGCTGCTAGGTGAGACAATTTTCAGGATAATTAAGCAGATAGGGAAGTTAAAAAAATATTGAAACCGGTGGTGAAATTAAACTTCTTGCGGAAAATTTCCAAGAGCTGTCAATTTACTGCAAATACAAAAGTTTTATTGTTATGCTAAATTTGATTGATTATTTCGTTGAGTTTAATAATTAAGGGGATGAAAAAGTATGAAGATATTAATAATTTCAATTTTCATTAATGCTTTAGCTAATTAATTATTTTAATGATTTATTTTCCCACAACTAAATGAGAGTTCATCTTCAACGTTTGTTGACCTCGGTTTCGGTTATTTTTCAATCATGCGTGCTCCTGAATACAGAGTATTTCATGAGGAATCTGTAATACATCAATAGATGGTAGGGGAGAAAATTTTAAGCATTTTTTAATCCATAAACATGAAGTCACAACTCCTTAGTTACCGAGCTTTCGCAACGCAAACTTTTTTGGGTGCACTTTGCAGTTACCATGAAAACGGGTTTTACTGGATATCCAGCCTTTTTTCTCATTTTATTTAATATTCTGTATTTTTAAGGATATTAAATAGTAAAGTTTGGACGAAAATATGCGATTACAATTGCCCGAAACTATTAATTAGTCAAAATTAAGCTCAATGATTAATTGTTTTAGATAATTATAAACGCATATTTTCGTCCAACGATAATTAATGAATGTCCTCAATAGTCCAGAGTATTAAATAAAATGTCGAAAAGGCTGAATGCCCAAAAAAACTTGAAAAGTGATATTTAACCGTCTGTGGATAATTACCAATAACATTTAATCTACCAACTATGTAACAATTCCATCACATAAAGTCTTTAAAACCTCGCTAACAATGTAATAAATCAATAAGACTCATAACATTTATCACGTAATATACATTTTTTTTTCTTTCAACCTTGGTTCTTAACCCTTACTACAACGCTTGTTACGTCTCTGAAGCACCGTGCTGAAGCAAAAGCAGAGAGACAAATAGGTTGAGAGAGCTTAGTATTTCACAGGTGATTAGCCGTACATCTTGATTAGAACACTTCTAGATATTTAGTGAATTCGGCATTCCATGCATCACTACTGCCTGAAACTGCAAATACGTGAGCTTGTATTTGTAATACCTCAATGGGGATAAATGGCGGTGGTTAGGGAACTCTGACTCCGCAGCCAGGAATTTCCGACTAAAAGAGCTCTGAGGGGTTACTCCCCCCGAATGCGTCAAATTACGCAACCAAAGCACAACTCAACAGCGGAAGTGTAGGGGTTGAAAGAGCCGTTCCATCATGATCGCTATTATCATTAGGAAGATTGCTTGCAAAAACTATACACCATGATAAAATGAGAGTGGTTGACGCATCGTGGTATCACCGGAGGATAGCAATATTTGATAAGAACCTGGGCATTTTCCTCGATCGAACCATAATACTTCAATTTTTCATTCAAGACCTCTTTCTTTGCTTTAATCAAACTCTGTAAAGCAAGATTAGTCAAATATTCACTAACACATAGAATGCGTGGGAAATATAATAAATTTTGTAGTGAATTTGATCTGTTTCAGGAAAGAAACTATTTTGTAAATTTCTGATGTTATAAATGGATTATAATGAATAAATCCAATGTAATTGATGCATTATAATGAATAAATCCTATGTAATTGATACAATATAATTACTGGGACTGTATGTCGAAGTACATGTTTATTTACTTTGCATGAATGGAGTTTTCCCTGTAAATACATTGTTGGGAAAACTATAAAATCAATTAATACTTAAATAATTGACCTTCTCAATCAAGTACTCTCCCGAGTTTGCGGAGGCTTAACATCCAGGTGTACCCCGCTTCCTACATCACTGAATAACTAATAGCTACATTCAATGAAACTCTTAAAGCACGAAGGATTAATAGTAAAATGGGAGAAACCATATTCATGGACACATTTTTATCACTAAAGTAACCAGCAAGAAGATAATAAAGGGAATTTTTACTACAAAAACATATTGAAACCATGCAATACTATGAAAATACAGGAATTAGGCAGATTCAACGAGGGGAAGGGACAGGAATAGTATATTCATCGTTGCATCTTCCGTGTAAACCTTTTATACACGAAATATTATTGGCAACAATGGATCATAAAAGATGGAAATCATCTTAACTCCCTCTTTTATGCATTCAACCGATTCAGGCGAGATGTATCATTATGATTGAATAAAAGTGACCCATACATTAAAATAAAAATATACACTTTTACCAAGCAATCGCTGAATTTAATCATCATAATATTTAATGGGAGGTGAGAGGCAGATAACAAGATTTAATGCATATAATGAAGTTTGATATTGATGAGTTGTATTTCATGACGGTTTACCAGTCGTACCCAGAGAAGTTAAAGAAGGAGTAAGGGAATGGGACAAAACCTATAATACACAGACATAAATATATTTGGAGATAAACGGGGAGATTGATCTAAACTAAAAAATATATCACGAATTAGAAAAATTGCTAAAAATGGAGATTTTTTCCTGCTACCCTAAATTAAAAACGCCTTCAATACTGATAAGGATATATTTAACATTTGGCAGTCAAGATAAAATTTAATACCATTAATCTCAAATATAAAACTGAAGGTTAAAAGTTTATCACATATTTTTCTAAAAGTAATTTCTCGTGCTCTCTATAATAATACATTGCATAATACTACACAGAGACGTTACCACGGGGGATGAGAGGATTTATCTAGTTCCCAAAGCCTCATACAAATATAACAAATATTAATAACTATTATCAATTTGACAAATAATAACTGCATCTACTTAGAATTTAATTTTAAGGGCCAAAATGATGTACAATGTGTTTGCAGGCATGTCATTTTTAAAAAATTTCCCCGGAACCAGCGTTGCCTGGGGGTAGGGTGTCTACCATGACCCTCCATTCCCTTTAAAAGCATATTCCTTGGTTCGCCATTAACACTGCATGTAATGTATCGACTTTGCACCCCCAGGTTTAGTCATTTTTGTGGTTCGAATGTACACTATACTCACTGCTTTAATGAAAAAGCCTATTTTAGGCTACAGGTTATAAAACACCACCTTACACACTTGGTAACCAACACTATCAAACGTTTTTTGCACTGAAAATTAAATTCCTAACGGTTAACGGTTAAATAGTGTACTTGACGTCGAGTGTTTGAAGAAATTTGCAAAATATTTTTACCATACGCATGGGAAATACATGGATCATGCTGAGCATAATCATTTATAAAGACGGGAGTATGCAGATTGAACTCTCATCTTAAGAGAAAATGGAAAAGCATATGAAAGCGAAGTCCTCAATATTCTGGTTTGGCCAAAGTTTTCACCTTTTCTTTTCTCGCCAATTTCCACGCAAGCAACTTTCAACTGTTACCCATTTCCAAGCAGTCAGTAACACCTACTTTCAACAGATACTAATAGGATTTTCGAAAGTTTCTTTCACCAACCGTATATCCTTTCCATCTCTTCCGCCTTCTAAGCTAATAACGCCGACACAATATTCATAGAACGCCGTAGAAACGCGCATCTTTACCCGCACGAGAAAATTGGGTATTCCTGAGACAACCAAATATGTGATTGGGGATGTTTCACACCGCATCCAAAATTCCCAACACTCCATACAAAGCCTTGAGTTTACATCATATTATTTTTTTAAATATTAACCAGAAATGAAAATCGACACTTCATCATAATACATGATAGCCTGCTGAAGGCCATTTAGACAGAGAAATCTCACATGAAGGTTTTGAATTTTATACATAGTTACGCTGATGACGGTTGAGAAGAAGAAGCTTGAATAAAATTTAATGTCTAGAGTAATTTAGGGAAAACCTGAGTTAAACGACATCTTTACCGAAATAAAAGACTGTATTTATTAAAAATTGTTTAAGTAACATCAAAATCCCTGAATTAGCTTACCATAATTTACACCCGTGTTAGTCACTACGAAATAATAAATTTAGAATAATTAAGCCTCTTTGACTTTATATTGATACATCATATTCTATTTTTTTAACTCTCTCAAACATTTGTCCTCTATTACAGACAAAACTACGAAAGGCAGTCTGTAATTGTGAATTGGCCTGCATTTGCAACTTATGCTCCACAAATACAGCTTGTAAGAATTAATTAAGTAAGTAAATAATAATTATCAAAACTTACTAATTCCAGATGACAGAGGCATGACATACTGCTGCTTTGAGTAACTAATTTTAACCTGATGCTCCGAATGGAGGCATTGCTGAAGATCTGAAATGCCACAGATATCTCATAATCGCAGATAATCTCGAGCAGGCGCAAATGGTAAAAAAACTCAAACGAATCATTCGCCCATACTATGATTACTAGAAAGCGAACACATCCAAAGCCTAATGAAGTAAAAATTGCAAAAACAAATCCTAATAACTTAGTTTAGAGTTTAGAGAGCTTACAACCGATTGGAACCGGTACGTTATAGGATGAATTTTTAAACTAGTTCATGTAAATTTATAACGAGCCATAAGATCTTTCCAAGGCGGATTATAAGTTACGGGTGAATCGGATTAAAACTGTTTTATCTCTTTATTATCATTACGGCATCCATCTCTCAAACAGAGCATCATTCCCCCGCATCGACCGCTTACTCACTCCAAACACATTCTGCACCTTTTCCTAATCTCCAGTTATATCTTTCTCCTCTCATCTAAATCTCATTAATTTATTAGCTCCTCTTATCAAGGGTTTAGCACTCTTATTCTAGCATAATTCACTATTGAAGCTCCTGACTTTAAGTTCCTGCCTGAGCTCTCTTTGTGTATTTTAAACTCTATTCTCTCGTTAACACGAGCCTTCCACTCCTAACTTGTGGAATCTGCCATTTGCATATTTCAGATCTTTCCCGTACCAAAATAATCCTTTTTGAAGTCATTTATGAACACCTTTTACGTTACTTAAATTAAACAGACATCCACGAGATAAAACATACATAATATAAAATTATAACCCCTATAATTATAAAGCTTAATAGGCATATCCGGCGAATACTATCAATAAAATTTTCTCAGATTTGGCACAGAATAAGGCTGTTTGAGGCCATCTCATAATCGCAGACGACATTAAATAGGAATAAATAACTAAAATAACTTAAAAGAATCATTCGCCAATAATTTGAGCACAAGAAAGTGAACGCTTCGAAGGCTTATGGAAGTGGAAATCGCCTCTCATTTTTTGTCAAAAACCAGCACTCCCTTCCGCAACAATGACTCATGGTATGAAAAATTCAGAGAAAAATATCATTCGCCTTGACCGGTATTCGATCCCGGATCCCTCCATTCCCGGCCAGTGCTTTAGCCAGTTAAGCTACACTGTGGAACTTTGAGGACATGCTAAGCACTCAGCCGGAAATCGAGGGATCCGGGTTCGAATCCCGGTCAATGCGAATGATTTTTTTCTCTGTGGATTTTTCGCACAATTTTTGCATTGTTGGCTCCGCAATGTGTTCAAGTATAGTAGTGCCGGTATACTTAAATTTGATTCATGATACATTAATACCAGAGTATGCCTTAAGCAATCGAAGAAGATTTTAGTGGCCACTACAATTGTTACCCTAGAGCAAATAAGAAGTCAATGTTTGCCGATGCATTAATTTGTTTCGTCTTCTCTGACGAAAGACTTCAATCTTACCCTTAACACGCTGCGGCTGGGATCGGCTGTAGATGAGAAAATGACTATGACATCAAATATAAGATATGAAACTTAATTTCTTCACCTCTTATATCACATTATTGGACATACAGTCGTTAAATCCTAAAAATAACAACTCTCTTCAGTCCTTACATTCATATAAACGACAAATAAAAATCCATAAATTACTTTTGGTTTAGAAATATCATTTTAAATAACTCTTATAATTCAATCATTCTTCAATATCAAGGTATAAAATTATTTGTCTCCCGACCGAACTTTCTTTCTTCATCGTTTTATTGATTTTTGGCCACTTTCCCCACTTCTCATTCATCAAAATTCCATTCCTCTCGACCTCTATTTCAATTTGAAATATCTTCTCGCAAAAACTCTCAGTGACCCTTTTTTGTGTTCTAAAAAAATATGCTGATGGATATTCAAACGAGTTTCTCTGCCTTCTTCCTATACTCATCATCGACTCAAGATCACTCGCTGGCAAATCGATATCCCTCCTTTTTCGATATGCAAATATATGTTGAGTAGGTATATTAGCATATATTCTTTCCCCTTACTTTCCGCCCACTAATCAACAAACCTCAGAAATTTTATGAAAGACATTTTTCCATTATCGTGTTGTGAAGTCCTGCTTTCTCCTTGTCATCGCTAAAGTCAAATAATTTCAAATCATTCCTATACCTGCTTGGAGCTTTTTTCGAATTTCTCGCTCATTGTATGACTTTGTTTGACCTTAACAGACAAAATTGAAAAAATGTATTTAGAAAAGAAACATATCATCATTTATAGTGCACTTTTTCCACTTTACTTCCACTTTGTACACAAGCGTAGACAAAAATTGGGAATCTAAGTGGTAAGGGGACAGAGAAAATTCTTAAGTATTAATCATTGCTCCCACAAACGGTATCACATTAAAAACGCTTGTTACATAAATAATTATAAAATGTTTACTTCAATAAAAACAACTTTTACGACGACAAACCCTTATATTAATAAGACCTGATCGAAATCTTATTTTTAATTGGGGAATCATAATACCAAACACACATGCCTCAGCTGTTATCCAAAATAAACTCAAATTACCGAAGACAATTCCCTCACGATTTCCGCCGGGAGATCTTCAATCACTACCTACGTATCAGCGCCCGACTCGAGTATCTTCGTCAGGACTGAAAAGTAGATAGAGATGGAAGACCGTTGAGGAACCCGAGGGAATTTTACTCACTGAGTGCGCCGAGGAAGTCTCAGATTTCATGCTACTTATCATTTGTTTCATAAACTAATTCATTAAGTGATTCTACACTAATTCATGATCCTAATTCGCGGACCCTCTGGTAGGTTTTTTTGCGCATCTCAGCCAAGCAATCATGACTTTTGCTTGAAAATTTAGCACATAAATGAAGATATATTCTGCCCTCTCGCATCCTTGGAAATAAGGATCTCAACGGAATCCAAGGAGCCGTAACTTCTTCAGAAGCACAGTATTTTTCATTAACGTGAAAAACCTCTTCGATTAGCCTGAAGTCCAGTCGTCTCCCGGTGGCTTTCTACGAACGCTAAGTTCAGGGTCCTTTAAGGGTCATGTTAGTTTTCGAATCCTCTGGACGTAGAAAATGACTATGGCGTATTCGTTGCAGGTCCGTAGGATTTATTAATGAAGCACAACGATTCAAGGGATGTGACTTTAAAGGAGAACTCTGGGCTGAATCGATGAAAGTTAGATATCTCTAGGAACAAGGAAATTAAACTTAATAATTAAATAATCAGTGCGTGGAAGGTTTTAAGATGGAATTGGGTAAATGCCGAATAAAATTTATCTAAAACGCGATAGTTTGCGCCGTTTATCAAATTTTTATTTCTGTATTGGCGTTAAGAAAAGAACCCAATAAAATTTTTGGAATTTAAATTTTTTTTTAGATGATTTTAGCGTGTTTCATATCTTGCACATGACTGAAATCGGCGGAAAGCGAGGTAAAAAGTACACATTTATTTCAATCACTAACAAATGTCCTATCTTCGCACACTAAATGAAAGTCCAGGAATTACATTTTCTATTAGGCAATAACGTTTTAATATCATTATGGGTCAACAGTAGAACAAATGGTCCGAAATACTTCCTAGATACCTGAAGCTAGAATATTTTTTTACTTACACTCAATACTAGCACGTATTCTCACATATAAGCACTGGCGGTAACTCAGAGAAAGTTATCACTGTAGCTAGTCCCGGTATACTTAAATACACCAACTTTGGAGTAAAATTGCTGAAAATAGAAAACAGTATTAAAAACTGAAAAACTACTTTCATCCAAGCACTACCGATGTTAGGGCTGCCTCCTCTTCTTTTTCGATGACGAGTGGATGGACTCAGTAGGTACCACTTCGCGAAATATGAGCCTCTGGAAACATTCGACAATCAAGAGAGGAAATACCTCGAAGAAATGATTCCGTGACCCGCTGAGTAAAGTGGCTGTGATCGGCGTCGGGTGACGGAGGTAATTTTTATTATTCGATCGGAGGACGGATCAATGGGGAAGCGAGTACGAGGGGGTGGGATGATTGGGGAATGAGGATAGGGTTGGAGAAGGGGCGGGCTCTCCGAAATAGGGGGATGAAATGAGGGCACTATTCTCGGAATAGGCAGAAGAGCTACTAAAAGTAACGATGGCGCGAAGAATGGGGATGCGCAGTATGTATCGGTGTACCAGTAGACCAACTTAACATTTTCAGTCATACATTTTTATTCTCAATGTTGATGTATATTATTCTTTTAGCTATTTAAGCTTAATTATTGTGATATGAACACTTTGTAAAAGTCATTGGTTATTTTTTGCGGTATAAATTTCATGGTCTATGTCCATAACTGTGGACAGGTGTGCACGTTGGGAGGTTAAAATCCCCAAAAATTCATGCCCATTTTCATGGGCACTATGACTGAATGGGTTATGAGTGGATGGCGATATTTTGTGGAACTGTGTTACAGGGATCATGAAGGGATCGGTTTGTTATGGCGAAAAATTAGTATAAATCAAAAAGCGAAACGACGATTTTCGTCTTTTTTGTTTATTTTAAGTAAAAGGAACAGTAAAAACATTTACTTCGATGAAAATTTTATAAATATTTTTTACATATAGCTTACGCAACTTCAATATCCGTGTAATTTTTTAAACCTCGGAAATTTATATCTGCCTTTCGGCCATTTTAAAAATTTACGAATGGTTAACATTTGATTTTTAAAAAGGTCCGTGTAGCGCAAACATGTCATTCTCTGCATAAAAAATACAATAAAACGCACCAATCAAATATTTTGCTCGTTACGAGATGAAGAAGACGAACGTTTCGCCGTTTTCAAAGTTTTTCGCGTGTTCTCCTTCACTCTTTCGACCGTAGAAGCGAAGTGTTTACGTTTAACCAATGTTTAATGATTTATTATTGTAGCCGAATAAACAATAAGTAAAACGATATATGACACGACTTTATGGAGCTTTAGCAGCATTTCGTACCAGTGGCGCAGCGAGGGGGGATTTTGGGGGATAAACCCCCCAGAGCTCAGAGAAATTTTTAGTTGAATCAATTTTACTTAATGGATCAGTATTACTCACAGAATAGTGTTAGGATTAATCAAATATCCCTCATAAAGCCGTAAAACACACCATTTTGAAGCAATAATCTTAAATGTTGAAGTTATTTCGGGTTTCCCACCGGCAGAGATGTAGAACCTCATCCGGTGGGAAACCCGAAATAACTTCAACATCATCATACGCCGGGAAAACCTCAGATCTTCAATAATCTTAAAATATTCCGGAGGAAGGACCCCCGCAACTCCCACTTACCCTGGCGGGTATGCAATACCCCCACACCCCAAAGTATTAGTTGCGCCTAAAACCCCCCCTAGCCTTAATTCTTAGCTGCGCCCCTGTTTCGTAGAATCGCTTAAAGTTCAGCGTTCGACCTATTTTGAGGCGATAGTAAAGCTTCCCACCTCATGAGCTCATGTTCAAATTCCGGCGGTGTCAAAGAATTTCAGAGACTTCTCGATCCCTGCTTGAAAGATGTGGAAGACATTTCGAGCGCAAGACTCCGTCCGTCGGATGGGAAATTTATCCATGGTCCCCTTGGCGCCTTTCGTTAAGAGCAGGCTAAGCCGCCGCCGGACTTCTAACCACTTTTCCTTCCCTGCCCTTTCCTCATGGCGCAAATGACCTCAGCCGTCGATCGCCTCCTCATATACCGTACCAAGGAGGCATAATCACAAATGCACTAATAATTTTTGTTCCAGAAAAAGTTTGAAGGTTGAACCCTTCGATTTGTTACGGGTTGGGTTTGTTGGACGACGTTCAACATCACTCGTTTACAATCCCGGTATTGTAAACGAGTAGTTCTTTTTTTTAGTTTGACCCCGTTCTCCACTCAATTTCCCTTTCAACTACTTTCTTGTGATGAATTCAGACGTGAATCTACATACTTTTGCAGCAGTATGAATTGTACATGGTTGACAGAGGGAGCTAACCCCTGTCACATATATAAATGTGTTGTTAGGGTAGCACCAACACATTGATTAGTGCAGGTTGGGGAGAGATAGTTATTCCCATCTAAACCCTCATGTGGTGGCTGGCAGGGTATCATGCAGCTTAAGGTGTTGATTTCAAAAAGAAGTGACTCGAAGTCAACGATGGAATTGGCATGATAAAAATTAAACATTAACCTATTTTTTGTATTTTTAATGATAATACATACATATTCATTTCTCAAATGATAGCAAACATACATGCATTCATCAAAAAACTAATATACTATGACGTTCTTGGTTCATAGTTAGTGAACATGTCAAAGGCTTTATTAATTACCTATATTAGCTAAAAATCTTAGTACGAAAACATAAATAACTAGTAGTAATTAGTAGCTCATTGCACACTAATAATAATAATTTCGTCTTTATTTATCAACCAAATTTAGACCTATATATAATCCTTTATTACCATTACGCACATACATCTATGCCCTATATGGGAGAAAATCCACCTATTCGAACCCGCGACCTGCGCATTAGCAAGCAAGGACTTTACCCCGCCACCACCGAGAGAAATACTCATCGTCTGCCAAACACCCCTATGGTGGCTCGCACGGCATCATGTAGTTGTAGGTGTATACGTGAGGAGGAAGGGGTTTCAGTATCCGGGAGAAGAGCGTGTATAAAAAGGAGCTCGTGGGAGGAACACGTTCTAACACTCAAGTCGGGAGGAAAGGGGATGGGGTGGGCTAGCTGGAATGGTGAAGGGTTGTTTGAGCCGAGGTTCAGATAAGGGGAAGCAGGACAAAAGCCAGCCAGGGAGTCAGAGGATATTGCGAATGACAAGAATTACGTATTGGCAACAGGAATCAAAGTAGCTGACATCTGGTGGCCAATTTCAGAAATGAGACATGGAGGATCGGCCGGTTTGTTTACTAATGCTACAGCCTAGCGGTGTGCGAAACGGATGTGTTTTCAGCAATTTTGTGAAGCGAATACTGATGTATATGGTAAATCTCAGTTGTGAATAATGGATGAAGTAATTTTCTCCACATCTGACGTTTTGGAGTTCAATAGAGACATCAAGAGGTCCCTCGTTGAGGGCTATGAGGTGGAATGCTGTAACCTGTCATGGTTGAAGCACTATGGAGTATTTGGTTCTTGCAATGCGCTTTAGCATACAAACAAGCGTTATTGATGGCATGTCACACGAGATACAAGCTTTTCAGAAGAAAATTGGTGCTTCTTTTTCCGTTTTCGTGTGTATTGTTTGACGATTTTATCCACCATCATTACAAGAGATATATCATTATTAAAATCATCAAACAATATGATAGGCATCTACTCACATAAGCCATCCGTCCTCAATAATCTATTCTTCTTAAGGGAATTCGACGTCGGTGTGGTCGTGAGTGGAATTCCCCTTGCATTGGCGTTTTGACTGCTATGTGGAGTCACTCGACTCTCACCGGCTAGCGAAGATCGATGGGGAAGTGGCGAGACGGGTCGCGCGAGGGTCTCCGTGCCTCGGCCCCGGAATTTTGGCCATTTGGGCAAAGCGACTCGAGAAATCCTTTAACCCAACGAAGCACGCAGGCCTTAGAAACGTCGGGGTTTCGCACCGCATCGTATTCGGAAGAGCAGGGCCTAGTTATTGAATGAGAAAGAGACAGATGTTTTAAGGGCCGACCCGGTTTTGACGGGCCCCCGGGCGGAAGATGTCCCGGCGATCGTGGGGGGGATCGCCTTGGAAAAGTTTGTGCGACTTTGGGAGAAATTACTTGTCTCAAGCAGACTTAGTCCCGGCAATTGGTGGGTAGTCGGCCGGGAATATTCATATAATTCTCAGTTGTCGCGATTCGAATCATTTCCCCAACCTTAACTTTCCTGGCTTATTGGATATCTGAAAATTCATTGATAGTTATTGCAAGTTTGTTCAACCTTCTTTCCGTCTGCATCTCATCCTCTGACACCTCCATACTTACGCGAACAATTTTTAAGTAGGCATTAAATGATACAATGAAGGTGTCATGCCTTAATATGTTTCTCTATGACCCATTCTTGTTTTTTTCTTAAATAAAACTAGCATGCTAGCTCACTCTTGCCCATTCTCATGACGTGCTCCCACTTCTTTCCCAAATTAGGGGTGTTGCGGAATCTATGTAGAGAGATAGCTTTTGTCTCACACTGGTCGGTGCAATCATAAACACCGCACATTTTGTTGCTCATGAACTTTTCCTTCTAAGTTTTTCATCATAATGGCCATTGATATTCGGCTAAACGGTATAGTGCTGGCCGGCTAACGTTTCACACGAACAAGCGTACTAATGCATCCGATCCTCCATATTCGGCCATGACACCTAATTTAGTGCTGTCACCTGGATTCCCTTCCAGATGCAATTGTCAATAAGAACAATGACGCTTTCAATAAGAACATAAAACTCGGGTATTCGCAGGTTATCGTTCCACACAAACAAACGTACTAAAGTGGGCGACCCTCCCTATTCGGCCATGACACCTAACTTAGTGCTGCCACCTGGATTTCCTTCCATTTGCCAATAGGGCGGAAGTGAAAACAACGAGAGGAAATATTACTCCTCCCAAAAAGCAATGCACATGCAGATAATAATTAGACGTTCCATCGTCAAAACGTGTCGTAATGAGCCCATGCGAAAACGTTTAAACCTCGAGCGGGCGCGCCTGACATTTTTACTCGACCGGGTGCGTGGCGTACTTTGTCCACGATGCATGCATTTATATGGCAACACTTGATTTTTGTTAAAATTTATCTTTAACTGTAGAAATCAGTTCAAGCTTGTACACTTATAGATGATACAAATATAAAGGTAAACAGGTGGTACAAGGCCTGTCGCGCGGCGTAATTCAAACGCCGCGGGTGTCGGGTTCCTCTTGCCTATCTAAAAACGTTTGCGACAATACTTTGTGCTTTAAAAACTCACGCTATAGACAGTCAAAATTACATTCTAAGTATGCACGAGGCCATTCCAGAAAAGCAAAGCACGAGGCACACGGCCGCGACCCAGTTCATCGCTTGCAAAAATTATATACCTTTGCCAAAGCATAAAACACTTGGAAATTAAGCACATACAGTTTTTTATTTTTCGAAATTGTTACATTATTCTTTTAGCGTGCTTAATCACACAATTGTCACAAAGTCGCCCCACTCAGTGACGACGTTTTCCCTGTATATAGTTGTTCATATGAAAGATACAGATTTTTTGAGGATATTATCTTTAAAAGGTAGGTTGAAACTATCATATGACGTCATCGGTTTCAGTTTATGTTAAATATTGATCAGCGTACGGTCGAAAACGTGCAAAACTCGTCACAAAGTCACTCCATTCTACGGTAGGAATTTTAAACATTGCAAGCATCAAAACTGTAACCTTTTCGCGATATTTTTGCAATTAAATAAATTCTAACTATTCTAATCTAATTTCATACCAAATGTGACAAAAAGTAGGCGTATAAACCAGCATCAGCGTATTATATGTGCTAAATAAAGAAATAGGGGTATGGAATGATTGCATCGTGCATTTTTATTAAAGTTCTACAGCAGCTACGAAGATACCGAAAAAATCACCATTCTAATTCGCTAATCTTGTATGCAGTGATGGAGCGGGTAAAAAACTAAGACCACCCGTGCATTCAAATCCAAGAACGTCTGACAATGGAGTGTCCCCTTACACATGAGGCTCTAACCCGTCTCCTGCATGCAGCCCAGCAAAAAAAGTCCAAATGGAGCTTATCTCAGAGACGGCGGAAATTTTGAACAGGGGGAGGGTAAGTACGGATGATTAGACAAAAGCAGTCTAGGAAGAGGAAGTGGGACTAATTGCAGGAAAATGGAGAAATAATGAGGTCACATGCAGCAATGAGGACGCGCTGACAATTAGGAAAAAATTAGACATACGACCTAAAGAAGAATACATCCAGTTTTTGACCTTGTCCAATTCTCATGCATGAACACCATTTGAAATATCGTTCAGAATGCTCCTTAACAAGCTTGTAAACTGAAATCTTTAATGAGTTCCTTCTCAATGAATGCCAACTAGCACTAAGTATATCAATTATTTTGCATTAGAATGGATTCGAAAAAAAAAGTTTGGGAAATCATTGAAAAATAAAAATCGCAAAACGCTTGCATGCATTGTAAATCAATGATTAAAATGACTAAAATCGTTCGGAGTAACTTCTTTAAAGTCACTTATTCATCACTTCGTGGGCATAAAAATATTAGATCTCTTATCTTCTGCAGCAAGCAGCTGCCATTCTTAAAGTCTCAGTACTAATGTTTCAAGTGTATCTCTGGGGAAAAAAAATAGAGATACCATAAGTTCCGAGGAAAAAAATACTTGAATAAAAATTTCAAGAAAAACTCCAAGAAACAAGTCCAGGTTTCTACGTAAAACCTTGAGTGATTAAAACTTTTAAAGCATTTTTATCTTTATTTAATGTTTAACTTGGTCCTTAACCAACCGGACCGATACGCTTTTTACACATAGAGCGGCTAAGAAATGAGAAAATGGTAAATTTACGAGGTATGAAATATACAAATTATTTTTCGTATTGGAGTTTTGCTTGGTATTTACTTCCCTGGTAGTAAGGCTTTTCCCACATAAAGGGGCTAAGAAATGAAAAAAATTCTAAATTTGCTGCATATGAAATACGTTAAATAAATTTGACGCCAAGAAAATATCCATGGCCATCATTTTAAAATTATTGGTAGTGTGGCGCAACGTAGATTAATACACATTTCTTTCAATACACATACATTTAATTATTAGCATTCGTATGAAAACAGTTCAATATCGGTGAACGGACGAAGGCAGTCTTCCCAGTTTATATGAACTGTACACATTCGATGAATCTAAGCCGATCCGAAAAGGGTCGGATACAGCCTGAGGTAAACAAGGACGAATGATGTCGAGGCAAAGTTACGGAAGAATGAAGATGAAGGGGACTCAAAATGACGGCGGTAAAGGGTCTGACGGAAAGAGGGGTCGAAAAGGTCCAGGATTACAGTGATTGGAAAGCAGGACGCAATGAGAGCAAAATATCTTTCGACGATAAAATCACAGTTACCCCCAAGTACGAAGGTCCTTTGAAAAAAATCTCATGTACTCAGACACGATTATAACAAGGTAATCACGACTGAGAATATTTATAATACAAAATAAATAATGTAACACATTTACATTTTTTTAAATGCAAATACAAATATTTAATACAAATTTAATATTCTCAGCCGTGGAAGGATGTGAAGTAATTATAATTTGCACTTTTCCTCATACATATTTATTCAAGAAGGACTGAACATGTTTCACTGAATTGCAGCATCATCAGGACTACAATTGCAGTGAAACATATAAACCCCTTTTTTAAATACATATTTATGTGAACAAGCGCAAAGTATTATTACATCATATCCTACAATTGGTATTCACAATGTATAAGCCTCCACTATTCATTTCCTCAGCCATGGAACTTTTTCTCTTCGCTAAAATTAATAAGCCATCATCAGTTCTTAATAATCTTAAAGTACTTTTGTACAGAAGTTCACCAACTGTAAATTTTAGAGCTTAAATAAATTTCAGTCACATACTGTGCCATCGAAGGAATATATTTTTCCGTATGATTTCAAGTAGAAACAGGTAGCAATTTTGGTAAAACTACCTTCTTAAATTATAAAATACTCGAACTTTCTCCGGATAAGCACATTTTACCAAATAATGCCCAAAAATTGCTTATTCAATGCGTTAATTAAGATAAAGCACTGTTCAAGACTTGGTAACAAATATTATATTAAACTAGGGATGAAAACGTAATTAGGGTTTAAAAAAATGTTCGGCACTCGCGGTCCATGGAACACGGCCATGGATGGTGACTAAGGGAGAGATACGAGGGCCGTTATTATTCAAGCTCCGGTTGGCCATGAACTGAAGACGAAATGATTGATTAAAACTTATTTCATATGTAACTCTGGAGTACAATTTTGGTTTCCTTTCAACATAATCAACTCTGCAATCGAGGAAAAGGGTGGTTTCCTATTTTTTTATTATTGCCTAAATTGAAAGATTATTATAGATCCTGGAGTACGCATTTTGCGCTTCTAGTTTTTTAAATGACGATATCTATTTTTCGCGATTAAATGAAAAATGGAAATTTTCAAGTACGCGCAAACGCGACGGCTAAGTATGAATGCTAGGAAAAACCCGTGTGACGTCATTCTGGTTCCGGTGGTCGCTGTGTGAGGCCGGCCACCTTGGTGCGAGGCTATGAGTGACGCTACGATGCATGCTGATAGCAGGTAGCGCTTGGCTTAAATAAGGATCATTAATACCCTATCAAACGAAAGAAACTTTCCGACCATAGGCAATTTTAATAGGTGATTATTAAGAGATGTTTCCCTGAGCTCTGTATCTCATGCATGCATTGGTAATCTCAGAAGATGAAAAACTCCTAACTACTCGTATAGCATCTGGGCCCCTCTGACGTAACGTGGAGAGGCATCGCATGGCCACCAATCTGGCCTTTTTCAAATGAGGTTAAAAATTGACCATTAACATTCATCTAAACTGGGATTTCTAAAACCAAATAATTTTTATATTATGAATGCACTAATGGTAGTTAACGATTTGCAATCAATGCCTTTCGTTTTCTTTGATGAAGGAAACTACCCTATTGGTCGTGGCTGTGGAAAAGCTTTACTATTCCTTCTTCGTATAATGTTGCCGCATATGGCTTTCAATGAATGTTGCCATTGCCCTGAAGCTCATCGCCCATTTGAAAACGCTTCCCTCCAAGTCACATGTCCATTTCAGCGTAAAGATGGAAGTCACACGGCACTAGGTCGGCATTTCATGGAGGGTGATTGAAAATGTCCTGAAGGGTGATTTAAATTGCATAATGAGCATTTGGGCAGCATCGGCGCTGAGATGACGGTCGCTGTCACGGATCAGAGCACTTCCAGAAGTGAGCATATCTCTTATTTTGTTTTGACTGGGAATGGACTTAATGTTTCCCACTGTTTCACTATCTAGCCACAGTGCATTAAAAAAAAATTATCTTTAATCGGCATAAAGATGAAGAAATGTCAATGCTAAAGCCATTCGGCGAGTTTTCTAGCTGTCTCTCCACAGTGCATACATGGCGGGAGAATCAATTGAGGTAGTGTAGTTAATGAGATTGCTAATAACCTTAAACTAACAACTTACAATCAGAAATGACTTGAGCGTGTAGAGCAGAGGACGCGCAATTGCCCTACATGCGTAGTAGCCGCCTATCGCTATTGGCTGAGCTATTGAAGAATGAAAAAAACTGTCCTCATACAATTAGTCATCTCCATCTACATATAGTACCGCGAGCCTCGGTACAATTACCATTGGAATATAGAAACCTGGGTAACGTAGTGGTCAACGCGGCGGCCCGGAATGCCAAAGATCCGTTAGGACCCACGACAATTCATGTATACAATGCCGTGCACGCGGCAGGCTTCAAATTACATCACAAATGCTTCTATAGTACAAAACGTCAGCATACTTATGCTCAACGTATGCTCACCAGTCATTCATTCATTCTGAAATTGGTTTAGGTAACAGGTTGATGTAATTAAGGTTGCTGGGTAAAAATCCTTAATCAATTTTGACGTAAATCAGATTAGAATTCCAATAATTTCCATCGAAAATCTAGGTAACGGTACGTGAATGAAATGTAGAGGATATGTCACACTCCAACAGTTCAGAAATTAACGAAATTATTTCCCTTCAACGAAGAGAGCACGCTTCGACTTCATGAATAATCTGTCAGATGAATAACTACTCACTGAAACAGATTTTCCATTGACCCAAATTTCTCCATGGCAACCAATCTTCTCTGATTGTTTAATTCAACATATTTTTCGCAAATTTTATTACGAAGGTACCTTTACAGGTCAACTGCAGACTTTAAAGCGAAAAAACGTAGAGGAATTTTAGAATAAAACAACTAAGTTAAGAATAACAACGGGAAATGCTCTGCACTTAGCTAGCCGCGGAGCCAAGTTATTGAATATCACATGCCTTCCTCAACGCTAAAGTACTTCTCAACATAAAAACTTAAGTATGATAGCACTGAAATAAATTTTAAGGATTGCCTTAAATTAGAAATTTCTATAAAAATCCTATTAAGTACATTTTACGAAGCGATAAAATTCCACAGAGGGTAATTCATTTGCCTTGACTAGCGTTGAAAACAGAATATTTCGAATTCGCGTCAGCTGCTCTACCAGTAACGATACCAAAGAACCATTTTTATTTTCGGAAAGGCAAAAGAGACCTTGATAGTTGAATAATGGAAAATTTTCCTTTAAATCGAAGGAAAAATGTTAGAATCCCAATAAAGGCAAATTAATTATCCTCGTAGACTTGTAATACTTTATATATAAATGCGTGTGACTCTAAAGTTACGCTGCTAATTCAGTTATTTCCTTGATTAATTTGCTTAAGAAGATTACCTTTCGCACTAAGGAAGCAGCAGCGACCATATTGAACACGTCGCGACAACTTAAATTTCGGCCGCGCTTCCGTGATACGAGTATTTCGGTTCCAAACATAAAATTAATACGACGGAGAGCCTTATCGAAAACTAGTCTATGTACGCAGCCAAATAGTAGCTGTCGGGACTTGTGAAATATCCTGACAATTAATGGAATCATTTAATTTAAGAAAACTTGTGTTTGCATGTTTTGTGGCCATTTTCATCGTAAATTCTATGAGCAATATGCTATCATTTTCTTCACAGCAATCTTTACAGCTTTTCCTTTAACCTGATGATCAATTGTTATGTAAGAAAAAGAAAACGTACCCCCGCACCACTATGATTCGCATCATATACCTCATGAAACTTAGCGGATGAGATGCGAATTTCGAAATGAGAGACAGGAGACGGAACGTAATAAAAATGGTAAGAGGCAAAATTTGAACAATCTGACAATCAGCCCCTCCTTAATGGATGAAAGAGTGGAAGAAATGATCAAATTCGCTCAACCATAACAAGTGACATCATGGGTGTTGTGAGTCGTTCAAGTTTGGAAACGAAAATGAATGGAGGAAGAGGCAAAGAATGATATTGAAACACATTGGACGACAGAAATAAATGAGAAATACAATAAGTAAATTAGTCTCCCGGAATGGATAAGCTGAGGTAAAGATATCGACATATATTTTATTTATTTTTTCGTATATTTATTCATTTATTTTCAATATAATTTCCACTATGGGCTGTTTTTGACAACCTGCATGCCTATGCATCATTGATGGAGCAGCACTAAAGGATTTTCTGACATATTGAGCCAATATTACTCCCAGTTTCCACCAATAATATAGCGCTGATGGAGTGGCTTCTTAGTGGTATGAAATCGGTCCCCGAGAATATGTGTGCTGACGTAAAGGTCGCAGTTGAATATGACCCTGGAGAAGGAAACACTCAATGACTCATTTGCTATAATGGCAAAACATGAGAGAGAAGAAAGGACTATTTTTTGCATCTATTTTATTCCGAGGAAAGTGGGCTGTCCTTGACGATGCTCAATGACGGAGAGTGTCGTGGTGAAAGCGGTGCTGGTTCTAAGAAAACAGTCAATTAACTGGAGAGGAACCCAGGAGACTCATAGCAAAGGCTGAGAGCAAGATTTTGGGAGCGGATCATTTAGGGAATGGGAGTGATTGTTTAAGGGATCGAAGTCTTGTCACTTACGCGCCTGGCATGCCACTCATGAACATCATATTCAACACACTAGCATATTTAATTTCAATATAATTTCCTTTATGGGCTGTTTTTGACAGCCTGTATGCCAATGCATCATCGTTGAAGTGGCACTCAAGGTTTTTCTGGCATATTGAGCCGACATTACTCCAAGATTCCACCAAAAGTATATCGTTGATGGAATGCCTTCTTAGTGGTCCACGTCATTAACACCGCAACTGATAACATGAGTATAAAACCAACCTTTTAGGTAATAAAAAAGCGTCTTAGGAAAGTTCCCTATAACCTCCAACTTGTCTCTTCCAAGCCCAATTTTTCAAAATTTACCGTCCTCTTACCTTTTCATGCATCAACGATAGTTTTGTATAGCAGTAGGATTTTAAACATTATTTATTCAAAACTATTATTTCAAGCGTCCGCTCTTTTGTGTTGCCATGTCTCTAAGCAGTCACCCCAGAAAGTTCTACGAATTCGTTTCATTATCAATAACCCAATTTATTTCAATTGTCAATTCAAAACTGGGCATGGTTTATTTTCGTACTAAAGCTACTTGACACTGATAAAATTATCCCATCACGTTTTCATTACAAGTAGTTGATTTAGAGTGGTTAGCTACACTATCGCACGCAGCATAAATTATTTTCACGACAAAATGAGCCCTTCTATGAGTTGTTGGAATGAAAAATTGAAGCGAAAAACTGCGATCGTATTTTTGACCACTCGTAATGAAAAATATCGGAATAATTACTATTCAAGTTACTTAAATTCTTCTTGAATCATCAAAATATCACCATCAAGGAGCATCATCATAAATCACGCATTAAATTCAGTTCTCCAAGGTTTTTATTCGGTGAGTCAATTCCTTCGACTACACACATTGCCATTAATTGCAACGACCACAATGTTTTCAAAAAATATAGCTACCATTCCAGACAATAAGAATTTAAATTATTACTCAATTATCACAATATTTTATTCCTAACTAACAATTAAATAAATATCCGAACCATTCACTGCATATTACAAAAGTTTGGCTGGCTTATACGGTCTCCCGTCATCGCATGATATTCTCTAATTATTGATAGATTAGGCTGATAAGAAGGCACAATCAGATGTGATTAAGAACTAAAGAACATCATCGATTGACCAAATAGAAATAATTAATAGCGGAGGTACAACACCCATATACAATTACAATAGAAACCTATACACAAAGGCTTAAAAGTAATAGGCTAATTTTACGCAATTACATAAGAATTTGTAGCTGATATAATACTGGCGCACGGAATTAGCCCATAAGGAAAGGAGCAGGAGGAAAAGTTGGCAAAAAAATGTCATTTTTCAGCAGGAAATGCGTTACTAGTACGTTCTGATGTCTTCTCATAAGCTCTATAACTACTGCGTTTTTTATTTAGTCTGAACGTTTATTTTTCTTCTATATTTTCTAACAACTACAAATTCTGACTCACATTTCCGCTTTTGATAAATATTAACCCCTAATATAATACTTTCTCTTTCAAATATTAATTCATTTGATTTTTCCAAATGTGTTACATTACATCAGTGAAGAATGGACATTTTGAGGAACCATGGGCATAAATCTTAACACCACTGTGGGAAGTTCAAACTCTGCGAAACTCCAGATCTGATGGAGTACCGATACGGAAAGCGAGCAGCTGTTCGCGTGGTCAAAACCCTTTTGGGATCTGTTTGGCCACGTACATAGATAGATGGACATTTAAATTAGCAGAAAATCAACAGTGAAATCGCTCAAAAATGGCACTCAGGAATAATGATGAAGAGAAAATAAGAATGTAAAGGGAAGACATGTAAATACGGAAAGATTAGCAGAAGGAAATTTGAGCGGAGATTTACGTGAAAACAATTCTAGAATTGCTGCCCTATGATAATGATGATTAACCACTGAGGATTTTTGCTTGAATCTACATTTAAAATTATCAAAACTCTGACTGTGAATGAAACATAGTTATCATCGATACAAACTGTTTGCAAGTTTATTAAAAGTTGACAATTTCCCCAACCCAGTGGCCATAATAAAGATCGAAGAACTCCCAAGGCGAAGAGCAAGATAACAATCAGAAAGGATATTTATAGCCTCTCAGTGGCTCTCAGTATAATGCACGAGATTTTTTAGATAGATCAAATTATTGGCGATCAAGAGGAACCTTTTGAGCCAACAATAGCTTTTTTAAAGGTATCTTACCTTTTGAATCGCCAATAATTAGTTGTCTCTAACTAATCTCGTGCATTAAAGTGTCTTATCGTTGTAAGAAGATCGCTATTATCGTAAAATCGTTATTATGGTGAAATTGTTAACACAAGGTAATCGTAGAAAGGATATCGTTATTAAAAAACATGAAAAGGCTATCTGATTGGAATTAGATTGACGAATTGCGTCTAACCACTCGTATTCCTAATACTCCTTTCTGCTCCAGAATTAGCAGTAAAATACGTTTATTTGCTGACGACGCTGTAAAGTATCGCGAAATATGTTATAACTCTGACTATGAAATTCTATCAACGGAATTAAACGACATTTATTTGTGGAGCCAGGAGTGGGGACTCGAACTTAATCTGAGCAAATGCATGTCGGTACATTTTTTGCAGAGTTCATCCAACTTTAACTATGTTTATGCTGTGGATGGTATTAACATAAAAGCAACAGACGAAGTGAAGTACCTAGGAGTTACGACAACCTCGAACCTATCGCTGGGAACACATATAAGAAATATTTGCGGCATAGCCCTGAAGAAATTAGGGTTCGTCAAGCGTATTGTGGGAAGATTTTCGGATGAGAAAGTAAAAGAAAGGTGCTATTTCACACTCGTCCAACCGCACCTTGAATATGCAGCGAGCGTATGGGATCCGGTGCAGAAAGACTTATTCCACGAACTGAAAAAAATACAGAGGAAGGCTGCGTGGTTCGTCAAAAACCGCTACGGGCGTACAAACAGCGTTACCCAGATGTTGAGATAAATAGGCTGGGAGCCAATGGAGACTCGGAGGCACGGCTCTAGGCTTAGATTGCTTGAACAATTGAGAATGGATATCTTTAAAAGCGACACGGAGAACATAATACTAGAGCCGCACTATATTTCCAGGTCCGACAGAAGCGATAAAGTAATAGAGAGGTTTTGCCGAATGGATAGATATGTGAATTCGTTTTTCCCCCGAACCATAAAGTATTTCAATAAATGTTAGCCGCAATTTCCTTAGAGCAGTTCCTTTTTATTTGTAAATGGCTGGTGTCCTAACACCCCCTGCCACACGCCTTTTAGGCGGCTTGCGTTGTATTATATAGATGTAGATATAATCTTAGATGATGATGATAACAATAAGGTGAAAGAAGTTAGATGTTGCTATAGATACCTTTGGATGAGTGGTAATGGTTGATAGTGGGGACGGAATTGGAGTATAAACATCGAAGGTAATCAAATGGGGGAGCAAGAAGCAAACGGAGATAGAGTGATAGTGGGATCGGCGGGTATAGGCCGTCGGGATTTAAGTGCCAACACAAAGGTTACAAGCAAAATTAGTGCCTGGGGTTCGGAAACCCTGGAGACAGTTGGAAGCGAGAGGTCGAGGTGTGTTGAAACAGCGGATTCGGCCGCAGGCGATGGCGGGGGTGCGGCAATATATATCCCCTCGCAGTGACGGCGACGAGGAGTAGGAAGGGCGAGGGAGTGAACACATTGAATTAAGGGGGCGCTGATGTTTGGATCCATGATGAGTGAGAAGGGATGGCTCTAAGTCTTAAGTGTTACGGAAGTTCCAATGTGACTTCAGAACTCAAAGTAAGTGCTTACCGCGGTTACTGTCAGAATAAGTTTTGGTTTCATAGTCACCATCTGTTGATGCTGAAAAACAAAAAATGGTACACACGAATGTACGATTTAAAGGTAATATATTTTTAATAATCCTTTTTCAACCTTTATGGCTTGATGTAATTTAAGTTTATATAATTAAATATAAGTAATCTGCCATATAATGAAATATATTCGCATTGATATAATTTAATATTTATTTAGCCCATTACCGGCCGGCAAGAAATACTTGAAAATATATTTTTACTATTTCAAATTATTTTACCAAATAACATGCTAAATAATGTAAATTGAAAATATCGGCCTTCAAAAAAATTTGATTGTGTTAAAAATGATGTTGCGTTTTTGCAGCTTAGGCCGAATTCGGTATCTGTAGGTGGTTATGCAAGTCGCATTACCGTCTCGTAGGAACATGCCGTTTTTACTGTCAGATATTATCCTACCCTTTTTATGCTACTTCTTTGACAGATATTGACATTTTTAACATTTAAAATTCTTATTAATTAAGTGTCCAGTGAATTGTAGCACTATTTAATATATATTCTTAAAGGATACAGAGTCCGGCGTGATGCGGTGGAAATCTTTGACATTCAGCCTATTAAAACAACTTGTCTGTTTCAACAAAATTTTATTTTCACCGACCATGGCTTCGGCAACTTGTGTCATTGACAAGGCACAAGGCACCTTGACAATAGCACAAGTTGCCGAAACCATGGTCGGTGAAAATAAAATGTTGTGGAAACAGACAAGTTGTTTTAATAAGCTGAATCTATATTCACTATAAAATAGACATGCATTACGGTTCGAAATAAATGTATTTCACAGTTTTTAAGGGAAGCTTTTATGACTGAGGATTGGATTACAACATATAATTTAGATATTTACAGATCCTCATATTTGTTTTCTCAGGCGCGACTTCATAGAATCGACATAACATAATGAAACGTAAAAAACTTTGTAATACCACATACATTTATTATTGTACGATCCAGATTTCGAAGTGGCATCATCTGGAGCATTTGTATCTAAGACAGAGATTATGACATTCCACAAGGACACTCAGGTTGCATATTAATAAATTTATGTGTAATTATTAAGTTTATTTTTACATTTCATTATATTTACAGTTAGGCTTCCACCTCCTTCATAAACAGGTAATTAACTTCATTCTACTTCAAATACATCATTTATTCGCTTATATCTCAAAAACTAAATTTACAACGTGGGCTATGCTTGATTTTCATCATGGTGTTAAGAATTTTTACCACCTTTTTATTGCAGACATATTTATTTTCTAATTTCAATCAATATTTCATGTTCTTAAATCTAATCGCCATAAGAACCAATGTAAAAAATATATTAAGCACATTTTATTATTTACAAGTATGTATCAACAAATGCTATTTTTTTATTTTTCTGTCGATGAAGAACAAAAAAAGGCCATATTTTGGTATTCTTAGATAACATTACATTTTTATAATGCTACTACCTTAAGCAAGATTTAAAAAAATATCCATTTTTCATTAACGTTTAATTAATATTAATCTAAAAGACATCTCGGTTACCTTTCAATTTCAATGAAAATAATTTCTGCAATAATGAACTCCCTTATTACTTCCGAAACTATTTCCGCACTTTCTATTACAATTTAAATAGCTCTTTGGTTATTTCAAAGAAATCATAAGGGAACTGAAGTAACATATATGTATATAAAATTGAGAGAGATATAACAACTTAAATATACCTAACTTAGCTTTACAATATAATATGGATAAAATTAAATTATACATTAAACTTATTTACTTCTTCTATGGCCTGTTCTAACAATGGAAAGTTAAATTAGCGCCGCGAAAAATTAAGAGTATGAAGTGCATTCACCCTATGAAAATCAATTTATTGGTTCACCAGAAGACATGATTTTATGAAAATCCCACGGTCGTACATACATGTGCTTTCAATTAGTGACATGTTCGCATTACAACGATGTAACATGAGCACAATCCAATACAATGCTTCTTACTATTCCATAAGTAACTGACTTCTGTGGCTTCTAATATAACTCTCCTGGTGTAATCTTAACTTTTTCTTCTATAAACACCAAAAGACCTATGTGAAATCGTTCTTATCCTACCAGGCAGCTGAGCAATTGACTAAAAACGTTTTCCAACCATTAACTTTGATTTAATTTTTTACTCAGAAGATTTATTTCGCATTACTCATACTTTCTCCATCCATATAGAACATATTACTTGCAGATTTAAAAAAATTATGTACCTATTATCGGAGGATTTTCACAAAAATATGTCCTCCGGTGAACCAATAAGTTGACATTCACAAGTGGAATGCACTCCATACTCGAGCTCCTAATTTTAATTTTAAATCGTTGGAGCATAATGAACCACTTTGTGCAATTTCGTGTTTCTTATTCGAGTTTTAAGCGCGTGAATACGCAAGTGTTCCAATAAGCAACGGCTGCCACCCTAAATTCGGTAACGTTAATACCTTCACATTTATTTAAGTTTTCAGCTCCACATTTAACAAATACGTAAATTTTACGAAGCACCACACTGAAGTATAACTACTGCAATTGCGTCACTAACGAAAAATAATCGAATTAAAGTTTCTGCAGCTAATTTTTCGCATCAGATAAATACTATGATTGAGGTGAATTCCCTTAACATCTTCGATCAATCAAGCAGTCACTAGACTCTCCTTCGAGCAAAAGGCCATATTTTCCTCACTCCCTCTGAAAATATTCATCTTCTCTCCAAATTACTCCTCCACCAAGAAATCGTACCTTGTGGAATGTGTCACTGTGCACTCTCCCACTACTTTTTCACGGGGTGGAAAAAAAGTCGAAAAGTAGACGATGCCATTGGGAAGAGAAATGTCTGAACGTTTGACCCAGTATTCGCTTTTGCGGATGCTGCCACCAGCTCCACCAGCGCCAAAGGGAGATGATAATGAGCTTTTCGCGGCGGTGTTTTGATGGTCTACTGCGCCACCTTGGCTTCGTGGGAAACATTCTGAAACGCTCTGGTTTTATATGACGGACTGAGAGCGAAGGAGAACCAGCAAAGAGGGAGGAGTGGAGAACGGAGACGCAATAAACCTTTTTTCCCAGCATCATTTCTCGAAAGCGACCTTCTTTACTGCCACTAGAAGGAGTTGCTTTTCTCCGGAGATAGTTTTATTTCCAACCATTCCGGCTGTTTTCGCGTCACACGTGGAGAGAATTTTTTTTCTTTTCCTTCTTCATCTTTATTTTTTTATTTCTCATCCATGGAGCAGTAAACCTTTTGGAGGATTCGCGGTAAGATACGCCTCACCCAGACCAATCACCGCATCAATAAGTTATAGGCCAAGTATTTACGGTACTCTTCATATCTGACAACCCAGCACTGCACTAAAATTTTGCCCACTAGGCCAAATTGAGTACTCAAGAGACAAAGTCACATCCCTTAAGTCAATCGATCGAATTTTCCCGCCACCATGTCTCCTCATGCATCGGCGGCAGACTGTTAAAGCATATCGGTGATTTGTTTTTTCTTCGATTTAATCAGGAAAGAGGAATAATTTGAGGTAAAAAATACTTTATGGCGTTTTGTAGTGAAAACTAGCATCGCAAAAATTGGAAACTTAGTAATTTTTATGTAAACGACTTCGGTTTATACGCTCTGAGTCATCTTCCGGTTTGTGCTAAAGCATGAAGATTAAAGGCCCGAACATAGGTGGTATGAAGTACATATTCATTAAATAACTAACTAATCGTATTTTCTAGATCATATCATAAGGTTGTCGACGGTGCAAGATCGTGCTTCTCACAAGGATAGGTGTAAATGAACCACTAGATCAATCGCTAACAGGTTGGAAAAAAAATTGTCTTCCTTAATCTTTCTTACTATTCCTAAAAACTTAAGATCTTTCCACTGAAGTCATATCTGTTCCATGAAACTGCGACGCGATACCCCACTTAGAGACACTCAATCAATAAATATCATTGATAATTGCAAAAAGTTGATGACAAGGTATTTGGACTGATATGTATTATCTGTAAAATGTTATTCGCACCATTGTTTACGGACACTGCATACGTAGAAACAAAGGTCCGACATATCAGATGATCTGACTCCAGGAGCGTAAGAATAACCAAGATATCAAAGGTGGCGATAGAAGAATGCACTTCCATAGTTATTATCACGCTCCATCATTTGAATTCAGAAATATGTCCAAAAATGCAAGTAACTTAAGCGGATTGCAGTCATACATTACATCAAAATACTTGAAAGAGTACACTCATTCAATAAATGATGAATGCCAGTGTAAATATATCACCATTACTCCTAACATTGGCAAAAGCAGTGACTGAATATGCAGCTTAAGCAAAGGGCAATATCCTTAAAGATTTTTGGCCTTTCCGAGCTTTTCAACGTAGCATATAAGGTTTATATTTTTTAACGAAACAACTTTCTAAAGAGTTTTAAGCTTCTATTCTTGACCTATTTTTATTACGAAACAAGGCGAAATCGCCTTTAAAATTATCAAAGAAACAGAAAACATTTCCGGCCATTTAAAATCTGCAGCCAATTTAATTTTGCACAAAGCATAAAAAGCTTTACTTTTAATTCGAATTTTCCTCAAACAACGTTCCCATAGAAATGGGAATTCCAAGAAAATAAAACTGAATAAAAACGGCATTATGAAGAACGGATGAAGATTTTTTCCCCAATTCTCATGCTAACCCAAAATTTTTTGACGGATAGCATGTATACCTACGCCGAAAAAAGTGAGATAAATGAGACCAAAATCTTGGACCAACCTTCCTCCCTTCTCCTCTACACCTGAAAAACAAAAGAAGCCGTCTGTGCTGGGGGGCCTCTTTAAAACAAAAGACTAATTGAACGCGCGGGGGCAGACACAGGGCGGCTGGGGGATGAAGTGATGGCGTAAGCCCCTTTCTCACTACCCTCCTTCCACTTTTCCGTTTTTTTTTTGAGGAAAATTTCTCCCAAAAAGCGGATGTCACGAGGGCAAGCGAGCGAGTATGGTTGGAGAGGAGAAGGCAAGACGGGAGACTGCGTGGGTGAGCCATGATGAGGGGATCAAGGGGGAGGCAAAGATGGGATATGGACCCTAAGAAGAGAATGGGAAGAAAGACGTTAAGAAGGTGGAGGGAGCGGAAGAGTTAACGAAGAAAAAAGGGAGATGAAGGACCAAAAGTTGATGACAAGGATAAGGTAAGGAAATATAGAACGGAAATTAGGAGAGATAGGACGGAAGAAAGGTAATGATATTCACCAACCGTGTATTTAGAATAACCAAACCGAATATATACCCGCTTTGAGCAAATATCCCTAGTTTTTAATGGTTTGTAGGAATGCCATAAACTACAGGTTACTTCAGGATGAATCCGCAATACTTCAGGAGGTGGTAGGGGAGACAATTGGAAGCATTTTTTGTCCATAAGCAATGGATCGCGTCTTCTTAGTTACTAAGCCATGGCAACGCAAAGATTACTTTGGATGCACTTTGTATGGTTACCATGAAAACGATTTTTCTTGGTTATCAAGCCTTATAGACATTTTATTAAATACTCTGGATTTTTAAGGACGTTAAATAAACGTGAGATTGCCTATTACCATCAATCTCGAAATGGGTAAGATTACGCGATCGAATTGTTGATACTCAAAGCTATCGTTTAATTAAACTCTAAGATGGAATAAATGGACACTGAGAAGAGAAAGGGAAGACGGAGGTGGTGGGGTTAAGAAGGGGGTTAAGAAGGTGGTGGGGGCTATAGAGTTAAGTAATGAAGAAGGAGAAAAAGGGGAGATATTGACGAAAAGATGATGAAAAAAAGTAAGGAAAATACAGAACGGAAATTAGGAGAGATAGTACGAAAAAAGACAACGATGTTAAACAACCGTTTATTTAGAGTAACTAAACAGAATTAATGCCCGCAATGAATAAAAATCCTTCAGTTTTAATGGCTCTCAACCAGGGTCGGATTTATGGGAGGTCATAGGGATCAAGTTTAATATTTTTTGTACCCTTGTAAAGGTGTAAAGGGAGTGTAAATGAAAATGCATCGCTACCATTCCCAAATGTTAGAGAGCCAGTCCACACGTTGTAACAATCAGGAATCCTTAAAACCAACAATCGTTTGGTATTCCTTGGAATAAGCTTCAGTATGTTAGATATCACCAAACAAAAACGAACCGTAAGGAACAAACTGCAGGCAAAAATTGTAAAACTTGGCAGAGTGACCGGAAAAGGCCGCAGGCTGTATCCAGGGAGATATATATGGGGAGCGATAGCGAGTGCCTCTGTAAAAAGGCCGAATAATGGCCGGTTGAGCCGGGGTGTTAGGTCTTCTCAATGCTAAAGCTCATAAAATCTAATGAGTATTTGTCTAGACCTGTGACTGGGTCACAAGCGGGCGCTTTTCTCACATTTAGGGTATGGAGGTCAGCTACATTTCTAAGTTACCTCATACTTCAAGAATTGTTGACCAAGGGTGTCCTAAGACCCGAGAACCACCGATCAGTAGCTAAGCAACCTCTAACCGCAAGGCCACCACACTCACGGACTAGGAAATGGTCGAGGTAAATAGTGTCATGAGGAAGTATACAAAGACAATAAGGATTGAAATTCAAATGAAGACATTTGCAAAGGATAAAACAACGAGTTATGGAAGTATGACGAGCAGGAAGGTATCAACAAAGAAAGAATATCGTCAAAAGGGAACGGTTTATATCTTGGGTCATAGTGTTTCCAAAGCAGTGACGAAGTTCCGATTCCAATGCAAACGCGTGATCCCCTTTCCAATTATAACGCATTTACTTCCCCAGTAAATTAAAGCGACCTCATCCAAACGAGGAAGCTGGAATGTTTTCGGATCACATAAAATCTATACGTTGGCATGTCAGGATATCATAAAGACGGCAGTTTAACTTACAAAGTAATGAGTATGAACACAGGTAGCAGAAGAATTCAACGTTGTATTTAAGTATTAAAATTTTCAAAAACTATCTTTAAGATGATTTCACTTAATATTAATGCAAATGTATGGTTTCAGAAAGGAATAGGGAGGCCACAAGACAAATAGAGCGGGCATTAATGAACTGAGTGCAACATGATCATCGTGGATATATTAGGAAAGATAAAATTAAACAGCAGGAGATTGAAAAATATAATTGGATGATAGAATCGGCCAAGAATGCCGTAAAAAATATCCTTTTGATTTACGCTGATTCATTTCATAATGCAGTAAACACCCACTATTGTTGCAATAACTTTGCAGCATACCCTCACACATCCAATGCTGAATATGTAATATTAAGTTTTTATGATGTTTCTTGGAGTTTAGGTCTAATGAAACCAAGTTATAGCCAACGTTTCGATTTATGTAAAATCATCCTCAGGGCTATGAAAGTGAAAACATGAACAATATAAAATACAAAGATAACAACGATAACAATATTTTTACATAAAAATGTTACGATCACGTTTTTTATTCAGTAATATAATTTAAAGTATACACATATATATATAAGAACAGAATAGAATACACAAAAAAATTTGACATACCTCTTAACTTTGTACATATTTATTTATGTTGTGTTACTAAGGTATTGCCACACATATCTAGTTACCATTAATTTTGATTGATTAAATAAAAATAAATTTTACTGAGGTTATCAATGTCTGTTTTTTTATTACAACTGTGTTTTGTTTCAGATATGTAAACCATTTCTTTGAAAAGTCTTTTTTTCAATATAATCTCATTATCTAAAATTTCGGCGTTGTCAAAATCAAAAACATGGCCATTGCTTATGCTGTGGCTAGCAAGAGCACACAGTGTTATACCACCTTTTACTGATGATTTATGTTGTGAAATCCTATTTTTTTAATATTGTGATGTTTGTCCTATATAGCAAGTGTTACAATCGAGACATGAAATTTTATATATTATATTACTTTTCAGATTTTTAGGGGTAACTATAACTTGGTTTCATTAGACCTAAACTCCATGAAACATCATAAAAAGTTAATTGAACAAGGTCAAGAATAGAAGAGGAAAAGTAGTAATATACTAATTATGTAATATTAAGGTGATAAGATAATTGAACCCATAACCCTCTTCCTATCAAAGGTAGAACTTACCCCGTCACTAAAAGGCTCACAGGGTCCTCGGTGGAGAGAGAATGGGTTGGTCAAATCTCCATGACACTGAAATATTACAAAAATGAGCATTATTCATCGAATAATTTTCCTACGGCGCAAAAGGATATCCCCTCGAATTAAAATTTTATTGCAGAACACAGTTTTAGTGCGGAGATGTTAATTACACGAGTTGACGCAGAGAAATTGAATTTTTATTACAGAACACATATTTAGTGCGCAAGTGATAAAAATTCGAATTCAAAAATAGAAATTGAATTTAAGTTCAAAAAAAAATTAGGACGGTTTTAAATTGTAGGTGGGTAAAGTTACATTTAGTCATTAAGGTTATATTTTATGCCTATAAAACGTTTAGCAATGCAATACAAGATTCCAAGCATTTTGCCATTCCTTCACATTATCATGTGAAGAAGAATGAGAAAGAAAAAATATAAGAGAGTGAAAAGAATAGCTGATTGGATAAGTGAGCGATGAGAGCTTCGTCACACCACTCTTAGGATTGATGACCAATGATGATGATGGTGACTACAGGAGAGCAGATTTCAAATACTAAAAGTTTAATCTTAAAGAAAGGTTAAAATGGTTTCTATTATGGGTTAGTTTATAAAAATTCTCCACCTTTGAAGTTGATAACAATATTTTCGAATTTTCTGCTAGAGGATATGTCGTCTAGCTCGAAACGATTTCATCGTTTCAGGCTAGACGACAGGATATGGAGGATATACGATGTACCCATTATAAAATATAAACAAAAGTGACAATTTCCACTCTTTCATATAAAAAATCCACCACTAACCATGATTTTGAGGAAGTTTCTTCAAGTGACCTTGAAAATGCCATATTGTTTCGAATCCATACTCGGTAGAGCAGTTGTACAAATGAAATAAAGTAAGGCAAATAAGTGTAGCACTTGCCATTTTTTGTCTACTTTTTCGATTTAAAATAAATATGTAACTAGCTCAAGTAATAACAAGATTCACATGTACTAAAAAAGGTAAAAAGGTCAAGTTATATCAAGCGTTATAAACGATAACGGTTTAAAATCATCTTTCACTATTGCATCCCTTTTTCATTCAAAAAGTCTTGAGGAAAACAATGTCTTGATATATTCGATTGAAACATTAGACGGTGAAAAGTAATGGCGGGGTGAGAGCCGTTGGAAAAATTTTGCATCGCGAAGACGGGAGGACGAAATGAATCCACACCACCCATAAAAATAAAAGAAGATAAAAAATGCAGGAGAAGAACGTTCGGGACCGTTATGACAATCGATAACCAAGCGCCGTGGCGCATTTCCCATTCTTCCCGCCCCACCCCACCCCTGATACACATTTTATCATCCCCCGGACGTGCTTTGGCGGATATCCGAACCCACTTCACACAACCTCCCCTTTCAAAACGCCTCTAAGGGAAGAGTAGTGAGACATATCCCTGGAGGACGAGACGTAGAAAGGTAAGAGGCGGAGGAAAGTTGTTTTCATGGAGGATGAAGAATAGGATGGATTGAAATCCAGGCTTTAAGGCAAAGATTCAGGAAAGCGGTGACTCCGGTGTCTGGATTACACGCGGCACGTCGAAGAGAGCACCGCATATTGACACCAATCTGATTCCTAAAACAAGTTTTGGTGCATGACTAGCGATGCAGTTTAGCCTTTAGGAATGATTATCTATTTACAGATGTTTTCGCCACTGTTATGTGATCAAAAGGAAAACAATTTTCGTAAACTTATTATTAATTTACATAATAATATAGTGAAATAGGTACCTATTATTACACAATTATACTATCTTTATAGATTTTTAAAAACATATTTGCATTTTTTGAAAGTAAGAAAACGTATTTCTACTTCAAATTCAATATTAAAATGATAACGACTCATACATAATAATGATGAGTTAGATAATTTCATTTTTATCATAGCTTAGGCTATATATATAGGCTATATAAAGATGACTTACATTGTGACATAAGGGCTGTTTATATAAATAGTGATTGGATCAGAAGAAACCTTATGCACCGTTACTTTCAGTCTTAACGAAGCTCCTAATAAGAATCTATATTCATTATGTGCATCGAAAAATATTGCCGTAAAATCAATAAAAACGCAGGTTGCTAAAAACTTAATTTACAAAAAAACATTAAGAACTAATCAATACCCCCAAAGGATAGGCCGCGAAGCACAGTAAAAAGGGTAATAACCTTTATTTTCATTGAATTACATTAATTTCCCTTCGCCGTGTAACCTACTTTACCAAAATAACATTTATCGCCAGTGGACATACATATTTAACTGCCTATATATTTTAATAATATACTCGTTCCACCTTTCTGCGGAGATTGAAGTAAATAAGTCGAGGGAAAAAGTTTCCAAGTTACATAGAAAATTGTTGGACATTCCCAAAACACGAGTGTAAAGTGGAGTTGAATAAAACGTCTCTCTTCAAAGACGATAACGCATAGCAAGACTTGACTGCCATAACAGCCGCAATAAAATCGAACTATTTTTACAGCTCGCTGGTTTAATTAATGAAGCAGCCAGAGAAAATTTCCAAGGAAAAGGGAATGGGAAGCTTTAAAAAAGTGTGTACAGAGATCCTACGCACATCCACCGCTACCTAAATGCTGCATCACATCACCATCCCAGTCAGAATACCTCACTAGTGGCTATACTCGTCAACCAAGCATATAAAATGTGCTACGCGTACTATATTATTAAGAAGAAACACCTGACAACAGCCCTGAAAAAGATATGGATACAGCGCTGACATAGTGCTGAAAAGAGCCGAGAGGGAAGAAAACAGGAAAAGTGTCCGCGGTAGGTACCTGACCGTGAAGAAGATTCCAAACCAGATCCGAAGGCTTCTTTCACCACCCCATCCCAGGGAAGTTTGATTGCAAGTAGCAGTGTATTTAAGATGTAACTAGCTTTCCAGGGGTTTTTGGAAATATATTTAGAGTACAGATTTCAAAAACAATGATCCTCACCGCAAGGCACCGTCCCTATAAGGTGAATACAAGGTCCTAAGGTGAATACACATTATTTTTGAAACTTTGAAATCACGCAATCAGTGAGGTATCCAGAAATTTCGTTCGGGGGATGTTCAAAATCAGTTAAAAAATAGGGTACTAATTAGAGGGCTTTAAACTAATTTTAGCAATTTTCATAATGGAAAAAACTTTATTTTTCCAAGAAACACTTTATAAATTCATGATTTTTCCATAATTTGTTATATTTTGTGAAGCAAGGTAATTATGTTTTTATTTTTTGAGATGGGGTTGTCCGGACCACCAAGACCTCCCCTTTGACTACGCCACGGCACACAATGTATTTCTCTTAAGCGCTTGCCAAATAAATAGAAAATTTTTTTCTTAGAAGAAAATTTCTTCTAAGAAAAAAATTTTTTCTAAGAAAAAAATTTAGGGCGTTAGATTTATTTCATGATAAAAATTAAGATCCATTTCATTCTCCTAACGGTAAATTAAGCAAAAAGGGCTTAGACACTTATTTAGACTTAATTATGTAACGTATTTGATATGTCATGAAACAAAACAGAATTGAGTCTCCGCCAAGGAATTCTTTTTCATTGTTAATATCCTTCATTTATATTAAAATATTTTGGACGATATTTACTCTTCCTCATTGCCATAGTTCAACGGTAACTTAAGGCCATATCCCATAATCATTGCCCCATCATCCAGAAGGACCTGGCTGTCCTCATATAGATTTGATAATGAGTGTAATTAATATTGGTTTCACACCATTAACACAACTTTTAAAGAGTATATATTCCACGAGGATGTGGGAATCCTATCTAAAAATTAGCATTCAATTAAAGTTAGCATTCAATTATTACGTAATTATGACCATATTTTGATAATTGAACGCGGAGAAACGCCCGGAATCCGAGACTCTTATGAAGAAACGCCGCGGAAACCTCAGATCATACTTTAATTAATGCTTTTGAACCGTACAGTTTAAGATTTGATATCACAAGCTACATAATTTTTGATTTTTTTTATCCCAATACGATTTAAACTACATTATTTACCTTCTTCTCTAAGAATTGGATTCCAGGAAAAGGGAGAATTACCTTGGGGAAAGGGGTCTTGGGGAAAGCAGTGTTCGTGCTTGAAGGAATGCCAAGTATGGGCTACTAACAGTAATGTAATTTTTGAGGCAGGTTCCTCACCTCCAGGAGGTGAGAAACCGCAAAAAGAACGCCAAGACTTGTGTTCTGAAAGGAGGTATAAGGAGAGGACGGGAGAAGGGAGACGTGTACTTGAGAGGCATTGGTGTGGCCACGGAGGTGGAGAACGAAGCACGGGAGAGAGGGAAGCTGTGGAGGGAAGAGTTGAAGGGTCACGTAAGATGCCGAGCGGTATGGTGTACGCAGGCTGGCAGGAGTGGAGACGAGTTACTCTCGACGGAGAGCAGCGGAATGAGTGTGGCCCCAGTCTTGCGGTGTGCGAGGAAGCGGAACGGATGGGAACAGAAAGGTACAGGCGACAAACATAAACTTTCTCGAGAGGGAAGCCGGGGGGAAGAGGGCAAGGGTCTTCATTAAGGAGTTAGTCGCGCGATTCAAAATACTACTTTTCGAACATCACCATAATACTTTCTATCAATTAAGACATCGGTCGAGGTTCAAAAGCGATATTCATGTAGTTTGGAAAAAGCGTGTTAATTTAATCTTTTTTTATTTCATCTTTATCTTCTACTTGGTGAATCATGCAATCGATTAAATCAGAGCTGTTAAAGAATTGTCTGCCAAAAATTTATGGCTTACGCATCCATTGAGAATTTTTAAACTGTTTTTTCCAAATGGAGATTTAGCCAATGTAATTAGAGCAAGTTTAAAGTATACCGGGACTAGCCGCGGTGAAAACTTTTACGGGAGTCACCCGCAATGCACAATCGTGCGAAAGATCCACAGAGAAAAAATCATTCGCCTTGACCGGGATTAGAGCAAATTTTTATATTTTAGAGATATTTAGAGCAAAATAGACCAAAATTTCAATTGACAGAATTTGGGTGACTAAAGCGTTATAATTTTGCAAAAAAATTAAATATGAAAAACACGCTTTTTTCAACATTATAGTATATAATTTTAGTACAGAAACTTCATTAACAGCTCGGGTTTAACCTATTACGTGATTTACCCCTGACAATTAAAAAATCAAAAGAAAATTTTAACTCTTAAAGTAACACGCTTTTTACCCATTTAAGGTAGAAAATGCTCTAAAAAGTAAAAAAGTTAGCTTTTCATCACTTGGAGAGTAAAGCGTGGGTTCTGATCACATTTATCAGTAGTAAGTGTGAAAGAGTGAGATAGATAAGGACTGGCATGTAGAATTTATATGTAAATCTAATAACCAACCACGATTTTTTATCTGCGTGATGAAAAGCTTATTTTTTTACTTCCTTGCAGTGATGAGCGATATATTGCTAACTGTGACTGCATCACCGTTACTGAAAAGTAGCAATCACTGTCGTTGACTTAATATTCGAAATCACTGTGATTGGATCACTGGATTCGGTGAAGATAGCACTGGCTGCCACCAAGTGATGAGCGATATCGCTATCGGTAAGAGAAGTAGCCGATCACTGCCGGTGACTAAATCAATAAATACTGGAAATCACTGCGACTGTGAATACGGTGAAGATATCTTCGGCTGCTACCACTGCTACCAACTACCAACAATGTAATAAAGGATGTCTTATCCATATTTTATGATGAAGAAGACTTTCGCAATTCTTTCTTAATCAGATCGCTTGCCAGATATTGGTAGACCTGTTGGACTCCAATTGCCACGAGCGACCTTGATCAGAATCTGATCACAGAGTATAGACTACCCTTTTACTCAATTGTACGCTAATTTTTTTGGAATCATTATTTGCGTACAGCAATTTACGAGACGCTACTGGCACTCTTGAAAGGGCGGAGTAAGTCGTGCTGGTATGGCCTTTGATCTCAACGGAGGCATATAAGCGACTTTAAAACGGCAAATGTATCACTACAAGAAGGATCAAAGTATGTCATTCATCATATATATCACCCAAATTTTTCAAAGATATAAGCATTGTCAATCCAACTTACAAAGGATTAATTGCACTGCACATATTAAATTGTATTATAACTTGAAGGATATTTACACGAAATTTAACATACGCAAGGGATATTCCACGAGAAAAAAATACAGAATATCATCCAATTCCTTTACTCATAACCAGCAAGGCACTATGTGACATTTGGAATAACTGAATAAATTTAAAAAAAATATAATTATAAGTTCTTTGAAGAATTTTAAATACACTTGACGTGACGTGTGAGATAAATACAAAAGAATATCAATTTCACTTCTCAAAAGAAAGGTTATAAAGAAACAATCGAGGATAATCCCGATAATTTGATTCCCATTCATGTAATCCAATAAATTATTCGCGAGTTAACTTGTTCACTAAATGGTGATACAATGGATTCAAAATTATTAAGTTTTCTTTTTTTTGGGTCTGCCAACCCGTTCATTTAGCATGTAATTATAATAAGAGATTCGAAATCCCATGAAATTCGAAATAGGCATGACGTGGCAACGCGAAAAAATTTCAAAGTCATCCATTTCTTTTGAGAAGGCAGGGTGAAGAGAAAGGGCTAGGGGGTTCTCGGGCCAAGAGGAGCAAGTTGAAAAGCTCGAGGAGACGGATGAGGACGAGGCAGAATGAAGAGGAGAGGAGAGAGAAAGGGTTGCTTGAAGCGCTGACACTAGTTCTCCCAATTTGGGGATCTCCCCGTCTCAGGGGTCGCACTGAGGTCTTCGGCCTTTTTTTACCAACGCCCCCCTTCCCGTTCCTGCGTGAGAGAGGCGAGAGTGAGAGTGGTTGGTTGGCTTACCGGAGTCTTGAGGCCGCAAACGAAGGAGGATATAAAGCCCAAGAGAGAGGAAGAAGTGGAGGGACTAGACCCAGCGGAGAGAAGTGGCGCCACCGACACCTCAAAGAATATTTTCCTGGAAGAAGACGGGGGAGCGGGTATTATTATCTATTATTTAAGTATTCTTCCGATTCACCCATTTGAACCAACCTCAACCATAATACTTTATCCAACCATTATGAACCTTAGAGGCCCTTGAAGAAAACCCGCAGTCCTTTCTGTTGCTAAACCGTTACAAATATTCTGTGACGAAGTAAAATTTGAGGTAGACTATAGGAAAAAAGTGCTTATTTGTGGAACAGTAGCTTTGTATTTTGTTTTAGGCTTGATTTACCACACGTATGCAAAATGAAAATTTGTATGAGTATACAAACTTCCTTAAATATAACAAACCGGCTTCATTTCTATTCGATGCTTCCTTACGGTAGGTTTCCATGGAATACTTAAGCATTCTGGCAGCCTCTTTTTCCGTCAAGTACTTCCCTCTTTAAATCACAGTAATGCCTACTCTCTTTAATTCTATCCAAAATTCTATTCTCTTTCTTCCTCTCCCTAGTTTACCCAACATTATACCTTCTAACACTGTTAGAATAATTCCCCACTAAGTACTCGCTTTATCTATATTTTCTCTCTCTTACGTATCTCCTCTAAAAGCTGTCTTTCTTCACTAACCATGTCCTTTACTACTTAGTCGTTCCTCCTCTCCGTCCTTTTCATATTCTCCATTAAGCTATTCATCTTAAGTTTGCGTCCCATTTGGTTGCAACATTGGTTAAGATGCGATTGGGGTCGGTAACTTAGATCTGAAATTGCAATAAATTTCAAAGAAACCTGCAAAATCTATTTAAATTTTGGTTCGGATAGAAGGGAAAGATAAGTTATTATGAAAAATATCTCTTTCTCATTCAGCCACACTTTCGCGACTTCAAAATAGGAAAACGCGAAGGTGTTAAAGGTTTGTCTATCGAAAGTTTAATCATACATACGGCTAGCTGTTACAAATATTTTCAAAACAATGCAGCACGCTCTTTCTTTCCCTTCCAAGAATCGAAATACGGAAGACCTCGGTGGACTCGGATGCCATTCGGCGCAAGCGAAATGGCAGCCAATTTGCATATTTAAAGTGGTACATGAATAGCATCTCTCTGCCAAATATTCAAAGATAGTTCCCAACGCCAGGCGAGTGAGAAAAACACCCTCCCTTTACCCCCCTCGTATTTCCATACATTTCTTCCGGTCCCGCAAGAGAGCGTTGCGCAAATAAAGCTGGACATGCAAGAAAGCCCTAATTGAAAGCGACTTCATGCAAGGAATTCGCACATACTGGAAAGGTGCCCTCAGAATGGGGTGAAAAACTAATCCAATGCCGAGTCCCTAGTGGTGCAACTCTGCGTAATGGAAAATTCAACTCCCAACATACTTTGTTCCTACTTATTTTTACTTTCTTTTCCCGTGAAAAAAATATGTATGCGTAAAATTCAGGAGAGAATTTCTAAAATATATTTTCTTATAAGTTGGGTGTGGTGGTAACGGAGGGATGTAATGGAAAATTCAACTCCCAGAATACTACGTTCCTACTTTTTTTTCTCTTTCTTTTCCCATGAAAAAATACACATGCGAAAAAATTTAGAAGACAATTTTTTTTTATTTTTCTTTACGGTTATAGGGGGTGTGATGGTAACAGAGTAATATCATGGTGAATTCCACTCCCAGCATACTATTTTCTTAATTTTTTTACTCTTTCTCTTCCGCGAAAAATTCCAAGGAGATTTTTTTTATTTTTCTTATAAGTTACAGAGAATGTTGTGGTAACCGAGGAATCTAATGGAAAATTCAACTCTCAGCACACTACATTCCTACTTATTTTTTATTTCTCTTTTTCTTCAATGAAAAAATATGCATGCGAAAAATTCATGAGATAATTTTTTTTAGTAATTTTTCTTTTAAGTTATAGAGGGTGTGGTGGTAACGGAAGAATTTTTTCGCGTCCTCTTCCCATTTTATCTCGTGAGAGAGTGAGATGGAGTAGAGTCCATTAGTAAGCCGGAGACGGATGAAAGATGAAGAAAGTCGGGCACACAGGAAGGTTGGAAGATTAAAGGAAGCAGAGAGAGGGAAATGGTGTAAGAGGCCAGTCCGTCCGAAAAGGGTTAAGGGAGGAGTTAAACTGGGAGTGACAGTAGGCACCGACTACTTGGTAAAGAAAGTACGGCAGCAGGACGTGGAAAAAATGATTTTGAAAATGAGAAGAAGGAACGATGGACAAAAGCGAGGGGAGAGGAAATGGACCGTGATTATATGGACTGCGGCGAAGTTAACAAGTACAACGAAATTCTCTGAGGCCGAGAAAAGACAAGAGATATATACGGGAAAACAAATGGAAGAAGTCCGTAGCATTTTCATTTTCTCGGCGCAAAAGGTAATTAAGGTCCAAGAAGGGCGTAAAAAAAGGGACTCATTTGCGACGATAGTGATAGAATGGTATAATAGATAGAAAGTGAGAATGCAGTAACGTTCAATTACAATTATGATGCAAAAAGAAACAGAAAAAGAAATCTACAACTTTTGATGCCTATATCATGGTTCACAATTATTTTCTTCATATAGTATATAAGAAGTAATACATAAGTTATTCTGGTGGGAATTGTCTCATAAAAATTGAGCATATTACATTCAAATAATCCATTTAGTTTAAAGATTCAATAGAAGAAAGAGTGGTTCAATACTTTCAACAACAACATCGAGAATAATATGAAAATATTATTGCATTAGACCTTCGAAATATAGCCTTGGCTTTCCAGAAGATGTTGTCATATTCAAACTTTATAATTAAATTTCAGACTTAAGGCAAAACCAATAATTTTAAGCAAATTAATGTTAATTAAGAGAAAATTAATGTAAATTAATTAATTTTCTGTTATATTAAAATTAATAAAATTAATTTAAATTGAAAATTTAATGCAAAAGAAAAAATAACAACGCAAGCAGAGAAGGTTCTACAGAAGGAATATTTGATACTAGGGTTAGGAGTTTTCTAGGACACACATATTCCATCCATCTCGTAATTATTTTCTCCATTTACCCACACGAATATTTCATCAAGGAAAAGCTCTGCTATCAGGCGTAGAAGATTCCTTTGCATTGACCGAACTCTGCATACTTAAAGGCTCCTTGAAAGGTGCACTCAGGGATATTTCGCTACGGGTGGACAAACAAGAACATTTCCTCCCGAAATAGAGGCTTCTTTGACTGCCAAAACTTCCCTTGAATGTTTGAATCGAGATAAATACGACAGGAGCGCGTTCAGGAACTTCACGGAGAAAATTTGCGAACACGGTCTGTTCCCGCGGGCGCTTTCAAACTGTGGGAACTCGCGGAATCGTCCGTGATACACAAATCTAAGAAAGTTTGGGAACCCAATCAGCCTCTCGAGGAAGCGCTAATATTCGAGGATGACGGCCTGACGGGTGAAGGGAGGATGGGAAGAAAGCTTGATACTTGAGTGGCTTCCTCCGATGCTTTTTGAGTTATGCGATCGAAGAGTGTTAACTCAATGGTCAGATCATGGGCAAACAAAGAAGTTTTCCCGTCATGCAAAACTAATGCCCCACGTAACTAATTGCAATGATGGAAAATAGTCATACTTGAAACGATGTCTAAGTTAAACATTGGTCTAAAACAGTCTCTGTAAGTAAACGTCTTCAAAATAAAATAAAACACACTAATTACAAAAAGGAAAACTATAAATGGTAATATGCTTTTTTCCATTACAATCCTCATCAAGATACCATATGTGGTAAACTCCATTATTTAAAAGAAAAAATAAGTGCAAAAGGCAGATAATTGATCTTATTTATGCATTGAACGTGTGAGTAAAGGACAAAACTAAATGCAGTAAGTACTCCACATATGATTTGAGAATGGAAAGTCAGTTTCCAATTTCCAAGGTCAAACTTTTTTTAAATGGTTTTATCCAACTTTTTTTTCTATTCCATCCCACCTCTCTATTTCAGTGTCTATATTTTTCATTTTCATGTCATCACAATAAATTTTGCTGAATAAGGGAGAAATATTAGTAATCAATTTCATGGACTTAGAAAAGAAACAAGAAGTGATCCTGAACGCTGACGGTGTCAACATATATCCTTTATTTAACAAACATCAACCCGTGTTACTAAAAAAAAGCGTGGTCAGACAGCCATACTAATAATTTCAACGGCTAAAAGCGGCAATTGCCGTTTCCAAATAAAAATGCTTATAAGGCTCGAATAACAATTGCTAAAGAAGAGATAAGATTAGGATATGAGACATAAATAATAATTCGATGTTATTGGGCGAAATTGGGACTAGAAAGTCCCATCTTCTATCGAACCTCTCGTCGTATATTAAATATTTGCAGTTGAATACATTCTTAAGTTACTCTCCAATTTAAATGCAGTCAAATTATAACAAAAGATACATGAAAGTAAGCTTTCTTGAAGAACTAACAAAAAATTAAAGTTAACAATTTACATTTACTAAGCGGAAAAAGGTGCAAAAATAAACATGGGAAAACCTAAGGATATAAATTAATTATTAGTACAAGATTTAATCGTGCAATTCTTCGCATCATGCATTTTCTGAGAAAGAAAACTCGTGGGAAAACATGACCATGACGACCCATTTTTCTCATTTGTAATTTAATATTTCAATTTAAGTTTCGTTAAATTACTACAATAAAGTTGTCGTTAAAATTAAATATTCCCTTAACTTTAACTAATATTAAAATTCTATAAGATACTTCGTTTTTTGTTCGTGCTAAATTTAGTTGCAGATCTAGAAAACAATATTTCTCAAAGTCAATGCGAAATATTAATTGTTGGTCTTAAAGAAATTAGAGTAAATAAAGCTTATTCTCTTTGATTTTTAAATTTTCTTGTTGATACATTTTACAGGAAGTCATACCCTTCAATATAATGTTTTTGATGGCGTTAAGCATTGAAAATACCAAGTCTTATATATTAGGTTAACATGTTAGTGACTCAGTAGAAAAAGAAAACTGGCGATAGTTCGCAAAAAAAATATAAATTTTACAACATGTCTAACAACAAATGAAAAAGAAATTATTTTCCAAGTGATAGTGCAAATTTAAGTAAGTCCTTTTTTACACTAAATTTAAATATGTAGTTCGATTTTAAATAAGATTTTTTCTTATATTTACCTCGGCAGAATATATTAATACATCAAGCCAAGGGATCAACTTAAAAAATAGGAGGAAATTTCTTAAAAGCAATCATAGGAAGCATCTCAGAAGAATTTCCTACCCTTTCAATGCTTTCAGAATGATATCCAAATGGCACATACAGATATCCTGCGAATGGATGTTTAAAAAATAACATATATTTAGGCCACCAGGATCGTCATCAGTGTGATTGCTTGCTCTTATTTTTCAAAATATTTCTGGCACATTTTGGCGTTTTAAATATTGGAAAACGGTGAAATGTAGGTATTTAATATGAAAAGTAGTCACTTCAGAGAGAGAAAAATTCAAAATTTCCAAATCATTACCATTACTTTATAATGGGTTACAGGAAAAAAACTAAATTAGCTCATGAGAAATTGATATATTTTAAGTAATCAATCCATTTCCTTGGATTTTAAATATTATTACATCCACACGACCAAGTGTAGTAATTAGGCTGATATGTGAACTTTTACATTTTCAAAATCTTACCAAAGCTTTCTAAAAAGGTAATGATGCATAACAACTCCCCATTATCGATTTCCGTGACTTTGCTCTAATTTCCAGTCCACATATTATTTTACAGACTTTTTAATCAATGGCAAAGCACTTATATGCAGGAGATTTGTAGATAAATTCAGTAAGGTAATAAAATTTGAAAAAGATTTAAATTAGATTGATAACTTAATCCATTAATTATTTTATCTTTGAAGCCAATCAAAAAGCGCCCACTGATGGAAAGAGACGTGTGTGACACGGAAATTCAATATAAACTTCTATTGCCATTAAATTACACACAAGTATCATAAACGTAAAAAGGAAGTGACATTGCTTGAATTATTGTAATTTTACTTCATCCAAAAATATGCTTGCTGTGAATATTCATCCATTCTATCAAGAGCACTCTTAGGGAACTCCTATAAATTGAGCATTATGAGATCCTGACCTCGTTACCACCCATCCTAAAGACACAAGTTGATGTACACCAAAATATTTCACTGAATAACTTAAGTCTTACTTCTGAGCGGTAATAGGTTAATTGAAGTGAATCATACAACTCTTATGCACCTGAAAATATTCTAATTTCTCTTATATTTCTCTGGCCAGTATGTTTCCTTCTAACGTGAGATGCTGGCAAAAATAAAAAGCGTTTAAGATGCAAGAGAGGATCTAAAGTGAGTTCGGCCGGTTGGAGGAAACTGGAAGGAATGGAGAAGATCATGAGTCTGTCCTGAGTTTGAAGAGGATACTGGAAAGGGGGAACGGGGAAACTCGTGAGCTGATTTTTAAGCTTATGCCCCGGAAAATAATCTGATTTTTCCCTGTAATTACTCACCAAAAATCTACTGAAATTTCTATTTAAAATATATATCTATTTTTATATTTGATATTTTTTACAAAACAACTAAAGCAAACACATATTTCATCTTACTTACGATTTCAATGAACGCTTTGCTTCCTTCGTAGGAGACAACCTATCATTTTTAGAGCTCGAGTTACTGGTGATATATCCAGTACTACCAATCCCCCATGTAGATGGTTATATAATTTAGTATTTGCTGAAATATAATTACGTCAAAATGAGTTGAATTACTACTTCGAATCATTGGCACACTGGGGATCCAACTATAATATCAAATTAATCCATTAATTCCTAGTTAGACCTTATGGTTACATCAAGAATTCAAATTCTAATCTCAATACAGTACAATGTTTTAATGCTGCCGTCTTCTCTTCATGGTGCTACATTGTTGAATGGTTGATAGAAGATTGACATACAGTTTCAAATTTAAGTATAACAGAACTAGCCACGGTGATAACTTTACGGTGTCACCCGCAATGCACTAATTGTGCGGATAATGCAAAAAGAAAAAATCATTCGCCAGGATTCGAACCCGGATCCTTCGATTTCCGAACGGGTGTTTTAGCCAGTTCTCCAGTAGAGTCCACAAATTTCCTTAAATGCTATTAACTAAATGATATTAACTTGCTAAAGGACTCAGCTAGAAATCGAGGGATCCGGGTTCGAGTCCCAGTCAGGGCGAATGATATTTTCTCTGTGGATTTTTCGCAGGCAGTTTCAAGTTCGGTATCACAACTTTTGGTGCTGTCAAGCAATTACTCTGACCGCTATGATCCCATCTCACGAGTGATTCTTGCATAAGAAAGGCGTTTAAGATGCCAGAGAGGAGCCGAAACAGCCGCGCCAGGGGGAAACTTGAAGGAAAGCAGGAACGGAGAAGGTCAAGAGAGGACTTTGAAGAGGATCCTTCGGATGGGGAACGGTGAGAGAGATCTGAGTTGATTTTCGCTCGGCTACGAGCACTCGGGCGAAAATGTATTTATGTCAACACACGCACACGCACCCTCCTCGAACGTAGGCAATGCGCTGTTGGATGAAGTGAGGCGGGTGGTGAATTAAAAGGAGTGAGCACAATGAGCAGAGCGGAAGCAAGGGACGGAAGTCGAGATACGCCGGAGAGAGAGTGAGGAAAGGACCACCCTCTCTTGGCCCACGCATCGCTGCGGCTGAGAAGACATCAGAGTCAGACGAGAACCCCACACAGGGAGGAAGGACTCGACGAACGGTGGGGCAAGCATCTTAACATCAGAAGGACCAGATCATTTTGACGGTTCTGAACCCCTACCTACTTATGAAATCTTTTCAGGCTCGATTTTGTGGAAGTTCGATGTATCCATGGTAGCAAAAAAACAAAATTAGCAATTTCTTAACTTTTAATTCAAAACTAATAAAAACCTCAACCAAAACAAAGACTATGGCATTTTTAGGAAGCAACCCGATACGAACAAAAATTGTTCTCGAGGATCAAGTCCTGGAGCAAGTGTCGCACTTCCAGCACTTAGGATGCAATATAAAATATGACGAGGACAAGGATATTATAAATAAAGTTAATACTTTCCAGAGAATATGTGGCACAATCAGAAGAACTCTAAAAAACAAAACGAGAAAAGAAAAACAAGTATATTTTACAAAGTGATGACAGTCCCTACTGAACTCTACGGATTAGATTGTTGGATACCAAAAAAGAATGAATAAAGGCAGATAGAATCATCAGAAATGAAATTTTAAGAACAGTAAAAGACTGCACAAGATTGGATAAATTAAGAAACACTCAAATAAGAGATGAACTGGGTGACCAGGCAGTCACTGATAAACTTCAAGACTACACACACAGATAGAAGGAACATATACTTTGAATGCCAAATGAAATAATTCCGAAACAACCAATGGAATATCAACCATTTGGCAAGAGAAGTATAGGAAGACCAAGAAAAAGATGGTAATGTGGAGCTGGAGCGGGCTTAGTAGCCTAATCTTGGTAGGAGGAAGAAGAAGACTAAACAACAGCCCACCACCGTCCCTCACACCAATTCCATATGCCCCCACCTGCTACCTTGGCCTGGGTATAAATACTGAGAAAGTCCTGGCTGTATCTCCTTGAAAATGACACAATGTGTTGAAACGATGTTTGGTTGTTTTTTTGAATTAAAAGTGTGAAAATTACCATTTGTGCACTTTATCATGCTCTACTTACTAAATCATATTGAATAGAATTTTTTCCTACCTTCTTACTTTTTCTGACTTTCATTTATTTTAACAGCAGGTATTCTGTTGCATATAATTACTGTTACATAGTTGTACTGATAAATAAATAATAAGGTTATATTTAATAAATTTATCAATATTTTGGATAAAAGTTTCAGAAATTACATTAAACTTATGAGAATTATTTAAAATAATTGCTATTCATCAAAATGACGAGTACGTTCTTACAGGTAGACATACAACCACAGTCCTTCCCGTGTCGAATTCGTGCCAGGTGAGAAAATTCTACCTCAAGCAAGGAAAGTAAAGATTGAGGCTACGTAAAGTTGCCACCTTTACGAGGAATAAAATACAGCTACAATTTAATTCTCAATGATAAATTCTTATTTTGAAATAGAGAATTTTATGTATTTCGATGATAATTTCAAAATGCATTTAATTGCATATTTTACAATAATCGCTTTAATCTATTGTAGGACCGCCCTCTTGACCCACGCATCGCTGCCAACAAGAAGATGAAAGAATCAGACGAGATGCCGACACCGGGAGGAAGGAAGATCGCGAAGCACGGTGAGTACGCATCTTATCATTAAAACGGCCAAACTTGTTATTTTATTGTATTTATTATTGTAGTTGTATTATAGTTTCCTGTTATTGTTAATTTAAGGGGTATCTCTACTAACTTAATCACATTACTTAGTATTTTTTCTGTCGTATTAATTTTTCTGACTTTTATCCATTTTAATATCAAGTATCTGTTAAAATAAAATATTGTTGTATTTTTTTTAATTCTCAAACCACCGGATACAGCTCTTATTGGCCATTTTACACCGGGGTGTTCAACAAATGTAAAAAGTAAACGTACACAAATGACCATGCCCTTGACCGGCGAAACCTACCTATCTTGTTCTTGTTTGGCAGGCGAGAACGTAACCCCGCCGTCACCGAGGCCGGTATTGATAAGTTTTAGGCATAGATAAATTAAGAAAAAGGTTATATCTTATGGAGTTATATAATAATTTGAACATAAACGAAGAAATATTTATGATAATTGCTAGCCGTAAAATTGACGGGTAATTCTCCTTCAAGGAAGCAGTACAACCCCAGCGCTTCTGGTGTTAAATTCCAGTCAAGGGAAAAAATTCTACCTCAGGCAAGGAAAGTTACACTTTAAGTTACATAACGTGGCCGCCCTTGCTAGGAAAAAAATGGATTTTCTATAAATAATCCTATATTAAATTGTAAACTTTTTAATCTGAGAATTATATTTATTTCGACGATAATGTCAAAATATGTTTCATTAAATAGTTTGAAATCCACTGGAAGCAATGCATTTTTTTATTATTATGTATGGTATGGGTTTTTAAAGGAAATTAATGGGCATTACGAGATCTTTGTTCATCATTTGAAACGTGGTTCCACAACATCTCACCGCAAAAAGTTGATTTCCTCCACTGATTGGGGACGGGTAGCAGGGACAGTGGTACAAGAGAAGCTATAAAATAACATGTTGGTAAGACCAGCCACTTCCTATCGTGAGAGTTCTTCCAACTAAACTAAGGTGTACAGAGGAGAATATGTGGCAAAGTAATATTTATTATAGACCAAAAAACACCAAGAAGTAGGTGAAATAGTGAAAAAGAGTGTAAAATGAGGTAAAACATGAAATCAGTAGAACTAGCCTACTATTTTGAGAAGAAATTATTCATAAAATTCATTTCAAAAGAAAAAATGCATTGCATACCCTTAATCCATTGAATTTGATTGGATCAGAATATAAGACGGAGCTTAGGGGAGGTTATGAAACGCATACATTCTTAAATGCGAGCTATGACGAAAAATTGACATCAGATGCTTTACAAATATTGAGGCTCATCACGTCCCATTCAAAACGTAGGTAAACATTTTAAACGTAGTATCGTAAGAAATAAATTGAGCACCATCCGGGAAAGAAATGTGTGATAGCCAAATCAAGTCACATCGAAGGGAGAGAGAAATATCGATAAATCTATAGGGTGTAGAATACATTAATATCCAAAAATAATATGAAAACCTTACGGATGAAAAAATATAGGAAGTAATAAATAGAAAGGCCATAGAAAGACCCTAGGGATGAAAAACGAGAGATGAATACTGAAAGAATATATGATTACTTCAGGAAACAGAGAATTCAGCCTTGTGCCCTCCGGGGATTGCAAACATAAACGGGGGCGACCCGAAGAGGAACCCTTCAGGAATAAGTGATGAAATTCCCCGAAACAGCGAGAAAAGTGGCGAGCAGTTTTTTGACCGGCCGAAGAGAAATTGCCAAAACAAAATAAAAACGAAAGTGGAGGTAAAAAGGTAGAGGAGAGATGGCTCATTGTAATTTATTTGTTCGCAAACAATATTATTTATAGGACACAAATTCATCACGCCTGGCTAATATTACATGAAAGCAAATAAAAAATTAGGTACCGAATTAAATATACGAATAAATAACCTCACTTTCATTATTGCATGGAAAATTGTCTTATTAATTATATTATGAAACTAATATATTACTGATGACTTCAGGCTTAGCTTCGTGAAGCTTTTCCATTATGGAAAAAATGAAATAATAACCTGTTATATTCATTAATATATTTAAAAAAGCACGATTCGGGTTTCACAGCGTTATTAGATCGTCAGGTGCATTGATTATACGTGCCTATGAAAATATGTATATTGGTGAACCCAACAAAATGTATTCCTTCATTTTCTATATCAACTACTTTAATATACTAACACGATTTTCAGAACACTTAAGGGTTTTCAGAGTCAATAAACTTCAAATTTATGAATTTAAAAATGTTGAGCAACATCTACTTTGGAAAGAAATGATGAGTAAAATATTTTCTCGCTATTTGACCAATTATTATAGCGCATTACTTTTTCCACCATATGAGACTGCTCGGAAGAGGATAAATAGAAAAACAGGAGGGAATTTTATGCTAAAAAAATTACATTGTACAATCACGCATTCGAGTGACTATTGCGATGCCAGTAAAAAATATATCAAAGTTTAATGTCGTGAAGTATTGAATGGTAACATCCGCTATTTTTATTTTTTTACGAAAAGAGTAGTTCGAGAATGCGATAAATTATGTAAATACCAAATTAGTAATACAATTAAAATTCATATGCGACAGATTTTTTTCTTTAAAATCAAGAATAATATAAACAGAGTAATTTGCCGAGGCAGATCGAGTGTTTATTTTCACTGACCTCACATTAAATGTCGCGCCGAAGGCGCCGTATTTCACATGCCATTTAACTATGCGTTTAACGCTATGAAGCGATGAGTAAATTACAAAGACTTCATTTCGGTGTAGTAGTAGGCAGTTAAAGAAGATGTGATAAATTATGGGGTAGATAGTACTGTTCACCGAGGTGTCACTTTTGCACTTTTCAAAGAAAAAACTTAACATGGTCGCGTGACAAAGATTATTCAAGGTAAGCGATGGGTGGCACACATCCACGGTAAGCTTCTGACGGAAAATTCCGCCCTGAGCGACGCCATCTGCGGCATAAACGGAGTAATCATGAAAGGGACTGTTTACGAAGAGTTGTGGAGCCGCGAGTTCGCGTGCTCAAATGGTCTTGTCGCCGATTTCGCAGTGGACACTAAAGGTGATGATGCGGGATAACACGGGAGTCGGATGCCCAGCAGTTCCGAGCACACCAAAGTTGGCCGTTCGATCCATCCTCAGGACTTTCCGCACGAAAGTGTATCCGAGGGACAATGGGACAATTGGGGAATGTTTATTCGTCTGGGGTCTCCCGTGAACTGGGCCTCTGAGCGCTTTCGCAAACCGCTTGGCCTATATCAGGAGGATGCACGACGTTTCATTATAGGCTCTCACAACACAAATGTGTACCCTAAATCTGAATAGGGCAGGCTAGATAACAATCGAACGAGGAAGAAGCAATCTCAATCAACGGGCGGTTTAATCAAAGATTTTGCGAATGAATGGACAGTAATTAGAGGATCACCTAAACTAGATAGTGGGATAGTATATTCAATCATGATTACCATTATCAGTTACAATCTATTCGCTTTGTGTTTGCTGGTGAGCTTTTGTGGGAGGCCGGACGCTTTCAGAAGGTTACGCGTAACATAACTATGCCAAATGTAAATAAGCTGCTCTAGTTTGTCACTGTAAATACGTCGAGACAATATACCTTCTCATTTGGAAGGCGTTGAGGATAACCCTTTCAGAGAAGCCTATGAAATTTTCAGCTACTACGCTAAATGAGGCATCGTTGGTGAAAGGCATGCTTGAAGACATACCAGGAGAACGTGTGAGATTTGGCAACACTGCTCCACGAGAAGATTCACTATGTTAACTCGACGGAGGTCTGAGAGCGACTGACTGAGGCCACGCCTACTCTCTGTTGATTGGCCAAGAGAAACTCACGTGTTGAGAAACTTTCCCTCCCCTCACCTCTAATTACTTAAGCCACAACAGCTCACCCGCAAATATAAAATAAACTGAGTATAATAATAGTATTAAATTCTTAAAAAACCATCCTCCGCTTCAAACTGTTAATTTTTAGCAAAATAAGTAAACATTTGCCAAAAACCATGTTTATTTGAAGCTTTCAAAACTTTATCAATAAAAAATTCCGAACGCTTCTTAAGGAAATCACTGTGGGCAAACATACATTTTTCATATATTGTCAATTTTTTTAAAACCAGGTTTGATATATAACAGCTTTCCATCCAATCCATCAGTTGATTTTTCCTTTCTCTCCACGCCAGTAATCAAACGCAATCAAGTCAACTTTTCATGGAAACAGACTCACTAAAGAAAGACCAATTGTTGGTTAATCACGCCTTACCTCATCCAGTTCTCTTAAAAGCTTCTCGGAGAGCCTTGCGTTTCGTCTCACTTTACATCGCCAACTATATCAAAACTATGTAAAAATTAGCGTAAACCTACTTCTGGTACTCATTTTTATTGATAAGGTGATTAGCGTTGACACTCATAAACGTACATCTCACGAAACATCCTCGCAGGTTTAAGAGTTTTCAGGCAATTACATTAATTGATAACGTAATAAACCGTTTTAATGAAGGCTCAAAGCAAACGAGTGGCAAGAATTACAAGCCTTCACACAAAACATCAAAACTACACCTTATGGTGTCCTTGGAGAACTGGAGAAGTAACATTAATTCAATCGTCATTAGAATGTACACATCATGTTTCTGTGTCAGAAGCAGCAGTTAATACATGTGCACCAACACCGCTAGGCTTACTGAACGAAATGCACACAACGGTGGGCAAGTGAATTGGATTCTAATCGATCGCCTTAAAAAGTAATACTACCACAGAGAAGGTTTTATTTTTCTTTGCAGGAGAGGACGCAAAAGATAGGCCGTAAAAACCTGGACGTGAAACGGTGTAGATTTTATTTACCCAATAAAGTCCAGCGAAGAGGAAAGTAGATAAGGCATAAGGAGATGGAGTAGGCAATAGGGCAGAGTTATAAAAGCGAAAATTCCGTCAGAATAAGGAATCTTCTCTATTTACTCGTACAAAAATCGTAAATCCGTTCTGAAATAAAGATGAAGATACAAATCTGAGGAAAAGAATGGCTGTGCCGAAAACATAATAATATTATAGAGCATATTAATATGAAGCAGGTATCTATTAAGTTATCCGTTTTAAACTGGAATTGTCATCTCTTCACATCACATTCTCATAAAGCCATATAGTCACCGCTTCACTTACCGAGAGGTGATTTTTATGGAAATGGTATACGAAAAAGGCTAAAACTATTTAAACGATCAAACCAGCAGGCATTTAGCATGAATTTTAGAGAAACTACTAATAGTTATGAGGATTTTTTTCTCTACCCTCGGGCGAATGCAACTTTGAATATTTCAAACTCGTTTGGTAACCCTTAGTGGAATTTGTATGGTATGGTATTTGGAGGACGTTGCCGTCAGCTGAGATCATTTTCGGCTAGAGGAAAAGGTAGTTTATGAAGGGTGGAGTGAACTCATCGGCGGCATTAGCCTCCTCTTAATGGATAGCGGCATAAGGACCAAGGTTTAATGTCTCATCCGACGGACTAAGGCCTCTACTTGAAGTTTGGTCCACAAAGTACTCAAGCAAAGATTTGGCGATCTCCTAATATCTCCTCCACCGCCGGGATTCAAGCTCCGACACGCACCAAACTGAACCCCCAAAGTAGAATAACCTAAGCATGCAATTGAATTAAAAGCCAACAACCACACAATATATTTATAATGACGGGAGCATAGTAATTTCAAACATTAATACATTATTTTAATCGTTTTAATTGCCATCCTAAAATGGAAAATATTCGAACAGGTAGACTTTTTTCAAAAGCGTATCATTTAGGTGCAAGTGGGATCGTGAAATTAATTTCAAATTTCAATTTATCAATGCAAACTCCATTAATATATTACTTAACCGCAATCAAGCTGAATAAAAAAATGGTACATGAGGCCAATTTTTTCGACTCATTTTCATAATATAAGAGATGACATACTTAGAAGATATATCTATTAATTTTTCATTTAATCCACAACTCATGATCTTGAAAAAGTGGTGGTTTAATATTTACGGCATATCCGTTAAATGGATACATGTTTGAAAAAGCGTCCCATTTCAACTTCATTCACGCTTAATTTGCTTCCGATGATTATTCCAAGCAATGAATATCCCGACAAATCTACATTTAACGAGGGGCAACGGAGTACCAGGGCGCTCGCGAAAAGTTTTTTGTGAAGGCGAATATTTATTAAGCCCGCCATTTCCCAATATTTTTACATTTTCACCTAGATAAAAACCTATGTATATCCTTCCATATAAATCAGAAAACACGTTCATTACGGGTGACATAGGCTAAAAATGTGTACGACGCTTCGTTAAACATGACGTGTTTGTAACTTACTCTACATAATTCCTCATAACTCCAATCCATTCACATCTATAGTCTACTGCTGTGTTTACTTAAGTTTTGGAGGTCTCTTCCAATTTTGACCTCTAAGGTTGTATTTTCGCGTTACTTCTCCCCTCAATCATCGTTTTATATGCCTAACGACGCTTCCTTAAGCATGACGTGTTTGTAAATCTCTCGGCATATTGCTATCTATAACTTCATATGCCTTAATACACACCAAGATATCACAAAGAAACATTTCAATCTCGACCTACATCATTAAATTGTTTTTGCTGCGCAGCATGACTCACTCTTTTGATTTGAATTAATAACTTCATGTATAACTTCAGTAAAATGATTAAATTATTGCCCACATCTACTTTTAACAACAAAAACTGTCCTTTCAGGTAGACAGTTGGTATAACTAAATATATATGTGAAAAAATTAAATTATGAGAGGGTCGTTTGATAATTCCGTGACCTTCTGCATTTCAAACGTAGTAACTATAAGTATATCATTACTCCCGTTAGTTACCATCTATTAATAAACTGTGATATTTTGTGATATTGAAAAATTTTGAGCTACTTCAGTCGTTTATTTTGCGTTTGACAGCTATTTAAAGCATACAATCTGGTGAAGTTTAACTATAATTGAAAAAAAGTGAATTTCGTGCACTAACTTAACACTATTTTTTACGTAAAAAACTGTCGCCGAAACCGAGAAAAGACTTTATAAATAAAAATGAAATTCTGCGCCATCAATTTCATCGAGGAAAAGTGGTTTACTGAATTCTGTTGTGGTCGTACCAGCACAAGTACGTCGAACCATCAGGATGCGAACTGCTAACCCACCCAGCATATCCTCCAGATTTAAGCCCCTGCAACTGTTATTTGTTTCCAAATATGAAGAAGTGGCTAGGCGGTAAGATATTTGGGCCGAGTCAAGAGGCCATCACTGAAACGAACGCCTCATTTGGGGGCCTTGGGGAACGCTACAATTTATAAGAAATTAAGCATATGAAAAAATACGTTGAAATGCATTGGGCTAAAAAGAGTATACGTACACGAATAAAACACTTTTTGTCGGAAAAAAAATATTTTATCAAAAAAGTCACGGATCTATCAAACCATTCTCGCATTTTAACAGAATACGTACCATAACTAATAAATGAAATTCAGGAAAAACGAATACGGCAGAAAATTCTAGTAAATATGATTAAGTGCGTACAGTTTACCCGTTAAAATAAATGTTAAATTCCTTCTACTGTTAAGCACGGAGTAAGAAAGAAGAATATGGGCCCTATTTGAAGGAAAGAGGACAGAGAAAAATGTTCTACTTGGTAAAGTGAAATGACTGGCACCGCACGGATCTGCGATGTGAGCTAGCGATATGCGTGACGATGAAAAATGAAGAATTGACGACCCCTACCAACCTACGCGCATTTCTGAACCATCGAGTCGACCGTCCTTTTCTCCTTTCACTTCTCTAACGGCGAGATGGCATCCATTCCCTTTAGAAACCCCAGCTCGCCGATCGCAACCAACTCATCATCTTCCACCATTTTTTGGGTGGAGGGGATGGGAAGAGAGAGATTAGGGACTTGCGGTTGATGAAAATATACCGGTGCATCGGAATCCGATAATTGCCATACGTACCGTTGGTCCGATTGAAATGTGAATCTAATAATAACATAAAGAAAAGTAGCGATTCAATACAACTATTATGCTACCCTATTCTCTTGTTAATTACACCTATAAGGTGGACCTGATTAAAGATTGCAGCTATTAGATCACATAAAAAATACGTTTTTAGGCTACTATCAATGTGTAGATTCCAAAACAATTTACATGAAAGTGATATCTCTTATAGTTTCGGAGATACAGTCTGGAACCCGAAATAATACTGCTTTAGCCTTATGGACCATTAGGGAGCCTTGCATTCTCGCTCCCTAATGGTCCATAGGGACATATGTGTCCCATGACATAAAAACATTAGTTTTTTTTATAATTTAAGCACAAATTCGGATTTTTTCGCACTGACTCTGCAAGCTAGTTACACGTAAAGGATAAACCGAAAGTCTTGTTATAAGTGACCTTCAAATTGATTTGTCGTAAACTATAAAATTTCCACTTAATATACAGTATTCCAAGTGAAATTTCTTAGCAATGTAGAAACTGCAATATCTAAATAATATCACAAAATACTTTAAAGATACTAGAAGCCAATATCCTTTTCTTTAATAGACCTATTCTTACAATGATGCACCTACTCATTTCATTTTGAGAGAATTTCAAACATTTGGTACAAATATGTCCGTTGGACCTTAAAGGGTTAAGTTCATATCCTGCAATGGATCTCCGCAAAGTACATATCAGCCTCCGCCGTTCATTGAAGAAAATATTTAAGTGTAAAAAATAAGAAGAAGCAAATTGGTATAATTTTTATGATACTCTTTTCTCCAGGTATTATACGTTATATCCTAATATGGATTTCCACGAAGTATCATCCTTTATCAGTCATCAAACACATACATAGAGAAATAATACATAATCTTACCCGCGCGGAGCTCCGAGAAGAGTTTACACATGCTGTTCACCGGGAAAGTGTAAAATCTTACACATAGAGAAGAAACAAAATTGTACTAATGTTATGCTAGTCTTTTCCCCACGTATTTTCTATTCACTTACATCTATCTACTTTTCCTACTCACTTTCCAAACTATTTTTTTACCCCAGATAAGATGACGCAAAATACAGGCATAATTTAGTACACAAGAAAACCAATATCTGGCTCAAATATCTATGTAAATCGCATAGTCTACAAAACTAAAAACAGTACTCTATCACGTTGACATTTTGTATGCATACATTCCTGCCCGCTTTTTCTACCGTACTAACCCTCTACTTCGTGTTCTCTATTTTCATTATTCGCAGTGCGGTTGACGGTACCGATACAGAAATCTTTTAGAGCCTCGGGTTTCGCAGAATGCAAACGATATTTTATCCCGGTCTGAAGTCCAAGAAATTTGAAAAAGACTTCCGATTGGTTCAGAAGTGAGGGTTCCAATTTTGAACTGAGACAATTCCTCCCCGTCTCTCATTTATAGCAACCTTCATTCGAAAATACAACCGAAATTGGACTTACTTCAGACCACTAGGAAGTGAGCTGCATTCTTTCACTTTTTTGGATTTATTATTTCTTTTTCCTGGAATGGCTTTAAGAAATCCATGCTCGAAATTATTTTCAAAATTAAATGGTAGATATAACGAAAATAGTGCACACCCATTTTTAGTTGTACAAAATCATAATGCATTTCTTTCTCGCTCCTCTGCCTCCACAGAAAAATATAAGAATCATTCAGGTACGCAAATAATTACGTTTAATTTTTACAAAAAAGAAATACCTCACTCCAGAATTAAAGGAAAACCCAAAAGCTTTATACCATTCCCTGATCAATTTTCCATTTCGTAATATGTAATTATAGAAACAAAAAAAATTAACCACACATGTATATTATAGAAGCAATAACCTTTAAAGGGATTGATGGATTAAAATCAGTAAAATTACCTATTTATTCATCCATTGTATCACAATCATACGATTGGCATCCATCTCAGATTTCTTCACAGGGTCCCTTCAACTCTGCGCAATGAGTACCTTAGCGAGGTCCATAGAGCCTTGCAAAGGTTTCGTATGTGGCTGCGGTAGTCCCTGGCGAGGAATTAATATTCCCGTAAACTACCACAAGAAAGTATAATAATAGAGAAGTTTTTGGTTTGACATATGGTGCAAAATTTTACGTTCGTTGGAGATTCTTTTGAACTATTGATCACAAATCCCTGCAGATCTCATTTCCCTTCAATTATTGATAAGATTGGTATAATAAGTCCCACTCTTCTCCCTTCCTTAAGAAGTGTGGCGCGTTATCCGCCACATCATTTAGTTGGACCGGTGTTCGACTGCCGATCGAACGGCCCGCGTTCGATTCCCGGCGCCGGCCGGAACTTTTTCTGCCTCGGGGGATAATATTTCCCTCCAATATAGTCCTCGCTATATTGAGTGACTTATGTTAAAAAAAACAAATCAGCTACATATCAGTATGATTTTCTCCTTAGTTGTCCCATATTCTTTATTATGCCAACTAGATCTAATTCTAATCAAATATATTAAGCAGTGCATCGTACAACTGTATATGGTAAACCATATCTTGTAAGTGCTTGTCACATATTTAATAAGATGCTCACTTTAATTTAAAATCTGTTAAAACATTCAAAAGAAAATATTATTAATATTTACCTTCACATGAATAGCATAAGTTACTATTTTTTGTAGTTTTATTTGCGTTATTATGCTTCCTAATTTTGTGTGCAAATTCGCTATTTGTTAATTCAGGAATAGATGAATTTTTTTGTATTATATCTCATTCGGCAAGGTTCATAACTCTATTTGTTTTTTTTACGCAGGTTCTTTTATGTGTTATGCTATAAAATGGGAAGACATTAGACATAAACATTGCAAAAAATGAAAATATTGTCGGTTTTTGTGATTATTGATGCTGCCCTACGATTGATTACTGATGCTGCCTATAGATTGCAAGCTGCAGTAATATTATTTTTGTTCTTAAAAATTCTTTCTTTGACAGTATATATCTTCCATCTATCAATCTAAAAATCACAACGTCTTATGATGTGAACGGTATGGTGCTCAGTGACTCCCTTATTTTCCTATTCTACGGTACACCTCTTTTCTCTAACTTTTATGCCTGGTCATTTTTCCCTATTTTAATTCATGCCCGTAGTGATACACTAAGGATGGAGGTAGAAAGTTAAAAGTGTGAGACTGAGAGTTGTGAGCGAATTATAAAAGGTAGCCCAATGATAAAACGGTGGGTTGGGGGAGAATAAGTAGGGCTTAGGGGTCCAGGAGTCACGGGCGAGGTGTTAAAGAAAGGAGGAAGAAACTGAGGAAACGAGATGGAGTTGAAAATATCCTACGGATGACGGACGGGAAAATATGGAGCTAAAAAAAATTGCACACCAGAGGTTAGTCTCAGAGCAACCGAGATAGCGGGCTCAAGGCCTTATGTTTCGACCGGGATAAGGGGAAAGATGGATGGTAAATTGGGCTCAAATTCCAGTGTGAAAGACCAATCGCTCCTTCATAAAGTATCCTGCCACCTGACTTTTATATCCCTCTGATAAATTCACCTAAACTTGCCATATTAAGGAAATCTTAACATTTACCCACACGTGATCTCATGTAAATTGTATTTCATCCTCGAAAATCGTCAAAATGCCCACTCTTGTTTAACTAATTTTATCGTTGCCTAACATTTTCATGCGTTTGCTGATCGAAATCGATCGAAGAAATTTTTATCTTCATTTGATAATCAGCAATGATTACTACGTTTGCTTTGAAAATTTAAACCTTTACTCAAAAGACGATGCTTATAATTCTCTCCCATGGGTTAAAGAAATATAAATTCCACATTTAATCACTCAAGAAAACGACAAATTTTTTCCTTACGTGAGAGCCAAAACAGTTTCAATGGAACACCAAAATAAGGGTGAAAATATGTTTGATAAGCTTAATGCTAAGCTGAATACAAAGAGCTAAAAAACAATTGTGTTGAAAATTGAAAGATTTTGTGATGTGCCAACTCTTGCATACAATGCACAAATTTTAACTAGGGAAAGTAAAAATTAAAGGTTTTTTTCTGTATTTAAGGTGCCCCTGTAAATATTTGATGCCTTTATAAACAAATTATTTTACATTAAAAAATATATTTGTCATCGTGATAGTATCACCCTATGTATGACTAGAATTTCCCACGAAAAATTTTTCACCCCACAAAGTTTCACCCTGCCTGAAGATTGGACACGTTAAATTGTTTGATCAAAAGACCGCAGGGGCCAGAAAACATCTCGAGTGCCGCAAGACATGGCCTTTAAGAACGAAAGGGCAAGGTGGAGCCTCGAAGATATGAGAAAAGCTCCGTTTAAAGAGGGATATGAGGATGAGTTCTACTACATATACATTTATATACTACCCCGCAAGCCACCTACATAGGCGTGTGTTGGGAAGTGTTGGGACACCAACCGTTTACACATAAAAGGGAAATGTTATAACGAAATAACGCCTATCATATTATAGTCCTTTATAACGCCGGGGAAAAACGAATTTCTATACCTATTGGTTCGGAAAAAAATCTCTCTTAATTTATCTCGTTTCTGTTGGAACTAGAAATGTAGTTGGGTTCTAATATGATGTTCTCCGTGTCGCTCTCAAAGATATCCATTCTCAATTCCTCAAGTAATCCAAGCCTAGGGCGCTGCCTTCAACTCTCAAGCGGCTCCCAACCCAATTCGTTAAGCATCTGTGTTACAGGTCTATTGTTGGCGACTTCACTTTCGGAAAAATTTATTGCAATAAGATAAAAAAATAACTGTGGTAATTTTCCGAAATGGTATTTTGAAAAATTGTGCAACGCTTTCTGTTTGCCCGAAGCAGCTTTGGACGAATAGAGCAGCTTTCTTTTGTGTGGATGCTACTATTCCTAAATTTAAACACAAAGTTAGTCACTATTTTTTAAATATTTTAAAAATGTCATTAAATATAGTTCGTACAACAAAAATACCACGTGAAGAAAATTTAAGAATAATAAGAGAAAAAGTATAACATACAAGCAAATAGAGAAGTATAACTTTTTAGACCAAAAATATAACTTATTAAACGAAAATACTTAGGGGTGTATTCAATGAAATATTTAAGGGGGAGGCAATTTTCTAGCAATTAACATAAAAGGTGTTTAAAATATTAATTTGGGTGATTAGAAAGCGGTCGAACTACTAAGGAAAAGGGGTTTAAGACACTAATCCGACCGATTTTAGAATACGCGGTAATAGTGTGGGACCCATATGGATAGGGACAAACTGAATCCATCGAGATGGCGCAAAGAAAGGCAGCAATGTATGTAGTGGGAAAGCATAAAAATACCGAATGTGTCACTAAAATGCTGCATGCACTGGAATGGGACTCATTAGGATAGAGAAGCAAAAGTAAATAGGCTTTGCGTACTCTTCATCACATTTACGAGGGAAAAGGCATGGTGGAAGCACGAAATAGCATTGAAATCCCCAGCTATATAGGTAGAAAATATCACCAATACAAAAGGAAATACCGGCCTCAAATGATTAGCGTAAAAAAGTTCGCATTCCGCATTAATTATTGGAATAGACTCCTTGCACAACTGTTTCAGCCTTATCCTTGAAAAATAAATATTTTCAACAAGAGATGTAAAATATTTATCAAGGAAAACTAATTTCATTTCCAATTTCAATGTTCGATTTCACTTATCTACTTGCATTTTCATGATAAATTTTCATTTATTCCATTTTCATTGCATATCAACTGTTACCACCAGGCAAATGGCCAACTTGTATAATATAATGATAATAAGAATAATAATACAATACCAGATTTTCCGCACTAAAAATTATGCAAGGCACGTCCTGGATGATAAAAGCATAACAGATGACAAATGTAGAAGATGTACCAGAGTCATCAAGTGCCAGAAACAATCTAACACATTATATCTGGATGATGGATGCTAGCTAATACAGAATATTTAAATAAACATAATGAAGTTGCAAAAATTATCCACCAAAAACTGGCCGACCAACACAAGTTAATACACACCAAGACCCCATACTATGAATACCACCCCGAAACAGATCTTGAAAACAGTTCATTTAAACTTTACTACGATTTTCCGATCCAAAGAGATGAAACTAAAGACAATAATTGGCCAGATATAATGTTGATTGACAAGAAATATAGTACTTTTACGTAGCTGATATTGCTGTACCACACTCCCACAGAACCTGTAAGAGGTAAAGAACCGGATCCGTGCTGCAATAACATCAGTAACGAAGGACCTGCTGGCCCAAGTGTAAAAGGAATTTAATTATCAATGTCATATTATTCGCGTCACAGATGGGAGACATATTGAACATCTGAAATCTGAACTTGAGCGGTTCGTAAATATTTGTGTAAAATTTCGTATGTCTTAAAGTTAAATAAATACATTTATGCATATTAAATACGTATATCCTTTTTGAAACACCCTTGAGTGGCGTAGTCAGGATTCCAAAAGGGGGGTGGTTTACCGGAGATTTCGGGGCCCTTTAGGTGTGTAAGGAAAACACCCCAGAGCCAAAGGGGTTTATTTATTTACTTATGTATTTATTTAAGGAGTGGCCCACATACAGTATTTCCGCCAATTTATAGTGACGCAGTAACATACAATAGTTATTTTGTGCTATTTCACGAAGAAAACGTGATTTTTAGGACTCAGAAACAGTAATTTTGTACCATTATTTATTAAAGTAAAACATATATATTGGGTGAGGTAAAAGCTTTAAAGACTCAAAGGGGGGTTGCTATCCGGAAACCCACACCGTGGCAAAGCCATTGAAACCCTGTATATATTGCTTTCCACGATAAGTTCGAAGTTATCGTAACTTCTAAATGCTTCACTTACGAGATAGTGCAACGGAGAGAGAGAGGATGTGCTATCAAGAGCTTGCGGATGAGAAAGGCGAAAAGCGGATTGATTTATCGATTCAAGAGGACACTCCTTAAAGGCATCCTTTCCTTCCCTCTAACCCCCTCCCTCCAGCTCTCTCCCTGTCGCCTCGACTATTTGTGTTATTTTTCCCCAGCTGAGACATCCTTTTGTCTGTTTGGCGAGTCGCCTCCCTTCTAGGGCCATCGAGGGCGTGACTCCAGACGAGGACGCCACCTCGCGACATTCTCAAAAAACTCAGACAAAAAAATAATAATGAAGAACCTGACAATATCATCCCTTCCCACCTCCCTCGCACCAGGTTACGTAAGTGGCGATGGGACGGAAATAGAGCACTATCAAGAAGTGGTGCATACACAGGTATTTGCTTGTCATCAGAAGAATGTCACCACTTAGCAATGTGCAGTGATTAATATATTTAAGTTAGGATACATTGCCCTACACCGTAAAAAAGATCAATTTCAACATTAATATATGATAAGCGAATATTCCGCAGATAAAAACTCATTCACCTTGTCCGGGATTTGAACGCGGATCCATAAGGAGGAATGACGCCTCAGTAGCTTGACTGGAAAAAACACTCGACCAGAAATCGAGGAATTCAGCTTCGAATCACGTTCAAGGCGAATGATTTTTTCTCTCTGGAATTTATCCATTGTAAGTGACTCCGTTAGAGTTATCACCGTGGCTAGTCCCGGTTAACTTAAAAAAATAACACGGATATATGCCTTGAAGACTTTTATCATCATTTAAAACATTTATTATGATTATTATCATTTTAGTATTCTAATGATTAAGGTAGATTTTCACGGAGTAATTAAGAATCATTCTGGGAAAATCCCCTTTCTTCAAGCGCTTCCCTCATCAATTCAGAATAAGGCCTACCCCCTTTCATCCTATCTAAAAATCCTATTCCTCTCTTTCCTCTCCCTCGTTTACCCAAAATTACACCCGCTAATATTGTGTTCAACATACCAACCCTGCTAAGTACTCGATCCATCCTTACCTTTTGTCTCCTCCGTATCTAATCTAAAAGCTGTCTCTCCTCACCCACCATTTCCAGCACTTCTTCGTTCCGATTCCTCTCCGACCACTTCACCTTCTCCATTCTTCTCCACACCGAAATCTCAGGAAGGAGCTTACAAGAGAATAGCTATGTAAGAGTTTAAAGAAAATGAAAGTGATGAGTTTGATCTGGTCCGTAACGCTTACAGTGAATACGTGGAAACATAAGGAGGAGGACGAGAAAATATTGGATGCGTTCGAGATGTGGGCATAGAGAAGAATGGAGTAGGTGAAGTCTACAGAAAGGAGGAGGAAAGAAGAAATGCTGGACATGGTGGGTGAGGAGATGCAGCTTCTACATGAGATATGGAGGAGATAAAAGGTTTTGATGAATCGAGCACTGAGTTGGGAGGGTAAGTTGAAAATAGTTTTAAAGGGAAGATTGTAGGAGCCAGACAGAGGAGGGAGGAGAAGAGGCTTTTTAGATAGAATGAGAGGGAGTAGGCCTTATAGTGAATTGAAAAGGAATCTACCTTAGTCGGTAAAATACTTCAAAACTGTTAAAAAGAGGTCCTAAGCTTTAAAGCCTTTTTACGTTCGGAATATTCTAAGATAAACAGCATTTATTCTTACCGTGTAACCATTTTAATCGGTACGGCAGCTTCATAAATATAATGAAACCGAAAATTTACAGCGAAATAAATTTATGGATAATAGACATATTCCATTCATAAAATTAAGTGATAAAAAATAGAGCATGTTATTAAGAGTTATGTTAGAGAGATGTTAAGTTGCCTCGATGAAATATATATTCATGATGGAAGTTAACGACGCTTATGGAAAAAGGCGAATAGGTAATTCGTAAAAATCTTAAACTTATTTCATAAATTTAATAATACATGGGAATTTCTTTGTAGCAATAAAAATGGATGACCAAAAAAGTCACAATAATGAATTAGGTAAAATAATAATTTCCTATTTCTAGATACAATGACGAATGGGAAAAATAAAAAAGAAATTTCCCTCATTATAACGGTGTTATACGTAGCAATCACGAAATCTTAGAAAAGACGTACTTTAAGTATAAAATAACATAAAATGTTTGCAATTCCTACAAAAGAGTTCCTATTGCACCGAAGTCCGCCGAAAACTCTAAACAAGATAAAATTTCTTTTCCAAGTTTCAGCCCAGTTTCTTTGTGGAATGTCCAAAATGACGCTATCCTCATATTAAAGGCTGTAAAAGAGGTAGAAGTTATATGAAAATGCTGCTACAATATTTTTGAGGGCACATTGAAGTGAGTAAAAAAAGATCCCACGCGGTTTTTCATTTCCATTCCACTACGGTGGGCATACAGATATTCAGAGTTATCTTCCTCCATATTTCGGACGGCGGTGCTCAACTGCAAACAAAACTAAGGATACAAATCGCCCTGTCCAAGATATATGGCACTCAAACATGGGATTTTCAAGCGATATAGCCTGACTTACCCGTGTTGATGCCAAAGCTTAGAGACATGGCAACGCTATCAGCAAACAAATAAATAGAGGATAAATAATATTCAGGAATATACTATGTTGTGGGTGTAAACACTGAATAATGCTCGTACGTAACCTGAAATCAAAAATACTCAAATTTATATCCATCGAAGTATTCTATTCAAAGGAAAAAGCTTCAACAACTTACACATCTTCACAATTGATAGAACACAAGATAAATTTTCACTCTTAGAAGCAGTGGCGTAAATATGGGAGGGATGTGGGTGATAGAAAAAATATTTTAAAATATTGTCAATGTTTTATATACAATAACTGCGACTGTTTAAAGTTAAAGATTATTTATAATTGATGTAAAATTTTAAATAAAAAGCTTTGTAAATTTCAAATGTGATTTTTCTAACGACCAGTTTCGTCGCTTTTGAGTGAACAGCAATTTCTCATACGTATACTTCTGTTTTGTTGCCTTCATTTGTTTTTTCACATGTTCCTCTGTATGACCGTCTGGAAGTCAGTCGAGAATAAACCACCGTTGAAGAACGTTGGTCTTTAATTATTAACAGTCTCAGTGCGATATCGTCAGGTTCAAATACAGGGAGATTATGGTCTTATGAGCATAGAGTCAGTAGGGGTAGCCATGTCGCACAGCAATGAAACTGGTCGTTAGCAAAATCACCTGTGAAATTTACAAAGTTTTTTATTAAACATGAAGCAATTTCACCAAGTCACGCCTATAACCATCATTTTTTTAATGTAAAATTTTCAGGAATTTCATTTTTCAAAAATTTCCCCGTTGCATAATGGGGGGGGGGTTTTCCCCCCCCCACAAACGTCCACATCCCCCAAGGCATATTCCTAGTTACGCCACAAAGTAGAATAGATCGTGAATTGAGTTGGTGTGCTGACTTGAGTATTACTTTCCCACCTCAAGGGTCCAGACTCCATTCATGTCAATGGCAGGAGTAAGTGCATTCACTAATTTTAGTATCGTGTTGAGGACACCACAAAGTACAGCACCCCGTTCATCGTGTGAAACTTACAGCCCTTTTGGAACGATTCTTTTAAAGCCGATTACCGCTGACACCGGGTTTTCCTCCACCCTTCCTTAACATCCATGCAGTCTTGGTTTATGATGTAAATAAACGTTGGATTTTGCATACATTCTCTAAACTTCAATACCAATGTAATCAAAGCAGTAAAAGGCTCACTTATTTATATATGTCCATAAAAATACGAGTGGCCTTTATATGTTGCAACTATGAATATCCTTGAATAAAAAAGGACTTGAAAGAAAAAATTCTTCGCAAACTTCAAGCGTTACATGTTAATTATGCATTTTTTTAAATTTAAACATTCAATCGAAATTTAAACAATTAAAATTATATAATTACATTCCAATTCTAACAATGAATAAAAAAATTGCAATAACTGCTGCCATTATTAAGTACGTTGCCGCGCAGCATCTAAAATTTAACCAAACAATCTTTTGCCAGTTGATTGGTTCAATAAAACATTTAAGCTTCAATAAATTACACTAACATGTGAATATATTCATGCGGCATTAAATGAATAACAGCTAAGCTATACTTATGATCACTAAAAATAGATGCCTCATAGGCAATGATACGAGGGAAGGAAGCCCATAAACCATTCCGAAAAGGGTACCGTAATTTCCTAGACATTAAGAGTTTATGAATGATAGATGAAGAAAATTCACTATCAATTCAATGTTCTAATTAAGTTTCGTTATAATAATTATAATAAACTATCTTACAGCGCTTATTCAAAATGCAACAATATCAAATCAATCTTAAGGCAGCATAAACTAAAAGTAGATCTGAGATCCTAAGAAAATATCATGGAGTCAGGGGCGATTTCAACAACAAATTTGAGGGAGGGAGTAATGACCTTGGTCCGGGTAGTATTAAATATCCTTATTACTAGTTATTTACTTATTACAATATTATTATTATACTCTAGTAAGTTTTTTTAACGAGAAAGTCGATGGAATACGCTGAATAAGGGGGTGGGGGGAGTTCAACAGTAGGGAGTGCTGCGCTCTGCAATAAATATAACTCCTCTCACATTTAGGACTTGTAGACACGCCTTTTCACATAAACTCCCTTTACTACTTTACGATGATAAAAAACTATTAAACAAATAAAAATTTTTACAATTTTGATAAAATTGTGGGCTCATGACCCTTGTGACCTCCCTCCCTAAATTCACCCCTGGTTGGATCTCATACCTGTAAACTCTAAACACAACGGAGAGTTTTCTATGTAAAAAAATATGTGAAAATAGGCCATGCCGACGGAGAAGCTACGTATATTTAGGACAGAGAAAATATGTTTGAATGGCAATGATGTGGAAAACAGCGTTGTTGGTGAGTACACGCGCTCGGAATATTAGGCATGAGTTTACGTATACGAAGAAGGCCACGAACCCTTCCAAGAAATGCTCAGATGCTGCGATCCTCCGCTCCTGGAGGAATGCAAGATGCAATATTTTCCATCAAATTTGTTTATTTTTTTCCTTTCGTTCTCCCCCTTTCATACAAGGATGATGCATGGCTACTTCTTGAGGCGGTCCATTGAAGCACATCCTTCGCTCATCAGGAATTCCCCGGATACTGCCACGCAGTGCATACACACACTGTTTAGGACACGGAAGGATACACTACGTCAAAAAAGAAGCAAGGCAGCAAGACTCGCCTATAGCGTTCAAGTATGCACACCACTCGCCCACTAGGCTGTCAATCTGAATCCACCCCACGCTGTACGCTGGAGAACGGAATTGCTTTCTCAGAGTTGAAGTTTCGCGGAAAGGGAGGATGCAAATAAAAATACACCGGCCTCGCAGTTTGCCCATGACAGGCCTCAAGCCTTCTCATGATTCGAGAGGTGCTCCATCAAGTGAAAAGACTTACCATGCCTATTCGTCAATATATTACGTTACAAGCTTCTCATAGTGTATTCTTACGTCGTGGTTCATAAACCAGTTTTACGGTATCGAATCTATTTCAAAGCTTCACATCATCCGCATCAGTTCTCTCCGAAATAAATGCATATAGTTTTCATCACTCCTTCAATCTTACTCCATAGAATGAAAAACTTACATGGCTCTCCGATATTAAGGTAATCAACTCGAGTACTTTGATCACTTGTGAATTTATAAGGATGCATGAATTTTAAACGAAATACGTGCGTAAAGTAAACCTACTACAGACAAAAATAAACAAAACAACTAGCAATAAAAACATGTTCCACAACCAGTTTGACTCTGCTGCGCTATCAGTAGTTGCCTTGCCGCCAATAGTTGTAGCGCTGTTGCCTGTCATAGTGTTGCACCTGTTGATGATTGCTAGAGTTTTTCAAAGGGGAACCACTGTAGTGGGTAGGCAGGTATTGTTTGTTGAGGCCACCCGTTTTGTGGCCAGGAAGTTTTTGATTCGTTTTTGCATATTTTTTGCCCGCAACTTCACGCATTGTCGACCTACAACGCTTGGCGACAATGCCAAGTCTAAAATGTTTGTGTAAAGAGTCTGCACCAATTCTCATCCCTGTAGCACTAGGTATGACTGAGTGAGACTTTGAAGCGTGACTTTGCAAAATGCACTCGGAGTGACACTCTACAAACTTAGTACATTAAAAGAGGACAAACGGACATTTTTTCCCACAAAAGTGAATGGTACTAGATTTTCTTCTTTATCAATATAATTCGACGGTCAAAATATCACTTTGGACTCTCAGGGTTAACGACATTTTAACCTATTTTTATTCTCTTGAAGGAGTTTAAACGTTTCTTTACTTTCCGTACTGCACCCTCAGTCATCTTTCTACTCTTTCTATCAATTATTCTACTCACTCACTATCCATCCTTCGTAGTATGCCTAATTTTGATTGAGGCTCTTCCTGGAAGTCACCCCCAATAACACGGCATTATTCAAAATCCTCCTGGTGGGTCTGTTGCCATAATTTTTTCAGATAACCATGCAATTCCAGCCAATGTACGCAGTTAATTAGTATGCATGTTTTCTTCTCACTTTAGGATCATTATTTCTCCTCATTTTTATAAATACCAAAGGGGCCATGGTATTTTGGTATATATTTACAAGATTAAATTTTTCAAGAAATCTCATGCCCAACTCACGTGATAAAATTCGATGCTAGTGAACAATTTTAGCAATTTTATTTTAGAATTGAAATGAAACTAGGTAAGTGTTTTTACTATACAGCAATTAAATATGACCTGGGAACTTCCTCGCCGTCTTTATTCACAATGTCGCACTTAGAAACAAAAGAAATATTACGCGAGAAAGTCAAAAGTCGCAAAATCCTTTCAAATAACATGTGGACCAGTGGCGTAACTAGGAAAACAAATAACTTGCCTGGAAATACATTTTACATCATTTTGGCATTAAAAATTCAACTTTAAGCAGATGCAGTTATTAAATGTCAAAACTAGAAAATAGTTTTCAATAATTTCCTTTATTTCTCTGAAAGTTTGGGGGTGCATATATCCCCTTATCCTAGCCCTTATCCCCTTATCCCCCCCATAGTTACGCCACCGCTGTGGATTATAAAGAGGATAAGCTGATGGCGGAATACAAGACTACTAAGAAGGGGATAATACCAGCTGAATCCATAAATACCCTTCGTAACCTTCTGCAATAACATACATGGAGAGAATACCGTCTCCGACATATATTCTAATTCAGAGCTTACAATGGAAATTTGTCTCTCGATCAAAGCATTCACAGGTCTTACATCTGTATTTTGTATTTTCGGGTGCGCTTCCGGTGCTTTTCAGTCACAGTTCGACATTTCGTGGCGTAGACATAGTTACCTTTTCTAAGCGATAATAAAAAATGAAAGCTACTCCCCGTAGCCAGTTGGGAGAAATCGGTCTCGACCCTGACGCCGACAAAACGATGCAATATTCGGGATCGCAAATACACGCAAGAACCTTCCACAGAAAAAACAGAGGCAGATTTCTACAAAGGCGCGGCATAGGTAATCATGAACCGCTATCCGCTACAGAAAAAATCCATTTAGAGAAATTGGTGGTAAGTAGACTACGCAATTTTGGTACACGCCTACTTCTAATCCTACTTTCAATAAGATAACATAAGGTTTTAAAGACATCAACTGAAATAAAAGGGGTTGATGATAAACTGCCATAATTTTTATAGATGTTTATACTCATTAGTGTTGATGAACTTGGGTTAGAGAAAAGTTTATTTTTTCGAATAAAAAAATGAACTGGTCTTTTTGATGGAATTCGCTCCGTCTTAAAAATCATAGTATTAATTTATGATGCACAGCCGCGTGAAAAAATTCCAAGTTTAAAGAAAACTTGAATGATTCTATACTATAGAATATTTTTAACAGCCACGCTAAATAACTCTTTAGGCTGTGGGCAGCTGTTTTCAATTGCGGTCAACTGCGTGGTAACCTGAGGAAATGGCATGAAATCGATTTGCGTCACAAAAAGACACAAACTTTTCATTATAATACATTATATTTTATGCTGATATATTTTGCAAGATAAACGTGAACTTGCATCCTCACTACGCAATATAGTAGATTGAATAAGTGCGTTATGTGTGCATAAATATGGGCTCAGTTATATTAGGAGTTGTAGCAGAAATAGTCAAACGCGGAAAGAAAAATAATGACCAAACTTTACCAACAATTAATTCAGAAAAGTCATTATTTTAGGATTAATGCGATACAAATCATTAACATAGATTCCTTGCGGTCTCATTGACGTGGAAAATGAATAGCAACCGGAGCAGAATAAGTTACCACGTAATAAAAGTGTCAAAGCATGAGGGAATTAGTCATCGCCGAATCACTCCATTAGTATTCATGTCCGATAGTAATTTTTTCAATATAAGGTAACTCGTGAGCAGCAAACTACCTGTCATCGCAGTTATGAATTTTTCAGCATGTACTTCAATTCGACGCCGACGGTAAATGCTATACAAACTAAAAATTGTAGCTGTTCTTCCGAAACATTCACATAAGGCATGAAAAAATTGTTTGACAGATAAGGTACCATGCAGAGTTTAAAAACAAAATGCAAAAGACTGGCAAATCTAGACAAAAAAATAGACTAGTTAATTTTTAACGCTTTCACGCCACAGCTAGTCACAACGAAGTTTCAAATGGAGAGGTAAATATTTATTACCTACCACCTCCATAAACCTATTAGATGCGATACGATTAATGAAATGGTTTAAAAAGTTAGGGAGTAAATTATTAACTATCCCCATTGTACCTACTAAGAATTTCATCTCTTGTCAGAGAGAGGGCCTTAACATTCAAGGATAATATGGCTTCAAGAATAAAAATTTGCCAATTTACCAATCACACTTGTAAAATATATCTTGTGATGAACTGAAGCTACTTAGGGTACTAACCACCATGCATTCAGCGCGAAACAAAAGCTAGGGCAATCAAAACTAATTAGAAACCAGGAATTTACCCTCAAGCAATCATGTGACCCGTCATTCATATCTCAGCCGTCTAAGGAGCTCGTCAACTCCACGCAAAAGGCAGAGTGAAAATTGCCGCAGTGATACAATGGGAGCACAAATCCTCCATTATAGTCAAAGCAAATCATTTCTCCTAAACGATTTATACCAGACGTCCCATATGTCACACCGCCCCGCTTATTAAAACTCACCCATTCTTTTCAGAGGAATTGGCAATTCGTCGGATGCCTAACCACCTCTTATGAACAGGCAATCACAGCCAGGGAGGAGTCGATTCCAAATGTCGATTCTTGATTCCACTGACTCCAGGGCATGGAATCGGAATCGAGAATCAATCGCCAAAAGTCTATCTAGAGAGACAGATATTTTTAGAATAGACTATAAGCTTTGGGCAGACACGGCCGTCATACACCTGAGCCTTTTTCACTGTACACAATTAAGTTAAAAAATTGATACCTCAAACAGTTAAGAGTTAATATTTTATAAAAGCTGTTCATATAATTCTATAATGACTATTCGCATTTGTTAATGAATATACTATTTGGGATTCTTCATAGTCTTCGTTATTACATTCCATTCAATTCTTAAATTTTATTGACAGCGATTCTGCTAGCAAATAGATGTCTCACTAGCTATTATGAATGAGAATCGATGGAATTATGGACAGGCAATAACAGTTAGGGAATATTCGATACCAAATATCGATTTCCGATTCCGCCAATTCGGGGCACGGAATCGGAATCGAGAATCGATTGCCTAAAATCCATTTCGAGTCCGTTGATTCCAGGAAGATAAATATTCCTGGATATTTTGATAATTGTATTTAAGCCTGGGACATAAAGGCCGCTTTATACCTGAGCCATTGTGAACTGTTCATTATTAAGGTAAAAATTCATATTTATTTATTTGTTAACAGCACATAACGGCCTTTTAGAACGAGGTTTTCCAATACTAACAAAGTACAGCACAAACACCCATGCCCTGGATAGGGATCAAATACCCAGGCGGGATTCGAACCCACGACCAACGGTTTGGCAGGCGAGGACTTAACCCCAACCCCACCGAGGCTGGCATACAGTTAGTGTTTATTTTTTCATTAAATCCGTGGATATAGGTAATTTTATAGCACAAATTCGCTATTTTTAATAAATATACTTTTTGGGGCACTTAATTCTCTCCTTTATTTTATTCCATTCAATTCTTAAATTTAAGTGATAAAAAATATCCCACCTGCTAGTATGAATGAGATCGATGGAATCGGATCGAGAATCAACTCAAAAGAATCGAAAAAAAGTGGAATCAACCCTAATCACGGCATATATAAACCGCACTTCGCCCGTCGTTTAATTGGGGGCGTCGGCGAGTATATTGTATTACTATTCTTTCATTGCTGCGGTGCTCTAACATAATGAGATCCAAAGATCCGCCTGCCTCGTAGAACTCATATCTCGCCACGTCATATGTTTGGACCGGTAGGAATTGCTTTGCCGGCCACACTCGGAGACCTCGAATTAATCTCAAAGCTGCCCAGGATGGCACCCAGCCAAAGTTCCTCTGCGTTATAAGCATTTACACCAAGTTCTAATTTGAAGCTAAAACTTTCTCTTTAAATTATCATAGTTTAGGAAAGAAAAGACGCATGTAAAAGATTTTATGAACTTAATTGATATTATAAAGATTATTGAATGCCGGATTTCATAAGAGTATATAATTTTAAGCTACAAATATTCATTTGAGACGCACGTGCCTGTTATATTTAAACTATGTACAACACGAACATGCCAAAAATTCGTTATTACATATGAGGGTATAAGAAGCCAAGGGGTACAAGTAATATTTTTCATAGCATAGTTGGGTAAACTTAATTGTTAGAAGAAATACACAAAAAATTGGTTGCCAAAGGATACGAGTGAGTCTCTGTTCTGTACTGACATCCAGTTTAAAATCAAATGCACTGCTAAATATCTAATTGATTTCGTCCTTTTTATTTATACCTAATTTTTGTACCTAATTCTGTTTAGAAAAAAGAAATCACTTGTACTTGGCGCTTGGCCTCTCACCCACCCATATAATGTGTGATAAATATAATGAATATTGTAGTGAATTTGACATATTTTAAGACATAAATACATTTTGTAAAGTTCTGATGTTATTGATTGATTATAATGACTAAACCCGATCTAACTGACGCATTATAATGACTTGGACTCCATAACCACATGCTTATATACTTTGTATGAAATGAGTTTTCCCTGTAATTATGTTGCTGGGAAAAATAAAAAAATAAAAACCTAAGCAAAATATCATTCATGCGGAACAAATATGATATTAAATGTGCTGCATGTGGTGCTATAGCCCAGAGGTACATATGTATTACAAATTATATGATAGGTTATTCCACTCAACCATGAATTTGAGAGTAAGAGACAATCAAAGAAAAAACATCATGTAATAATATGATGAATGAAAATTTTGTTGAATATGAATTCAATTTCTAACTCTAAGCTTCCAGTATGAATTGATGGCTAAGTATTTTGATTTATTGCACTTTTTAAAAATTAAAAAAAAAGTTACTGGTATCTATCGAATGAGGTTGATTCTTGCATTGCTACTCAAGAAACAGTCCGAAGTAAACCGTAAATTTCGTAAGTTACACCGTAAATTAAATAAACACCCATTTTCACAGGGCAAATTAGATACACAAGGACTTATAAGAGCCTATCACCCATCATTTGGATTTTAAAGCTCCACATATATCACATTCTCTCGAGAAACATTCGTGAACTTTGGATAGAAATAGGTAGTCTTCAACTTAGAATGAAACTGGAATGAAATCCAGACGACCTAATTAGCGGTAACACGCCGGGAAGCACCCGAGTTATGGAGAAAATTATGTGACCTGGCCTCCTTCCTCACCAGCTTTTCCACGAAACAAAAGCAAAAAAACAAGTGGGCAACGTAGGATATGGGTCCAGGCAAGAACCGTCGACTTGATGGACTGGCTTAAGCGAACGATGAGGAACTGGTTCAAGGTGGGAGTGAAAGGGGGAAAAGAAAATGGGCGAAACAGAGCTTCCCTAAAATTTAATTATCGCCGGCGCACTGTGTGCAAGTTTGACGTAGCATTCCAACCCGCCCGAAATCTGCAACCGTGGAAGGGAGCTATCCAGACGTGTTGCAAGGGCGTGGAAGGGCGAGGAGGTTTGTGTCTTCCAGATGGCGCCAGGGGCGATGCAACATTGCCGCGCCGAGCACAGTTTGGCGCCGATACCCGGCCGACTTTTTTGCATGCGGGAATCAAGCGAAGACGGCGAGCAAGAGTACAAATCCGACATGAACGCGGTCGCCCGACCATTACTCTTCGGCGTTCCAAAGCCAACTACTCCTTCTTGCTCAACACTACGCCAAAAAAACACAAATTGCCCGCGGTGCAAAGGAATTAAAATAGATTTATTGTTAATGGCAAATGGGATAAAACAGTTCGTAGTATCCTGGTCGAACACGAACTTGGCTCAACCGAGTTTAGCTCTCCAAGGAGGGAAATTACGTACGAATTGATCAAAGGATATTCTTAAAAAAACCGAATCGAAGTGATGAGCCAAGAATATGAACTTAGACGTTTCTGACCTAGAGTTCCTTCTAAGGAAACAAATTAAGATTTGAAAGTTCAATGTGTTTATTTTCTACTCAATAATCATCATTTTCATGGCAGCTGCATATTTAATCATTTGATTCGAGCATAATATGACTAAGTTCAGATCTGCCTTTAATAACAGAGCGAAAAAGATACCCCTACTTTACAACGGACCTTCAACTTTGATACTGCTTAGAAGCAATGTCGGTTGATATAGGCCCTATTATAGGGTTAAATTATGCACCGTAACGATTTTTTGCTGTATCTAGTTTAGGGGTGAATTAAAGGGGAGGGTTACAGGGGTCATGCCCCCCGCCCCAAATTTCATCAAATATTTTTTTAATTTTCATCAGTTTAATATTATTTCCATCTTTTTAAATGAGTCAAGGGGGTGAATATGCAAAGTGAAGATCTTCAAGTCCCAAAGAGAAGTTAGAGTTGTATTTATCGTAGAGCGTAGCACTCCCTATTGCAAAAATGCCCATTTCTCTGGGGGGGGGGGGGTTTTCCATACTATCCGAACCCAGATCATGACACCCTCTCCCCAAATGTGATGCTGAATCCACCCATGGCCCAGTAATGAAGAAAATATGCTCAACGATGGACACCAAACTGTAGCACGTGGGAAATAAGAAGCTTCCCCAAAAACGTTACGGCTATTTCTTCGGTTTACTTATTTTCTTTGGTTTCAGTGCATTTGCAGGGAGAGAAACTTGCAAAGCATACCAGAAAATTCTTTACATCACCATTTAGCATGAAAATAATTGTAAAAAACATGCTGAATACATTTATTGATGCTAAAAAAAATACGGTCAAAAGAGTTGTAGCGAGGATAGCGTGTTTTAACGAATCAGAAGTAAGTAAATCGAGGGTAAATCGACGGGTAAGATTTAAATGGATTTGTTAACGCGATAAAAATTCCAGCATATCCTTGAATCTTATTCCTCGATAGTTGCATTTAACAGCGCGTGTACTAAATCCATTTGATATGGATCGAGATAGAGAAATTTGAGATTATCACGACACATACTCTTCTGCGTTTCCCGATGTTACGGTTTAACATGGAAGTGAAAAGAGAATTATTAATACTGTAGAAACTCAATGATGAGGGTCTCAATGGGATTCAAAGGAAACAGCTTTGTTACAGAGAAGCTCTATTTGTTGAGGGCTATGATATCAAGATTATTTTGGCTATCAGTCATTTTATCGAGGTTAATGGAATCACTAAATCTCTTTATAACGAGTGACACTTAGAGCGACCCTTGCTAACACGGTTGGCTTGAAAGTATCATATATAATTGTAGTATTGTAATATTTTGCAAGAACGTTTGCCAATGGTTAGAATATGAAATTCACTTTTAAATAAAATCTTCGATCTCAGATTACTTCCATCACTGCACAATACCTTATTAAGCATTGTCATGGTAACTGGAAAGTGATTCCAACAAAATGTTTGTGTTACCATAGCTCAGTTACCAAAGAGATACGACCCCATATTTTTGGACAAAAAATGCTTAATTTTCCTTCCTTACCACCTTCTAGAGTATTGCAGGTTCCTCCTGAAACACCCTGTATTTTGAGATATAATCCCGCGAATTCTTCGGGAAGAATTAGCCCTCATTAGAATATAGGATATTTATTCCACAGAGCATTATTTGCAGTGCATGAGAACCAGGGGCGTAGCCAGAATTATGTGTTGGAGAACACAACCTGGGTCATCAGGGAGTGGAACCACCCTCTTAGGAGAATGTGAACATTTTTATCTCAATAAATCACATTTTATGCTATTTTTGGACTTAAAATTACACCGTTGATGGGCCGTGGGGAAGCTGTTTTGCTTAAACATATTGGTGGAGTTGAATACATTTGTTTCATAGGTCAATATTTTTCTGCTAAATTTAATTGAGTAAGGGGTGCACGTGTCCCCTAAGCCCCCCTAAAGGGGTGAATAGAAATAGAAATACGTAAATGGAATCTGTTATGACACGATCATAAATATGTATAATGATATCAAATAATACTGCACATTTATTCAGTGAATAAGCTAATACAGTCCATAGACACCTATCAATAAAAAAATCCAACTCATGGCAAAAAAACTTATCTATTCTGTAATTTTATTTTAATCAATTTACTCATTAATAAATTTTATTTTTTCCTCTAAAAAAAATTTTGAAATAATCTTTTGTTCTTTTATGTAACACATTAATGTACTAATACTCATTCATAGCTCTGATGAAGCTGAATAAATATAGTAAAACGTAAAAAAAACTTTGCATTTAGGACTCTGCAAACCTATACTCCAAGACACTGAATCAACATTAAACGCAGAGGTCAAGAGAAAGAAAAAATAACGGTTTACTAGCATTGCCACACGCCGTCATTTATAGAGGAGAGTATTTCGGTTTTTAACATACCCGTAGATGGTTTATAATCGAATAGCCACCTATTGAGCATTATTACCCAGGCAAAGTGCACTAAAAGCTCGTAGCAACAGTAAATTTGCCTGGCTATCGCTTAAAAACTCCTTCAATGGGTGCTTTCCATTCATGCAACTCACGTTTCCACTAGTGTCGACTAATGGAAACTGTTTATAACTCTCCAATTCCTGCGCGTAATCGTTTGTTGACTTGTGTCACAACAGTCGAGGACACACATAGAATGGAACGCGAAAACCGCGACGCAAGTCGACTTTTGCCGATGTGTGTCGATGAATGGAAAGCACCTAGTAATCAAACCTCAACTCCTCACATTACCATGGTACCTCGATAGCACGTGGTATAGGCGGATAGAATCAGGACCAAACAATATAGCTTTATTTCACTGAAAAGTTTCCCTGAAAGAAACAGGAAAAATGGAAATGAAAAAGAGGAGAAAGGGATGGCGATCCTCAACGAGTGGGTCTGAGAATTATTTTTCTCGCGACGACTGAGCGCTCGGAGAGTGAGGGAAGGAATATCAAGGGAAATGCCCAAGGGAAAACGGCCGGAGCTCTCCCCTTCAACGAAACGTCGACCAACTTTAGTTTTAATCTATAAATGTGTTCGGCGGAGTATGGAAATTCTGAGTGGAGGGGGTGAATGGAAAAGACAAAAAAGGGGTTGGTGGGTACTTTCGGAGAGGTAAAGAGAGGCTGGGATTCAAAAAGTGATACGGAGTTAAGGACAAGCATCGATGAAGAGCCCAACGCAAAGAATTAGGGGGTGCAACTCGGAAAGCTAATGGAATGGTTTATTTGTACCCGATAACCTTTTACTTACGATAACAGCGAACCTAATATCTAATGAAAAAACCTACAATTTTTAACATCGGCTACACATTTTGATAGAAATATGAGATAAAGGATACAGCTTACAAGAAATCCATTTGGACAGTCAACAAACAAGGTTAAAATATCTGTCAATATACAGTTATACTGACATTTTTATTGGGGCATTTCTCGCCACTTCTGAATGGAGCCTTTAACAGAATTTACAATCTTTAATATGAAAAGAAATATATTGTTTAATGTAAAACTTTCTTCAACATTTCTTATAGAAAAGACATTTTGACTAATTTTCAGAAATCTCCAAATATTTAGCAACAAGATAGACATACCGTTAAAGACAACGAAAATTCCGTACCAGCAAAAACTGCTTATGATGAAGATACCCCTCATCCAACTCTTTATTAGACTTATCTAGACGCCTCAAATAGTAAATATTGATTGGGGAGGCGAATACTAATGACAATTTTCATGAAAACCTTAGTGGTTTTCATGAAAATTGGCATTAATGGATGGTGACGCGAACAAGAATATAGGGACACCTAGTAATTTTTATCGGCGGCTACGATTTGTGATAGAAAAATGCGATATAGGCATTCATTCATCCCGAAAGCTTACAAGACATCCATTTGGATATAATCAGCACACAATAAGGTTAAACTAATCGTCAATATACAAGAACACTAAGACTCGATTTCTATTTGGATAATAGTAGTGGCCAAAAGGTCCGACAAATTCACATTTATTATTCTGTTTTCACACCAAAAAAGTTAGGGTCCAGAGGATACTAAACGCACTCTTGAATCCATAAGTGATTAAATTGATCTAGCAAGAAAATTGTTAGAGAAGAAGTACAGGATTT